>NC_090006.1:1634706-2259150 GCF_036417845.1 Apteryx mantelli | reverse complement strand
ACAGGGTTTTATTGTCACTGCAGTTATTTTCCTCTTTACAAGCAACAAAATCTGGGGCCTGGCAGGAGGAACTTGCCTCTACCCTTTTTGGAGTCCAAGGCCCTGTACAAACTGAAACCTCTTCAGTCACCTAGGGCCTCTGGGGAGCCTGAGAGCCCCTGAGATGTGCAAATCCCTTGCCTGGAAGGAGCCCCCAGATTCCACACCTCGAGGTGGTTTGAGCTGGGGGAGCTTGCTGCCTCTGTGCTGCACCCTCTCTTATCAGGCAATCAGGATGTGCTCGGGCTATTCGATAGAGATGAGAGAATGGAAAGATCCAGTGGGTGGAAGGTGAGTGGAGCCAGGAGCGATACGCAGCTAAAAGCCACCCGTCCCCATGCAGCTGGGGGTGAGGTACCGGACAGCAACCGAATAAAGCGGGCTGGGGGAGCCTTAGTCCCTCACCTCGCCCCACCTCCATCTCTCCAGCCGATAAAGAGAAGAAAACACCTTCTCCGAATGGAGCGTTTTGCTTCCGCTGGCAGGAGAGTGGTCACTGAAGGCAGAAAGAGGCGATTCCTGGTCGTAAAGTCAAGTGAGAAAGAGTCATTTATCAACCTGTCAGGGATTTTGCCAGGGTAAAGGAAAGAGCCTGGAGCCGCGCTGGCCTCAAACACAGAAATTGCATCTTAATGGGGACGCTGGCTCCATGTGGGGCAGGGGGAGTTAAATAAAGCCAAAGACTGTTCGGCTGCTAGCAGAAATGAGTGACTGTAGTTTCATCTGATGTTCTGTAATTCAGTGTTTACAATATTTATTTTTAGTAATCGACTGCAATTATATATATATAGAGAGGCTTCCTTATTTTTGTATTTTACATGCTGTTTTCTCGAGTGTGGTATTGTACTTCTCAGCTCCCCTTTGCCACAATTGCTGCTCCTAGTCAGTGACAAATAAAAGAACAAAAACCAACATGTTTTCTGGCTAAGTTGTGATGTGTTTGGGTTTTTGTGCCCCTCTCTCTCCTGTCCCCCACACCCAGCCCCTCACGAATCCCTTAGGAATGGCACCCGCACCTCTGGCCCCATCCCAAATCCCTGATTCTGCCCAGGGGGAAGAAGGGCCAAAGCTGGGAAGGGATTAATTTCTCTGCCCTGGCAGTGCCTCTGTACCCAGGGGTGCGAGGGAGGCAGAGAGGAGGGGACAGGGAACCCGCAGCTCAGGGGACGAGTTACGTGTCTTGACAAAAACATCAGTTTGATGATGGGCTAGATGAAAGCCTTAACATCCTTCTGCTCTTGTCCAAAGAAATATGAGACTTAACGCATTATTATACAGAAGTGCATTCATTGGCTGCATCCGATACAAAACGCTATTTAAGGTAGAACAGGATAGACGCCGATGACTATTACACTTGAAATCATTTATTCACAAGTTGCCACTTTTTTCCATCTTATCTAACACATTTTTTTTATCCTTGTTATAAAGTACAAAGGGTTTTATACTTTTCTGACAACATTAAAAAAATAGGCTACTAAAGAGGCAAAATTCCCACTTGGAATCCAAAAATCCTGATGTAACAATTCAAAATAGCAATAGACAAACATAAAAACCAACCAATACATACAAAAAACTAATACAGTGTACCTCTTCTCGACTGGTTCATTAAACCAACTAAAAACGAATCCCTTGTTCCCAGCTCCTATTTTGGATCCTGTGACCTTGCTTAACTGATGTGAAGTTTGTGTTAACACATACAACTCAAAAGGCACTCAAAGGTCACAGGTTCCTGAGCTAAAGCAGGATATATTCCCAATGTAACAGTTAAAACAAATCACCGAAAAACAATGTTTAAAAACTGGTATTTGGTTTACATGAGTATATTAAGGATTCAGTAGAATCCTAGGTGAAAGCTGCTGCTGTATAATAGACTCAAATGATGGTTAGTACATTAGAGAATTCTCAGCACTTGGAAAAAAAATTCACTTACGAGCATCCTCATTTGAAAATTCACATGCTAAAAAAAAGAAAACAGAAAAAGATTTTTTTTTTCCACAACATTAAAAAAAAAAAGGCCTAAGAGCAATAAAGAAATATATATATATATGAGATGTAACAAAGGCTTAAAAACAAGCAGGTTTGAAAATCTGTACAAACACTTAAATGACTAACAAAAGTTGACAGACAACATTTACACAGATGTATTTGGCCCTGATGAAAAAGGGCCACAAAAGTAAGCAGAAGATGGATCTGGTATTTACAGATCAGTTATTAAAACCAAAACAACCAAAACCAACCAAACCCAAACCACTAAACACACACACAACAATGTGTGCTCAGAATTTTACAAGGTAAGTTAGCAATGCCATTCACACAAATTCATTTTTTCCACTTTGGCTCAGTTTTTGCCCAGAAAAATAAAAGTGGAACATGGAATGGCTACTGTCTGAAGATGCAGAACAGACAGAAAGGAAAAAAAAAAAAAAAAAAAAGGAGACAACTAGTTTTGGCCTATATCATTTCTGATCTTCTCTTCAGATATGCATAGGAGTATACTGAGGCTGAAGAACAGCCATATATATTTGCTACAGTGTAAGGCCTTTTTTAATTGTCATAGCTCTGTGTGTCAGCAGGGCATTTAACTTAAAGCAGGCATAGAGAGTTAGAGAAGTGCTACTATATTCCACCGAAGAGGTCTCAGCTTTCTGAATTATCTAGCAGTGCCTCACTCTCAGTTTTCTTCTCTGGCGACGTGTACAAGAAGTTACAGCAGATATAGAGCGGGAAGATGAGGAGTCTGCTGTCCAAATTCATTACTACTTGCTCCTGTAAAGCAAATACAGGAGATGTTCTTAGAGCGATACCATTCAAATTTACAGGGAAGCGCTCCACCGAGTGCTATATTGGCCACAAAAGAAGGCACGTGATCGATACTACCAGTCGTTCTCTAAATTCCAATTACTGTGTACATATAAAAAAAATAATGAAAAGCAAGCTCAAGATAATCATTCTCCTTTATCTTAAGCAGATGTTTTATAATACCAACCCTGATAAGATGTTCTCAAACCAGTAATAACCCTTTGTCCTACTGCTGCCATCCCTCCATGTCAAGGATGACAAACTGTAAAAAAAGGACTGCGCAACCTTTACCTGTACTTGCCCCTTACTTGTACCTTTCCATATACTTGCCCTCTACATATCACTGCGGGTTAGGATTTAAGGGGCCTGATGATCAATTCCTATGGATTCCTTATTAAATTCTGCTGTCGCACACAGGTGGAAATTGGTACATTCGCTTAAGAAAACCCCACTCTTCTCTCAGACTTTTTTCTTTTTTAAATGCAGTAATAAATACCAGCCTGGAACAATATGCAGACATTAGGTCTTCTACTTGCATGCAAAACAAGACATTCTTCAAACAAATTCCAACTCCAAATAAGCAGGAGTCTGATTCAGTATTATTCAATACCGACTACTACATTGTAACGAAGCGATTAAAAAGGAAACCCGAGGAGTTCGTATTTACCAACAACTACTTTTTCAAAAATGGCACAAATTTTAACTACATGCTTTAACAATAACCTGCTCTTACTCTTGGTTATCCGTGAATGATAAAGGAAATATTTTCTACACCCAAAATATTGCCAGTAACTCAGCGGTGTTGAAAGTCTGGGAAAGCAAGCAGTTGTTTAGAAGAACAGTAAATTATCAGTAGTCTCAAGCAGCACCATGGGAACTAATTTCACGAACATAAATGAAATCAACACCAAGAAAGTCTGAAGTGTCCTGCTCTAATTATACTTCATAAATTCGCTTGACCTTCCACTACCTATAAAGGGAGCTCCTCAAATTCCACATAAGCAACAACAAGGAGAAAGAACACCACTTCAAAAGTACTGTTGACTTCTCAGCCTTTTTCTTTTTGTTTTGTTTTGAACTCCAAATAATTCCAAGTTCAGCGCATGAAAAATCCAAACGTACCTGGTCCTTCTCAAGGGTTAGGATCTGATATCCTGTTGTTCTACTGCAAATAATTTTCCCACTGCTATCAAAAGAGGCCAGGCGTAACCTAAGGGTATAACAACAGTTAAATTAGTTAATCTCCCATAACTCAGTTTTTCAGAACAAATAGCTTCTCCCAAGGAGACAGAATAACATTTTCAGATGTAACTAACTTTGTGGCAACAAAATTAATTGCAAGTACAAATGGAAAAACTTTGTTGAGGCAACAGATTTGAGCACACGTCACAGGGTCTGAATTCTTGGTCATTTCTTACCTGAAGGCTATGTTTCTCCGAGGCTGCAGACTGACTGATCCGCTGCATGGCTGATTCAGTGTATTTCGTTTGAAAATGATATAACGATTTGTGTAAGTAACAAGAAGGTCAAAGCCAAAGTTGAATCCAGTCCATCGCCAGCAGTACTGAAGAACACAGGTGAAAAACAAATAAACTATGAGTATTTGCTTGCTACAACAGGAATAATAAATGCCACTTCAACAAATGAAGCAGAGTCACTTGGGGATGGGATTCTCAGCTACAGAGAGGTACGTGTTCAAGGATTCTTGCCAACACCTAATTGAAACACAAGACATCTACGCAGGCAGCCCTTCACTTCCGCTGTCATCCCTTCCAGACAGTTGACTAGAAGAGACAAGCTTAATATCCATTGCCTACAAAACACATTTAATGTAAGCGTATACAAAATGCCTCTGCGTTCTGGTAACTGGTGCAGTATTCCTAAGTAGCATTTAACTCACTAACGCATTCCTTTGAGTGAGTCATCCTTATATTAAGTGACTTCAGTGGGAACAAGCTGATGTTTCTCAGTTTTTCCACAAGGCCTGTTACCCAAGACACACGTACATGTAACACACGGAGGTTCGGACTGTAGCTATTAGGCAACATACCTAGAAAAGCTTCCTTTTCTACTTAGGAAAGACAGATATCAGTGAACAGAGCTGTATTTTAACTACGTGTATTTCACAAATCTCGAATGACAAGCCATGTCCACATTTCCTCCTTTTACGCTCGAGAAGTTTTTTCCAAATATGGGCTTGCTTGTAATGCAAGAGCAAAATTAAAACAGTAATTTTTTACTCATCAGAAAAACAGCAAGCATTTTTATTCTTTTAGAGAGAACAAAGCAATTTCTCTATCACCTCCATTACATCTTTTTGATGCAGTTTGACAATTGAGACCTGTGTTTTGAAAATACCTAACACGCCCAAGACATGTCAGCTACGTGCAAACGAAGCCACATGCTATACTTACATCACCATCCTTCGCAAGTTTTCTACCACACCTCATGCTGTTTCCTTCCAGTTCTTCTTTGTTTATCTCTTGAGGCCTACAAAAAAAAAGTACAACTTTAAGGACACTTCAACAGCTTTCTATGTTACTTTCAAGTGGGAAAGACCAACAGTCCCGAGTAACCTGGTCTGACCTCACCACTGACCCTGTTCTGAGCAGAGGTTGGACCAGATGACCTCCCAGGGTCCCTTCCAACCTGAATTACCCTATGAACATGAAGCAGCTCCACAAAACTGCAATATAAATCAGATTGTTACACCTCAGTTAAGCACGACTCTTACACAAGAATCTTTCTGGGTCAGAAGGACTTTTTTTTGTGTCTAGCTGTTGCAACAAGCTACATTCTGCAATCCTCCTAAAAAGTACAACTTTTTAAAATGCAGTACTCCGACTTACTCGGCAATAGCGCTACCGTTAGAGAGCAGCTGCAGGACTCTGCAGAACAGCAGCTCTATGAAGACGCACCCAGAGCAGCTGTGTGGAAGATTTCTCAAGTGGCTGGTTACGCAACTTGTCTAAAAATGTTGGCCCGCAGTGATCACAAAGTGGCACAAGCCCCTTGATTCTGTAAACTATACCAACACAAACTTATTCCACACAGCAGCTTCTGCTGGAGCTTGAACGGGTAGGGAAATCTTGCAGCTCCAACGTAGCTAAAGTCAGTCTCGATTTTCCAGAGGTACATTACTCACTTAATTTTAAACATACTTACATCACTAACCACATAAGCAACCATTGCCAGAAACGCTTCAAGTTACACTGAGGACAAATGTTTAAACTGGGTATTATAAATCACAACAAAGGGTAATCCCTCCACAAATTACATTAAAACCCCACAATACTAAAAGATACACTTTTAGCTACAGAAGCAAGAAGAAATGCAGCATCTCTGCTCTTCCTACTGTAAATACACCACAGGAACTCATGGCTACAACATTTATGAAACTCAGCTGTGGCTTTTTTTCCCCCCCATTTCTGTAAAAACGAAACCTGGAAGATTACGTACTTTACGAGCAGGTTAAGCAAAGAAGCTAATCGTGCTAACCAAACTGGCCCAGGAACCTCCTGCATGCTTTTTCCACATCTTCTAACCCAACTGGTTATGTAACTGACCTATATTCCCCAACGGTGATAAAAGATTTATTTCTGTTAAATCAGTGACAAATTACAGAAAACACGAGCACATGATTTTTAGACAGACATTAGTATTCCCCCCTCTCAGTTCCTCAAGAAGCTTCAGAAGACGCAAAACTTAATCTTAATGCCTTAATCACTTACACAAGCCTACCGCATGAGTAGCGAACAGTCAAGTTATTCTGTTTCGTTCTTAAACGCTGCCAAAGAGGCAGTTAGAGCGGGAACAATTCCAGTCATGAGCTCAAAAGATTTGTCGCCCATCTGCCGCATGAACAAATGTTTAATTACAAAAAAGAAAGGATCCACTTCAGTGCAAACATGTAAACCTCGAGCAGCTCCATTTCAAAGTCACAGCCTCCAGCATCACATTAAAAGCAAAGTCTCAAATTTTGAAGAGTGAATAAAACGTTTAGTCCTTTTAAATGCAAACTACTTAAAGCAGAAGAGAGTCATTTTTCCTCTCCTCTCTAAAGCTGTCAAAAGAGTGAACTCCATCGCACACTTCAAAGCAAAGTAACTCTCACTTCGGCAGTCTCAGAATACGCAGGTGCAATCATGCTACGCACCAGGTGAGACATGAAAACAGAGCCTTCCTTCAGCTCAGTGGGAGTCAGATTTCACATTTTGTTCAGCTTATAAATTTGCATCCCTAAGACTGAGGGGAAAAACTCAGATAATATATTGATACAGGCATTAAGTGTGACAGAAAGGGCAGCAGATCTGGATAAGAAAATGGTCTTATAGAACCTTCATTTTTTCCTTCTAGCTACAGGTTGATTAAATATCCAAAATACTTGCTTCAGCACAAAGGAACAGTTGCTTCTCTCCCCCTCTAAGATGTCAGTTATGAGCCACTGGCATCTCACTACTGGGTGTCACTACTGCTTGCGAGCAGAAGACAGAGAAGCGATCTCAGGAGTACAAGTAACAGTTCATCTTCTCAGGTATTATATAATATGAACTAGCAACGTGACGACTGAGCTGCACATAGAGAAACAGGGAAGTACCCTGGACACAAAGCACAGCGTCTTGCTCCCACACGACCCCAGAGAACGTGTTCACGGGAGGATTCTTCCATAGACTTTTGAACAAAGAGCAACGTGGATGCTATCACCAACCGGTAAGTTTCTAAGCTACTAAGTGTCAGAAGCTAAAATACACTGAGAAGAAACATTGCACATCTCCTGTTTCTTGCAATTACTTAGAAATTAGAAAGCCGTTACTGAAAGACCTTGCCAATGAATGCCAGAATAAAAGATTCAGGCAAAGAAACATTCACTGTTTAAGTAAAACTCTTTCTCCCTGAGATTTTCAGATTTAGCTGTCTTAAAAAAATACAAAAAAGAAAACTAGACAAGAAAAAAGGCCCTGGAAAATACCCTGCTCATTTCAAGAGTCAGTGAAATCATCAGTGCTGTAGTTAAACACGTGAGCGTTTGATTTTGTAGCTAGTATGATCCCCCGTCATCTTCGCTTCAGTTTTGTATGATATCTCACTTTAGTTTTGTATGATATCTCACTTTTTCAGCAGCACATAAATCAGATGGCTGACAATTAAAATACTCTCACTGCATTACAGTGAACTCCTGAAAGACAGCAAAACCAAGCAGATGTATAGTCTTATCTTGTGTCAGGGTTTTGACAGCTTTGTAACACTCACTTTCATATTACCTGTGGTTCTCATATTGTAAGTCAGAATCTAAGAGCCAGAAGGTAACACACATGATCATCTACTGTTAGATACATCAACAGCAGCATTACAGGAAGAGTTTTCCCCCAAAAAACAAAACTATCAAAAACAAGCTACAACCATCCTACATTAAACTTTAGGAGCTGAGCTTAAGAGATTCAAGATTATGTTCTTTGCCTCCACCATTTTCTAAAGCACTGCTAATGCCAAACAGAACCACCCATTAAAGATCTTTATTATTCTTGAGACAAAAATCAGAATTTTGGGGTTTTCTTAGACTGATACATGAAAACCATCAAAAGGAAGTAATCAAGGAATATAATCCACAACTAAACTATAGAGGATGCTGCCAAAGGATGCTCGTGGTTAAAGTGCAAGTTGTTTCAAAACAGAACTGGATGTATATAAAAACAGGTCTATTGGTGGCTGGCTGTTCAATAATGATCCAGTTAAAACCTCCAGCTGGAAAATTCTTGAACTACTCAATGCCAGAAAAATAAATGAAGAGAACACTCACTCTTCGCTTATACATAAAGGGGATAGGAGATATATAATTATCTGCCACTGAGCACTGTCACAGACTGCATGGCCTTTGGTCCAGTTCAGGACAGTAATTCTTACGCTTTTCAGGTTGCATTTAATAAGTTAAACCACTGCAACTGAACACGCTCATCTCCTGAATGTCAAACGTTGGGCTAACAGAATTGATCGAAGAAAAGCAAGGAATTAGTTTATTGATTTTTTGAAAGGCAATAAATAGAACATAGCTTCCTGACCTGCCGTTTATCTTCCACAAAGCATACTAAAAAACTAAGGCAAATGACGGCAGGAACAACTTCCTCAGTCGCATTTTGCCTTAGTTTCAGTAAGGAAACCAAATGTTCAATGTGATGTGGCAAAAACCGAGCAGAAGGAAGAGAAACTGTTTCTGATCATGTGCTCAGAACATGCATTAAGCAAACACCCCTCACTGCCCAAGCCACCACCACCGACAGCCCTTGCTAGGTACACGCTCAGGAAACCCAAACACGCACTACGCGCAGACCCCAGGCGGGATGCTGTGCAACACGCAGGTACGTGCAAATCTTCAGGAGGCCACAAAACCAAAGCATGCACACAGGTGGACGTCTTGGAATTGCCCAGACGGCTATGCAATGCCAATGCAGTGCAGCACACGGACTAGGAAGGAGAAAAGATGGGATATAAAATAAGAGGATTATGGAGGGAACAGGGTCTTAGCAGTGGAAAAGGATGCACTGCACAGGAGCAGCTAGAGGTGCTGACAGGAAAGAGAGCTTCCAGAATATAAACCCTGGTTGGGGGAAAGAGTGTGAAAATAGAAAGGAATGAGGCAATCAGGCCACAGGATCCCAAGGGCGGGCCCAGGCCTGCTGGATGCTGGGCCCACGCTCGCTGCATGGGACTCCTAGGATGGGAGAGGCAGGACCAAAGGTTGGTGCACAGTTATCTCTGCATGAACAAAAATGACAAATTGCCTCCTATACCACAACAGTCAGCCACATCGCACCACAGCCTTCTGCCCACCCAGTCCAGAGAGCAAGAAAGCAGGACAGAAGAAGGACTACAGATACAGAAGAAGCCTTTTCTAATACAGTCTTTAAAATGGAAGGCTAATAAGTTCCTATTTCACAGCCTCAACACATCAGAGCAACATATCAGTGGTAAGTATTAACCAACATAAAGGAATATACAGAAAAAACAACATTTACCTCTAGTCACATTATAGAAGCGACAAGTTTTCCAGAGTTCTATTGTTTAAAGGACAGGAGATGAGCCAGCCCAAGGGAAGATGGCTCCACAGAGAACAACAGAGTTTAAAACCACTGAGGTATGCTTTCCCCCCCTCTCATCTTAATGTAAACTCCAAATGTTAACCACATCAGAGTTTATATTAGAGGAAGGTTTCTACTTAAAGAAAGAAATAAAGGAAAGCCTGTAATATACCTACCCAATATCATTGTCTTGTTCTGCTCTGAGCATGGCAAACCACTGCTGTTTGTAAACAGAGGACAGCCATTCTAAAATTAAAAAAAAATAAATAAGCTTGGAGTTTTCTTTGGAGCTGGAAATGGGGATGTTGATAAACATTTGAAACACAGAAATAAAATTACATTGAAATAGTAAGTTCATACTTCTTAACTGAATGACCTGTGCAAACCCACCAGCTGTTAATTCACTTGTATCATTCATCTTCAAGCCTCAACTACAGAGGCAATACAGATAAAAATGAACAAC
This sequence comes from Apteryx mantelli, assembly GCF_036417845.1. Classification (NCBI taxonomy): domain Eukaryota; kingdom Metazoa; phylum Chordata; class Aves; order Apterygiformes; family Apterygidae; genus Apteryx; species Apteryx mantelli. The sequence goes on along the minus strand of NC_090006.1, from coordinate 2,248,776 downwards.
ACTAAGTGACTCAGCACTATATATATATATATTCATCTCATCAAGCATGCACGATTCCCCAGAATAATGCAACTCAGCAGATTTTGTCTATACACAAAGTTCAGTTAAACCAAGGAACCTGCTAACAAGCTCTGAGGAGAAGATGCCATTTTCTGAATCCCCAGTACAACTCTACGTGAGTTGAACAAGAAGAAAATCAAATTGAAGGGTAAAGGAACCCATGACTTATCACAGGTACTGTAAAAGCAAAAGGAAGGTGTCTTCTACTAGAAGAAAAGTCTTCTACCAGAAGTAAAATCAGGTTTTCCTTTGAGTACATGAAGCTTTTATCAGCTACAACAATTTAACAGTTGCAACCAACAGGTAAAATTCAAAACAAGAACTAATAGTTTGTAACTCAGTTGCACAAAAGGGACCACAAGCAGCCAAGAGCACAATCTGTATGTTCTTCTTAATCTAGATAATGAGAAGGGGCAAGTATGCAAGGGCACGGACAAGAACAGACTCCATGGAGAGATGGCTTGGGATGACAGAAAGAGGGAGAACCTCTATCACGGTGAAAACAAGCAGGGAGGCAATGAAGATGACAGAGGGGGGAAGAAGGGAGGCCACAGTAACGAGATCTCCTTAGATGTTCCAAACACAAAATTTAAAACTGACTCTTGCCCTGCTAATTTAAGAGTTAAGATTCTGATTTCCATAAGACAAAAGTGAAAAATAACCAGAGTATAACTAAAGCTATAGAGGAAGATGTAAGGAAAGCTACACAGTTAAGGCACAGAGACTGGATGCGTTGGAAGGGGAAAAACAGGAGGTAAAGCATCTTTTCATTTTTTATTTATATATATATATTAAAAATACATGCATGCATGCATTTTTTTCTTCATTTCATATTTCAGCTGTAGTTCATCTCTTAATTTGGAAGCACTAGAAGGGAAAATATTGTTCAGAAATGTTCAGAAGTTACCAGGTGAAATAGAATAATGAACATTTTGCTTATAGACACCTTATTGATGTCCCTTACACCTTTTACATATTTAAAAAAAGGATTATCCAGTGTGAACCCCTAGCATAGCATTTTCTTTTCCTCCTGCAGGTGCTATGCGCATACAGAGCATAAAATATTAAGTACACCATTTCTTTCAACTATTCAACACGCTTTCTTTCTTGATCTTCTGGAGAACAATTTCATTTAAATTAATCCAAAAGGTTTACACTACAACACAAACTACCCAGAAATTTCCATGCCCATAGACTCCTTCAGGTACTATGCAATCATCTCAGATTTTGGATGCTGGCGGACAAGTAATCCATTCAAAAGCACACCATTAACACTTATCTAAGTGTCCTTTTAAATGACAAGCAAAGTTCCTGATCTGAATACAGCTGTTGGCTACAAACACATATCAGTAGATTATAAAAGCTATCAAGTGTCAAAGCCTAACAGCACAATTTCATTAAACATTCAAAGGTCTCCATGTTATGTTTCTCTTTCCTCCCTGCTCTCGCAGTTCTCTTTTAATTAAAAAAAAATATATATATATTTTAAAGAAGAATCAACGGTAGAGCTGGAACATCAGATACTCTACCCACATTAACCACATACGCAAGAATTCTTATAAGTCTACTTTTCCCCACATCACTGAAAAGTGTCCAAGCCTCTATTTCAGCATTTATCACAGGTAATGAATTGCTTAAGCATGAAAGTTTTGCTCTCTGACCTTTTGAACTATGTGAAAACTGCATACTTTGTCATTAAGTATAAACAAATCAGCCTCAAAGTTGCAGTTATTCTTTAGTGATTTAAGAAATATCCTTCATTTCATGTACATAGATACGTGGGTTTTGATTCTGTGTCTACACTTTATTCATTCACAGTAAAATGTTAAGAAAAGCCTACCCAGCACAGTTCTGATAAATGGTAACAGCAATGTGAAGAGGAGTAATTCAAGTCTAGTACTGGCAAATTGCCGTTTTGCAACATCTTATTCACTTGCTGACACAGCCATTTCACACAGAAACGATTGAGAATTCTCCTGTATCGTCATTAAATTAGGTAAGGATTTAAACTGTCATTTGCCCAAAGTTATCTTATTTTCTATTATAAAATGAAAACTTCTGCACCTGCATTATAATTTGTACCAAAATCTAACTTAAAAAGCACTTAGGAAGATTGGTTATACTGACATTTTACATCACTCAAGCATATCAGATATCACATATCACAAAACAGATCTATTCTTCAAGTATCATTATGCATAATAAAAAAATATATTATCACTTACTGGCTATCAAAACCTGCTCCACCTGCTGGACATAATTGACCAAACCATGCACATGAACTGTACCTTCCCTCCTGCAATCTATTGTGTCCTGTTTCCATCTGCTGTTCAAAGAACACTAAGAGACATTCAGAGCACAGGAGAATCAAATTCCTTCATATTGTCTCCATCTATTTAGATATTAATTTAAACCACACCTACAAATAAGGATAGCCGGGGCACTTAAGCAGTAGTAACTGTCTATATTAACTCACAGATTGAAGGCTTCATAGAAAGGGGAGGAAAGAAAGACCCTGCCGCTTCCACTCCCGATCCTTATCATAGAGAGTCACAACTCAGCTCTCACCAGCTGCATTCCTTGAACATTGCAAGGTGGGAGGAAGAGTTGCCCAAGGCTATTCAGGGTGCAAGCTACGCAGAGCAACTAAACCATCATCCCTGGCAGAAGAAAGGATACAGCAGTACAAGAAAGGCAAGCCAAATAAGACGACGCTCCTTACATGATCATAATGGCAAGGAAATGGTTTTAAAAGGATCAAACAATTTGATCAGACTAGCAAGCTTCAAAAGAAAGATCCTGCCAAGTCTGCTTTGCCATTACAATATCATTACGTTGATGGCTATGGAGGCACAGGGGAAAAAAAGCCCCAGTGTGAAATGAAAAAAAAATAATTTTAGCTCTACAGAAAGCAAGCAGTGGAACTCAAAGACAGTTTTAAATATTTATATACAGCAAGCGTCCAAAACAAAGCCCAAGGCTAGAAGTATGGACAAAGGAAAGAACACAGATATCAAGAAGATACAAATAATGGAGAGTGATAAACAACTCAGTAAGAGCTACCTTAATTGACATTTGGCAATTACACCTATGAATAAATGGCATGGAGATGCAGATGAATGGATAGTTCAACTGTGGGTAGCTTTAAGAAACAAAAGTTGTGTAAACAAAAGCTAGACTGTGCAAATGAAAGCTAGAGAAACCACTAGGAGAAAGTCTGGATGACAAATTCAATGCTAAGATTCAACCACGATAAGGGCATCCTAGGCAAAGCGAAGTATGGAACAAAGATAACAGGAGCCGAATTCAAAAGGAACCAAGGCAGGGCACAAGAAGTCAACACACTGTTACAAGGAGCACACTTAACCGGGAAGGCGGGAGGGGAAGGGGGCTGATTAAATAAAAGATATGAATGACAGGGAAAGAACTTTTTCAGCTGAGACGTCAACCTGATAATTCATTTCTCCTCTATTCATCTGTCAACAGCCAGGGTTTGCTCAGCTTCCAAGCAAAGAACACCACTCATCTGCACACTCAGATTTCAGCAGCAAGATGAGAACAGGGCTTTTCGTTTTTTAATGATAATGTTAATAACAGTAGTCTACAGTAAAATTAAGCTGCATTTCACTGTGGGGAAAAAACACCAGGACCTAGAATGAGGAGGATATATTTTATACAAGGTGAAACGCAAACAAAAGTACAAGAGCAGAGTATTTAACCATCCAATCACCTCCAAAAATATCCTAAATATCTGTTAGCAAAGTAGACACTTGTTTTTCAAGATGGAGAAGAGTTCACAGCATCTTGTGCTTTTGTTTACATTTTCAGGTATTATTCCAAATTTTATTAGCAACTACCTATTTTTTTTAAAAATGATAATGGTTAGGAAACAAGTTGAGTCACAGGAAGTTTTGTTCTCTTAAAAGGATAAGGGGGTTTTGTGTGTCGGGTCTGCAGAGTTATTTGAACACTGGTAATGTACTATGTGTTGATTATAGAGTATTTTGAGAAACTGACGGTTCAAAAAATATTTCGAACAGCTGTGTGCACGTATTAAGACTCTTACAGGCGTAAATTTAATATTCAGCCCCTCTTGGAACTTCAGCCACAATTCAGACTTTGGAGATGAGTATGTGAGTGATCAGGTAGCTGTATGGCAGCTATATACACTTAGGCATTTTCTTCCCAATTACTCCAGAATAAATCAGACTAGGAAAACACAAAAAATTTGATCAGTTGAGTGTCTGCTCACCTGAGGGTATTAGATAATCTCTCTCAATAATTCTGGCTGATGCCAAGTCACTGATGATATACTGCAATCTCAAGTGTTTGAACACTGACAGGAATGCACTCCCTTGTTCTGATTCCAGGAATGCAATGTCACCCTCAAAATCTGCAAGACAGTATACTTGTGTCACAATTTATTTTCCTAAATACTTTGCAGATCCTGTTCAAGATCCTCAATTTTAACTTGCTCACGAGGGAAAGTTATCATGGACAGGCAAATTACATTTTGCAGCTAAAAGTAACTGACATTTTTTTCCTATTTCAAAGTTACTTACATTCAAATCCTTTCAGCAGAAATGTTAGACCAAACTTTCCTTCTTTTGAAATACATTAGTGTCTCTTCTTGTGAGAAAACAAAACCAAAGCTTAACCTAACTACGCAACAGCAAAAGCTGTTCAGTGAAGATGTCTGCTCACTTCAGAGCATGCAGACAAACCAGTTCAAAAGCTATCAATGTTAGAAAAATGTGAAGCCGGTGGCCAAGGCAAGCCTTTCCAGAGCAAATAGGACAGAGTCTGGAGATGAGGGAAGACTACCACATTGTATTGCCAGCCCGCATCTTCCACAAGCCAAGGCCATGCCAGCAATCCTACCTTTCCTACGCTTGGCAAACCAGGCATCAGCTTCAGTTAAAAGTTGTTTCAGAGATCCATTCCAAGAAGGCACGAGCTGAAGGAACATCCACTAGGTAAAAGTAAATGAACTCCAGTAAACCGATTGTTTCAAAGCAGTAACATATGCATTACTAAAAGAATATTTGCATAATGCAGTCACTTCTACAAAATCTCTGACATTCTATTAAATACTTGCAAGCAATACTAAAAAGGCTACAATTCTCATCGCCTTACAAACCAAATACTACCCAGGAGTACAACTTCATAACGCATCAACCAGACCCTCTGCAAGTACCTTCTTGAGAGCAGTATACACATCCATTTCCACTTGCATCACAAATAGGTTAGAAGAGTTGATCAGCTGTTTCATGAGGCTTATGCTGGAAAAAAAAAAAAATAGTAAGCGAGTTCTGCGAGACAGCACAGACAAAGACAAGAAAGCCAGCCACAAGTAATAAGCAGACATCAATAGCCTAGAAGCTTATTTGTAGTAAGCTATATACTTTAGGCCAAGTTGCACTTCATCTCTCCGTCACTAAAGCCAACTGAAGCCGGAATACCTGAGTTCTTTGAAGAGTTCAACACTCTGATGGGTCATCAGGTTATTCAAAAGCCACTCAAGGCACCTAGATTAAAAGCAAGGAATTAGTACCTCAATTTTCTACATATTTCAACATTTCTGCAACAGTTGTTCAAGCTCCTCTATATCGAAAACCCTGATTTAACACAGTATCATTCTGAAATACTGCTTTAAACTGACATGAACTTCTTTCATATTTTTATGCACTATTTCAAAAACATGAAGTTTGGTTTAAAGTTTTGCAAAGTTCTAGGTAACTGTTAAAGTTGCATTTAGATTCTCTCAGGGTACAGCGAAAGCTAAATTCAGAATTCAACTAATGCCACAAAGAGCTCTGAGAATGCACTGATTTGCAGCAGATGGAAACAGTTAGCACTAACCTTAACACTCTGCTCTCAGAAGTGTATTTATCCCTTCTAATTACAATAAAGTTAAGCTTAGATTGTGAATTTTAAAGCAGCTTTGCTATAAAACAACAGTTAATAATCACAAGTATTATTTCACTGTCATGCTGAAGATCAAATGTATTGTCTTTACTAATATACTTTGGCAATTAATTCTTTACAGCATAAGCACTATCTACTATAATCTGCATCTATTTTAAGACAGATGATTACAGTAGAAACAGGAAAACTAAATAGTATCATGAGCAGAGTCCAAGTCAGTCAGTCGAAAAAAAGAAAAAAAGAAAGAAAGAAAGAAAAAAAAAAAAAAAAAAAGGAATCAACCTGGCATTGTTTTACTGCTTGTAAATTCACATTTTTCATTAAAATATACCATGCAGCTTGGAGAAAGTAATTCTTACTTTTTCTTCACAGAATCTAACCCATATGTCCCCGCTGAATTGTAATAACCACACACAGTTTTTGCATTAATGGTTTCCTTCATTGTTTCACCACATTGCTGAATTAAGCCATCCTGTGGGGGAAAAAAAATATCACAAATATTTAAGATTTTAAATTCTAAACAGTATGTGTAAAAGATCGTGCAGTTCATACAAACAAATTCTAATGTCTGAACAATTATTGAGGTCACACACACTATCAACTTTGTCAGTATCTTTTTTGCAGAGTATTTTAACAAGCACAGAGTCAAAAGTATAGAGATACTTGGAGTGCAAAGAACAAGATGACATGATACTGCATGATGCAGTCTACTACCAACACCACAAAAGCATGACCAACTCTTTGGAACATACTGGATATTTCCACGTATGTTTAGAAAGGAATTTAAAAGTACATTAAATGAAATCTACTTTGATACAAGAGATGATATAAACTATTTCAGGGGAAACAGCAGCAAAGTTTGGCAAGCTCATATCTAGAAAATTTAAACGAACATTCTTTAGAAAATTATCTAGGTCATTCCTGTCATCTGTCACGTACAAGAAAAGCATAACCAGTACCTTCAGGGCAGAACAAATGGTACAGCTTGAGGATTTAACAGCAAAGTACACAGAGTTGTTACAACATATTTTAACATACTTCTAGATACGCATCTCAATACATCCCTTCATATTACGACTGAATCTTAGTCATAGCATTTTCAAATAAAACCACTGCATTACGCTTAGTTCTCTTCACTCGTTGTTATAAAAAGAAGATGCATTTATCTAGCCGAAATAGTGCATGCATGTGCCTATACTATGAATTGCTATCTTTATACAAATATATACACATCTCTATACAAATATACATATACACACACATCTCTATAAAAATATTATACAACTATGAAAATTATTATTAAAAATTATACAGCTATATACATATCCATACAAATATGCAAATACATATCTATATATAAATATTTCATATTTAATACTTACAAGCTGCAGCATGCAGGCTGCTGCTAGAAGTGCAACTACTCGACTGGGTTTTATTAACACATCATCTCTATACAGTGAGCCAAAAGCCACCTGCAGAGCTGAGAAGAAGTACAACTATCAAACAAAGAAGACTGGATGCTGAGCTTTGATAACTAAAAGAATTCTTAATTACAACCAAATCATTTCAGTGCATGCATTCTCTATAATCTTACCTGTTTGATCTTGGGATAAAAAGCTAATGTTAACCAGCCCAAGTACACACACAATAAGCACAGAACACAGCATTAACTAATAAAATACACTCCATTTCATTATTTGAACAAAATATTCACCCTAAAACAGCTGCAAAGTTACTCCACAGAGCAATGTGAAGAGCAATAAAACCAGATGAAAAGAAACTAAACTTTATGCAGAATTCATTCTCTTTTCTTATTTACTAGTTTGAAAATAGAACTTTCTTTTATTTTAAATAAACCATTTTATTTTCAATTAGTTATGTCAGATTAGACTTAGCCTTTGCCTTCAGAGCTTATGTTCAAATAAAAGGTTCCCACTTACCTTCTATATCAATATTCTGGTCAGGAATCTCCAACTCTATGATGTTCATGCTGGATTCTCTCCAAGAACCACTGAACATACTGGAAAAGTAGCCTGACTACATGAGGGAAGATGAGGGGAAAGAACTCAGGTAAGTGATTTCATTCAAATGAAGACTGTCAAAAAAAGCACATGGAACCAAAGATTGTTAATATTTACCTTTATTGCAGAACAAAATGTATTAGGGGAGAGGTAACTTTTCATAAACTTAAACATTCTGACACACTTTATCATTAGAAAGGGCTAACTATAGTTGCTCTATTTCTGAAAGTGGAAATACATATAAAAATTTAGACTACATGTGTATAATCAGATTAAGTAAAGAGCTTTAAATGGCCAAAATAGCTGTATAAGCTCTTTTCCTAAAAACCACATCACCTATGGGATATAATTAGTCCAGGAATGAAGTTCTTAATGTTACTGGCAGACAACAAATCCTGCAGGCATTGGAGAATGCCGGTTTGGGTAATAAAATGCATGCAAGACATACAAATTAATGTACAAGGTTGTGGTCTCATACCAAAGACACATACACATACACCATTTATGTAAATATACCTTTTATAATAAAGTGTAAGGCATATAAAACTAGAATTTGATAGGTTTCCATCCAAATGAAGTGAAATATACTGCTCTACTAGGATTCATGATTTTCCATCTCAGCAGAAGATGTGCGCATTATGAGATGCTATCACTCACTGAAGTTTACCTGAGAGATCAAAAAAATAAAGTCTATTTGTACAGTACCATACTCCCTGACCTGTTATCTCAGCATTTCAACTCAGGGCAGCAAAAAGTATGCAATCCAGTTTTGATTTTGATTATTTAAAGACATCTATTCCTTCAGCATATCCCTTAACTATAACCATATATACCACACTACTCTCAAAACCAGGACCTTATTAATTTTACCATTCCTCACGAGGCTACTTTAGTTTTGTTATAACCCATGCACTCGTAGATCAGCTCCTCAATTTGACGAGGAGTGTAATATTTTAATAAACAGTATCAGAAGACTTAATCCTCCATTTCTCAGATCTGCCATTCACATGTACAGTAGTACTTTTCTTCATTTAGCAAAATAATTACAGGAACTTTGGAGACTTCAGAGAATTACTGAAGTAATTTACAAATATAATTTTGCCTAACTTCCAACAATATTTTAGTTATAACAACATAATTCCAGTGGAAGAGCATAAACTGAAACAGAAATCTGACTTACGACAACGGGTATCTTAACTATGAAATTTCATCTCACATGAACATCATTTATACAAGGAGGTCACTACATAACAAAATCAAAAATTTCAAAGCATGTTAAAAAGCACCCATGGAAGCACTTTAATATTACATTTTAGTCATCGACCCACACTAAGTTTTGAGGAGTAGCTTCATGAACTTGTGATGTAGCAACAGTAAAATCCCAATGAAAATTAAAAATGCCGTCATCAGCACTAATCTAGGGACTAACCAGCAACCTTCCCTGCTTTTTTTAAGCTGCACAATGCAAGTCTGACTGTCCAACCCACTTGCTTCCTCCCAATGTTAGATATAGAGTCAAAGACAAATGGACAATTACAACTGCATCTGCCAGCTCTCTCTCCTGATAAAACCCACCCACTTTTCTACCCAGAGATCAGCGCCTCTGGATCAATCTTTACTATCTATGAATGACTTTTCTGTCTTTAAGTTCTTTAAAATGCTTTAAGGCCTGTCAAATAAAAGGCATCTTCTTCCTAGAAGAAAGTAATGAGCGTTCCCCCACCACAGCTAGTACAAGAACTTTTGTGCCTACACTAAGCACGACAGCAACATAACAAAAAATGCAAGAATTCACTTCTGCTGTCGTTTGTGACATCAAAGAACACTGCATTCACCAGCTGGCTGAGCATCTCACCTTGACATTTGCATCTTGTGACTCATAAAACTAGATTTTGTGTTTGACTACAACAAACAAAGAGGTGCACCCATTTTCAGGCATAGTATTTGAAGTTACTCTCTCTTCCCTCTTCAAGTAAGTTTTTTCCAGGGTTAAAGTCACACTTTAAAGTTAACACCACAACCAAATTAGAAGTTTCAGCAGCTTTCCTCAGGATAAAGCCATGGCTTCTCCCCATTTCTGTCACCGGAAATATAATGAAATAGGAAGAAACTGATCTTACATAAATATTGTCCTTTCATATTACAATTGACACTGAAGTTACTTCCTCCAAACTCTCTATTTTACTTTGTGAGCATCAATTTCCAACCATAGACAATTCCATAACTGTAAAAACAGAAAGGGCAGAGTAAACAATCCAAATTATCCTTGAATTAGTTTTAATTTTTGAACCATTAGCAAAGAAAATTTAAGAGAACGTAATCAAAGTTCACAGCAGTAGCTTTCAAACGGCAAGGCAGACGTTCTGATCTACGGAAATCCCATCCAACAATTCTGATGATCTTGCAAACCGTTTTTGATGAATCTAGATGATATCCTGCTAGACAAGTCATTCAGTCACGAACCATTTGATGCATAGACGTGGTTTGACTTTACCAGATGCCTCCTATGTTAAGAGGAATTCCTCCCTAAGTATTGATCATATAACATCAGTTAATGTACACAATCGGTGAAGACTCGAGGATCCAAATCCCCTACTCCATACCTTGTTTTAAGGACACTTCCATAATGTGTATGGTTTAAGCAGCATTTCTGCTTAGGTCACATTTACAAAACAAATATAAGGAGCCAGCAATAAGCAATCTAGAATAGCTCACATATACAGTACTGGGGCTGGCTTAAAGCATTACACTTGACAATGCACTGTCAAGATAACAGTACCTATTCAGTCCAAAAATAGGAAAAGAAATACTGAGCACTTCAGCATAATACAAGCCCAAAATAAAAAGCCTGCACAAACAGCATTGCTTTTACAGGTACATAGGAAGACTTACTGCTTTTTAGAACTTCTGTGCATAACTTCCTCATAGAGCAGCAAGGAAGTGTATGGACTTCTTGCAGAGCCATAGGATCATAGGATAATTCAGGTTGAAAGAGACCTCAAGAAGTCTCTAGTCCAACCTCCTGCTCAAAGCAGGGTCAACTAAGAAGTCAGACCAGGCTTGCTCAAGGCTCCACTCGGGCTGGTCTTGAAAACCTCCACGGACAGAGGCTGCATAACTTCTCTGGGCAACCTGTTCTGAGTCACCTGACCTGAAGAGCTCTCTCCAAAACTGAATCCAAGAACCAAAGATCTTAAATAACTAACAGTTTTACAGCTATCACTAATACTACCGCTGCACAGAGAAGACCATGGCTATTTGTATCACTGAAAAACAAATCAGCAGGCAAAGTAGAGCAGTTAGTCAACAGCACATACATCATGCACGCAAACCTCTACAGTTCATTCAAAAGCACATATACAGAGTACCAGCTATCGACAACATGCTTTTGCTTTGGCTTCCTATGCTTGAGTCCCAGCGGGCAGTAAATTTGAGCTAGGTTGGCATGTGCTTTACAAGTCCATTCCGGAAGCGCTTTCTTTGCTCTGCAATAACACTAACAACACAGGATACTCTCTCTCAGCTTTTTGCTTAGCACACAAGGATGTGTCCTAGGGCCACCAAAAGACAGTTCTCAGGACCGCTTTCACAAAACCTAGGCCAAAGTTAAAACAAGTAGGTTCTAAAGTTCAACAGTGAGATGCAACAAAAGAAACCAAAATATGAGGTGACAGCTATGCTTCCTCCTGTTGCTACCAGAGGCACTTAAAGTACAACATAGACTGTTTAACTGTTTGCATCCACAGAAAGAGTTACAACTCAGAAAAGAGAATAAGGGGGAAAAAATAAGACAAAAAATACGAACTTATGCTTGACATTTACAAACTATTCTCTTATTTATCAAAAACTTAGTGCTGGCTGCAAGTAAGGCAAATATGAAAGAAAGAAGTGGCTTACCTGACACAAATATATCTTATGCAAGTTCCACTCCTCTCCCAGAGCGCAAATTTTAATATCGCTGTTCTCACCGTTCAGAAAGAGCGTCTGATAGATGTACTTGGAAGTGCTTTTCAGCTTTTTCCTGCGTGGAAAGACAAGCGGGGACGCGCTCCATCACGCCTCCCTGTCCCAGAGAGGCCCTCGGGGCAGAGCCGGGGAGTTTCTCCCCGCTCCAGGCCCGACGCTTCCCCTCCCCGCGGCAGCCGGGGGCCGCCGATGCCCCCCGGGGGCGGCTGCCCTCCCCGGCGCTTCCTCCCGCTGCTTCCCGCCGGCTCCCGCGCCCCGTCCCTTCCCTCGGCGGCGGCTCCCGCGCTTCCCGCCGCGGGCCCCGAGCGGCCGCGGCGGCGCCGCACCTGCGGGGGGTGTTGAGCAGCCGCTCCTCGCGCTCCGCCTCGCCGTCGCTGTCGCTGTCACCGGGCGCCTCGCCGCCGCCGCGCTTCCTCTTGCCGCCCCGGCCCCCCCCGCCGCCGCCGCCGCCGCCGCCGTCGCCACCGGCCGCCCCGTCGCCGCGCGGCGAGCCGCCCCCCCGCCGCCTCAGCACCCGGCTGCTCAGCGAGCCCATCGCCGCCGCCCCGCCGCCTCCTCATGGGGCCGCGCGGAGCGGAGCGAGCGGGGCAGGAGCGGGGAAGGCGCCGCGGGCGGCGACGGCGGCGCCTCAGCAACGGCCGCCGGCGGCCATTGTCACGGCGCCTGCGCGCCTGCGCGCCGAGGGGGGCGGAGCCTAGAGGGGGCGGGCTGCGCCTGCGCGGCCGGGCAGGCAGCCCCTCCATGCGCGCATGCGCGGGGCTCTACGTGGGCTCCGCCACCCCCCCCCGCCCAGCACCGGGTGCCCGCCCGGGGAGCAGCGCCCCGGGTAGGCGCAGAAGAGCAAAACCACGGATCTGCCCCCGTTTGTTTGGCCCCTCCCCGCCTCAGCAGCCACAGCAGCAGCAGGAGGTAGAGAAACGTCTTGTTTATTGATTTAAAAAAACCTCAGCAACGTAACACGAAGCATTTAAGCACAGAGCCTGAGTGCATCTGGAGCACAGGGTAAAAAGTTCTGCTTTTATTGAGCAGGTTTCTAAAGACTTTAAAAAGCTCTGTCCCCTCTCCCCCCACAGCTAGGGAATGTATCTCCAACAATTAAAACGGGGAGAAAGAGAGACAACGTGATTTTTTAGCTGAAGGCACAGAAGTATCTCCTATCAAGTCAAGAGAAGCTTAATTTAGAGCCAAGCGAGCAGCAGAATTGGGTTCGGGCCATACGAGCTTCTAACCTCGGTGTGTGCTGCCTTCGCAACGACCAAAGCAGCCTGCAAATCCAAACACCCACCACAGTGTAGTGACAAGGAGGCTCAGCCCAAAAAGCAGTGGCATAGAGTTTGGGAGGAAGCTTGCTTTCAGCAGTCGGTGTGGGAGTCCAAGTCGGGCACAGGCACAACAACCGGACCCTCTACCACAGTGTTATCAAGGACTACAACCAGCTAGCGCTGGTGCGATACAGGAAGCTACCCCCATGCAAGGCATCCTCCTACCCCTGTGCAAGGCACCAGGCAGGGCTGATGAGATACGGCTGTGGGGACAGGTCATTCCCTGACAAGGCACCATTCCAATGATACTGCTTTATCTCCAGTAAGGGCTTGTAATAACCCAGATAACTTCAGGAAAAGTCACGCTCCCACAAGTCAAGTAGATAAGACCAGGAGTACAGGGCTGACCTGTTTCTTCTAATGTCACCAGTGACATCTTCCCTACCTTCTGATCTATAGGCATTTTTATATATATATGCACACATATATAAGTGTATCAAGTCTGTTAATGCTCCACATTAACAGAGGGCAAGTTTAGATTTAAACACTTGTATTTTAGATGGGTGATTGTGTTTGAATTATCTTGCAAAACTGAAGCAAGCCTGCATTCTGTGCTCTCCCTATATTGATTAGGTTAATTTTTTCCTCTGTGGCTTCCTACATTCTGCATCCAAGTTTGCTTCAGCTGATAAATAAGTTTTGCTAGCAAATGCAATGGCAGAGGGACAGCTCATCAGGAAACATGTTTAGCTCTTACAGAGTTGGTTACGGCCTTCAGCTCAAGTCAGGTTTTACTAGCCAAATTAGTAGAAAAACAGGTGTGCCAAGCATAAAAGCATATCATAAGAGTCAACTTGAATTTTAAAGCTGTTATCAACTTGAATTGTAAAGTTATTAAAAATTGTTATCTAATCAGAGCATTAACTAACCTAAGTCAATACTCATAGCAATAATCTAAGCTATCTGGAAAGAGAGAGGAATCCTTATGATTACTGTTTCCCATCACCCAGGCAGTACACCAGGCATCCTTTAATCCTCCCCACCACAGAGTTTGAGCAGAACTTTCCTATAATCTCCTGAGGTGTCTCCCTGGAGAGAAGAACAAAACAACATGTGATTAGTTTTACAGCTAAAAATATAGAAAGGCTGGATCATTTCTAGCACAAACAATTTCTTGTAGGGTTTGTATCCTTTTTGGCAGTATATGAATTAAGAACATTCAGGAATGTTTTCAGTACATAAACATCTACTTAATTTCAGCTCCTCTAACTAAAATACACAATAGGTGCCAAGTGAGGTTCTCTCTTTTAAGCTACTTCGCAAATCCAGTTCCGTTTCTACCACTGAAAAGCTTACCTTAATGAAGGAGTAGAGAGATTTCCCATACATGGTCAGGAATTCCCTTCTGATATCCAACATATCTATTTCAGAGCGGGACACCATCACTCGGATCAGTGTATTGTCATCTGTTCCCAAGCCCTAAAGAAGCAAACCAACCACGTACATTTACAAAGCATTTTGGATAAATCATTGCTGCAGACAAAGGTTTTATTGCTGGGTCTTGCAAGGGATCTGCTCCCATTTAGAGCATTCTCACATTAACAGAGTGCTGCTGGAAATCATGTTGCTCTGAGCCTCCGGAAGGAAAAGCTCAGACTATTTTTTCCCCAGTTAACAGTGGAGTTCCTCTCTATGTAATGACTGCTGTCATGTTACAGACTCCAGCATGGAAAGGCAAGGAAAGAAAAAGCAATCTCATACTGAAAGCTCTTTACCTTCATGGATTTATACAATCTTTCAGCAAAATATGCAGGTTTATTCCGTGTGCACTTTACTGTAAAGAGGCAAGAACAAGAGAATTAAGGCCGACGGAAACTGAAGGAAAAGGTTTTCCAAACCTTCTCCTGGTGGAGGTGTCTCTGTGATGGAGCAGTCCAGGGCTGACCAACAGCAAGTACAACACAGACAACCACAGTGACCCGCCATGAACTGGTGTCCCCTCGCCCGGTGCACAGCAGTGTTTTGTTTAATGTTTTAATGCTCCCCGACAGCAATTGTCAGTCACCAAAGCGTCTCTTGGCAAAGGAAACAATGCGATAAAGCATAGAGCTTTCTTACCTGACTACATTTGCAAAGAGTAAAACAGTACGGCTTGCAACAGGACATGTCTCACGTCTGCCTCCTGAAGCTATGTAAACAGCAGGCCAGAGCAAGAGACAGCATCTCTATTTCATTACTTTGTAGACAAAGTTTAAAAGCAGGAGACTCACCCACAGCTAGTAAAGCATCTTCAAGGTCTCCTGACATCTCAGATTTAATGCTGTCTACTATGTCCTTATTAGCAATCCTTCTGTATTCATCAAAAACTAGGGAGAAGAATCAGTGATAGAAACAGTGAGGAAGACAAAATCCCAGTTTGCAAAAATCAAGCTGCTCACACTCTGCATGAACGTTGTACCACTATCACCGCGTTGCAAGCTAAATTAGGGCTGTCCCACAGAAAGAATTCATTTTCCTTATTAACTGTCTTGTCAGGAAGTTTAAGCACATGGCTTCTTTCCTCTCTGCCCCAATAGGAGTCACACTTTAGCTCCGATTTAGAGACTGAAGCAGTAGTGAGTTGTAGTGATGTTTTTCTCAAGTCCCCTTTTGGCTCAGAAGGGAATAAAGTCATCTGAAAGAAAGGTATGCGACTGGATTCTACATATTGGCCTATCTCAGGAAGAGTTCATGATCAGTTACTGATCAAGCACAAAGCATCTACAGAAGTATTGTCCTCAAACAAGTAAGGAAAAAAAAAAGAATGCAGGACACTGGAGAGTCCTACCTCTTAGTAGATGACTTCTGTTCCGTGTACAGAGGATGGACATAAATTGTGCCTCATCTGTTCCCCATTTCTTCTCCCCAGCTTCATACAGGCACTTGAAAACATTAATAGACAAAGCAAGGCTAATTGAGAAGCTCAGCTGTACATAACATGAGATTTTTACTTCCTTGATACTTGAGCATTGCTGGCCTGTGGCTGGTCTAGATCACAGCTATTTCCAAAAAACAGACTGTTCTTACAGGATGAAAATTTCTACACACCTGAGCATCTTGCTGAGCAAGGGCACCATCCACATATGCTCCCTCATCTCTGTTTCCCTGCAGAGATGAAAGGATGAAACACTCAGCCCACCAAGGCAACTAATGGAAGCAAGTCCTGCAAATTCCCCATTTAATACAAACTACTGAAGACTTGTAATGAGGCCCACTTAGAAGAGACTTTAAAATTGAATAGTAGCTTACAAATACATAAAAGAAAAAAAAAACAAAATTGACTCAAGAATGATTTGTGCCTCCTCCTGAAGTCAGCAGCAAACCACTTGAACTGGACCATTTTAAAAAAAGCACATGGCATGAATGCACGCACAGAGTCAGATTCCTCTCCTTGAATGAAACGCAGGCAAGGTGGCATGGAAGGTGGGAGGTGAATTGAAAGCCAGCCTCAGAGACCTCATCACTGAAATGAGAGGCATGTCCAACAGCAGCAGAAAGACTCACCCCCATTTCCCTTAGACTGGGCTTACCGTTGAGAGGGACACGAGGACTCTTCGAAACATGGAAGATGTATCGGAGACAATGTCCTCTTCAAGGGTACAGTCATATTCTAGCAGGAGTACACACATGTATGACATCTGTTAGTAACAGCTCCAACACTTGGACACTGTTTGTCCACAACACGTGCTAGCCGTAGCCAGGTGAATATACGAATGTGCTCAGCACTCTAGGCGTCATTATTGTAACCCAGCCATCATAACTAGTGCTACTGGTCCAAATTAAGAAGTACAGTCAGTATTAAACTACCACTAGATCCACACATAGGCGTACATGCAACTGATATACATAACCCCCTTGCCCCCATTTTATTTACACCACTAATTTCTGGGTGACATTCTAGTTCTTGAGGCTGATAGCAGTTTTGCTGTTGACATCCATTTTAATTCAGAGGTTCTCTCTAGACAGACAGTAGTAGTTGGATCGGCCAACTTGTCCCAGTTAAACCAAAGACTAACAGACCCTCTCGCTCCTCGTGCACGCACGCACACACACGAGTTACTTTTCAGGCAGTAAGATTACAACACCTTGCAGTTTGCACTACATACGAAGTTTGTAGTTCTCATTAATGCGCCGGATCTCTTCATTTGTGCGAGAAGCCAGAATTTCAATCAGGCAACCTTCATCTGTTCCTGCGCCCTACGGATTGCCAAGAAAAGAACCAAGATGATAATGACAACCGTTTCTGATGTGCTATCAGCATTTTTTTAAAATAATTAGGCCACATCATATTAAATTGACCAGAACTTTAGCAATATAAAAAGGAAGACTTCCAAACCTTCACAGCCCTCCTCAGTTCGTGCACGTCGTACATGGTGGTGGGAGTCATCATCCCAATGATCACCCTCTCAAAATTCCCACCCAGCTCAGACTTCAAGTCATCAATCAAATCCTAGAAGGCCAGAGAGAATGAATGAGTTGGGAGAAGAAACAGTCCTTGAGAACAGAAAGAATCGACTCATTCACCACATTTCCATGTGCTCCAACTCTCCCTAATGAAGAGCAGCTCTGAAGCGAACAAGATTAAGAGAAGCTTTGCTGTATAGCTGGAAAAAAACTGTGTTAATCTCACTGTTGTGGAGGCTGGAGTGCTGTTCACTTTTCATCCAAGTGCTATACTCTAAATAGCATCTGTATTTGCCAGTTAAAACCAGTGACTTATATCTGAAGACCACCTACCCACCCTGCCAATAGTAGTTTTATAGGTGATCAGAACTTGCTGACGTTGGGAAACATTCAGTTTGGTCAAGGTCTCGATGATGGCGTCTTCATCCGTGCCTGTGAGAAGCAAATGAAAGCCAGTCAGACTGCTTGCAGGAGAACCAGAAGCGTGCTCTGGTCTTGCGTGGAGTGTGCCATTAGCCATCTTCTGTCCCTTCCACAACCTGGTTCTTGACAGGACTGGGGACTAAATCAATGCACAAAAGTACCTCAGCCCAGCAGGATAGGAGTACCATACTGCAGGAGAGCCAAGGTAAGAGCCAAGGTTTGGATTTCAGGTTGGGTTCAAATCTCAGCATGACCAAATCGCTCGATTCTTTTCGGTGCCCTCATACTGCATCAGAAAAATTGGTGCAGCACTTCAGAATACATACAGTGTCCCAAATTTCTCGGGTTAATATTTTAATATCTATAAGCAGCCTGGAGACAACACTGACAAAGTCTATGTATAAATACACAGATAAACAGGCAGACTAAGAGCAGTTGAACGGAGTAGGGGGTGGAAATCACCCTCACTACACATCATGGTAATCAGTCCTGTCTCTTCAGCTCTGACTTTACCTTCCTTCTCTTTACACTCCTTCCTTTGCTTCCTCTCTGAAGTAACTCCTAATTTCTGATCAGGCTGCCCTCTAGTGTTCTACAACACAAAGAATGGCAGGATCCACGCCAGAGGAGGCTGCACTTCAGGAGGTGGAAGGCATGATCCCTGTCTTCACTTTGCAAAGAGTTTTGTGGGAGATGCAGTGGGGCAAATGCATATGGCTAGACTTCCCTCCCAACAAACCACCAGAGTGGGAAGTCTCCCAATCGTCTGAAAAATGAGAGTCTAACAGTGGAGGGAGAACAACTTACCAAATCCCTTCATTGCTTTCCTTAGTGCCTGTGCTTCTTGCTCAGCACTGAAACTTGAGATCCCCTTGACTGTTGCCTGAATTCACAGGAGAGGAGTTATCAAACGCAGACTCAGTGATGCACACATACAGTACAGTTGAATAAAAACCACAGTAAGAGCAAAAAAAAAGTCCACCCATCAAACTTGAGTGATTTTAGATGAAGCTTCCATTCTACCCTGAAGAGAAACAGTCTGTTCTAAAGGGACTTCCCTGTTACGTAAGAAATAAGCCACAGTAGCACAACTAAAAGGAGAAAATACCTCCTTATTGCTACCTGTGTAGCATCTGTTTTTCAATTAAATAAAGGCTGACAACCTGACATCTCTGTTCAGTCCAGCTGTTACTTCTTCCCAGCTCCACGTAAATCATAAAAGAAGCTGGTCACAAAACCCTATTCCTGACTTCTCTAATGGCAGGCAAGGACCATTATTCCGTAAAAAAAATTGTGTGACATTTAATGCAGTGTTTTGCTTACAACAGCATTTCACAAACAGGTTTCTCCTGTCCGGAGCCATTTCTGCTGGACTACACTCTGTCTCTTACGTATCAGTCTGTGTTCCCAGGAACATCAACAGCAAAACAGTGATTAACATTAGCGCAGGTTAAGCTTTCAATAACACGCATAGGGATAACTGCTGTGTAGATGAGGGTGCAGGTTGAACCTGCGAAGAATAATATACCCAGGGAGTTTATCAGGAGACATCTGTGTCTCACGAATCGATATCTGCCTTCGATATCTGGATTTTACATTAACTCCCAAAGGGGAACAGCCCAGAAGCGTGGGTCATTCGCCCCTAGTATGAGGAAACAGAGGGAAGAGATAAACTTACCCCCCACAAAGAGACAGACAATGACAGTCTGTATCTTTATCTGAGCTACACTCCCCACATTTATCTGATCAGAGCAAATGCTTGGCACAACATGGTACAGGAAGCAAGCACACTCACCATAGCTGCAGTATTTAGTCAATCTGTTATTGTCCAAGTCCCTAGGCAGTTAGACACCTGTAATAAAAAACAGAAGGACTGTTAGTTTTCTAGCAGATAATTAATAGAACATACCTACCCTTGCCAGTTAATGGGGCTGGTTAAGTAACTGCTACTGTGAAGCAGGATTATAACCACCTCATTTCTGAGGCCTAAAGGCAAGGCTTCGCCAACAGCCCTACCGAACGCCCACAGTGACTGCGGCTCAGAATTGCCGGTCCTGCTTTGTACTGTACTAACAAAGGCTGGTTTATAATGGGAGAGGTCCAGGGTGTTTGCTCCACAAAGGCTGTCTTTGAACGAGGGATGTGGTGCACAAGCAGATGATTAGCACTAGTATTTAAGAAACTTCTGTTATTAGCAGTACAGCTTAGCTGAGGCTGCAAGGAGAAGCAAATAACATTGCTATGGGAGCCGGAGAAGATCAACTTGATTGCCATCCCCTTCCAAACTCATGGCTAACTTTGACCTTGCCCGGTAAGAGCCTGGAGGTCAGTCAGAGTGAGGGCATCTGCACAGCTCCAACAGCACTTACAGCTATTCCCTGGGAGGCAGGGACAACACCAGGGCATAGACAAGCATGCAAAGGACATCCTCACTCAAGGGCTGGGATAGCTGGCTTTCCGTTTCCCTCTTCCTTAAGATTGCAGTATTCAGCATCTCCTTGGTTTGATGCAATGTGTAATTCCTTGTAGGACTGCAGTTTGTTAAACCTCTCACGAAGAAGAAAAAATATATAGATATAGTTTATTTGCCATCTCCCAGGTGTATATTTTTTCTGCTCATAGGTTGTTGTTTTCATGCATAGGGCCTACTCCTACAAACACTTCTCTTCACTCCCGCCCAAGTCTTTTCCCACATCCCTGGTCCATAGAAGAGAAGACAAGACAGGAAAAGACCCAGGTCTTAGGATAAAGTTTATTTCCCTGCAGCTGAAGTTAAACACAACACAAGCAAGTGTTCTTGCATTATAAAGTACTTCAGCAGAAGCAGTGAGGCCAAGGGCTGACAGATCATCTCCCCCTAGTCTTGCTCATGGTGCTTAACAGCTGCTATCAATGAGCCCAGCCAGTTGTGCAAGAACAGCAGCAGCTTTGCTCATACTTCACATGACTCTTGTGAATCCAGAATACCACCACAGTGTGCTGTCCAGGCAAGTTGCTCTCAGTATGACGCTGGCCATAGATCCATTCTGTACAGGCACTCCTGAGTACTCTCCAGTTAATCTGTGCATTACGTGCAGTTAGGTAGCACATGGTAAAGTTAGTGTTGAGTTCATTTTCTTTTAGAGGATATAGATTTCAGTGGGCAAACTCTGACCTAGACCCTCAGAGAAAAAAGCTGATCTTTGATCTAGCCTAATCTTTTACATAAATAGTCAGCTTTATAATTTGCTTTAGCTAGACAATAGGTAATGGCTTCGAATTTCAGAGGGTTTTTTTTTGATGCTGGTCTTATCATTCAGTTTGTTTGTACACAAAAACAGGGATATTAAAGCAGCTGGCTTGCAAGTAGATTAGAGGGCAAAACAAAGACAAGAGGGAGGGAGGCAGGAAAAATTTTTCAGTGTAAATGAGATGGCAGAAAAAAAGCATGAGGAAAGGATGTGCCTACTGGTGTAAGGGCAAATGCCACTGAATATGAAATTACAGATCCATTAAACAGTCTAGTCAGAGTATGACATTTCTGTTGTAAGATTCCAGTTTCTTCATCCAGCTTAAAAGTCACTGCTAATATAGGGAGTAGAGCACTGCAGGTGGCAGCAATGCCAACCCTACCCCACAATCTGCAACTGCTTTTTTGCTCCCAGTATATGGCCATGCGTGTGGTCCCACCGAAGAAATCAACGGTCAAAACGGTGAAGTTACAGGCCAAAGCACTTGGCAGTTTGACTAGGTTCTCTAGCAATAGTCCCTGCCATTTAACACTGTTGCCCCCTTTCACAGGGGAAGGAGTCTCCATGAACAGCTCAGGCTGGGGCATTTGCACTGTTCGATTAAAGACTAGCCACCCTGTTTGATAGTACAGAGGAAAACGTCACTCAGTGTATGAGAGCTCACTCAGATTTGACAGTGCTCTGCTTTTTAACAGAACTCCCAGCCTGCAGCTCAAACAGGAAAGAAAATAGCTTTAGGATAGGAGCAGCACTTAACTCCTCTATATTTTGAGGAATTAAAGTATGCATGCAAAAAGCCAGCTAGTATGTGCTGCAGTGCTCTGGCTAATCCCTGTCTTGATGTTTTTATTTGATTCCAACTACTACAAAGGCCTGGGCTTGCTGATACAGTAAGCCCTGTGCCCAGGCTTAGAACAGACTCAAAACACTGTGGCAAGATGACGGAGTGCAGGTGTATGAGGCATCTCCTCCCATTAGCCAGAATTTTTCTGTGGATTATCTCCTCCTGTCTAGCTTTCTCAGATAACCAGGTAGTTAGCTGTCCCCAATAGTGTCCTCTAAAAACTGAGCTTATCCTGGATCAGCTATCAGAAAACAACATAAACTGTATCCTGTGTTCTGGCCATTTCAAATCTAGGCTTGCTTTGAATCAAGTTTCCCTGATTATATTCAGAGCACGCAGTTCCCAGCAAGCAGCACTCCTGAACAGGATTTAAACAGGTATTTCGCTCCAAATTTCCTGAGTGTATAGACATGGTGACAGACCTACA
Source organism: Apteryx mantelli (assembly GCF_036417845.1). Taxonomy (NCBI): domain Eukaryota; kingdom Metazoa; phylum Chordata; class Aves; order Apterygiformes; family Apterygidae; genus Apteryx; species Apteryx mantelli. Next base: position 2,226,172 of record NC_090006.1, on the reverse strand, counting down.
GCTAGCATTTGAAATGGAAAACAAAGTTTTGGGGACCCATTCTCTGGCAGGGCAGACACTGGACTTGTTTGACTAGTTCTTTCTTCGGCACACGTTTACTAGAACACAAACCCACACCCTGCACCAAGTCAGCTTTTCCACAGCTCTGATGCCGCCAGCTGTTTCCAGCGTGCTGGATACAGCCTGCTCCCTCCTTCGCTAGCTGCATTTCAGGGAGGCAGGGTGCCCTGCTGTAGGTCTCAGGCTCACGGCAGGCTGAGTGACCCTGATCCCAGCCCAGAGTTTGCAGCTCAGGAAAGGATCTCTCTTCTGCATGGGAGCCCCAAGGCAGCTGAAACGGCCTAGAAGCTCCCACATGATGACCTTGGTCTTGCCACTGCCCTCAAAAGGAATAAAACCTAATTCTGAGTTAGAGCTGGAGCCTTGTACTCCTTACTTCTCCCTGTGCACGCACCCAGAGCCACTTTAAAAAAACCACTGCCTTGCCCTCCCGTTGCCAGCACCCTGCAGGGAGGACACCAGCTTTGCCACAGAGCACAGCAGAAGCAGAAAGAAAGCAAACTCCGCATTTTCTGTGCCTAGGAAGTCAGGCGTGTTCCTCCTTCCCACTGCTCGGCTCCCTGTCCTCCCTCACCCCAGACCCGCCCCAGCAGGCCTGGCCCTGCACCCCGACGCCTTGGCACTGCCAAGCAACAGGGCGTTCACCCCGCCAGAGGCTGTCCTGTTCCCGCACAGCCGCACTACGAGCTGCACACTGCGCACTGCCAAGCGGGACTAGGACTTGGCATTGCACCCTGGCACCTCTAGTGGCACAACCCCCTCCCCACACCAAGGGGGACCCTGCAGTTAATTTGGCACTCACCTGCTGTCCCAAGCGGGTGCCTTGGCAGTGATGGAGAGAGCTCTGCTCCGCTTTCCTAGGAAGAGAAAGAGTCCCCGCCCTGGAGTGGGGTGGGACTCCCTGGAGCCAAGCAGCTTCTCACACAGCTGACAGGAAAGCAATCCAGCCCCGATCCCCTCCCTCTGCCCTTCCGCAAACATTTGGTTGTAATCCAGAGGACTGCCCCCCTCCCATGTGGTCTGTGAGCATTTCTTACCTGTATTGCATCTCTCCTTCGCTCCTGCAGCACCTCTCCAGGTCTTCCGTACGGATTCCCTCTTGTCTGAGGACTTGATCACTGCTGAAAGAGCAATGATTTTTCTAAGAATGATTATTTTTGCCCCCTAATAAATAGCACTGTCCTGAAGTGAGAACACTCCAGACAAGGGGCTTCAGTTTTGCCCTCTGGTGAAGCTGCCAAGGTCAGCCAGGATCAAAACTGACAGAGACAACTTAACCTTGCAATAAAATAATGCATCTTTGTCTTCACTTTATCCTCAGGGCTTTGGTTTCTCTAATGTCAAAAATACAGTTGTTACAGCAGGTAAATCACCTCTCTCAGGTTCCCGTTTCCAGCTCATATAACAGCTACACACCATCCCCTTGCACACACACACTTTTGCTGGAAGAGACCTAAAATTAGCAGCTTGGATGAATGCAGGCCGTGCTCCAGTGAGCATGTCTGTGCAGCTGGCTTATTATAGCTCCCACTACAGCTCCGGCTCCCAAGAACAGCCCCATAGAGGCCTGCCAGCATCTGCTCTCCGCTGACATTCACGGGGGAACGTTGAGCAGAGGGTGACTGGAAAGCAGGGTTCAAGTCACAGCCCCTTTCCATTGCAGAGTCTTTTCCTTGCAAAGTCTAGCACTAGGCCTTGACTACAATTCACAGTGTGGACAGGACATTATAATTGGGGCTGTTCTGCCTTCCCTTCCATACACACGTGCTCAGCACCCAATTTAGCATCTGCTTCCTCAAACCCAGCCTAAGGCCAACATTAGCCTATTTTTACACAGCATAAATGCAAGCAAACCTGAGCCCTCTACCCCGACTTGAACAAATAAACTCTTATTTAAAATTGTCCACACAGATTCTAGACTGGAGCTGCTAAAGATCCACCAAAATTACGCTGCTTTACACCAGCTAAGAGTCTGGCCCAGTATAGAAGCATGTGCTCACCCTTACGGGAACACTATCGGTTGCTAATTTATGTCACTGAGCTGTCGGAAGAGGGACAGTCATGGACAACCCCACAAGTCCTGTCACAGTGTAATATGTGACAAAGTGCATTGTTTTTTCTTCATTGAGACTTCCTTTGTCCCATTCGCTGTTTTAACCCCTCGTGTTACCATGTTATCCAAATACCCACAGCTTATTTGGTTTCATACCTGCTCCGCATTCCCACGCAGTCCTGCAGTATTCCCACCTCTGCAAAAGCCATAATGAAAATTAAAGGTCACAGAAGGACAAGGCAGTAGACATTAAAGCAAGTAAATAAATTGAGCTCAAGCAGCCAGCCTGCTAAGCAGGAGGTATTTATTCTTGTCTCGCAATGAGAACAGAGCCAAACCTCTCACAAAATGGCAGCATCTGTATTTTTGCTCTAAGGATTTGGCCTTTTAAATTTGTACTGCAAAGAGTTGAGGAGTCTGATGTGGAAGGAGAGATTTTCAGATTGTCATCTGACCGGTACATACCCGTTTCTACCTTCAGTGATATTGCCCTGCCTCATTCACTGAGGCCCAAATCCCGATACTAATGAAGTCTAATGACTTCCAGACTCCCACAGATTTGAGTGGTTCCAGGATTCAGGTCTTTGGAGATTATATAGGTGTTTTCAGAGAAGTTAATAAAGAAAGGCTCATTTTTATACATAAGCATTAGCAGTCTGGCATCAACAGCCCCTGAAGAATGGGGTTATTCAACTGTTGCACAAGCGCTCTCAGAGCTATGTTGCAATGCTGTAGTTCAGTTAAAGTACAGCCTCCCTAGCAGCAAGTGGCTAAGGTTAGGGTGGAGGCCAGAACTCAGTGTTTGCTTTCCTGGAGCACCGATTTTCATGTGCTTGTAACAAGGTAAAGATATCTCGTATCCTACATATTAATACAGGATAAATCATAATGCTAACTGCAGATTTTAAATTCCCGCAGAGATGTAGGGGCACTTTCGATGCTTACAGCAGGGATGTCGCCTTATCTCCAGGTCAGCACTGTATAAGATGAAACATCTGTTTCCACAAAGCAGGGGTAACCCTGGTGTAGAAATGATTTAGAAAAGACCCTAGGAAAAGTCAGATATGGAGATGAGGGTGGAAATCAGCCTGAAGCTTTTGGTCCATTTTCTGCAGAAAGGCCTGTAAACAGAGAGGAAGGAAGGTGACAAACTCACTCCCAGAATTCACTAAGCAATGTTTATTGGCGGGTGGGAAGACTGAAATACAGTGATTCACCCAAGAAATGAAATGAATGTGTTCCAATTCTTTATCCATTACTGTAGCCGTTAGAAACATTGCTTTTACACAGTCGGCACTACCAAGGGAACATGCAACACTTCACCTCCTGCAAGTTGAGATAGGGCTTTACGAAACCCTGAGCATAGCGTACCAGTACTGCAATGCAAAGTGCTCTCTGGATAGACCTGGTCTGATTACATAAATATACATGTCATGTGAGGCCAAGAGGGAATTGGGGGGGGAATGGGGAACTTTGAGGAAATCCCCCTAACCTTAAGCTCCTTTAAAACAGGTTCTATGACAGACCATTTAAACAGGGAGGTCTTAATGCCTCAGAAAGTAAACTATAAGGAGCAACATCCATGGGCGGCTGGATGAAAGAGACAGGAGTCAAACTCACCATTTTACACGTGCTTCAGTTACAAGCTTTTTAAGACAGGGTTGTTTGAGCGCTCTGTAGACAGGCACACATGGCCCAGGCCCACGAGTGAGGATCCCAGGTGCCATCACAATTCAGAGCAGTGACAACTGTAGCAGTGTCTCGAGTGCTGCAGTGCTCAGTGCTTTCCACGCTGCTGACCCACAGCATATGCCACATCAACACAGTCTCAAAAAACCCCCACACTCTGCCATTCTTACAGAGTAACTTAAAGCTGTGCTTGGCCACCAGCCCAGTCTAGTGTTTTCTTTAATAAAAGAAGACTATAAGCAGCAGGGAAAGCAAACAGTTCTGAGCCATTGGTTGTCTGAAGGCTTTGTCAGCTGCCTGCATTATTGAATGCCATCCAGCAAAGGACTGGAATCAGCAAACAGCTCTGAAATGGGTCTGTGAAGATGGTAAGGCACTTGTGAGGCAACAGGAACCTCGGAAGAGCCCCTTGCAGTCATACAAAGGATTGGACCACAGCCTACAGGCTCCTGATCCAACTTGCTCAGGCTGTCTTACCTTCCATTCAAGCCAAACTGCAGAGAACAGGTCTGCTTTGATGTCCCCAGTATAGTTTAAAGCACAGGCCGTGGTAGAAGATCCACAGGAGTCTTTGCCTTAGCTAGTGTTGCCTGGCCTCGATGAGCCATTCCCATTACTTTATGGGAAGACGTCACCTAGTATGGATACAATCCAGCCAGTATTAAACTGCTCATCTTGATATACTCTATTTACAATAAAAACAAAAGATGTGCTAGACCACTATAATTGCATCCACATTGCAGTTTGTACAAATATAATTATTTCATCTTGAAAAAGTCTCCAGTATCAAGACTAATTGATAGCGTTTAAGCCCCAGGCCTTAGGGCTTTTGCCAACTTCATGCAGAGACATTCAGTCAGGGAAACTCCTAATGCCAACTTTGAAGCTATATATTATTTGTGGGACAACCTAATCCCTCCTTCCCCAAAGCCACAGGCTATGAACTGCTGTGCCATTGCTTCCAGCACCCTTAAATGCATTATCAAGCCTAAATCTCACTTAATGGGTTTAATGAATGTTTACTTTAATTAGTATACATACAACTCTGAAGAGGAAATGAGTAGCTTTCATTTTTCTTCCTTAATTAATATCTGCTTCTCTGTAGCCTTATCATACTTAGTCCTGTAATTTGCTTATATCCCAGCTCCAGGAGGGGAATCAAAACTATGACTGCCCAGTTAAGGAGAAGTTTTAAAACACACATCTATTGATCTCTTCATAGGATGAAATTAGAAGCTCACCAGCTGATGGAGTGCTTGGAAAAGGGTAGCATACTAAAAAGCTCTAACAATATAGGGTACCTCGTACCATGAAACGAGAAGAGCAGAGCCACTCTGCAAGGAAAAATGAGCTAAGGGAAGACCCCAGCACTGGAGAAAAACCATACCCAGGAGGACCTCAGTCCTATAGTTCCCAAACAGAGTTCGGAGCAATAACAGGCTTCATTAACCACTATCACCTAACAAAAAAAAAAAAAAGTCAAGTAACAAAGCAGGTTCACAACCCACCCAGAAAATGCAGGCAGCAACAGACAAAAATGACTCAGAACCAAAGACCAAAGCTGATCCAGGGAAATCAAAAGACAGGACCAGAGACAGAACTACCTACAACATACCTCAAATGAACAGTGAGCTGCCTGGGCCTGAGCTTAAATAGAGCTCCTGGGCCACAGGCAGAGGGTACAGGGTGGGGGCCCAGGTGAGACCAGCTGCGACAATTAAGGCCTGTGGGTGCACTCAGGACCCTGACACTCGAAACACAGCTGATAAACCCCTTCTTAGTGAGAGCCTCTCTGCAAACCTGTCTTCATATAATGATACTGGCTCTAATCAACAGCATATATTTGTAGTGCAAAGTCATACTCCTGGAGAAATATTGCCCTTTTTTGACTTGGTGGTCAATTCTATTGATGTGAGCAATATCAATCCAGGCTATGCACAGTATTGTGCCAAATAAGCGTGGGCCTACAGTCTTCAGCCTGTTTAGTTATTTCCATGTATGTCTATTTATAGATTGGCCATTAGTGGCATTAACACTAGTGGAAGATGTTGGCTCCTAGCTGCAGGAAATGTAGCCATCACTGGAATTATTGAGTATAGCTTGCAAGGGCAAACAGGAGCATATGAGAAACAGACACTTTTAATTTTTAAATAAGTAAAATACAGACATGAGCACTGGAGTCTTCCTTCTGCGCTGCTTTGCTCATCTGCAGAACTCCAACCATAGGCAAATTACTACCCAGATGATAGTATGCTTGAGAGCTTGCCTTTCCTTGGGGATGGCAAAGAAAGATGATAGTTTACGCTGGTCATACTGGTAGTTTTTGTGGGTTGTTACTATGCACTTAAAAGAAAACCTTGGATTCCAGAAGATAGAGATATAGAGATACATATAGACAGGTAGAGAGAGAAAGAGAGAGAAAAACAGAATGGTGACTCTAATGTTTTTAGTTGGTGGGAATCTCAGTAGAAAATTTTGTAGTAGAGTTGTGCGCATGCATGTGCATATATGTATAACACAAAGAATGGTTAAGGGAACATCTTTATGAAGATAAAAGTAACAGGATGAGAACATTTAGTTGTTAGGCATTGAGCACAGAAAAAATGGCCATTACCTTGTAAAGGATCTCGTGACTTTTTTCTGCCTGCCTCTCTTCATGCAAAACTGAGGTTGCCCAATGCCTGCCTTCGTGAGCTTGGCTATAGCCAGCGAAATTCCCACTTGGAGGTACTGCGCAGGTACACAGCGCTGGAGAGCTCTGTAACCTAAGTGTTAGGGGGAGAAAAGGGAAACCATGAAAGCTTGTTACATGCTGTAACTTGTTACATGTTACCTCCTCTGCTTTATGCAACCCCTGTAGAACAGAATAGCAAAGGAAGATTTCAGTGAGGTTTATAACTCTAGTGGGGATGGATCCCACTTGCCTCCAGGACAGAGCTGCCTCCTGATAGTTAGGTATAACCAGATACAGCTAAGCAGGCTCTTTTCTACCTCTTTGTCACTTGCAGAAATACCCAGAAGAGGTCAGTGTTCCCTAGCTTTTAGGTTATTCACGTGAAACATTTCCAAACTTATGTTTTTATTTAGAAAATGCTGAGCTGTCTGGAAAGTTTGATCAAGAAGGATGCAGCCATATTAATGTTTCCCTGTTTCTTCTCCCAGGGATCTGAATGCATTCTGTTAGTAGTATAGGGGAGCCAGGAATCAAACGGATAATATGCAGGCAAACAGCTCTGCTGACTATGTCACCAGGCCTCAAATATTTTAAAACCAGCCTCACGGGATTTTAGAAACTAAATTGTGGTGTTTAGGGTTGATAGTATTAGTTGGACTGAGTTTCTCTGTGCAGTGGTAGAACTCCAAAGAGCACACTGGAGAGGCACCAGGCTTACATGGGAAAAGGACTTGATCACGTCTCTGCTGGCAATCACTGATTAGCTTTTTCATGTAAAGCTTTCAGGCTCAGTTCTCTCTGATCCCTATGAAGGTCACTGAGATTGCAGCAATGCAGCTGCACCTCATGTTTTCTGGAATTAAGAATGGCATCAGCATCTGCAACTGAGGATCTGCTTCTGCCATACTTCTGCTCCCCAAAACAGTCACCAAGGAAGTTTGTGAGTGCTTGTGGCAAGAACATCAGGGCCTCATAGCCGCACACGGGTCTGACACTGACCTGCATTATACCTTAGCACAGTCAGGTGCATTAAAAAAAAGCGGTTCTCAGTGCCTAGTCAGGATGTTCAGCAGTGCATCTGCAAGCCCTCTGCATGGCAGTAGGTTTTATCTTTCTTAGCTGGAAATGAGTCATTTCCCTGTACTGTACAGGGATGCCTGATTTTCTTGGAAATTGTTCAGTTCTGCAGAGTCCCCAGAAATCACTGACTGTAGGACTCTCTTTGGCACTGGTTATTTTACCTCAGTCTTAATAAATGACTGGGGATGTTTCATAGGTTAGACCAATTAAAAAAAAAAAGAAAGAAAACAACCTGGATAGAACCCACACTTTCCCCAGTTCATACTTCATCTGAAGGGCAAGTGAACCTTCTGTATTCCCCATTGGTGACCCATCGTATAGCCACAAACCAAAACTGAACAAGATTTAATGAAGATTAAATGCCTGTTAAATAAAAAGAGGACTGCTTTCACACTTGTGTTAACTGACTTCTCAAATGATGGCAGCTCCAACCATGTGGACCAAAAGCGTCTTGTAAATGAGATGTGAAAATCATGTAAAGATTGGAGCAACTTTGCAGCACTCTGCAAACTATGTGTGAATGACGGTGGTCAAGGAGGCCTTTGAGGTCTACAGAGGCAGCTTGTAGGGCCTTATTTACAAGACCTGCTGAGAATAAGGATGATGGAAGAGGTGTAGAGTTAACTGTACTGGAGAGGCACAGTGGCTCAGCAGAAAAGCAACTGTACAGCAATGCTTACATTAGTAAAGCAGTTTTAGATCTGTGTATAAAACATACGCTAAATACTATCACCAACAATTTTATTTGCTTATGCTGGGAGCCACTTTCACAATAATATGGATCTTAAAAGTCTCCAAATATTGGTAAAAGCAATTAGATCCATTTACAACATGCTGATCCCATCTTCTTGGCACTGTTGGAAGCCTGTGCCCCAAAGCCAGCCCATTCAAGCAAGGTAGCAATGCAGGAAAAAGAACAGTACAAAGCTTGTGATTTCTTTCACTTGCACATTGCTTCCCGACATATTCTCCAGGGTGTTTTAGCTACTCAGTTGTTTTCATTACAGTTCTCTTTCTTAAAACAAAATTCAGGGTAAACATTTTTACCAGCCCACAATAGCCAGGGCCTGCCTGGCCTGTACACTTGGGACTGGGGTTTGTTAGCACGATGGCTGTAGTTATTACCATAATACAGGAAATAATAGTCATTAGGAAAATGCGAATGCATTCTGGTTTCCTCTTTTGCCCCACCTTCTGCCCCAGTCAGAGTTGAGGAATGAGAGCATGAGAGCACGGCTTTCACAGAGGCATTCCTCTCGCAGCCACAGCCTCCGCAGGGTTTTGTGTTCCAGGTTGCAGGCTAGGAAAACCAATTCTTGCTGGTTTAATGTTCCCCTTTGCCATTCAAAATCCTGGCTCTGGCCTTCCCAGCTAACATGTGTGGAAAGCAGAGATGGCTGCTGCAGACACAGTTGGCTGTGGCAATCTAAAGCTCTCCCAAGTCCTGAGAACTAGAAAAAGGCTGAAAAGAACCCAAAGTGCCTTTAAAGAAAAATTCACAAGATTCAAACTAAACTCACCATTCTTTGAAGTCTGACTCGTGGGTTTGGGAATCCTGGGATTAGCCACATCGCTGCTTATGAACATCTCACTGCAAGCTTGCAAACTAGATGTGTACTGGAGCGGGCAGGAGGAAAAAGACAGAATTTAACAGTAAATCTGAGGTTTAGTCCTGGAGTCCATATGCTAAGGTCAGTGAGTGCTTTGGGTGCGTGGACGCATCGTGTCCTCAAAGGTTCTGAGCACCCGCAGATCAGCACCCGGGAGGCCTCTATAAAACCCCCAAATTGCTTTGAAACAGGAAACTAAACAAACATCCGATTTTGGTGAATTCACTTAGAAATAGCGTTGAGTCAGGCTGCACAAAATCAGCCACAATAGATTTAAAACACTCGCCAAATTTTGAGATTTCGGGGTACGGCGGAGTCCCTTTGTTCGACCAGCTCTTTGCTCCCCACCCAGGTACAGTTTGGGGGCGAGGAGTTATTTTCTTTAGCGTGTAGTTGGTTTTTTTGGTTTTTTTTTGAGATTCTCAATCAGGTGCAAGCAGGGCCTGCATGAAGGCAAGCCTTGAGCTTCCCGACAAGATGTCACGGCAGAGAGTTTTTATTATTATGACAGGAAAATGTCAAGGCGTAAGTGCACCCTTGAGAAAACCCATGTGTACAAATGCAGTTAACGGCCGCTCGTGGCGGCGCAGAGCGCGCGCGCCCGGCGCGGGCCGCGGCCCTCCCTGACAGGATTTCTGCGCGCAGCCCGGCCCCGCGCTCTCCCTCGGAGCTGGGGGGGAGCACATGGAGCCCGCCGCCCCTCCAGTGCCCCCGGCGCCTCGGGGCAGCCCGGAGAGCGCGTCCCCGCCGGCGGGGACAGGAGAAGAAGGGGAGACGGAGAGATGTGAGAAGCCCCCCCCCCCCCCTTTCATCGCCTCAGGGCCCCGCATAACGGGGCTACCCGCGCTGCGCTGCGCTGCCTGCCGGGAGTTGTAGTCCGCGGCGCGGGGGCGGGGGGCGCCACGGCGCCCGCCGGAACTACCGCTCCCAGGATGCCGCGCGGCGGGGCCGGCCGCCGCCATTACACCCCCCCCCCACCCCCCTCAGTAGGGTCGCTCGCCCCTCCGCGGCGCTGAGGCGGCAGGGGGCGGCGGCGCTGCGGGCGGCGGCGGCGGCGGCGGGAGGGGGGCGCCCGCGGGGGGCGGCGGGGCCGGGCCCAGCGGAGCGGAGCCCGGCGGCGGCGGCGGCGGCGAGCCGGGGGCGGTGCTCCCGCCGGCAGCCGTGACTTCCTGTGACAGCCCATTTCCTGGTCGGATGGGGCCGGCGGGGGGCGGCGGCGGGCTCGGTCCCTGACGGGCTCGGTGGCCGCCGGGAGCTCCGCCAGGCAGCGATGCGGGCCCCGGGCCCTGCCGGCAGGCGGCCCCCGCCGTGACCCGCGGCGGCTGGGGCGGGCCGGGCCGGCTCGGGCTGCATGGAGGCACCCGCCGCCCGCGCAGAGGTACCGGGCGGCCTGGCCGGGGCGCCGCGAGGGGGCTGCGGCGGCGGCGCCGTGAGGGGGCGGCGGGGCCGGGGCCGCGGCGCGGCACTAACCGCCTCCCCCGCACCCCGCTGTTGCAGGTGTGAATCCCTCCCCCCCACACACACAGCCCGAGGAGACCGCGGCTCCCAGCGCCGCCGTCCCCCGCCTCGCAGGAGCCCGGCGGCGGCAGCGGGACCCCGGCGGCGGCGGCATCGCCCCCGCGGCGGCCCTGAGCCATGAAGAAGTTTTTCGACTCGCGGCGGGAGCAGGGGGGCTCCGGCCCGGGCTCGGGCGCCAGCGGCGGCGGCGGCGGCAGCGGCGGCCCCGGCAGCGGCTACATCGGGCGGGTGTTCAGCATCGGCCGCTGCCAGGTGACGGTGGACGAGGTGCTGGCCGAAGGTGAGGTGCCCGGGCCTGCTGCTGCTTCGCGGCCCTTCTCCCTCCTCCCCCTTCCCTGGGGATGGCGGCTGTGGCCTCCCTCTTTTCCCCCCCCTCATATTTCATTGTCCTTGAGGGACTCACACTTCTGCGGCTTTGACGTTCCTGGGTTTCCCCCTGTGTCAGCCCAGTGCGGGTTTGCGGGGTTTGCCTTATTTCTCGTGGTTTAAAATCTTTGGGAATTGCAGGCGTTTCTGAAGTTCGTGTTTTTTCCCGCTTCGCAGCTTGTATACGTATATTTTTTTAATGAAGACAAAATCATCATGTATTCCAGTGGAGTGCAATGTACCTGTAAACAAAGAAGGCAGCAGTCTTCTAACTTTCTTCAGCCAATTCCCTCTTTTCCTACCTTTGGGAGAGGGGAAGGAAACCCTGGAGTAAATTCCTTGTGTGTTTATCATGCACATACATAGGCTGAGTAGAGCTAGCTCTTATCTGAGATGGGGGATTGCTGTTTGTGTGAGGTTTCTGCAAGGAAAATGGTAAACCCAATTGCATATTTTTTTCTTGAAAGTAAAACATTGTTGAAAGAAAAAATGAATAGTAGGGGTTATGAAGCTCCCTAAGGGTACAGTCCTTGCAGTGCAGAAAGCTGGTGGTATTATTTTTTTTAATTGTAACCAACACTGCTGCTTTAACTATCATTTTACATTTCATTTGTTTGGGCCATAGGGTATCTTATGAGTGTTTCTGGCTGGTAACCTTAGCCTCAACCTTCAGAGAGATGTTAGTCTCTTTAGACCTACTCCCAGGCCAAATCCTGCACAGCATTCTTTGTGATTTTGGTGAAAAGTGTTTTGTTTCGATCTTGTAATTGCAAAGGAGAGGGTAGCTAGTGTACGAGAGCTGAGTGGGAGGACCTGTATTGGCTTTTACAGAAAGAACCTTAAAATGTGAGACCTAAAAGGGGCCCGTGTGTTTGTGTACAGGTTTGTGAAAATCATCTCAGTATGAAGGAATATAGATTTGTGACCATTTTTCTCAGAGATGGTTTTCTGATGCATAGATTCTGCTCAGTGCCAGGCTGAGAGGAACACCAGAAACAGTCCTTCAGCTCATAAATGCAGTGGGGTTTTTTTGTCATGTCCCCCCCCCCCCCCCCACACACACACTTCTTCCCCTGAACTGGAATTTGCAATATGGATTTGCCTTGGCTGATAGTCCTAAGGCCTTTTGGCCCTAGGAGTTTAGGAACTAGACAAGTTAAACCTGAGTAGCCATCACAGTCTTCCTTTATGCACACTGGCCTCATCCTGGTAACATGGGAAAACAGAGACTTTTTTTGCTGATGAATACTCTGTTGGCAGGTCCTGCCCTGGTGCTGACAGCAGCAGGATGTGAGCCTGTGTGCCACTGGGTGCTCTCCTGCTCGGCTCGCCGAAGCTGCAGCCAGCAAGGTGCTGGGCTGCAGCGCCGACTGTGTGGGCGAAGGATTATTGTGGGAGAAGGGCCTCCCCTCCATGCCCTGCTGTCCTGAAGGAACTGCCGCTTGTGAGAGCTTTTCTCTGGAACTCCTGGGTTCTCCGCCGGGCTGCGGGATGGGCCTAATGTTAGCTACAGCCGTTAATTTGCTTGCACGGGGCTGTAAAGTAGGCACGATGTTCTCCTTTTCTGACCGTGCCATAAGGCAAAGGAAGTTTTCTGGGTGAAATGTGCTGGGCAGGTATTTTCTTCAGGGTTAGACTCCTGGTACAGGCAGTCAGAAATCCCCCTGAATGGTGACTGGAGTCTCCAAGGAGACATGAGCAAGGTGGCTTGTAGATTTGCAGGTTGTTGCCTTTTGGTGGGAATGGAGGAGAATGAATTTTCCTTTATCAACACTAGAAAGGCCTCGTAGGTCATCTGGGGAGACAGCACCAGTCATAAGCGCAGCAGCTTTGCGTACTTCTGGCCTTTTGGTGTAGCTGTCAGTGATCCAGAAGTGCTAGTAAGGAGCGTTTTTCACTGACTCAGCTAGAGATCTGGGGAGCTGTCTGGCAACCCAGACCCTGCGCTACTGAGGTCTGAATCCTTGTCTAGAAAACTTTTTTTTGTACGTGGTGTTAATTTGCCTGGCTCAGCAGTATTGGAGAGCCGACTTGTGAAGTCTTGGCTGCTTCTGCTGAAAGGAAAATTCCCCTGGGAAGCACTTTGTCGGAGGAGATGGAATATCCTGTCTGGGAAAGAAACCTCTCTCATCCCCCTTGCTTTAGAAGGGAGAGGAGGGGCCTGTGTGTTGGTGCAGCATGTGAAGCATAGAAAATAAATGAGATGTAAAAAAAGGCGTAAAAGGAGGACTCCGAAACGATGATGGATGGTGTGGGGAAGATGGAGTTGCAAGGCTGAGGAACTGGTTGAACCAGAACTTTTGGAATTGAAGTGTTGGGGTTTACCTCTGTCTGTCAAAGCTGTGACCAGCCACTGTCAATTCTGCTGAGCAACCCTGCTGAAGACGATTGCTCTCTGGCTCAGACGGGAAGTCCTTAAACGCAGGCACAGTGAAGTGTGCCAGATGGCAGATTGGCAGATATCTCCACGTGTTGTCAGTTCCTTGGACAGATCCCCCAAAATATCCAATGCGGTTTGGTACACCCCCCCCCCCCCCCCCCCGATAGTTGTGTCTGGATACTTGCTTTCCTGGATGGGGAGGAACAAGTCAAGGTCCTTCCGTCTGGAAGGAAGTAGATGGGAATAATATAGAAGGAATTTGAGTGGTTGTCTGTGGCGTTATAATACCGGTAAATCAGTGTTTTCTGCAAACAGTATAATGCAATAGGTGATTCTTTGAGTCTCTGTAGTCATCTTCCTCTACTCGAGGTAATAGCATGATTAATCTATTGAAAAATTCCTGTCAAAGTTTGCATGAGGATTAACTACTGTGAAAAGCCAGTACTGCTGCCCTTGGAGTTCTGCAAGACCAGGGTTAAAACTGGTGACATCTGAGTTATGCTCTCATGGCGAGCGAGGGGGCTGTTAGGGACTTTAATGTGACTGGTGTTTCACCAGGGCGGCGAGGTGAGTGCCCAGGAGGCATTTGAGGTAGGTGAGTCAGGCTACTATTTTACTGTTTTGTTTATGAGAAGGAACTAAGCAGTGTGATCAAATTGATGCTGCTTTTTGTTTCAGCTTGCTTTAAAAACAAAACAAAACCCTGGAGCTAGAAGGAGGATGTCTCTGTGATGGGTGAGGAGCAGGGCAGCGGGAAGGTTTAAAGGATGTTGCCAGAAACTTGCTAAGGAGTTTGTGGATAGGCATGTATGTCAGAAGTACCGCAAGCAACGTGTGCTCCACTGAGCTAAAACAAACTAGATGGAGATTGCACGAGCGTCCTGGTTTCAGGGGGCTATGTTCTGTATTACTCTGCATACCTGCAAGGTTGTAACAGTGTTGAATTGATCCAAGGTATATAAGCGTTGACGGATGCATATACTAGCTAGGCTCCTTTTTTTTTGTCTTGGTCTTCTAGCATGGGTCAAAGGCTGCATTTCTTCATGTCTATGAGAAGTTGCTTTTTCAATTAATATTAGTTTCTGAGTTGTTGCTTGTGGGTTTTCCCCCCCTAAAACTGTGTAAATGAGGGGAAATAGGTTTAATGATTGTCAGATATTTCACTGAAACTTATCAGATACATGTGAGCATGTGTGCTGCTGGCTAAAATATGTTTCAAAATGTCCAGTGCCAGACATCATAAACCCTTGCTCTTTGTGTGTACCTTGTGAGGCAGAGCATGTACACTGTGCTCTGCACTGATAGGTAAGGGATTGGCTCTTCTGTGTTATAGTAATCTGTTTTTTAAATGTACAACCCAGGCAATCTGGTAAAGAATCCCAAGTGAGTTGTTTGGTAATGTCAAGGTATCCCACGTGCTTGGTTGCACAGATGTTGTTGGGGCTGTGTTTGTACCATGTCCCTGGGTGTAATCGGGAAGGAAGGTGTTAATGGAATTAACTGTGTAAGAAGTTGTACAGCCCTGGAGACTTGCGTTATCTATGCTCCCTGGTAGGTTTTATGCAGCACTTCAAAGAATGGGTCTGGGATTGTACATGGGGGTGGTTGGATTCTTATGTAACAGCTATAGTGGCTAAAAGCATGTTTACTGGCTATGTTAGCCCAGCACAGTCATGGGAGGGCAAGTTTCCTGCAGTTATCTTCCCAGGAAAGAGCCTTCCTTGAAAAAACAAAACAGTGTCTAATTCAAGCAGTGCTGCAATAGCTTTATGAAGTTGTCAGTTACTTTAAGTGTAAGAAGGCTTGGATTTGGCATCCTGCCGGGGGGAGATAGGCTAAAATCATCCCGTTAAAAGCTTGCGGAACAGTTTTGGTAGCTCTATACAAAGAGGTTACTAACCTCTGGTTGTGACCCTAGCAATGACATTTTGGATCCAAGAAGAACAGATACTCCTATGATGTTTTTATTGTGTCATGGCCCTTTTCTTCTGTGCATAGGAGCTGTCAATAGTTCAAAAGAGCAGGTGGTAAACTATAAATGTGCTGAAGACAAGCTGGAATCCACTTTGGGTTTAGCACTCGCTGCTTTCCAAGCTCACCCACCTGCATTAATCATGGCTAATAAGGGGTCAGGCTGGTCAGGTATGCACACTTGCATGGAGACTGGAAACTGCTTCCTTGGTAGGTGCAAGTGGTGAATTGGACAAACTGAGGCTGTGCCTGTTGGGAAAGCAGCTTGCCAGCTGCAAGACTTGTTGCTGCTCTTCGGAAAGTCACAACCCATGTGCCTTGGTTTGCACTAAGTAAGTGTTTCTTGTGTTTCACATGTGGAAGAGCACAGGAAGTCTCTGAGGAGAAACATGCCAACAGCGAGCT
Source organism: Apteryx mantelli (assembly GCF_036417845.1). NCBI lineage: Eukaryota > Metazoa > Chordata > Aves > Apterygiformes > Apterygidae > Apteryx > Apteryx mantelli. The sequence goes on along the minus strand of NC_090006.1, from coordinate 2,210,366 downwards.
CAGTTTACAGAGTTCTTTTGATAACAAGAGGTAACTGAATAAACAAGCATTCCAGGAAAGGATGCTTCGTTCTTGGATGGGGGGGGAAGAGAGATGCCCTTGTGGCAGTAATGTGTTAGAAACCTATCTCCTTAAATTGGATACTGTCTGCTGTACTACTGTGAGCGTAGGAACAATACTGACAGTGAATTACAAGCGCAAGGAGGAGGTTTGGAAAGGCTTAAGTGAAACACCATTGCAAGGTAATTCTCTGCCATTGGGGCTTTTTCTTGTTGTGGAAGTCTTCCCTTCCCTCTTTTGTGGAAGCTACAAAAATTGCCTCTGAATGAACTGAAGGTTATTGATAGCTGTCTACAGTATGATGCAGTAGCATGAAATCAGAGGAGAGCTGCTGCAGCTGCTCTAACCGAAGGAGCTCTTGCTGTCCTATTGCCAGAGTATCTGAGCCCTGGCATGGACTATTAAAATGTGCTTCCGTTCCTTGCAGGGCTGCTGGGAAATATTATACTGAGATAAGAAGGTGAAGCAATGCACAATATGTGTGGCCAAGGCAGGAATTGATCTCTGGCCTTCCAGATAGAGTGCTTTAATTGCAGTCTGTGTTTTCTCCCCAATGCTGCCTCTGTGTGTTTTAAATGGGAGTGCTCTTGGCACCCATGTGATTTGTGCATAAACTAATGCTCGCTCTGTGTCAGAACCCATGCTGACATCAGGACCCCAGGCCATGTGTCACAGGATTGGATTAAAGACCTTTTTGGAACAAGATGCTCTTAGCATCTGGTTTGCTTCATGATTCTGCAGAAACAAATTACGTACCAGTGATGGGTGATCTCATAGATTAAAAATAAAAAAAGCCATCAGCAGCCGAGTTGCCCAAGCAGAGACTTTGCATGCATACATGTACATCCACGCGAGAGTTGAGCTGGGAGCTGTTACTGTGATAAGGGGCACGATAGGTCTGAACTTGATTCATTCAGCGTTAGGAACGTGATGTTTTTACTTCGTCTTTAGTGTTCATAGGGCTATAATAAGGAAGAGACCCCAGAGTGTGTGTGTATGCTTTAAAAAGGAAAAAAAAAGACACTTGGTGTGCTCTTCAGGAGGGTGTGATAGTAAAATACATGGTCTTGTGAAGCTGTTATTCAGACCCCGAAATCTAGCTTCTCTCCTGTATTTCTGTAAGCTAAGTCATGCTGGCAATGTTGACGTGTGCTTTTGCTGCAAAACTCTTATGACAGCAATAAAATAAACTCAAAGCTTGTCTTTTAAAGAAGTGCAGAATGCTCCACGAAGAGCATGGCAAGGCCTGGTTCTTGCAGGCTTTTGCTGCACATCAGCTTCTGTTCAAAGCACTGCAGTGAGCAGGACGAACCTTTGGTTTGATGCAGTATACCTGTTTTTAAGAAAAGCTTTGTGACTATACTGTTATCCTACATTGCATGTGAAAACTGTTCAGGATTGTGGGAATAAGCAGTGTCAATGGTATAAAATTCAAGACTTTCAAAGTGTTTTAAAAGACTTGAACACAAATAACCAGCACTGATGGCAGTGGAGCACAAAAGTACAAACTCATTGCTTTGTGTGTCTTTTCTGTGAGGCCTATCTGGTAAGTCAGTGATACTTTAGTTACCTCTTACGAGCCTCTGAAGGATTAATTGCTTCTGACTTGTAAAATGCTTCGGAAAGTAAGACCTTCTCTCTAACGTTTAGCTGCTGCTTCAGAGGAGTGAAGTGGATCGATAGGAAATCCCTGCCTTAGGACTGCAGTTTGTTCACATGAAGATATTTGTGGCTGTTGTTGCCTCTTGGGCTGTGGTCAAATAACTCTATGACCTTTAGCAAAAAGTATCTGATAGCAGAGGATATGTAAATGGATGACTGCGTGAAAAATATTGTGTAATTCTTAAAAAGAATATGTCCTTCTAAGTTATGAGAAGGATCTGTGAAAGAGAAGCATGTGTGTGCTCTCTCACACTGATACACCTGCTGTTCTTTTTTTAGGTAGGTTGTTGTAGTACCCCCTCATTAGGCAGACATGCACGTGGGGTGCAGAGAGTAAATGAATAACTAGGAATAGCCAGCCCCTGGGATTTGGCACAAACAGGCAGGAGACGGTGGCTGGAGGGAAGAGTTGTTGTGATGCCTCTTTGGATCGAGAGGTGGGGGTAAGGCAGGAGCTAAGCGGAGGTGTAAGAAAGGGCGGTTAAGTGACTGGGACAGCAAGATTCTCTATTTGCAGGTTTCCTGTGTCTTTGATCAGAGTTCTGCAAACATGTCAGAGGGCTCTGCAAAACTCATCCATGTTGGGTAGGAGGCAATACAGACCCGAGCCCTGTGTGCACGGAATACTTCCCAGGAATTCCAAGCAAGCTCTGCTTGCAAAGGTGAGAGTTTTCTGACTTGGGCTATTTGGTGGCTGCATATTCATTAGAGCCTTCTTATAAATGAATTCACTTTTACAAGGGTTTGGATGCAAGTAAGACGATGCAAGGAGCCATTCCCGATGTCAGCTGGTGAGATCTAGCGTGTTCCCGTGGCTTTTCTTGGTTATGTTTGTAAGGGAATAAAATCTTAATGTACCACACAGAGTACTGGCCTGTGAAGGGTGTGATGGCAGTGGATGAAGGAGGGGCAGCATGGCAGAGAGAAGGGAAAGGGGCAGCATAGCCTTGGATCAGAATCAGTGCTGGGGTGCCTTGAATACAGATTTGTCAGCAAGAAACTTTCTGCTGAAATTCAGAGTCTTTCTTTTGGCCTTACCTGTTCCTTTTGAGTTAGGATGGGTACTTACAGATACGTGATTAATAAATGAGTTTACCCTTGTATCTCTATACCCACTTACCAGTTGTGGTTTGAACTGTTGTACTGCTTCAGGTCATCGGAGAATGTCAAGGCACCCCTGTGCTAGGTATCGTACACCACGTGGTTCTGTGCATGGTTGTTGCCCTTGCTCTCTCCACCAAATCGACAAACAGATGGTGGAAGAAAGGCTCATCAAATTATTCTACAAGTGAGAAACTGAAGCCCATAAAGTTGTAGCAATTCGATAAGGGCTAGGTAGGAAAGCAGTGACAAAGCCTTTGTACTAAATGCAAGCCTAACTCCTTGTCTGGTGTTTTAACCACAGTGTCATTAATATTCATGTCACCATAGTATTGGAGAACTTTTATCGTGGACTAGGGCCCTGTGTCACATCATGCAAACACAGAACAAAGACTGTCCATGCTCCTGGGAGATGCCTGGCTGCCCTTGTTTGTGCCTGCTGAGGCTCACTGGCTGTGTTCGGTACAAAATATGCTTGCATGTCGCCCTCTTAGGAGTTGTCTTAGGAAAGGAGCCTCCCTAGATGCAAATAGCGGTGATCTTGCAGCTGATCATGACATGAGACTTAACACCCGGTATCTTCTAATGGTGCAGTGTTTTTCAGAGACCACAGGAAAATACACAAACTCAACCTTGCTAACACAGCTAGTCAGCAGAACGTGTGACTGGATTAAACACGGGTTGAATTTTTTTTAAATACAAATGATGCTTTTTTTGAGAACATAGGGGACAGATGGTGTTTTTTTACCTTTTGATTAGCTTCAATCTTAACAGGTAAGAAGCACTTGCATTGTACTTTTGAAGCTGTTTCTGCCACCAAGCAGGCTAGAGATATGTACATGTGTAAATTGGGCACGCATATGTAAATTGGGATTCTCAAGTAGTTGCATAAATTCATGCAAGCTGGTGAACTAAATCTCAAATGTGGGCTTGTGGGTAACAGTCACAAGAGCCGGTCTGTCAACTGCTGTTCTGGACCCCTGCAACCCCTTCCTGTTTCTGGATATCTGATAAATGAACAGCCAGGCATACGCCTATCATGTCTCTCTTCTTCTGCACCTGTGTAACTCTGAAAAACTCCAAAGTGCTGCTCCATGCATGGCTGTGTTTTTTGCTGTGCTGAATGATGAATACCGCATGCTCCTGACTGTAACCAGTAGTTTGAATTCCCTGAGAGCTGCCTAGTGTGATAGTAGAAACCTTTCTCCATGCTTGGCATGTACTGAGGAGTTGAAAAGTTCATTGCTGACTTCAGGGTTTGATTAGCATATCCTCTTCTAGAGGAATATTATGTAGTCCTTAGCTTGTGTTTTTTGTGTTACTTGATGAGATGGTGCTTCTGTGGCTCAAGAGTATATCTGTAGTTTTACTGGAGAAGGTTGAAATCTGGATTTCTAGGTTTAAGCAGGAGAAAAATCCCAATTTGTTTAAAACAAACCTCCACACAATAAGGGTGTTGTGGATCTCCTGTAGTATCACATTAGCTGTAAACTTGAGTTTTTCCTAGAATGTATATGTTAAGATTTCTCTCATGTGTTCTGTGCTACTTTGCTCAATAGGAATGTCTGGGTGCTGCCATAGTAATTGAAATTCCGAAATATTTAACTTGTCTGTTGCCATGAGCTCTCTTTGGATCCTTGCATAATTGCTTTCAGAATGGAGTTTGCTGTTACCATAGCACTTAAGGGCTCTGGTAAGCCCTCTCTGACTGGCCCTTACAAGCAAGTCCGGTTAAAAACCAGTCCCTGCCCTGGGCAGTTTGATCTTGCTTTCTCTTTTCCCCCTCGCCCCAACCTTCAGCAGAGACCTGCTCTCACTGAACTAGTGTTGCTTTTCACTCTTTTCCTGGAGACGTGGTTCTTTGCTTCCTTGCATTTCCAGTGAAGCTTTTCAGCTGCATGCAGTTGCTGCAGCTTCTTGCTGGCTTTGCAGTTCCAATGATGATCGCTCAAAACAGTCATGCTCCCCAGCATGTTTATGCCATAGCTAATTTCACTTGGAGATGAACGAGATCTCGGATGCTATTAGCAGCTGCTTGGAATAATAGCAGTTGAAATGTGCTTTTTAGAGGGCTGGCTGGTAACTAAACGTTTTTTTTGTTTTTTTTAAGATGTGAGTTATTCATGATCCGTAATGTGTGTGGTTTATTTATTTATTTATTTTAGTCTTGGATTGGAGATTCAAGGACTAAAATTGTCACAACAGAGAGGGACTGAATCTGCTTTGCAAAGTAATCTGCTTGGAACCAGTGTATGTTACTGCATAGTAATAAAACACTGCTTCCTCAGCTTTTGAGTTCCTAAGTCGGCCTGTCAGGGAGGAATCAAGTGGAGGCACAAGACTAAAGCAGAGCACGTGCCTACCAAATATACCCGTGTGAACGTCTAAGCACGCTTCCTGCTTTGAAGGGTAATACAGTCCCATAGCTTTTAGTGATCTGCTGTTTTTGATGGAATTGCGCTCTCAAATGTTTTAAGATTCAATCCCTCGATCAAGGTGTCCAGGCTGTGTTCTGAATCCGTTCTTGCAGAACAGGTAGTGCGAGAAGTTATTTCTACCCTCAAACTAAAACTTAAAAGGGAATGAAAGGTTAATGCATAGGGTGCATCTTGCCCATTGATGGTTCAGACTTTTAATATGCTGTTGCATGCCAGAGATGAATTTGCTTTCCTTTTTTTTCCCCCCTCCATTTCTTTTTTCCTCCTTTCTCTGTCTACCTTGTGGTTTACAGCTCCGTTTTTGACTTTCTACAGGGAGCTGGCCAGGAGCTGAGGGAGAGCTGCTTGGGGGAGAACATTAAAACAAGTTCAGTCCTGAAGTTCTGTTATTAGATATGGCTGTGAAAAATGTGAAGAAATGGAGTTAAACAGCTTAAACTCAGACCTATCAAAGCAAAACCCAGAGAAGTAAGGGAGAAGCAATTAACCTTTTCCCATGTCATCAATGCAATGAAAATGCCTGGGCTGATTTAAATATTTAGTGGCTGTTTGCAGTTGTGGGGGTCATGGCTAATAAACCTCCACCAAAACGCCAGCAAACATGCGATAAACTCTAGCCAGCTAGACTTGCTCTCCTAAAATTAGGAGAGGTCAAGCACATGCTTCTGGTTCTGTGTCGCGTGACATTTCTGGTCCCATCATTTTGCCCAGTGGAGGGGTTTAGGCACTGCTGGCTGCTGACTGCCATGCTAACATTAACTATGATGTTGTCTTGCCTATTTAAAAAGTACCCAGAAGTGGGTGGAGCCTGTGAATCCAAATCCGTCTTGTCATGGCCTAGATATTGCAGCAATGACACTAAGCGAGGGGCCCTATAATTATGTTAGTAATACTGGATAATCGCATTAGGATTCTCAGCTATGGTAAATCTGCATAGGGCTAACTAAGGCTCTGCTTTACCCTAGCTGAGAATCTGGCCCATCAGCTCTGAGTAAGTATAAGCCTTTGATTTACCTTGGGAGAAGAAATCCTTTGCTATGTTAAATATGTTAGGTACTCTATTAAAATTTGTCTGGTGGTATTTAAAGACTAGAGCTTAACCGATGCTACAGCTGGAACTGGGCGAGCTGCTGCTTTCTTGAGTTTCTAATGAGGGGGGTTTCTTACAAGCAGGGCTTTGGCTGCACGCGTTGGGCTTTGCTGCAGTATTGGAGGCAGTTTTTTGCCTTGAAAGTGTGTGTTGCCTAATGGATGTGCATGGCTCTGGAGATCTTCATAGCTGTTCTGGGGGGAAGGTTGGGTTTTTTTGGTTTGTTTGTTTTCCACTTTCCCACTAAATCAGTTGTGGAGCAGTTGCATTTTGTATCTGGCACAGTGCTGGACTTCTGTGCCCAGCTAACATGCTCAGCGTGAAGCTGCGTAACAGATTGTTGCTGGCCGGCAATGGAGGCTGCTCTTGTGTTAAGCCATTAAAACGTGCAGACTGTATTGCTCGTGTGCAAATTTGCTTTGGGGAGACCAAATTGTTTCCAGCTCAAATGCGAGCCTGGCTGCTGCATGGAGAATTTGTTGCTGCTCAAAATGGTTACTGTTGGTGAAAGAGTGCAGAGCCTCGCACCCAAACCTTGAGACTTGGAGCTCTAGAGCTGGATGTGTAATTCTCATCTCTGCCACAGACTGTGTGAAACACAGGTTGGTCTATTTGTGTTGATGACCTGCTCTGTTCAGAACTGGTATTGATATAAATAGGAAGAGTTTGCTCTCACAGTCTCCCTTGATTTCCTGACACTGCTCTCCTCTGTCAGTAGACCCTAACCTGCGAAGCCCTAGCTTTTGCAAGGAGGAAATGAGCTATATACAGTCCTTGCGTGTTCTGCGTGGAGGGGAGGTAAAGTCTGAGTACTTTGCAAAGCTTGCCTCATGCCTGTGGGATGAGCCTGGGATAATTTGATATAAAACTGGCATTGATGCTCTTCAATTAATTTCCTTAGTAAAACTAAAAATACTTAAAAAATGAAAAGCTTAATTTCCTTTAAGTTCAGTTTAGCTTGGAGCACTCCTGACTCTTTTCTGTTGTGTCACTATTGCAGCCTTCTTTTGAGTATGGTCACTATTAAATTCCTGACCTTGTTGCAAATACACTTGCTTAGCTAACTTTCCAGCTGCCTAGAATCGCACCTGGGGAGATGTAGGTCTTGGCTGATGTTTCTGGTATTTGTACCTGTTCCAGGTTTCCTGACTTGAAATCCTGAGGTTTCATTTCTGTTTTATATAGATGCTATCTGCTCCACCCGCAGTTCTGAAACTCTGGCTCCTCAGCCACTTAAAATGGTCATAACTTGGATGAAATTCGAGTGATTTTGATCATTCCTACTTGTGCAGAAAAAGCTCTTTCAACTAGAATTAGTGCTGTGCTGCTTTTTTTCCTTTGCCCTGAAGATAACTCTTAAATGTTGAGACTATTTAATTGGTGGTTGATGTTTCAAGATCTGATTTGATGAGTTTCCCAGAGCGGTTCTATCTTGGCTCCAGTGTTGAGCCTTTTAAAATGCCTTTTAGGGGCAATGGAAGCAGCTCCAAAGCAGCAGACTAACCCACAATTGAAAGTTTTGTAAACTGACCAGATTTTATGCTGTTCTATTCTGTTTGTTTGTTTTTAATAATGGAGTTTGACTCCCTGTGCAGGGGAATATTCTGAGGTAATGAGCATGGTGAACTTTGTGGGGTCTGATGCGTCTGTGCATGAAAGTGAGCACCGTGCTTTCTTTTCTGCTCTCATCTCCTTCATAATTATTAGGCCTGCATGGACTATAGGACTTGCATCTTTGTGTTTTAGAGCCCTTGAGCTAAAGGAGAACCCTTGTAGTACAGGGCATAAACCCTGCTTTCTGCCGTGCAGAGAGCAATGGTTCATATTCCCAATATGTGTAGTTCATCATAATAGCTTGCTGCAAATACTATGCTCATGAGCCAGAAGCAACCAGGAGATCCTGGAGCAGGCCTTTTAGACTGAAGTAGTCCCTTAAACTTGGCACTGTTATGATTTAGCATAAGTCAAATGACCTTTTTTTATTTTTTATTTTTTTAAGTAAAGCTTGTTATTTCCTTTGAGGTGAAAAATCTCAGTTGAGAGTAGACCTGTTTAGTTTAGCATTATTATCTGCTTTTCTCAGCTGGAGAATGTGTTGGCAGTGGATAAGGGGTTTTGTTTTGTTTCTGCTCAGAACTGGACTCTAGTATTTAAAACACACACATGCACCACTTGAAGTTGGAGGAACATGGCCTGCAGTAAGACCAGGAGTTTGTACTCTGGCTTTCCTGGTTTTGCACAGTCTGCTGCGTGTTCTGTTGTCTCAGTGCAGTGTGTCCTGTGTCTCACCTCTATTCTCATTGCTACCTTAAGAAAACTGCTCAAGCCATGTTTATAGTTGTGGGTTTCTGTGTGACAGCCTGTTCTGCTTCAGCTGGTGGCTGAAAGCCCTGTCACTACTTGATGCTCGAGGTTGCAGTCTGTTAACAAAGCGTGGCCTCCGTAAAGAGAATCCTTATTTTGTAGCCTGGACTGTGGGAGAGGAACATGAATTATGACCGCTTACTCATGAGACATTATACAAGCCTGTGGCTCTAGGATATGCTGTGTGATTTCTGTGAGTGCAACTTCAGGGTGAATTATCTTCACTTATATGGATATAAAATAACGTGTAAATACCCTAATATAACCAAGGGATTATGGAATTGGATGGGAGAATGAGTCACAGACATTAATTAAATCCCAAACCCCATGTGTCTTGATGACTTTCCATTCCAGCGTTAAGTAGTAATAAAACAGTACAATAAAAACAAAGGAAGGAGACCATTAAAACAACCACTGCTATTTTAAGTCTTTTTGTGCTAGGTAATCCGGAAAAGATGTATCCAGGTACTGTACCTCCAGCTGTGCAGGCGATGGCGGAGAAAACAGTGCCAGTTGCTTGTTGAGGTCTGTGGTGCCCAGGATAAGAAACTGGGAGTAAAACCAGGACAATGGAGAGTTTGGTGAGACTTCCTGACAGCGAGGATAACAACACGCCAGGGATAAACCACTCAAGAGTGTGTGGAGCATGTGTTAGAGGAGTTAAAGAACAGGTTGGCTGGGCATGTCAGGAGTAGCTATGAGCGTAGTCAGTCCTGTTTCTAAGCAAGAGGCTGAGGTAGGTGAAATCCCATGTCAGACAGTGACACTGGGCCTCACTGTTTCAGTGGGACAGTCCTCTATTGCTCCCCAACACCTATTGCAACTAGGAGAGGGTGAAATGAGGGTAGAGAAAACTTACCTCTGTCCATTAATTTTGTCATCCCTGACCTTTCTCCTTTGGACCACTGTGGCTCTTTGTGGAGAGCAAGAAGAAAATCCTCTTGTTGCGCAAATTTTGTGCGTTAGTCATAAAGCTAGGGATCCACTGGAGACAGAAGTCTGAAGGCCCTAATGCACCCCAGGATGCCGTTGGCTTTCTTGGCCACAAGGGCACATTGCTGGCTCATGGTTAACTTGTTGTCCACCGTCACTCCCAGGTCTTCCTCTGCAGAAGCAGAGAGTGTATTCCAAGTTGAGCTGAGTAAGTTGGATTGTACCAGTGTCATTTACTTTCCTTGCCCAGTGGTAGATCTGATCATGGATGTTGCAGCCCTAATGCAACGTCTGCTTGGTTACTGTGGCTTCTTAATTAAACCTTGAACTGCTTTAAAAATGAGTCCTGGGGGGTTTGTGTGTGGTGTTTTTTTTTTTTTTTTTTTTTTTTTTTTTTTGGAAGGGTGTTAATGCTGGCGTCTCTCCCTAACTTGAAGGGCATTACAGGTGCTTGATAAAGCAGGAAAAATGCACAGTGGATCCCAACCATTCCAATTCCTTGTGAAGGGTCAAGGGCAGAACACTTCACATTCACGGTCCCAGATTGTGGGAGGATTAGGCAGTAAAAAGGGGGTAATATTGGAACAGAAAATGAATTTGGTGAAATATCCTGCCCTGGATATTTCCCAGAAGTGATGGAGGAGCTGCATTAAAAAAGGGAAGGGGGGGAAATGGGATTTGAAATGCTATAGTTTCTAGAAGGTATGCCATGTTAATACCTTCCTTCTGGGTAACTGAAAAGTGGTATGAAAGACAGCAAAAAGAATACATCAGTGCAGATAAATACCAACAAAAATAGCACTGTAATCCTAATGCACCATCACAGTTGAGTAGTAGAACTGTAATAAAAATCTCATATAAAAATAACCCAGCAACTATTTATCTGTGGCAAGGGAGACCCAATATCATCCCCCATGGAACATGGTCAGCAAAGGACTGCTGCCTTGTCCCATTTTCTTGGGATTGAGTGTGGAGCCTTTTGCAGTAGCTGCTGGGCTGGTCTCTACTTGACAGCAAGACTTGTGTTGTGATGCTCAGTAACAGTTTTTTAGAAGTAACGGGAGCTCTTTCAGAAACTCTCTGCAGTTCAGCATCCACAGTGCAGTCTGAGGAGAGAACCCTGGAAGACCTTGACTTTTTTTCCTTTCCCTGTCTATCTACATATGAGTCACTTGGCCCTTTCCATCCTCGGCTTATAGCTGGGCAGAACTGAGACCAGGTTATTCATCCACCTCTGTGCTCAAAACTAACACTGAGAGCTGTAGAAGAGAGAAGTGTTAGCACATCTTGGTGCTTTTTCCCTGATGTGCTTACAGAGCTTGATACTAACCTTGGCTGAACTTGGCCTTTGTTCAAGATGATTACAGATGATTGTATTGCTCAACTTTGCCCTAAGTATTTTCCTTGGCCTTTTTTCCTTCATAGCAAAGGGCAAGTGATTCCAAAATTGTGGTTTGCTGAAGCCATTTCTGTTCCTGGAAAAGATGTGAATATCTGGGTCCTTTGTGGTCAAGAACGGCTGTTATGTATAACGAACTGGGGGGAAACCTATTTTGTGTTAAATGACCGCATGTTATTCCAGCTGGAGGGAGGTGTCAGAGGTGCTGGATGGCTTTCTCAGTACAGCAGCAGAGGGAAAATGGTTCTGGTGTTGCCAAGCGATGATGCCCAGTGACGGGTAATGTGCAGTGTCTGTGTGTCAGCTGCCTGTGGCTACAGCCATGAAACAAAAGAAGTGCCGGGAACTTATGTTTTAGCAACGTTTCAGGAATGGTGGGCTGCAAATACACTGTGCAAGGGAGTTGATATGGTTTTCCTGCAACTGGATCGCAGCGTCCTGACTTTGGAGAGAGGAGGAAGGGGGAAAAAAAAAAAGCGGTTCAAGTGAGCCTGCCCCTTGTACTTAGGAAAGAAAATGCTAAGGAAGTTCTTCTGGCTTGTAAGATAAGGCAAAATATGACATAATTCTTGATGGGTACAAATCGATAAGTATTTGGATTGTGCAAATGAGGAATGGCTTTGTGCCTGGTTCAGCAAAGCACTTAATTTTAAGTGCCTGCTAGCACAACTGGGAGCTTAAAATGCCTTGCTGGCTCTTCCTGCAGGCTAAATATTCCTGGGGCAGTTGCTGGGGACATCTGAAGGAAAACTTGGCTGTCCCCTCAGCTTCGGTGCTAAAACACCATGGGCCGTCTCACACATGGAGCCTCGAGGTGGGTGAGAGAGAGCTTATTAAAATACAGAAAGTTGGAAACATTTCAGTCAAAACCCACATGCATTGTTTGTCCAGCTCAGAAAAGAATTTCATCCCTGAAGAGTAAAGCTTTTTGCGGTATCCAGAATGTTTATCAGGAACTGTGGTAGTTCCAGATATTTTTAAGTTACTTGTAGAAGGATGATAGAGCAAATTTAAAATCATGTAGTGATTTTGTCCCTCTCCCACCCCCAGCTGGAATTCATGATTTGGTAGTTGGCTCCTTCCAGCACAGTGACTTAACCAAGAAGAGAAGCGATTTCTCCTCAAACCTGGCTGCTTTTGGATCATCCAATGTAACCTTGGGGGTGTGGGGAGGAAGAGGGATGTGATCTAAAACAAAGCTTGAAAATGTTTGCAGAAGGAAGATGCATATATGCTGTCAAGATGTTTTTGCGCTTAAGAAGCTCAAATATGCAGCGAGGAGGAGGTCATGCTACGTGTCTCATGTCCTCCTGTGTAAACAGCGCTTGGGTCTCTGGAAGGTGTTTTCGGCATGGATTTCAAAAAGGGGGTGTTCTGCCTAATGACCTAATCATCTCTGGATGATGGCATTTCTACTTTGTCAGCTCCCCTGATGCCTCTTGCAGGGGAGGGTGGTGGATCAGTGTAGCAGGATAACATGTACAAGGCAGTGTCTTTTGTGAAATGGGGTTTGACCCTGCAGACTCTGAAGTCTAACCCGCTTTTCAGTTCATGCGTATAGGGCAGAGTCCAGCTAGGCCTTTTCTGGGCTATGATTAACTCAAGTTATATGGTCCGAGTTGATGTTTCAGCCACTGTCAAGCTTGAGAGGGTTCCTCTGGGCTGAACTTGCTGTTTTTTGGCTCAGCGTTAACAAAACGAGGCTTGTTGTGGGGGCCTGTGGTCTGGCAGTCGCAAAACCTGGCTGCAGTAATACCTTGTTTTCTTCTTCGCTGTTCACATGATTATCTAATAGGGTGTATTTGAGGATCTGGAGCAGAACCTAAATGCAGCTCAAACAGTGGATTGTGTGTGAAGATACCCTAACAATGCTGTTTGGGAGGGGGTCTCGGAATGAGTTATGTCTGAGAGAGATTTTTATTTCTATAGCATAGATGCTAAATTAACAGCAACTTGTGCTGATAGGTTTTTAGAATCTGCCAATACCTTTTTCTAAAGGATGTTTGATAACCAGGAAACAAAAGGACTTTTGGAAAGGATTTTTACCCTTGAGTATGAATCTGGCATATCTTTCTTCCGCACTTCTAAAGTGCTGATTAAACTGGTGCTTTAATCTCTTATAACAAATTCACCTACAGTTGAGTTGGAGTAACTGAATTCCATTGCATCTGAAGTATTTAAATATTGAAGCAAGTTGGACTGTTGTAATAGCGCTGTTATTCAGTGTTGTATGAAATCTCTTAAGTGTTTTGTTCCAGTTGCCTAAAACAATTTTAATGATTCAGGAGCTTATAGTAGTCCAGACTCTACCTGTTTTCTCCTCTGCTCTTTTCTTCCCCAAGATAGGGCTTTGGGAATACTGTTGTATTGTGTCTGTGTCCCAGGGCTGCAACAGGCATTCTGGCTCTACCAACCTTTATGATTTGCTGTTCCTGTTTTCTACACAAAGATATTTCAAATGCCTTGCCTAAAGTTGCCTTGGATGAGGTGGTAGACCTCTTGTCCTGTCCTTGCTTCAAACACTGAGCCATGCAGCTGCAAAACTCAGCTGCTGCTCTGAAGCAATGAATTTGTACAGCAGGAAGCAAATGAGACAGGCTGGAGGTGCTCAGAGCGGAGGAGAGCTCACCTCTGATGCCCGCTGCACAAAGTTTTGGCCTGACAAACCAAAATCCTAGTCCAGACTCATAGCTCCCGTAAGGCGCTCTGTAGTGTAACAGTGTCTTTAGGTGGCTTGTGAGCCCTCTCCATATCGTCACTGGTCTTTGGGATTCAAATGCTGCAGAAGCCCTGGAAGACACTGGGATAGTTGGACAGAACATCTGCTGAAGCGTTGCTCTCTTTTGTGACAGCTTTTCCCCTTCTTTCATGTTCAGTATAAATCACAACTTGTCTGTGAGGAAAGCGGGGAGCGCCACTGTCAGCTAGTGCAACATCAGCTTACAAATAACATCTTAGGCTTGTTTTCAGGTGGACGTTGCTGACTGCCTGTGACTTACTGGTTGCAGGAGTACTCCAGGCTTGTGTAGGGATTTTTAGTCTAATGCACTCGAAGTGTGTACGTGCAGTGGGATCTTATCTTCTTACCTCGCTCTGCTCTCGTGAGGGGGCAAGAGAGGGGATTACGTGCAGCTTTATGCGGCTGGTTTTACCTAGTTTAGCAGAGCTTCCCTGACTGTGAAGAGTTCTGCATCCTGCTGAAATTACAGAAGGGCTGAAAATATAACTACAAGCATTGGAAATTGGCCAGTAGGCTTGCACAAGCCCTCGTGGAAAATTGCTCTGGCATCTGTATTGACTGGAGATAATTGGAACTTCCCTTATTATCTACTATTTATTTATTTATTTCAGCTCATCTGAAAAGCGGTTAGCACAAGCAGTCAGGCCAGCAGTGCGTGGTGAGACAGCCACGTTTCTGTGCTCTCGTAGTGATACACGGCGGTGGACAGGAATGCAGGGCTAAGTGCAAAAGACACTGACGGTCCCCATGATTCCTGTGGCTGTTGCCAGCTGTAAGTTGATGATGATTGTAATGCTGACTGTGTACTACCTGCAGAAGGAGGTCAATACATCTTGAGCATGCATAAGGATGGGCATATAAATATTCTTTTATGTTTCAGAATAAGAGCTGTATTTTAGCTTCTGCCAGCTTTATGGGGAAGGAGTTTAATTCCCTTCAAAACTTTTAACCATGGGCCCTTGGTTTTGAACGTAAGGGAGAATGTCCTCTGAATCGACCCGCAGGCTTATTTCTTGCTTCTCTCCCTTCTGGTGCTTGCAAAGTCTCCATGTTTGTTTTTGTTTTGTTTTGTTTCATGTGAAGCCCAGATTAATCTCTTCCCTTTTGCTTTCCATACCTGTACTGGAAAAAATGCTCCACTTGCAAAGACAGACGGTGATGATGTTCCTAGTGCCTGGATTACTTTGTTTCTAAGCTTTCTCTTGTACATGACCTACCCTCCCTGGCCATGCATATGGCATAGCTGTCTAACTTGGCTTGAGGCAGCAGAGGCTCTTGAGCTGACCTTGGCTGCCTTGGAGTTGCACGAATCCTGGCATGGCTAGGTATCATATTGGAGCTGGCATATTACATCAAAGCTGGCGATGTCTTGCCATTCAAAGGGTTGTCTTGCTTGCTGGTCACTGAGAAGTGAATGGTCCTGTAATGGGCAGCTGGTAGTGCTTCATAATTGCTTGACAACTCTTCTTTGATCTATTTTCTTCCAATTTTGCCCAAATTTAGCAAAGTTGGGGGTTGGACTGGGATAACTAGGGAGAAACTGGTTGTGTTGTGAGACTTTGGCAACTGGAAGTAATCCTTGGGGCTGCCAGGCTGGTAGTGTAGTAGGTATGTCGTGTGCAAGGAGAAGGGGTGTAACAGTGGGGAGCAGCTGTTCACAAGACAGTGAAAAGCTGAAATAAGTGCCTTAATTCCAACATGATGTTGTGAAAAGCCATCAGCGTTCAGATGAGTGCTGGGTGACTGGTCTAACCAAAATCTGCTTGTTCAATACAGCAGTGACCAGGCCTCCCTTGGCAGTCGTTGAGAGCTGGGCAGTGCCCATCCTTCCCATTGAAACCCATAGGAGAAGATGCTCATGGTCTTCTGCAAACAGGCCCGTTCTTTACTGAGTAGCACTGCATAGTAGGTGAAAGAATGATCCAAGTCCACTAGAAAGTCTTCCTTAGGCAGTGTTGGCTGCTGTCCAGGTGCTTGGTAGCTCGGCCCCTTCCTCGGACTGTGTTGAACGGCATTACTGTTCTGGGCAGGCTCATGCTGCCAGGCAGAGCTTTCGGCAGTCTTCTGGGCCCTCCTTCCCCTGTTCTCTGTAATACCTTGCTGAAAATGTGAACTGAATTTTCTGTCTGCTGCTTACCAACAAAGTTGCTGCTAAAGCTATAGAAGTATAGGTCCTTCTGGGACACCTCTTTTAGCATTAGTCTGAATTATTGGCCACAGTTGCCAATAAAAAGGCTTCAAGTGCTTCAAAATGCTTCAAGTGTATTGGCTAGTAACCTATTTACAGATGTTAACCTCTAACCTTAAAATGATGATGCAGTGCTGTTTTACCTTTATTATTTTTTTGTTTTGGAATTCGACAGTTTGGGGTGAGCACGGCCTTCCAGAGCAAGATGTGTGGTTCGCAAATCATCCCTATATGTAGTGAAGCAGTAGGTAATAAATGTGTGAGGGACTTTTGAAGCGAAGGGTAGAACAGAGCTTCAAACTAAGGTCTCCTTTTGGAGAGGAGATCTAAAAGGAAATTAACCTAAAAGGTTCAGATCACTAGGGGCATCCCTGTCACTTGCAGACATTCAGATACACAGCAATTGTTTTATGGAGAACCCCAAAACAGGTATACCTATGACCTTGGCCTGGAACAACCTGCAGGCTGAAACACTCTCCTGTAAGGGAAAGGATTCCTGTGGTAGCTCTGACTTGCTTCGTCATGCAAATACGGTCAAGCCTTGTTTCTGTAAACATGTGCGCGATGCGTGAAAACCGGTGGCCTGATTTCTCTGCGCTGTACGTCTGCGCACCTGCTGCTTCCTTTGGAAGCCCGTTTGTAGGTGTAGGTGTTCAGCATTTTTGAACACTGGCCCACATGTCTTGCAAATGGGCTTTGATCTTGAATTTCTTGAAGCCATTCGTGTATGAAGAATGCAGTGAGAAATCCCTGTTCTTTGTACCCTTTACGCTTCCCTTTTTCCCTTTCAACCGTTCTTGTGCTGTTTTACTGCGTGTTTTGCAGTCCCGTTCTCTGCGTGCAAAGCTGGGGGTGCTGAAGCCAAGTAGCAGCAAAAGGCGTAATAAAATGATAAATCCGGATAAATTCAAGTTAGGGTGGCATTTTTACAACATTTCTGATTTAAATGTGGAACGAATACCCGAGAGCAGTTAAATTCTTAATTTTGTTACAATTTCCTGGATGATATCTTGGGTACAATCAAAAACTGGGCTCAATAAATGGTTATTTGGAAGGAATGTTATGGTCTGTTTTTAACTGAGGCAATCAGATCAGATGATGTAATAGACATTTAGGAAGTAAAACTTATGCACCCTCTCTTGAATGGATGTGAATCGTCAAATCTTGCTTCTCTTGTGGCAAAGTCACTTGCTCTAGATTCTTGTACAAGATTGCTATACACCGTGATTAAATCAATACTTGTTTTCTCTAGAGAGAAGCATGCTGCTTTTGCTAGTAGAAAAATTGTCATGCTTTAATCTGCAGTCAGTGGGAGTTTAATAATAAAGTAACCAAATTGGTAGGTGTAGTTTCAAGCAAAATAACTTAACTTATTTTGAACAGCTTCCATCTGTGGTGGTGTCAGCTGAAGTTTGCAGGAGTTTAAGATAATGGAGAAAAGGAAAAGGACACGAGGCTGTAACTTTCCTGCGACTTGCATAAGCACTGTTACGTCAGTACGTATGACAACTTCTCGGCAAACGTTTCCATTTTCTTTCTCGGATGTGGTTCTACCTGACTTGTTTAGCTCTCGTTGCTCTGTTTGGAAGATGCTCCAGGACACAGCAGTTAAGTCCTAATGTGTTGATGTTGCAGTCCTGTACCAGAGAGCATTAACTTCTTAGGTGACTTTAGATCCTAAATTTTTGTTTCTTTTGAGCTCTTGGGATGAGGACGGTTTAGCGATGTTCTGTGTTGCGTAGACTGTACTTTTCTTTGCCAGTTGGCCCTGGCTGCTTGTAAGAACAGTAGCAGGATGTACATTTTCTAGCAAGGGTGCTCTGGGAGTGACTCCATTAATTGGCACCGGGACAAGGAACTGGGCGAGAAGAAGGATGCTTTAAGGAGAACTTTGCTGATGAGACATTAGCAGTTGGTCTGAAGAGGTACCAGTCCCACTGCAACTAAAGCAAATGTTTAAAAGGAGAAAACAGACCTTGAATTTAGTGGATCTGCGTTTTTAAAGTTTAATTAATCTATTTTTGCTGCTCAGCTCATGTTTCTTTCTGCCCAGTGTAGGACTGTAAACAGAGATACAGTATCCTTCTGGCCTTTGGGGCTGCGAGGAGAGAACTGAGCTCCGGGAAGGGAGGGGAGGCTTCTGATGGGTCCCCTCCAAATTTCTCATTAAAAAAACAAAAACAGAAAAAAACCTCTTGTGATTCCAAAAAAGTTTTGATAATGACTGAGACTCTAATAAAAAATGTGGGTGTTTTGTTCGTTTGTTTAACGTTTCCTCTAGAGTACATCTGTGGTCCATGGAAAGTTATACGGAAAGTGGAAAATAAGCCCAAACCTGATGATTTTAAAAAACACAATGTTTTGAAAATGTAGGGACGAGGGAGATCATGCTGGGTATGAGTCCCTTATTATCTAGTGAATCCATTAAAGGCTGTAAGAGGGGGGGGAAAAAAATCATTAGAGTGCTCTCATGCTTTCTTCAATATGGACATCCGTTGAACTAAAGATAGCGCAGTGCGATGTGTGTGTCCTCCAGAACTGAACCGAATGTGGCTAGGATAGAACAATAAGGCTACCACTGCGCGTTTAGGAGTTTTTAAAAATGGCTTGTAATTTGAGATCCTCAACTTGAAGCAGCTTAAGGGGGGGGGGGAGTGGTGTTATTTTTGTGACTCAATTTGAGCACTCAGAAGAAATGAGGCCCTCCATAACAAGAGTTTTAAAATGCTCTCTGGCAGGGTTGAGCAGCATCTGTATGGCTTGCTGTATCCCAGGGCCATGTCCTATTTTTCCTGAATTTTAATATCCATTTTGGAGCCTGGTTATAGTTTTAAGAACCTTCACTGAAATTTTCCCACTCTTTTTCCCCCATACTCCCTCATCTGCTGCATCTATCTTGCAGTTTCTCTGGGGTGCTGCCCATTAGCTCTACCCCTAAAAGCCAATGCAACTTCCCTGGAAAATCCTGTAAGTCTAGTTGTTACGACACATTATGATGTGTAAAATGAAGGACTTTGCATGCAAAGAGATTTTTTTTTAACAGCTCCAGTGCTGACACACATGCTATTTGCATGTCTAACTCTTCTGTGGGTTTTTGGAAGATGGGCTATAATGGGTGTGTTAAAAGCTGTTTGATAACAGAAGCGAGGAGTGTTGTACTTTGGACATAGCAGCGTTGTCTGGTCACTTGTTCTTCTTCAGTCTCTTCTTGGTAAAAAATATTTTCAATTTTAGTAGTAGCTTCAATGGGCCGTATGGCTATGTTGTTGGATTTGTGAACAGCTTGTAAGCACCAGATATTGCAAGACGGGCATTGTCAAATGCGATCTATTTTAACGCTAAACTTTACCCGATATGTGGCTGTTTTGCTTGTCGCTTTTCACACAATAGGAAGAAACCAGTTGGATGCCAGATAACCATTAGTAATAATTATATGCAAACATGTCAAACATAACCATGTATGTATTGTTGCCCTGGTGGTTTCTGGCAGCTTGTAGGAAAAGAGGAGACAGTGAGAATCACCAAAGGGCTCAAACCTCTTCTACAAGAGCTCTTTGGGATGTGACTAGCTTTTTATGGTGCGTAGTAACTACAGCTCTTTGCATACTGAGACTCCTGAATGCTACAGCAGCACCAAATAATGACTTACTACTGGGCTGATTCTTTAGATATCCTTAAACATGAAAGAAATATTTGCTGTAACTTCAGGTAAAAGAGCGAATAAACTGCTGTTGGGCTATAGCATTGAAAATGTTATCATGCTTCCCATTTTTCCCTTGTGTATCACTTCTTCGCTACTTGGATACGTGCGACTCTTTTGTTCTGATTCCTTCTGATATCTGAGAGCCAGGTGCTAAACTTTGAAGCCTGCGTGCCTCCATCCTCAGTCTGCTTCCTATTTCTGTCCAGGACTACGAATGAAAAAACCCTTTTATTTTGATGCATTGGTAACAGATATGAAAGGCTTCATCCTAAACAAGTCAAGTATGTCTTGGGAGTCTTGGCTTGACGAATAGCAGTGACCACCCAATAAACTGTATGGGTTGTTTTGTTTTGTTTTTTTTTCCTTATTCTTCTGTCCTTTTTTTTAAAAGCACTAACATCAAACCACATATAGGAGATGGGTTGTACTGCTTCTTGCACCAATCAGTTTTGTAATGTAACTCAGAGATACTTCAGAAGTTGGGAAGCCTTTTAAGTTTAGGCCTTTAGTAATTCTGTGAATGTTTCGTAGCTCTGATTTCTATCCAAGGCAACACTGCGATTATACTTCAGCTTTGCTCTTCCTAATGAAAACTAATGGAGCAGTGACGGACTATATGGCAGGACAAGTAACTGGTAATTGCTCGTTATTATTGAGATGGTAACTGTTAACTTTGCTTCCATTAGTTGAAGATTTGCCCTTTTAGCGTTGTGGTTGTTTTTGGTGTGTGTTTTTAAGTTTCCCGAAATAACTGTCTAGGCTAAGATGTAAGCTGGGGCACTAAGCTGATCGAAGGGGTACTCCCACCATTTGTAGCTGCTGCATGTCCTTCTCCTTCAGCAGACAGCAGGGACCGAGGGGTTTCTCTGTTACCGAATGTGGTGTTTTGTGTCTTCCGCAGGTGGATTTGCAATAGTGTTTCTTGTAAGGACGAACAATGGGGTGAAATGTGCCCTGAAACGGATGTACGTCAATAACGAGTACGACTTGCAAGTCTGCAAAAGAGAAATCCAAATTATGGTAAGTCACCACTTTGCACTGGGGTTCCAGACTGGGAGTGGAATGGCCCGAGAGCCCTGTCACCGTCTGGTTGTGATCTGTCTAGTGTTGTAAACTCTGTGGGTTTTCTTAACAAGATTATCATTATTATTTTTGGAGAGACCTAGCTCCTGGAGTTGCATGACTGCCTGAAAATCTTGGGTTGAATTATTTAAAATTGAAATAGTTTGGTCAAGAAAGAAACAAACTGAAAAAGGAGAGGGAATCTGAGAAAAATAAAGAAGGGCAAAAAGCTTGTATTTCAACCCCATGACTTAATGGGAATGGGAAGAGCTGCAGTGGTGAGTGTGATTTGGGGGTGTTTCTCTTTTATTATTAGATGCAAGGAGTTGTACGATAAGATAGCTATTTTAAGCTTAGAGAGCATCTTGGCTGATACCTGATAAACATGGGCATTTCCATGTTTGAAATTGCATTCAAAGATTGTGATGAACTTTTAGAGTGATTGCAAGGTGGGGAAGGAAACACAAAACCCTCATTCTGCTAATTTATAACATGAGGTATTGGTTTGAGATAGAGGATCTTCATGTCAGAAGCCCTTACCTGTAGCAATTCTGAGTGTGTTTCTTGAAGCAGCTTTTAGTTAGGTTAGTACCTTTAAAATAACTTCTGGAGTTTGTGCAATAGTGCAGTAAAGCTTTTGGGCATGCTTTTTCGTCACCATAGCTAATGCTATGTGGAAAAAGTTGAGATTAGATCTTACATCGAAGGTTTTAGCTATGCTCACAGAGCTTGTTTACTGGCATTTTGCTTGCCAGTGCTTTCCGTTGTTTGTCTCCGGTGCCTCTTCAAAATGTGTGGCTAACCTGGAAGGTGGCGGTGAGAGAGAGACAGTCTTACTCAACTGGTCTGCTCATTCCTGTACTGAATCCTATCTGAAGTGCTAATCTTTGTCCTGAAGAACCAGTACAGCACTTAAAGGAAATCTTTGCTTCTTCCCTTGCTTTTGTGTAGTAAAGAAGTATTTTGAGCTGAACTGTAATGCTGTAGGATTGCAAAAAGTGCAGCAGAGAGCAAAACTTGTCCACTAGAATCGTGATTTCTTTTACTGGTGAAGCTGAACATAGAACAGAGGAACTGGCCTGGCTACTGTTCCTGCAAGTGTGTGTGAAGCTGGGAGTTGCAGCTTTTATACTTGGAATATATTTGTCTTGCAGCGAGATCTGTCTGGCCACAAGAATATTGTTGGATACATTGATTCCAGTATAAACTCAGTAAGCAGCGGCGACGTGTGGGAAGTGCTGATACTAATGGACTTCTGCCGAGGTGAGTGTGGGCTCAGCGTGTTGGTAGATTTGTTCCTCTTCAGCCCTTACGGGAAACTTGCACAACCTTTTCCTTAGGAAAACTATTCATAGGCCTGGCCCTTCCTTCAATACCAATAAACCATTCTGAACAAAGCGAAGCCAAAACGAAAGGTGGAGAAGTGGGTGATGTGCGAGGCTATGTTGACTCTGTTGATAGGACTGTTGCCACCTTTGCCCCTGCCCCGGATTTCCCTAGATCCCTCCTGCTGTGAGAGAGCACCCTTAAATAGGTGCTTGTATTCTTCATAGGCTGGTTCACATAAAACAGCTGCTCTTCTAAAGCTGCCAGGTTGCAGAATAAAATTCTTCTCTGCTCTATGTTGTATTGCAAGCTTTTTTCCATTTCAACCTTACTTGGAATTATTCTGGAAGCCTGAAATGGATGGTATGAGGCCAAGGAAGTATGCCTTTTACCTCTGCCCTTTTTGCTCCGCTGTCTCTAGCCAGGCAGGCCCTTCCAGTTTTTTCCAGCTGTCCCGAAGCTTTGATCCCTTGTGGCTGGGATGTGGTGTTTGGAAAATGACGCACATACTGTGCCCCAATGCCTAGCGCAGGAGCGGAGCATTAAGCAAAGAAGAATGTTTTGGCCAGGTGACCTCAGAAGTCTGTGGCTATTTTGTATGGTGGCAGCTGATGGAAATAAGTACTCTTGGCACTGCTCAGCTTTTAGCCGAAGCCAGGTGCATTGTAACAAGGACAGTTAGGTTCTAAAATGTCTTTAGATGCGTACAGCACATCCTTCTGTCCTGCCATCACCTCCTCACTACTTCATTTTGCTGCAGGGATCTCAACTAGCTTGGGTTGGGTTTGTTTGCTGGTGCAAAGAACCTTATGAGTAGTTTCTCTGATGGAATCATTACATAAGTTCTTGTAAGCTTCATCCGGAAAGTCACAAGGAGCGTTGTAAGGAAGAGGCCAGCCAGCACTACTAAATCCATGCTCAGCTTCACATTGCCGACTTGGCTGTGAAAGGAAGTGTAAATCATGGCACTTGAGTGTGTGCTCCTTCCAGCTTCCTTAGCCCCTCTTCTGTGCCTGTTTTGGGGGACATAAAGTAAGGCTTCTCTTTCTGGGGTGTTTCCTTCAACTTCAAAGGAGAAGAGCTGCCAGGTGGTATTTCTCATTTGGCTTGCCTTTGCCAGACACTCGGCTTAGCACGCACCTCCCTCGGTCTCCTGCAATCAGACTGAAGCATAGGAACTGCTATTATACATTGGATTTTTTCTTGTTACTCTCTTCCTCTTGTGACAAACATAGCTTCTAACCCGTATCGGTTCATTTTTATGTGCAGAATTTGACTCATTTTAAGAGTACAAAATGTTCACAGCTATACTATGAAGCTCAGTTTTTCTTTAATTTCATGTTACAAAAGTTCTGAAGTTTTCCATCTCTTCTGATTTTTAAATGATGCTGTTTTTCTTTGCCAGCAGTTCAGAAATGAGTGTTTTTTCTCTGTGTATCTCTTGAATTTTGAGGGGGAAGATCCTGTGTGGAAATTGTCTGAAAAGGCCTTGACAGCAGCAAAGCCTCAAGGCTGAGGCAAATTCACTGCTCATTTGTGAAAACTTGCCTTTGTTTTGTCTGGAGGTTCCCCTCATATGTGCCAGTCTGACTTCAGCCAAAGTGTTTAGCGGTATATGGTTTTTTTGAGTGCCCACCCCCCACCCCCCCTTGCTCACATGTGGCAGACTATTTTGTGGACTGTGGGTATGCCAAATTTGGTCTCTCCTTTCTCTAGTCTGACAAAAGCTTTTTATTGGAGCAGGAAAGAAACAGATATGGCTTAGTCAGAAATACACTTGGGTGTTAATAGAGCCAGGTAAATGAGGGCCTTAGAAGCTAAATTGCAGCTCTCGAAGCATTGCTCAAAGACAAGATCAGATGTAACGCCTGACGGCAGATAGGCAAAAGCCTCTCGGATTTAGGCAAGGAGGGAGGTTGCCAAAAGCCTCCGGGAGGGGCTTGGTGAGAGTTTTGAATTTGAACTCATGAACTTCTTGTGCTCTGACTGTACAGTCACAGTTTCATGGAGAGCAGATTACGATTAGGTGTGTCAGGCTGGGTTAGGGCTTGGACATGGCACAGAGTTCATCTTGCACAACTGTTGGCGTCTGTCCCTCCGCAGGAGGTCAAGTGGTGAACCTCATGAACCAACGCTTGCAAACGGGGTTCACCGAGAACGAGGTTCTGCAGATCTTCTGCGACACCTGTGAAGCTGTAGCGAGATTGCATCAGTGTAAGACGCCAATAATCCACAGGGATCTGAAGGTGAGTTGTGGACTGCAGCAATGCGGGAGGAAGTGTGCGCTCCATGTGTGTTCGCTGCCTGCGTAATGGCAGACAGGCTTTGAATGCTGATACTGGGTTTCTGTTGTTAATAATGAGGAAAGGTGGACATAAATACCTCTCCTTATTGGAAGATAAAGAAATGAGCTTCTCATTGCTGCTTACCATATGTTTAACTATCTATAGCTCTACTTAAAAAACACAAATGTTTGTGAATAATTGTTTTGCACAGACGATGTGCCAGAATGCATCTGATAAATTATTCACAGTGAATTCTTACCACCTGAAGCAGTATTGATGTTATAAGGTAGTTCACAGAGAGCACGCTGTAAATCTGTTGTGTGGATTCACATCCAGAGATGTTGGCCTTGGGGCGGGAGTTGTTAGACAGTTTCAGAACTGGCCTCTAACTCTGACTGTGAAAGTGCGTTGGAAAACTCTGTGCGCTTAGCGGGGAAGAGAGCTAGGCCAGCAGGGAGAGCTTTGAAAAAGTCCCCCGCCTATAATCAAACAAACAAACAGAAAGACGTTCTCTTTTTCCTCTCGCCCAGCTCATAAAATGCCTGAATAATGCATTCAGCCGAGAGGGAGGTTCCTATCTACATTTGAAATTCAGATTTGCTTTGTGGGTCAGGCTCTGTTTTCGGAGCCCTGAACAGATGTTTGTTCTGTGCCACTGGCCATTGTTTTGTAGAAGCAAAATCAGGCGTGTGTGCCAAGAGCAGGCAGGTAACGCAGGGAAGGAAAGTCCTCACGGTTTGGTATGCTTTAGGGTATACCAAATGCTTGTGACCCACTGCACTGCTCAGTCAGTTTGAACGTATGAAACAAACCTCAATTCGGTAGTTGTAGAATGCTATAAAATGTGTGGAGCGTTTTAAATTTGAGGCCTGGATTCAAAGCTGTCCGGGTCTGTGGACGTTGTCCAATAGTCTGTGTAGGCAAGGGAAACCTGGGTGGGAAGATGAGCTTTAGGGACGGGAACCTCTTCAATCAATATTAACCCCTGTTGTTACCTTCCTGCCTTGCAAATCCCTGATATCCAGTCCACTACTGCATGCTTAGATTGGCAAAGTTTGTAAGGCCTGGCTCTTGGTTGTTAAGTCGTGTCCAAAGCTAGAAGAAATAGCTGGCTTCTGTCTACTTTGAGACACGCTTTCAACTTGAATATTGTATTATTTCAGTCACGCTGACCACCGGAGTGCCGGTCGGAATCATGGATCTAGGTACTAACACAGAATCATTGACTTAAACATGTATTGACTTTAGTTTAAATTCAGTGCTGAGGACAGGGGGCGAGTTGCAATTTCAGCACAATTCCAAGAGAGATTAAGGGCCAGAAAAGTTTTAGTCAACATCTTACTGCAATGAAGGCCACGACAAAGATGCTACTTGGAGCCTGCATTCATGTATTAAGGCTTTCCTTCTGGACCTGATGGTATACCAGCAGGTAACTTGTCAGTCTGTCCTTGTGCGTTTACAGCTGCGTGATGCATTGCACAGAAGCTGCTGTTTAGTTTTGTGTGCTTTGATTGACACTCTTAACTATGGCTTTCCTGTCTCTCACTCTGTAACTCATGTTTTTGAAAGCACCAGCTCGGAGCTGTGGAAGTCAAGGTTGGCTCTAAGCTTTCTGCAGTGAGAGGTCTCCCGCTTCGACCTGTGATGCTTCTGCGAGTCTGAACCCATCTGGTTCCAGGAGCAGATAACTGATCGCAGAGAATCTGCTGGTTTCTCTTGTAGCAGAGACACAGTGAGAAACAGCAAAATGCCATGTCAATCAACACAACCGATGTTGATCACAAGACCCTCCTCCTTTCCTTTCCTGAGCTGCTGGAATGACCAAAATATTGCTTTCTGATGTTGAGGATTTATTTTTTTTTCTCCTTTCATTTCATCAGGAATCCCACCAGGGTTGTACCTCCCTATGGGGCGATAACACAGTCACGCTGTGCTGCTGTTATCTCTGTGCCTTCTCCCATCGCCCTCCTTTGTAATGCCGAGTCTTGCGCTGATGCCACCAGCAGACGTTTTCCTGGAATTTGTTTGGATGGCTCTGTGTTCAGAGAGTGATATGTAAAACTGTTCATTGCTCCAGTGCTAAACTATTATATCAGCCGTGTTAAAAATCTGCATGTGCCAAAATCAGTTAGTGTTGAGATGTCACTGTTGCCTTCAGTTCTTTGCTATGAAATACTAACTAAGTGTTCAGAAGGAGACAGTGAATGGTGCTGGGGAGGAAGGGAAGCTGAAAAATCTCTGAAGAGACCTGAAAAACTGTGAAGCAGTCAGAAAGGGGACCTTGGTCATGCAGACAGACAGACAGACACCCACACCTCGCTCCCCAAATCACGACTTGCACTTAGAAATACAGGCTTTCAGAGATGTTGCTGTCACAAGATGATAACGTGTGCTGGTTTTGCCAGTTAAAGAAAACCTTCTCCTCTCCCCCCCCCCCAGTTTGTTTGTGCAGTGTGTTTTCCCGCTTCACTTGCTGTTTTAGCAAAGAACAGTGTTTATTTTAGAGATGAAAGGCAGAAGTTAACTAAACACTTTAAATAACAAAACATAAGGGGACTCATAGCTTTCCTTAATATATATTTGTTTAGAGTCTGAATCAAATTTCAGTGTTGGGCATGTTCAGGACTGCAGCTGTTGTGAGCGCTCAGCAGCACTTAAAGCGGGACTGCTGCCCTCTGGATGTTTGCCTGGAAGAAGGTACCTCCGTCCTGTTCTGAAAAGACAGGTACTTTTGGCCCAGCAGTCAGTAGCAGTAGTTCATGCACTTTGTTTTTATTTTTTTCTGGAAATTACTGAACAAGCCTGCTTGCTGGATAGCCCAGTACTGGTTTTTAATAAAACTTGCAAGATGTTTCGGTGAAAAGTCATGTCAGATTCTCAACCAGATAAAGTGGAAGGATTCTTCTGGAAACATTTACAGAGTATTTGCAGGGAATAGGGAATAATGCTGTCAGTGTTGATCTGCTAGGAAGAACATCTGTGTGCAATGCTTTATTGAAAGCAGATGGATGGCAGTGGGGAGGGGGTGTGTTGTTTAACCCTTGGTTTCAAGCCAGCGTTTCCCCTCTCAGCTGCTTTTCTTTGGCTGTATTTTCTGATGCATAAAATGCTGACTCTTTCATTTTCTCCCCTTTTTGTAGAGATGGCCCTTGATTGGGGGGTGGGAGAGGTGTCTCCTTCCAAAAGATTTTGTTAGCTAATATTTACATGGTGATTTTTGAAATATAGAAGCAGTATGTTTCATCTCACTGTTGTATCTGAACATTTGACATTGTGGATAAATGCGTTGAGAATTGTGTATGTTCCCTTGAGAGAACGTGCTGTTAATGCCGTTGTGCGGATGAAGAACTGGAATACAGGGGTGCGTTGCCAAAGTGAAGAACTGACCCCAGCTTTTTCTAGTCTTACGTCAAGTCAGCATTGTAACCTGTGGACAGCTTTCTTAGATGAATGCAAGCTAGATTTGTATTAATGCATGATTAAGTGTGGTTATTTCGGGGAAAGGCTGTAACTGCTGATTTTCAGCTACCAAGGGTGTTTGTTGCAGCATCCACTTGTGTGATTCAAGCTCCAAATAATATTTGAAAGAAAGGGGTCATTTTCTCAGCAGGCTGGAAGAACCTCTGCTCACAGAATCATTGTTTAGGGAATATGGGGTACACGACACATTCTGGTAACAAACAACTAAAATGGGAGCATAAGCTTAGGTTTGCTTTGAGTAAGATCCTAAATGACAGGTGAACTGTAGGCAAAGAACTGGAGGTGTACTATAATTTCTGAAGTATAGGAGTGTGTGTGTTGTCATCCACTTTACTTCTCTCTGCCCCACTAGATAGCGAGGGGGTATAGCCCTTCCTAAAGCTGCGGACCCTTTATAGGCAGCTCGTATCGGCTCTCCCCAATTTAGGCACTTGAGACACCGAGAGATTGTCCTTGTCTGGAAGTGCATCTTAGTCTTAATAGTGGCAAGGTGATCTGCTTGCAAAAGGAGAAGGAAGGAGAAGTAGAAAGAATAGGTGGCAGAACGGAAGATAACATTACAACCACGTTTCCATGACGTGATCTCTATTTTAAGAGGTATGACAGTTTTGATGCATGCTTTTTCTTTGCAGCCATGTTACAGTTATATTTCAGATGTGCCTGATGTTTGTCTTCAGGCGTGAAGAGCCCAGGGTCATCTAAAGAAAACAAATATTTTTTCTTTGTCTAATGGAGAGGTTTTGTTTGTCTGTGATACTCATAGGTTGAAAATATCCTGCTGCATGATCGTGGCCACTACGTCCTGTGCGACTTTGGGAGTGCTACTAACAAATTCCAGAACCCTCAGACTGAAGGGGTGAACGCAGTAGAAGAGGAGATCAAAAAGTAAGCGTGCTCTTTCTTTTCAACTTGGATATAGCTGGCATTTGGAGGGTACTCCCCTCCCCCGCCACTAAATTTTGCTTATGCCTGTTGTAGCAGGTTGGACACTTCAGCATAGAGGTACATCTGGTGGAGGTAAATAGGGGCCTGGGGGAAGGTGAAATAATACGTTGAGCTTGGTGTAATTGCTTTGGACCTGAAAGACTGATTGTAGCAATACAGAGAAGTTGCCCACCTTGGTGAGATAGTGACGTTCTTTGTTATATATGGGGTCAGTCCGTCTCTGTCTCCGATCTGTCCTGGTTTCTTTGAACTGCAAACACAGCAAATGACAAAATCCATCTGCTGTGAGCCACTCATTGTAAATCCTTGCAGTGACTAAGGAAATGCTTTGCCTAACTCGGAAGGGAGCCTCAACTGTTCATAGAAAATGGAAGGACATTGGGATGTTTAATCCATCTCCTTCTCTTGCCTGATGTGCAATCAGCTCTAGTAGTGGCAGCGAGATGGCCCTTGAAGCTTTAAAAAAGAACTCAGCTGGCAGTCCTGGAGAGCCTAGGTCAGGGATGCCGCGGACCCCAGCTCCTTGCTCTTGCTATAGTTCTAATGGCATCACTGCTGCCGACTTTCCAGTTATGCTAATACAATACTCTGGTTGTAAAATCATGTGTTAGATGTGTGTGCAAAGGCCTCGTTTTTGTTAGGATTTAATAATAGCTGCATGGATTTCCTAGGCTTGTATGAGTTAAGTTTTTAGAGCTCTCCTAGTCTCACTGTGCAGTCTGTTTGAAATGCCCTGTTTGTGTACTTGCTAACGAGCCTACAACAACTTTGCCTTTAGCAATGCTCTTTTGTGATTAAGGTAAATGGTGTGCAAGGTGTCACAGCAGAAATTACAGAGCTGCTGATAGAAAACCTTATTGTAGGAGTCTCTTAAACTGTGTCCCTGTCTCTAGCTTTTCTGTTTCTAGTGACTTGTTAAAACAAGGCAGATTCTAGTTACAATTTGGGTTGCCAAATAACCTTTCCCTTCTTTGCAATGGCTATGAGCAGGAATCCCAGTGTGGGAGCCTATTTATTAGAAGCCACATGTGCGGTTACAGTCTTGTAGGTTGGCCAAAGTCCCAGCAGTGAGGACGTTGCGGAGGACATTTGGCTATCAACCTCGTTAATATTCTGAATCCTTGAATATTTCTGTTTTGGTTCTTAAAATGATTGTACTGTTTTGTGAGTAAATTGCTGGCTTTACAAAGGATCTCGGCTATTGCTTTGGTTTCCCAGGACAGTTTTTAATGGTTAGTATTTTCTTGCTAGACGTACGCAGCAGAAGCTTTGTTAAGTGATTTATTTACTTTTCAGCAGTTTATCATCTTTAGCATTTGTCCTGAAATGAAGAGGGATGGGTGAATTTCGAATTGTTTTTAAATACAATATAGTGAAAGTGCATCTGATGTCCATTTCCAACTCTCTGATGGATCTTTTTGCTGCAGGTACACTACATTATCCTACAGAGCACCAGAAATGGTCAACCTGTATAGTGGCAAACTTATTACGACAAAAGCAGACATATGGGTATGTATAAAACCCACTTAACATAGTAGAACCAGACTGCAGCTTGCTTTCATTACTATAATTACAGGGTAAGGTCTGTCTGGAGCTAACCTGCTTTCCGTAAAAGGTTGGACTGTTTCTGAATAAAGAGTTCCTCTGCTTGACATTTCTGCTGAGTTACTACTAAATAGGGTGGCTTGTGGATGAAACATGGTTCCTTCTTTGTATTCTGCCTCCCACATGGTTTTAATTTAGAGATGTATGAAATTCCACGATTGAACCATTCAAACCTAATTCCATATCTTAAGAGTTAAAACAGAACATTCAGGGTATTGTGATTTCTTGTGCCAGGGTTGGATTACAAGCAAGTGTTTAAAAGAATAAAAAGCGGAGAAAATACACCTATTGCCCAATAGCAATAGCGTGTTTCTCCTGGACGGTGTAGGACAGCTCAGCATTATCGAGCATGGCCCAAGACCAGGGTTTTGTGCTGGTGTTCCTAATGATTGGTGCAGTTTGGACATGCTTGTCATGTTGAGGGCAAAATGCAACTGTGGAGTCATCAGTTACTGTATAACCTAATCAAGGATGGTAGGTTTCTGTTGAGCTGGGAAGGAGATGAAAAAATGTCTGTGCTGTTTGTAGTGTAATGGCAACTCAGCAAATGGGATGTGTTCGAATGCTACTTCAGAGCGTGTCTATATGGTGTCTGAAACCCTGAGCTGGGCAGTAATGAGGCAGTAGCTGTATAAGGAGGGTTTTAATGTGTCCTCGATAGTGCTGCATCTGCATATACAAGAGGGAAAATTGCTGGCACGGCATCTGCTGGGAAGAGACCTCTGTCCTCTCTGTGAGCTGAGCTAAGAGTCAGGAACGCAGCAGCTCCTGCGGGGCTCTTGCGCGGCCGAGTTCAGCGGGAGGCTTGCAGAGCCGAGCTGTGTACCAGTGTCGGGTTGCTTGCCCTGGTGATGGAGACCTGAGGAGGGAAGGTCACGGCTGTAGCAGCGTGAAAAGATTGTCAGGGCCTCAAAGCCAGCCAGAGGAGACGCCAGGATTTGTCCTCCTCTCTGTGATGATGTGGAAAGGCAGAGACCCAAAGGTGCAAACTGCACTATCCTTCCTAGCCTGGAAGGAATTTCGTTCTAGTGACCCACTGGGCGCTTCCGAATGAGTGTGCAGTGTTGTAACCTCCCTTCCCTTAAATTTCATTGAAGTTGTTTTAAACAAGAATGCAACTGAATTGTGAAATCCTGTAACAAAAAGTTGATCATGAGTTGTCTAGGACTAGGAAATGTTTTCCCCTCTCCCCTCTGGGATGGTGGGGGTGTTTCATAATTACCCCTTTGTGCAAAACTTGTCTTTTCTTTTGAAATACTTGGTGGTTCTTGCTGTCAAAAGCAGCGCAGAAATAGATGGAGCAGTGATATAATCTAGCAGCCTGCAGACAGAGGATTCTGGTTTGTTTTAAGATCCTCTCTCTCATTGCTTTACTTAATTCTCCCAGGTTTAACTTGTTACAGATATAAACTGAGTATCTCTGGCCAGTACGTAGTTGTAAGGGTCAAAAAGTTCTTTGAACTGGTACAGTTTAAGCTTGGGCAGCAGTTTGGTTTTTGTCAGTATAAACGTATTAAAGATGTGTCCCATTTGATTTTGCTGTTATTTGGCTTTTTCCTACCTGTATGTGGAGAACAGAGTAAGTCCTATCGTAGACCTACTTGTAATAGCATGTACCAATGTGAAGTTTGTGTGGGTTTGGGGATCTTATCTTATATCTGCTTCTTCCCTACCCTTATTACATCTCAGGCTTTGCCTCTTTAATTACGTGAAGGGTTACACTATTTATAGTGGTATATGGAACTGTGGGGAGAGTGCGTGAGAGATGATTCTCACCCAGAGAGGTTAAAACGTTGGCTCGGGATCATGCAGGACCCCAGTGGTAGAACGAGCCAGACCGCTTTCCCAGTTATCTGCAATGATATTTGAGTTGTATGATTCCCTGCTTTGGTCCTGTTTATTAAATCATCTGCTCTGTTCTCTCTCTTTAGGCCCTTGGCTGTTTGCTGTACAAGCTGTGTTACTTCACGTTGCCGTTTGGGGAGAGTCAGGTAGCAATCTGCGATGGCAATTTCACCATTCCAGATAATTCTCGGCATTCGCAAGACATGCACTGCCTCATCCGTGAGTCTCTCTCTTACATGACATAATTTACTTCTGCAGAACTTCTTAAAAATAAATAAATATATATAAATTAAAAAAATACATACAAATATATATATTTTTTTACTTTTTACATTCTCTACTCTTATCACAGAAGAACTGACATTTCTCTTCTTTTAAGAGACGTGCTTGCACACAGAGATGGATAAAATGATCTTCCAGTAGTCTGGCTGATCACTCTTCAAAAGACAGTTATGACCAAGAGATTTCTATTTGGCTAGGCTGTAACGAGCTCTGTGTAAAGGCAGGGAAATAGACAGCCGTTTGGTTTAAAACTCCTACAGAAGCTTGCACAATAAGCCTATTTATACAGAAACGTATTTCTCCAGCAATCTATTTGGATAAGGAACTGAAAAGAACCACAGTGACTTAGACTACCGATAAGAATTTATCTTCTGTGAATTGTGAAACAGAGCTGAAATGATTTATAAATAACCCACTGACTAGAGTGAATGTGTAATTAAGGGTGCAGTGCGTTACTCTTGGCAAAGCTGGGCTAGCTCTCTTGCTTTCAGTCTGCATTTGATTTTTCTAGCCATAATCTTGAGTAACACAGACTTGGATGTGTTTGCAAAGGAGCCTGATGCTTTCCTTGCTTAGGCAAAGGCAGCGGTGTATGTGGCTGGCCCGTGTTCCAGCCCCGCTGCCACGCCTGGGGCTGGATCAAGCTCTTTTCCTGAGGGTTCGCTTGAAAATGCTGAAGTCAAAATCGAAGCTAGTCCCTGACCAAGCCGGCTGCAGTTCCCCCGCCTTGCTCTAGGGCCTCTGATAGTAGCTGTGAGCTGGGCATAGCTATGTTGGAGAGCATCTCCCAGTCCATCCCGCCTGACCGTCTCGCCCCCTTCTCAGCCGGCTCGGACAGTCCGATCAGGCCTGTTGACCACAGACCGCGTGCTCAGAAAGAGGCAGGGCACCCTGTTAGCACCTGGCTATGCCAGACGTGTGGATCTGTCTGTTCTGATACTCTGATGTTAACATCTTTTTTTAAAGGGTATATGCTTGAGCCAGACCCTGATAAGAGACCTGATATTTACCAGGTCTCCTACTTTGCATTCAAAATGGCAAAGAAGGAATGCCCTGTCCAAAATGTCCAGGTGAGTAGCAAAGAAGTGGACTGATGCAAGGTTTTGTGTGAGGAGGAGGCTGGGGATGGCTGAATATTAAGGATATATTCCATCAGTGGTTCCCCAGTCCTGTAATTGGGATGAGCTTTCTTTTTTTATCTTTTTTTCTTCTTTTGTAATTAGAAATGCTTTTTGGAGGTGGGGGGAAAGGGGAAGGAAACCAGGGTCTTGTTCCATGTGTTGCTTATTTCTGTCTGCCCCCGATTTACCTCCTCACCCAGTTATCAGTGTGAGGCCATCCACGAGGCCTTGTGCATGTGAACATGGAAAATTAGGCCCTGCTTGTGGAACTGACTTGATTTCTAGACCAGTTCATCATAGCGTGTGTAATATGGACTGCAGCTGGTTTTAAACACGGTGGTTTTATGCCTGCTGCCTGGCTGAGAATAGCCTCTTTCCATTTGAACTGCATCAGACCTTACACAACCATCTGCCCATGCTTAGTGTGTCTTTACAGATTTCAGTTGAAAAGTAGAGTTGGCAATAATTTTTTGTGGACATCTCAGTGACATGAAACTTTAATCTTTTGCCTCTAGATAATGACTAAGAAGGAACTGAGGTGGTTATTTATGCTTTTCATGAATAAGACACACTTCTGTTATAATGCCTGCATTTTTCTGCAGCAGTTTTAATAAATATTGCTGCTATTGTCCATAGGCTGTCTTCATAAAACACCCATGTCGTGCTCTAAAGCTTTATGTTCAATTCCAGATGTAGTCAATGGTCAAGAAGCTGAACCCCCTTCCCCCCCCCCTTTTTTTTTCTTTCCTTGTAAAGATTCTCCTAAACTATGGTTTCTTCATGACATTAATGTTGAGGGGTCTGTCCTAAATCCAGCATGGTGATAAATAACTGCTTTGGGGATCCCACAATCTCCCATTTTCACTTGGGCATGTCTACAAATTATTTCTGGCTCTGTTTTCTGTCTTTAAAATACTAAACTCAGTGATTTTTGCAGAACTCTCCAATCCCCGCTAAGCTCCCAGATCCGGTCAAAGCAAGTGAAGCTGCGGCAAAGAAGAGCCAACCAAAGGCCAGGTAACCATCTTCATTATGCTCCGGTCTCTTTTATTGTGTGGTGTTTGTCTGCTTTTTAATAGGAATGATGGCTGAGTATATGTATCTGCTTCCTTGTGGGGTTGCGCTTACACATGGAGACAAACACTGCAGTCCTGAGGCTTCTGCTTCAAATATGTAAATGTCCATTGATCTGAAACTCGGAAAATGCATATAATAGAGGAAATTTGTGTGCATGCGCGTGGGGGGAGGGACTTGGGCGATGCTGAGCATGAGTCAACAGCTAGGCTTTGTGTACTGAAGACACTGTTTGACAGCAGCAGTTGAAGATCCGGTGCTTAGATGAATCTACTGTGTCATCCATCCTAAGGCAGTATCCAGAGCAAAGTCAGGAGAAAGACTGCAGCTGGCCTGCAGTGGGCTTGGAACTGGCCCAGAGAGCGTGAGTCTGCTGAGGAACCGCATCAGGGACTATTGCTATTCGAGTCTGACCCTCGGCGTATGATAACCTGACCCAGTAATTACTGTATGCAATTGCTATGATTACTGCAGGAGCCATATAATTCCTTTTGGGGAGGGGAGGGAAGTCTCCATGGTACATGGTCTCCGTCTGAAGAGCCTAATCAGTGGAGAAACCACTTTACTGCTGTGGTGGTTCTCCTTTCTCTCATTCTGCTGCTAGCTCTGCTTATTATATTATAACTGAGATTTGTAAATTATTTTGGACAAAGAACTTGTTATCTCATTTTACTGCAAAGTGAGTAGTACAGCAGTGGATACTTCAAAAATGGCAGTTGTCTTCAGACCCTGAAATAGGGCATCTCTGCTCCTGTCTGTAAGTCCTGGAAATCTGCTTTGTTTGTTTTTATAATTGAACACAGTTACCCTCATGTTAGTAGAACAACTTGATACCTAGTAAGCAAATACATTGACAAAAGGACAGGATGGTGCCTGGTTTCTTGGCTCTGTCACTTTGCATTATTGCAGGACAAAAAATAGCAAGAAGGGATCAGGGAAGGACAAGCAACCTGATTCTGGGGTTAGACATACTAAAGTTAAAGTACTTCTAAAGATGCCAGTTTAAACAATTCTGCTGAAAGATATGAGCTGCTCTTAAGTGAACTTATTACATCTTTCATCTGCTCATCTGTAACTCTATAAGTGGATTTAAACAGTATGTTGTAGCAAATATTTGAATGAGTTGAGTGATTTTGACAAGTTCCAGCTGTCTGACAAGAGACGATGCCACAACTGGCAAAGAAGTCAAAGCGATTGAAATAAGTCAAAATCGGATTGAATCTGATTGACTGGATCGGATTAATTGTTGTGAATGCATCTGTGAAGCTCTATGTTGCTTGCAGTTTTGTGGGAAGGGTTGACTTGTATACTTGGGCACCTAGTCACCTTTCAGTCCCATGCGGCTTAAGTACTGATGAGTTGTTAAACCCATACTGTTAAAACCATATGTTAAAACCATAAACCCCGTTTGATGTTTCTTCTTCCTTTAACTCCTTACCACCTTTTGCAGGCTGACAGATCCTATTCCTACGACGGAAACTTCCATAGCACCCCGCCAGAGACCTAAAGCAGGACAGACGCAACCCAACCCAGGAATTCTACCCATTCAGCCAGCCCTGACGCCTAGGAAGAGGCCCACAGCCCAAGCAGCCATTCAGCCGCAAGGTGAGACGACGTTGTCCGTTCAGTGCCTTCCTGCAGGGCTCTGGTGTGCAGCGGGACCTTGGTGCGCAGTGGCCGCTCTAACAGATCTGGTTCACCCTACCAGTTGCAGGACCCTCTGCCCTGAGCAGCGGCCAGCCTTCGCTCCCTGCGAGTGTCCCCCAGCCAAAAGCAACGCCTCAACAGACGCCGGCACAGCCACAGACCAAGCAGGCGCCGGCTCCGCAGCAGGCCTCGCAGGCGCCGTCCCAGGTCCCTTCTCAGCCACAAGCCACACCTCAGCATCAACAGCAGCTCTTCTTGAAACAGCAACTGCTGCAGCAGCAGCAGCAGCAGCAACAGGCTGCATATTACCAGCAGCAGCAGATAATGCAAGCTCAGCAGGTGAGCGGGGCCGTGTTTGTTGCATGTTTCCTACCAGGCCGTGTGCCAGAGGCCTTCAAGGCCTGACCTTTGCATTTGTGACAAGTCCTCTGTGTGCTGGGGTAGGTGTAGTTTTTGGGGCTTTTCCTATTGATGTAGCATTTGCAGTTCCTTAGCAAGATTTCTTTGCTACACAAAAGGCTGATATCTTTAACTGCTAAAGTGGAAGGTCTTGAGATACTTTCGTGAGGTACGAGCAAAAAAGCAGCAGTGCTGGTTAAGGTTTTACAGCTCAGAGTATTTAGAGGTTTAGAGGTCAATGCTTAACTGATGAGCAGAAGGGTAGAATTTCTCTTCTGCTCTCCTTGTGAGACAAGAAACCCGGCATGCCTTTTTGTTAACGGTAAGATTCAGGTCTGTTGTCTGTGGTAGACTGTGATGACAGGGAGGCCTGTGAAAACATCACGTGTTAGACGAGATGTGTCTCAATGACAGACTTGAATACTTAACTGAGGTGTTTATAGCAGCCCACATCGCTGCTAATGCATAATTTAACAGTGGAGGCAGAGGACTAGTGAATCCTTCTATCCTGGGGAGAGGAAGGCCTCTGTTTAGAATAAATAAAAATGGAGAAAGGAGTTTTGAACCACAGGATTCTGCATCCTGGTAGCCCAGTACGGGCAGGTGTAACACAGAAAGGATCTAATGCTAGGCCAGCAGGCTGTTTTCCGCTGCTCCTTTGCAGATGGTCTCCAAGCCATCGCAGCCTGTTAGTGCTTTGCTGCTTGCACTGGCTATAACCAGCCCCGGGGCTGGCGCCGAGGTCTGGCTGTGGTACCCCGGTTCCCAGCCTCGCAGCAGACTGCTCACCAACCGGTTTTGTCCCAGTTCCCAGTGATGCAGCAAGGAGCTCCGGCACAGCAGCAACTGATGCAGAACTACTACCAGCAGCAGCAGCAGCAGCAGCAGATGATGGCCCAGCAGGCAGCAATGCAGCAGAAGACTGCAGTAGCAGCAGCGCAGCAGAAGCAACAGGCCCCAGCGCCGCCGCAGCCCCAGGCCCTGCAGGGTGCAGCCCAGCCAGCACCTCCGCAGGAGCAAGTGGTAAGAGCCTTGCAGGAAGGAGTGGGGCAGCGGGGTGAGGAATACTGGCACGTGCTCCCCTGCCACGTCCTGTCCGCAAACTACAACCCAGTGGGGTGGAGTTGTGCTCTGGGCCCGTAGAAAGAATGTGGGTAGGTTTCTTAAGGCAGCATCTCCCTCTATCCCTCCCCTGCCACGCTCCCTTAGAGGACTTGTGCCAAACTCTCATCAAAAAAACATTCATACTTGAAGCACCAAGATGGGCATAAGGCAACTGAGCTACCCAAAATCGCTGCTCCTTTGGAAGACTTTCCTCTGGTATTCAGAGCTCTGGTACAAAGGCAGGTACAAGCAGCCTGCCCAGTTGTTTCTGGAGTTGGGGTTGCTTTTCTTTCCTCCTTCTGAATACTCTGGAAAGGAGACTTTTCAAGGCACCATGTCTTCAAAAATAAATGAATCGTCCGCTTTACTAATCACCTGAACGTGTGCCCAAAATAAATGCTTTTTACTTAAAGGAAGATATGCCTGTGTGCAACATGGAAGTAGCCAGCTGTCTGTAGTGTTAAAGGCAGGGGAGCTGTGCCAGAGGGCAGGATCCCTATTGCCAAGGTGTCTCTGCAGCGCAGGCGAGAAGCTGTGTTTTTGCCTTCATTACTGTGCAATCCCATCTGCTTTTGCTTGTTTTCTGGAGCGCAAAGGCATGTCCCTCACTTGAGTTGTGTGTTGCAAAGCAAGTGTGTTGTCTGCAGACGCCAGGCAAGAGGAAGTTGTTTGTTGTTTTGCTGTACCTGGTTGCACATATACAAAGCAAACGGTTTCTGATAACAGACCAGTTCAGCCACACTGTATTTGAGCCCAGACTAATGGCCAGTTTGTGCTTGGTTGTTCATGAGGTGCCAGTCACTAAGGACCTAATTCATCTTTCAGGCATGCTTTCTTTGAATTGACACCAGGAATTAGTTTGGCTAATGAACTTAATGAGCCAGCGACCTGCATGATGCTGTGGAAACAATTTGTCTTGCTCTTTCCCTGATGCCGGTGTCTCAGGGCTCTGTCATTCACCCCTGTGCTTTTCTATTAATCTTCAGCACTGAGCTGGTTGTTAGGGCAGGTGATGAACTTGGAGCTTTTGTGTTCCTGGCCTTTTTATGGATTTGCTGAATGACCTGGGGCAAGTCAATTTATTGAAATCTGTGGGAGTTTTCAGGTTTTGGATGAGGCACACGTTATTACCCTGCTCCTTTTAGAGGAGGAATGCCTGAAACATATTATTAAAGTGCATCTCTAAAGAACTTTGCTGTGATTCACATGCACAAAACCTTTCTTAATTTTATTAAATCAGCTGGACTGAAAATTCGCCCTGTCTCCCGAAGGCTGATCAGAATTGACACATGCAAAGACTTTTCCACTCCTGTGGCAATCGGGAGGGGAAAAGCAGTAGTCAACTCATTTTAAAAAAAACAAGTAGTGAGGCATCGCCTCTTCAGAGCATGCTCTCTAAGCAGAAGATACCAAGCCAGGCCTTGTCAAAACCTTTTCGTATTGCAGGACTTCAGGTTAATAAGCTCTGCGTCCACTTCTGTGCAGATTTCAGCACGGCCTTTTTATTTCTCAGCACCAAATGTACCATTCTGCAGTGACCTACATAGCGAGATGTAAGGTGGGTGCATCAGAAGCAGTCAGGTCAGCTTGCTTCTCAGCTGCAGAGAGTCTGCCTGAAAGGGCAGGGTGAAAAGCAAGGCAGCTAACCTCTTGTTTGCCTTGCCCTGCTGTAGTTTAGAACCACGCTGGGGATATAACTCCTTCCCGATGGCCCTCCTAGGCCATCCCAAGTCTTCCATATTTCTTCTCTGGGTGAAAATGGCCTGGGATGATACTGAGCAGGGAACAGAGGCAGGATAGAAGGGCCCAGGCAGTGGAGATGGAGTGCACAACTTTCTGCTCTTTGCATTCTGGTTTTTCCCTCTTTAAATCCAAGCAATAACTGGATTAGGACCCATTGACCAACTGATTTTTCACATCAATCCCAAGTGATACTGTTGTTTAACACTAGAAAATAATATTTTGAGTACTTATGGGTATGTCTGTGAACTCAGCACAAGACTGAGTTGATGAGGGAGAATAAAATCCGTTTGAGAAGTATCTTGATGTTCCTGAAGGGTTTGTAGTTGGACTCTCTTGGCAGACACTTAAACCAAACACACTTATTTTTCTCCTCTAGGTTTGAATGACAACTTTTACTCCCAGGGTCCTTGCTTTTTCCTTAGGAAATTAAGTTCCTTGTTTTGCTTGGTCTTGCTTTCCTTAGCTGAGCTGTGTATGTGTCACTGTAGAAAGAAATGAGAAAACCGGCACCACCCTATGGAAATGCCATCTCTGCTCATTAACCTGTTATGGGCTTTTTTAAATTGGGGGGGTGTGGGTGGGGTGTCTCTGTGTGTCTGCCTTTTCCCGCCCTCTTGGGATTGCAGAAGATGGGGCTGTGGGTTTGCTACTGCTTAACAGATCTGTTTGTTTAGCTGGTCTGTCTTCCTGGTCATAAGCCTGCCTTTTGCTGCGCTAAGCGGTCACATACCAGTAGAAGCAGTGGATTTTCAATGGAACTTCCTGTTAGTCAAGTTGGATTGCCCTGGCTCGCTCTGCTCGGGGTTGTGACCTCTTGGTTTGCACAGTGTAGGGTGAAGTTCCAGCCTGTGATTTTTGGGAGCTGGGTTCTGCTTCTACATCTGCTGACAGTAGGGCAGTGCTTAGGGGTTCACGTATATTGTGAAGCAACTGCCGTTTGAATTCTTAAGGGCTGTCTGTTTTCTCACATCTGGAGAAAGCGAAGCCCAAACTCCTGCACTGCAGAAGCCCTGTATCCCTTCGGAGATTTGACCTCAATTACATGGCGTCCACTGGAAGAGGTGCTGCTCTTCACCTTGCCCCAATCCATGCGCCTATATGACAGGATTCCTGCATGCCCTAATCTGTTTTCTTTTTTTAGCGCTGCCCGACTCTCGACCTTTACCCTTGAGCAAGTTGCTGAGACCAGTTGGCTGTGAAAAGCATGCATTAATAGCGATCTTGCCTCCAGAACTCCACCGTGGAAAGGGGAGAAGGCTTCCAGTTGTGCAACTGTAGTAATGCTGAAATACTGTAGACCAGTGACACTAATTTTTTTTTTTTTTTTCCTCCAGACTGTCCTTGATTCATGACTCTGAGGTCGGTTCCCCAGAACATAGCTGTTCTTTGAGCACGGCAGCTCTTCACCTTCAAGGACCTACCATTTTGCTTTCTCTCCTAGATGCAGGCACAAATAAGGCAACAGCAAAAACCTCAAACCACCCCCCCCGCGGCTGTGCAGGGGCAGAAGCTGGGCTCTCTCACCCCTCCGTCGTCACCGAAGACGCAGCGTGCAGGACACAGGAGGATTCTGAGCGATGTGACGCACAGCGCTGTGTTTGGGGTTCCAGCCAGCAAGTCTACCCAGCTCCTGCAGGCAGCTGCTGCTGAAGCCAGTCTCAACAAGTCCAAGTAGGTGGCCGATTGCTTGGCGTCAAAGCGTGTGGAGGGAGGAGATAGACAAGGCTTTTTGGATGCTTCCTAGGCCAAGCTCTGAGGCGAAGGTCGGCAGCAAACTCTGGTCTAAATGAGCCTTTGTCTCCCCAAGACCACGGTTCAGTGCTTGGCAGGAAGCTGCTGGAAGCTGCCCAAGGGCAGAGGTCCTCCTGAGTGTTTCTGCTCTCCCAAAATATTAAGCTAACTGGGCTTCCACATGGATCACAAATGCTAGTCTTACTTCCACTGTTCCACCAGTAGCCCTGGTGCCTGCTTCATGCTTGCTGCATAGCGCCGGTTCTTCCCCAGGAGTACGTGCTACATCACATTTATAGTATCTACAGGCAGGAAGCCTCCACATAGATGTTGCAGGAAATTGTTTCAAATGGTGTATTTATGGTACTTTTTTAATTCCTGACATCAGCAGGATGCTCAGACATGATTATGAGCAGATAAGGCAAGCTGGTCCCAGCCTTTTGGATGTGCAAAGTGCAGTAACTTGGGCTAAGTGTTTTAAGAAGGAAGTGATTATAACACAGTAGCTCAGAACAGATCGTAGTGCTGGCCAGAGAATTTCAGACTGGTTATTAATAATCATGTCCAGGTCTGCTTCTACTACACCCTCGGGTTCCCCAAGGACCTCGCAACAGAATGTGTATAACCCGCCCGATGTCTCCACGTGGAATCCGTTTGATGATGACAACTTCTCCAAGCTCACAGCTGAGGAGCTGCTGAACAAGGACTTTGCAAAGCTGGGTGATGGTAGGTTCATGGAGAGGGTTTAATACCAGCCTGCTATTAAACAGGAAGGTGGTGTGGAATGATGATGCTTTCAGTCAGATGCTGCCTGGGTGCTCCCATGCTGTCATGGTCAGCTCTGCCTGTAAGAGCTAAATCCTTCCAGTCTCCCTTTTTCTCTGTCCCTGCCCTGCTTGCTGAGCAACTGCAATTAAACAAGCAATATTCTCAAAGGGAGTGGTACTTGCTGCTTTTAATGTGGCCCTGATCAGTTTGTTGTAGAAGCTACAGTTTAAACTGTGCTTCATCTGCAACT
Source organism: Apteryx mantelli (assembly GCF_036417845.1). NCBI lineage: Eukaryota > Metazoa > Chordata > Aves > Apterygiformes > Apterygidae > Apteryx > Apteryx mantelli. The sequence continues at coordinate 2,168,021 of NC_090006.1, read as the reverse complement.
TCTGCAAATTTTGATTTGCAAGGAGGGACTTAAGTATGGAAATAGTTCCCTAAAAGTACAGGTAAGTAAGCAACCTTCAGAATGGAAGTCTCTCCCCTAAATCTGCATCTGGCCTTTCAGGGAAAGCTCCAGAAAAGATGGGCGGTTCTACAGAGAATCTGATTCCAGGTTTCCAGCCAGCTTCTGCTGCGCCCCAGGTGGATGCGTTTGGTGGCTCTTCTTTCACTTCTGGATCAGGTGAGTTTGTGAGTATGTCCTAGAGGGCTATGCCCTCAACAAGCACAGCAGTCAAACAGCAGCTTTTGTCATAGCCTTTTTGGAGGGAAGATAAAACTGATACAAACTCCAAATTGACTTGTGAATGGTGAAGGCAAGAAGTTTTGTACTGGCTGTGCAGTCTGGCTTCTAGAGACCAGGAGTCCTTGGCTGGTCTAAGGAGCTTTATTGCAGATGTCTGTGTGTGTGTGACCCCGTCCGGTCTCTCCTTTGGTACCTGGGTACCAAGGTTCTACCCTAAGCAGCCCTTTCTATGCTGAAAAATCTCTGTGAGTGCTGCTGCTTGTTTATAGTTCTTCAGCATCTCACTGAATGCAGTGAAGACCTGGAAAACTGCCAGCAGCAGCCCTAAGTGTAAGTAATCCTCTCCCCATCTTATGCAGCCCTTCTTACCAGTGAAAACTGCAACCGTGTGGCGATGCTGCTTCATTAAGCATACCAACCCTTGTAGAGAGGCATCCTGGCAAGAGACTGAAGAATCCTTTTGCGGGGCAAGAAGTGACAAATCCATTTATGCTTATTTCTATTTATAATAAGAGATTTAGCGGAGCTTATAACTGAGCTTGGTATTGTTGGCTCTTACCTGAGAGTTAAGGAGTTGAAATAGATGACGCAAGGGTTCTCTAGGGAGTTACTTTGTGACTTTCACAGAGCACTGAACAGCTGGACAACTCACTGTGTTGTTCCACCAGCTGTTAGAGATGCTGAGCAGCAACAGCTCCAGATTCAGCTGTAAGGTAGCTTCTGTGAAGCCTGAGAAGTGTCCATACGTCCTGGGCTTTCTGGACACTGTAGCATGTTCAATTCTCTTCTGGTTTTTGTCTTTAAAATTTGCTCCTTGACTCTCTTGCCCTGAGGTCTGGGCTCTTTAGAAAGGTGCCTCAGAAATTCTCTCGGTTGTTGCACTGGGACAGGCACTTCTAGCCCTTTTCTTTTTCTCTTTGCTTAGATATGAGCTACAAATCTAGTCCTAAGCCTCTCTGGTACAAGATGCCATACACTTCATTTTAGACAGCCCCCTCCAGAGCGTGGGGGCTGACCTGCTGTCTGTCCTTTGGCATTTCACCTCTCGTGCTGCTGTAAAGTGCAAGAATAGTACTTCCCTTTCAAGGAATGTTTTGAGATCTATGGGTTAAAAATTGCACTGGAGAGCTACATGGTAATAGGGTTTCTGTCTTTTTCCCTAGCAACGTAAGCTTGTTGTGAGTGTGCATGTGTGGTGTTCTTCCCAGGCCATGGCTGGGACTCTCTGATATTGAGCTGTGTCTCAGTGCTGAGTTTTTCTGCTTGATGTTTTCTGCTTTTCTCTCTTCTCTTTTGTTTCACTTTGCCCTATCTCTTCCTGGTTATCCAGCTGAAAAAACGAAAGACATTCTGAGTTTGGACACTAGCCCTCCTCTTCTGACTGTGCCTGATCCTTTCATTCCTCTCCCATTATCCGACACACCAGGTAACTGGAATTGAGGTTTATGGGGTGGGGATTGTTGCCATTTGCTTTGTATTCTTAATCTTCCGGTTTTATTTCTAGGCACACCTGAAATCCTGGCCCCTTGTCAATAGTGCTAGGCACTGGCAGGCTCTGCATGGTGGTGTAAACGTCACTGAGCACAAAAGAGCTCTTAGTTTTCACGGCAGCCCCTTGAGTTATCAGGTTGTTTCTAATGCTAATAATACCGGTGTCTTTAAAGGTTCAGTATTCAAAGCTAAAAATATTAACTGGGTAATTATCTGTGCTCACCTAAGCCACTTTCAAATTGGCTTCCAGTTTTGAAATTGTAGTTTCCATTATTGCTGTTAATCTTTCTTTGCCGTAAGAGTCAGTGTTTCTTTGGCTTCCTAGCTCTATTGCAAATCCTGTGCTTCATGTGAAGCAAAAGTTAACATATAACCTTTTCTGATTTGGCAAAATTTCTTAGTGCAGTTGGTAGCTATTTCCATTTACTTTGCAGTACTACTTAAATGTCTCTTCCATGTGCGCATTTCTGACTGCAGCAGCCAGCACTTTTTAGCACAAGATTATGTAAGTGCTTAGGAGCTTATTTGCAAATCAGTGGGATTTGGAATATGGGCATGTTTTATCTTAGAGTTTCTCTAAGCCCTGTGGTGAATGTGTGTGTGACGGGTCCCTTCATGTCAGTTAGCCCCAGAGGACAAGTGTCTCACCCTTGTTCTCAGCTCAAGCTGTGGAGTTGCTGGTGGTTTGACTGTAGAGGACCCAAACTGCAAACCCGCGTGCTCATAAAGACAGTGTCTATGCATGGAAAGCTAAGAAATCAGGAAAAAGGAAAGTCTTAATTTTTTTTTTTTTTTTTTTAAGAGTTGTGTGGAACTTCCTCCATTCTGGTTGAGGTTCAAAGAGCAGGAGAAATGTGTTACAGCTGAAAAGTGATTTCACTCATAAATGGTGCAGTTTGGGAAATTCTGGCTGCACAAACCGTATTATGAAGCAGAACTTATTGACACTCTTTCTCTCTTACATGAGCACTTGAAAGGAGCTGACCTGCCCAGCCACAATTTGATAAGGACCTAACGAAGGTAGATAATTCTGCACTGCTTTTTTCCCCAAGTGCGATTGGAAACATTTGCTTTTCTAGCTTGAATTCTGCCAGCCCAGACTACTATTCAGTTCTTTGCCAGTGTGCTCAACACAAACGGTTACACACTGAGCCAGTTGTTTTTCTTACTGCCTGTTGAATTTTGATGTAGCACAACCATATGAAGCAGCAGTCACAGCCTTAGCTGCAGGAGCTCCCAGATTCTTCTTATCACAGAAATCACTGCGGAGAAATTGCCTTTCAAGCCTGCTCTTGGGTGCAAATAATCAGAGTAGCAGTTGTCGGCAGTTGTTGCGGTGCTGGTTGCTTGTGCCACAGATCTGTCCCTGACTGGTGGCGTATCTGTACAGGCAGGTGCTAAACCTTATTTTGCTAATCTTATTGCCTGCATGTGACTGATCCTGTTGAGTTCGGTGAATCTGCTGCCGTGTGGGCAAAGTTGGGGGCAAGGGCATCAACAGCGTCTGTTTCTTGTTGGTTCGCTGCAGGTTACCGTAGTGACAGCTCTCTGGTTTTATTTATTTATTTATTTTTCATATAAAACCTGCTCAGGCCAGAGGCTCATGAATGTTTCCAAGGGCTGGAGCTGCAAGCTTATCCTTGGTTCTGAAAAGTGAGAGGGGTTGTCTGTGCTTATGAAGTCAACAGCAAAGATAATCCTGGATTTGGAGTCAGATTTTTCGATGCGTGTGTGTCTGTCGTGCAGAACAGAGTTGTCTTTGTTCTGTTGTGCCTGCGTTACCTGTGCCGCATGCCTGGTACTGAAACATCCCCACAGCCAGCCGAGAGGACTCGGACGCAAGGGATGTGCTGACCTGTGCGTGAAAGCCGTTTTTAACTGTGCCCCTTGGGTCAGCAGAGCTGGGATTGACGCAGGCCTCTTAGTATATAGCATCTCCAATTGCACATTTCCAAACTACCTTAGTTTTCTGCCGAAACAGCTGAATGTGTTTTTAAATGCTTGCTAAGTAATTGCTTTCTGTTTGGCATATTTTTATTTCTGAAGAGATCCTGGTAGCAAACCCATTGCTCTGAAAACATTTTACCTCTGTCCTTTTTTTAGACTTTGAGCATGGATAGTCCTTTCAGGAGTAAAAGCGTGAGCCTGTACCCCTTGGTTACAAGAGTAGTTCTGTTTAGCGAGGCTTTTGCTACAGGCATAAGTGGAGCTTTTATTCCCCCCCAATTGCCATACAGAGCCAGTTTTGTCTGGGCTCTAAACCTGCAACAGCTGAGGGTCTGGCTAGAAGCTCAGCTTCTTTTTTTGCTTAAGCCCCAAACTTGCTGTCTTTGCTGGCACCTGAGGGTGCAGGTGGCCTCACTTGAATGCTGGCTGGAGACCTTGTGCCTTCACACCCTTCCTCTGTATGCTTAGAAGGACAGACAAGCCTTGCTATGACAGATCCCTGAGAAACAAGCGGATGATGCTTAACCCATTACAGATAGCCATGGGTTGCATCCCCAGATGGCCTAAATATGTTCAGATGGAGGAGCACGCTTCCAGGGAGGCACAGCCAACAGATTCTGCTTTCAGTATGACTGCTCACATCTAGCTTTAGCAAGATCATATTCTCAGCTCTGTGAAGTCAGTTAAATGTACAGCAAAGACAAACCTTGGACACTAGCTTCTAGCAGACCGCGCTATTTCTGTGGATTGTGGTGTTGGAGATGTGCAATTTCCTAGAGGAAGTCATGTTTTCACTTGCTTAATCTGTTATAGATAACTTTTTTCCTTAGGAGTGGTCCTAGGGAGCAGGTGACATGGCTTCTAATAGAAGGCAGCAATATTAACTCTGAACAGTAATCAAGGGAAAACAGAATGGTTTTTGGTACGTTTTTGTTCTTAGTATGTTCCAGCCATACACAATGGCTGCAATTGCTAATGGAAATGTAACTGGTAAAAGGAGCTGGCAAGAGGGGTGTAAAAATATGGCAAAACATCTGTTAAAATAAGGAAAAATGAAATATTCGTGCTGAAAACATTTTTTTTGGTGCCTGTGTAGGAAAATGAGCCAAGTTCTTAATAAGCTTATTGCAGGCTTCACTGCTGATTAATCCTAATGGAGTATTTGATCAGAAGGGTAATTTTTCTGCTGCGCGTGGCTACTTAATATCTATCAGTACAAATTTAGCTCACGCTATTATGGAAAGCTAAATTTTGCATAGGGTATTCTGGAGGCTTTCAATTGAACTGAGTAACGAAGCTTCAAGGCAGATCTCTCTTTTTGTCTTTAAGGCTTCCCCCTGTGAATAGACCTAAGTCGAGGTTCTTCATGCCCTGTATGTACAGTGCTTGTTTCTTTTGACTTAATTTCCATTGGTATGAATGGGCTTGGCCCTAGCCCCAACAACCTGCTTTCCAGAAGTATTTAATCACCGTTTTGACCCACAGCATGTGAATATTTCTGCTCTTAGCCTGTGTCTGTTATTAATGTCCCAAATTGAAAATGAAGTGCTGTGTTAACCCACGCTCGTCAGTCACCCGGTGTTAGGATGCATTTAAAACCGTTCCTGGTGCTTTTCACTCTAGAAACACCTGTTTAGATGAACAAGTTTTTGAATATCGGACATGGGCCCAGTGAAATGCCCTCTGAAATATTGCCAAAAATATTTCTTTCCAATTCGTTGAGTGTTTGTGGCTTCCCCTCTTTCTCATCAGTTCCAGATGATTTTTGCTCCCTAGGTACCCTGTGCTATCAGCAGTCCTGGCTTATTCCACCTGCTCTCTGCAGAAGTGGATAGAGGTGAGGTGATGGGTGTGGGCCCTCGGCAGAGCAGGCAGAAAAGGTCTTGAGCGGCGGTGCTGAGGCGTGAGAGTTGCGAGAGAGCTCTGCTCCCCCACCTTGCAACTCCCCCAGGCTGCGGGCTGCACCGCACTGATTCACGTGTGGGCTGAGTCCGCGTTCGCGCGGGGCAGCTTGGTGGCTTCTCTGCGGCAGCACCTAGCAAAATATTGTCTCTGCACAATGAGCCAATCATGTATTCCCCTTTCTTCTTCAAATGTGTGGGGTTTTTATAAACATATTTACACAGCCATTTATTCCCTGCAGTAATTCAACATCTTAACTACAGTTGAGAGACGAATGTGTCTTTGGTGTAGCTAGTTATTTGTTTGAAGAACAGCAACACCCAGCCGCCCCTCTGACAGTAACTGCTCATTGTCTTTGCTATAATGGAAAGTATGATAAGAGACATTCCCCATCCTGCTGAGCTAAATAAACATGCAGACGTAGCTGGAGAAGCAAACTTGGCCAAGAAAGCATACATGTGCCATCTGGGCACACACTGGATTCTCATTTTTGATGAAAAGGCAAACAGCATTGCTTATTAAAGAGTCATTGTCATGTTGGAATTCTCTAAGGCTTTTAAGTAGCACTTTAAGGATGATTTTTGCCTTTTTGTTTCCTTCAGATGCTCGTAGATTTCTGTGTTTTTACATGTTAGTAAATCTGAAAAGCTACTTTTCAGGACTAGGAAAGTACATAACTTGTAGTGCAGTTTCAAAACAAAAAGTATGTATCCGCAGCCTTGGCATGTTTCTAGTGCCAGCTATCAAAATGTATGGACCTGACATCTGTTCTTGCTAAACACATAATCAGCTTAAAAAAAAAAAGAGAGGTTTTAAGCAAAACTGGATTTTTTTTTTTTTCTTTCCTCATTGCCTTCTAATGCATGGCCTTCGGGAACTGGGTTTCCAAGCTTTCTCAGCAGTGGCAAGAATGCAGCGCTCCGAACTGGAGGTGAATTTCATGCCATTGCAACACCTGAAGAAATGGAAACATGGAAGAATCGTGAAAGGTTGAGATCAAATTGCTGATACTGGCAGCTTCCAGCACCTGGAAGCAGGAATTAAGACTCAAGTCACTGACATCCTTGTCAAAACACACAAGTTCAGCTGCTTTAACAGTGCTGTTATCACTACTGTAGTAGGGCCCTTTTATTGTTTGGCACAACTTAGGTATTTGATCAGAATGCTTTTAAGCAGCGTAACTCCCCCCACCCTGGCCTGTGTATTCTGAAAATATAGCTGCACCCACCCATGTCAGGATATTTATAACTATTTTAATAGAAAATCTTAATAAGAACTCATATTGGTACCAGGATGACATGTAGACAGCTTAAAGTACTTGCAGGCATGCACATGCACATGTGGATGTGTATTAACAACTTGTTTACATCTTGAGTTGGGAAAATGCAGAGGGTGAATTATACATTTAGTAACTCGATGAATTAATTGCAGTACTATTAACTGAGAGTACCAATAGACGTTTTGAAGATTTGGAGCAACAAAGCGCATGGATCACTTGAACCCCAGTTAATTGAGTGTAAATAGTATCTAGAATTGTGTCTGCCTGGGGTTGACTTTGATCGGAAGCTGTGTTACTTGACGAATATTTCTGAGATCATTAATGTTGAACTAAAATAGTTTGCTTTTGATCTCTTAAGGAGCTACTGTTGAACACTGTCCTACTCTTCTCTATGGTGTTAAAAAAAAAATCATGTTTTTTAAAGAATGTCACTTGCTATATTATTTCCTTCTTTCTCCCTGTGCTATGTTTAAAAAAAAAAAAAATCAATTCCCTTTGGCAGAAACTCCACTGGGAAAATTGAAGTCTAGTGGCCTCCCTTGATTAGTCCTAGTCTTCTGAAGCTGAATAATGTGGAAGGTTTCCTTTAATCTTTAATACTTGATCAATCAATAGGAAGAAATCTTCCTGAGTGACTAATCTATACCTCGGTAATTTGCCCTCCCACTCATAGCACAGTTGACTTGGCAGGATTTTTACAACCTTGTCTTTCTTTCTCAGTTGACATCCGAAGAAAAGAACTCTGCTGTGTGCTCTATTGAATTATCTTTCTTTTTGCTATTCCTCCGCAGTACATGAGTGAGTAACGTTCCTACTGTGTGCAGTGCCTGGCTGGTGGAGATCTTTGGCTTTGAGATGTTGCATTTTGATTGTTCAGTGTTACCAAAGTGTGACAGATTTTTTTTTTTTTTTTTGCCCTCTGCTCCCTTTTTTTTAACTTGCAAATCTCTTGGAAATCTTTATTCGTTTCTTTCTAATAGCCTGCTGTAACTAAAAACATATTTAGCTCCCCCATGTCTTGATTTTTTTTTTATTTTTATTTTTTTATAACTGCAACTGTTTTTGAGATGCTTTCTGCATATACTTTGTTGTTCAAGGGTTGTATCAGCAAGTACAAACGCAGCATGCCAACTTACAGTCTTTGGCGGTGGCGGTATTGCAGATGTGAAGTCTGTGCAAATTGACTAATTGTACATCTCAAGTATCTGATACGTGCGTGTGTTGAAGAAACAGGATCTGAAGAAAAAGGCCAAAATAGCCTCACTGGATGTAAATCCAGAGTAATTCTGCTGATGCTAGGTGGCATTACACCCTTTTTATATTGGTGCAAATCAGAGGAAAAGCTCTCCCTTTCATTCTGTGAAGAAGGGATTTGGTTTTCCAAGCTACCAACATCTGCCACTTGGGGTGGCCTGTGAGAGCTGTTAGATGTAGGCTATACTCTTGCTTTGCTTTCACTGGGTTGTGTTTTGCTTATTTTGACTATGATAGGAAAAAAAAAAAATTTCTTACTGCGTGGATCTGGAAACTTAGGAAGAAAGTAAAACATTCACCTGAAAAGCAGCTGTGTGCAGCTGGGCTTGAGCTCTGGGAAGGGTTGATAGAGCACTTTGTATTTCCTCCTGCATGCTTTTGAGCTTTGAGACCTTCTTAAGGTTTGATAATGAACCTCGCTTACTCAGCCAACATCCTTACTAATTGATGCAAAGCCCTCAGCAGAAGCACTACACAAACTTGCTGCCATCCTGTCAGGAATGAAAATGGGCAAAGTGGAAAACCTGACAAAATGAAATACAAAAGGTCAGATCAATCCTGAACTTGAGTCAAGCCTGCTTTGCCTGTGACCATCTGACAGACTTGGAGTAGGCTGTATGGGGGAAAGGATATCTCCAACAGGCAACCTCGTGTGGGAGCGTGGTTATCAGTTGAAGAGCACGCTTCCTAGGTGGAGTTTGATAAAGGCCATTTTTGCGGGCCCTTCAGGAGCTGTAAGATAGACAATACCTTTGTGTTGGATTATATTTCCTTAACCTTGTTTGTCCTTGGATTTGTATATCCACATCTGAATAATCTGAATCTGTCTATTGGATTTGAGGCAGGAGAACCTCTGATACTATAAAACTCTAAAATTAACAGCATGGTGCTTGGTGCAGACTGTTTTGCCCTGTTATGCTCAAGCCTTTGAGCTCTGAACGTGCACAAAACTTGCTATTATGGGCCCTGAAATTGCAACGTGGAAGAGTTTGTTACACTGCTGTTAACGTTGTTTGTTGCAGAACCAATCTTTCCCCTCGTTACCCTTTTCGAAGTACAGATTGTGGTTGTGTGCCCACATGCAGTGAGAGTCACAGGATTCTAGCACTGTTTTAGCACAAGTCCCCTTTGATTTTCCTCCAGTAGAAGATCTTTGCTAAGGGAATGGCAGGTGGGACATAACGTTTAAATGAAGTCCATACCTGAGGCTGTAGCCATGATCTCCTCCATGAATGGCAGATATGTGCTACGTTGCTGTTTGCTTTATTGGCGGAGTCCATTCTGCAGTTGATGATTACTTCATATATGCATGTCTTGCAACGGTTGTTTGTACAGATAACACAAATGAGACCAGTAATCATGCCCCCCCCCCTTTTTTTTCCCTCCCTCTTTTGCACTGCTGGTTTTTCACCATCTCAACCGTGACTTCACTTGCAGGTGAAGCTGCTTTTCTCTTGGAAATGAAAATTAAACTTCCACTAGAGAATTGCTCTGGTAGGAGGACCAAAACTGCAGCTCAGTATCACAAGAGAGCCTGGTTTTCTTTCAAGGTCTGCATACAGTTGAACTGCACCTGCCTAATATCCATGTGCAGGGAAACAGTCTAGTGCATGAAGTTTCCTCCTTGGGTTACTGCTTTGACTGTTGGAGCAGTGGTGGAACAGAGACCTGAGAGCTGGATTTACTTGCCACTGCCAAGGCATGTAGCGTTCTTGGACTTAGGAATGTCTGTGGATTCAGAAACATTTCCCTTAGTGCGCATGTGTATGTTTTTAATAAGCATGTTGTGGTAAAGAAAACGAAACTAACTCTTATAGAAAAGGTATTCCTGTTATCTAATGTAGAACCATAGATTCCTCTGGGTCTTCACTAACTTTTCAAGCTCCTTTGCTGTTAAACATGAGTTTTCACTTAAAGTAGCTCTGCTGTTCTTCTACTTTAGCTCTTATTTCTAGTGGTTAATACAGGATGCAACACAAAATAGAAATCAGATAAACTAATTGCTAGGCCCTCAAAACCTACTGAGGTGTCTGGTGTCTGCTTACTCATTCATCCTGACAACTTTGTGTTGAGTTTCTCAGCCTTGCTCAAAAGGGATCAAGTTCCTTTTAAAACATGCACTAAGAGATGTGGTGGCTACCTGTAACAGCATTGACAGAACCAGTGATGAAGGAAACAAAGGAAATCTCATGAGACAAGTAACAAAATATAACAAAGAACCACTGACTGTCTAAAGCATCCCATAAAACAGGTTGAGCCTTGGGGACAGGAGGGAAAGCTAAGACACAGAGAAAAGAATCCCGTGTTTATTGTCATGATTTCTATGCGTTTAAAAAGTGTGGCTGAGCTCAATATGCAGCTTCTTACTGCCTAACCAAGAGAGAATTCCACAGTGTTACACAGCAAGTCTGCAGCGATGAAAAAGGAGGAGACTGTTTGGAAAGGTAAGATTGAAGGCGAGGGTCTTCAAGGAGCAAAACACTTGGAATTTGGTTCATGAAGGGAATAGTTTCAGGTACCGTATGTGTGCTTTTGAAGATACAGGCTGATTCAAGTGCCTTGAGAAGAGCTGGGCACTGGCACACAGGCCCTCTCTAAGAGCCTTGCTTTGCAAGGAGTATCTTAGGCCTGAATCTCTAAAATGTGAATACATTCAAAACACACACACACATACCACTTTATGGTTCTACAACCTTCATCTTGAAGTAGGAGCCAAACTCAACCTGGAGCTGCACAACTGAGAGCCTATCCATAATTTCTCCCACAATTGTGTTCTGTGCCTTGCTATCTGGATTAAGTGATTTAAAATGCTGTTTAAATCAACTGTACTTGGGATGGATACCTGTTATCCTGGCAGTTCCCTCCCTACTAGGAAAAATTGTTGAGCATGTTCCCTGACTTCTTGTCCCCAGGGGTGTCTCTTGTGTTGTGTTTTCCCAACAGGCTATAATCAGTTCCTGTCTGCTTTCCTGGAGCCACCCCTGTTAGCCCATTTTTGATAGCATCGCTACCTCTCTCTTTTGGCCAAGCCTCTCAGCTCATCCAAGGAAAGAGCCCCCCCTTTGTGCAGCTGAGAAGCCAAGGGTGATGCCTCTACAGTTGGGGTGCATTTTTCTTTGGCAAATTTGGTCTTAAGAAAAACTGGGTTTTCCTTGTAGAGTTGGGAAGGCTTCAAGTACATGCAAGGCTGCTGTCCCCATCAGGGTTTCCCTTTTAGTTGACCTTCTTCAGGCCTTTACTCATAAAACAGCTGCCTTTCGGTTCCCTTTTTAGATTCCCTTTCCCTCATGGTTGCCTTAGTGTGCTGGCTTGTGAAGTTTGTCATGGGAAGCAGAATTTGTCCTGCTCTGAATAAATAGTTCCAAAGCCACCAGGTCATTTTCTTATTTATATCAGGCAATAAAAATGATGGATACTATTATAATGTACCTAACAATGCAACTTAAGCTTTTCTTTGACTTTCTCACTGTGATAAGTCTTTTGAATAGCTGTATTCCGGAGCCTATATTTTTGTACATTTTCTTTGGATAATAAATAATAATTCCAGACTTTGAACTCAAAACAATAATAGTGTAGATGTAAAAGTGTTGTAAAGGCATGGCTGTGGCATGCCGTAGCTCGTGCTAATGTCAGATTATACATGCAGTCATTGCAGCAAGCTGAAACGGCCAGATTTGTCCACATGGAGCAAATTTTATCAGGGTTGTTCTACTGAAGGTGATTACTTCTAGCAAATCCTGAAAGTGTTCTTTAAGTGAAGAAACCCATAACTAAACTCATTATTGAAAGCGTGGTTAATATGATTGCAGAATCACTCATCCGCTAGATCATTAATTGAGATTAACTCTTTGAACAGGCAATCTAAATGTCTCTGTATGAAAGATAATGGAAACCATGGGAGTCACACTGCTGAGAATGACATGTCTGATTTGAAACCTGATATTTGAAATAACTGGTAACTAGACAGCTGTTTTAATCTAAGGGCAGATTCTCATATCTGACTCTGTAGTGTCTTAATGTTTTGTGGTTTTGCCAAAGCACTTAGGGGTCTCTAGGCATTTAATTCTTGAGTGAATAAATAATAATTGTATACCTAACTCTAGTGTCACGGGCTTCTGATAATCTGTTCCTTTTCTTCTCGTTACGTGAAGACTAACAAAAACCTTCCCAGTATATGCAGGTGAGAGGGAGAGGTTTCTCTCAGGTTTTCAGTGGGTCGTGACCTGTTAAGCCTTACTGCTTTGGGGAGGATTGAAAGAACTGCATGCTATTTTACAACTGCCTCTTAGGGAGAGCAACATGCAGTGGGCGAGGAAGGTTCTCAGATGTCTAGATGACTATGGCCACCCGGTGAATAGCTGCCCTGTCTTAATGTGCTCCAGTAACCTTAGTGGAAAGAGGTCCTGTAAGTGGTGGTGGTGGTGTTTGCACACACAGTTGTGCAGATGCTTTTCTGAGTCTGACATACTAGACTGAGTCCTTGAGTTGAGCACCTGATTAACGTAGTTTTTGTTTTGTTTTGTTTGTTTTTTTTTGCTTTTTCTCTGCTGCCTTCCTTCCTGCCTCCTTTTCCTGCTTAACCCAGAAAAACTGATTGAGGGACTCAAATCTCCTGAGACTGCGCTTCTGCTCCCTGATATCCTGCCTCTCGCTGACCCCTTCGGTAGCACCTCAGATGCTGTGAATGGTAAAAACAACCACCTCAGGGCCCCTCTCTCCTATGTCTTGTTCTGCTTGATAACTCTGCATGTTTGCCCCACTGGGCTCTGAAAACAGCAGCTGATCTTGGTGGAACACAATGTGATAGGAAGTTATGGATTATGCAGAGACGGGTATACCATTTTCCCCATGGGAATCACATCTGAATACTGAAGACTTGGAATATGTGTTCAAATCTAGGTTTACTCATCTGGCGCAATAACATGGCATAGTTGCACCTTCCGTGTTCTTGTGGTCTTGGGTATAAGAGTTATTTGTTGACTGAAGGAGAAGATGAAAAAAATCCCACCATTTCTGTTAAAGACTTGGTGTGACCATGGCCTAGGCACTTAGCCTGTCGGTGTCTCCATTGACCCTCAGCAGGCCGAGGATGACAGTGCTGCTTTTGCTCTGGGGCACAGCACAGGAATAGATGTGCTAGGCTGTCATGAGCCCAAACGCAACGGTATCCAAGGCGGTATAAAGAGCCCGGAGTGTTGCAGAATCACATTTTGACCTACTTGCCAGCTGTACTAAAGACTAATAATTACAGGCTGCAGTTAGGTGCGATCAGCTGCTGTTGTGGGTTTGGGTCCCACCTAGGGTCCCCTGGCTAGCTGGTTGCAACTTGGTGGCTTTGAAGGGAAGGGTAGAGAATGATTCACCTTAATAGTATGACGGGGGTTTTTTCTGTTCTGCAGTTCCAGGCAGTTGTCTGAATCCTATAGACCACTGAGACTCACCACTATCCAAACAAAAGTATTTATGGTTTTCTTAGGTAGTTCAACTAGACCTTTTCTGGTCTGAGCCTATGACGAGTGCATCCTTGTTCTTTAATTTCACTTCCTGGCTCATTACCTTGATGTTTGCCCATGAGGAAGGGACCCAGCCAAGCATTATACCTGGTTTAGCTTGGCTAGTGTGAATGTGTTGACAGTTATTTTCAAATACATATATATATTTGAAAAAATATGTATATTTTTTTCAAATATATATATATATTTTTCTATCAAAAGCTTGTAACGAGTTACCCAGCTGTGAACCCTCTGCTTAGCTGCAGAGCAGACATTATTAACCTCCCATTTCAGCCTCCAGATATCTCACATTGGGTTTGCACATGTAAAAAGACACTAAAAAAACACCAAAAAACCCCCACCTTCAACCCCCCCCCCCCAAGCTCTAGTATATTGCCTTCTTCCCTCTTGATTCAATTAGCATCAGTCAAACTTCAGCCTGTCGTTGCTGACGACAGGAAGGGGTCGCTGCAGAATTCAGACAACTGCCTTGTTAGCTCCTACTTGTGCTGTGTCTTGCAAACTAACCTCTGGCTTCTTCTCTGCTCTGATATTTTTCACATTCGCAAAGGAAAACCTGACGTAGCTGTTGAGAGTCTCATACCGGGCCTCGAGGCTCCGTTGCCCCAACGCCTTGTGTCACAGACTGAGTCGGTTGCTTCCAACAGAACAGGTTGGTGAGACAGGAGGGTGGGTGGGTAAGGTTGTGTAGTACCTCTGTGGGCTGCGTGACCATATTATAGTAAATCAGAAAGCACTGTCTGCTTGAAGGTACCTTCTTTGCTCTCCCTGCTTTCTGCACGCTCCCGCCAGTTTAAACTGGACTCGCTTGTGTGTTTTGTAAGTGGATCTTGCATGGTTCCTTAAATGTCAGCATTATTTTCTCCTCGCAAAGAGCTGTACTCATGCCTGTAGTACTCACTTAGCCCATCGTTATAGACCCGTAGGTGCCAGAGCAGTCACTGAGCTGTTCCACTGGGGCTTAGCTCACAATTGATGTCCCTTCCTTATTCTGAAGGCCTAGATCCGGCAACTTTTGCTACAGAGGGACTTGATGTCTTTTTAGAGGTCTGTTATGAAGCAGCCAGTACTAGTAGCTTTGCCAGAGAGTCCCTGCAACCCTGGGTGTTACCATGCCCTGCAAAAGTTACCTTTCAGATATTTAAAATTCCAGTTACTGTTAATTTCTGCGTTAAAGGACACGTCACCTAGGCTAGTCTGTAGCTGACAACTTGCTTCCCAAGAATCCTGCCTGCCTAGGTGTCTTGGGAAGGATGGCAGTGTGCCTGAAATAGCACGTTTGTCACTTCTGTCTTCCCCTTGGGTCCCGTCCTTTGGAAGGCAACGTGGGCGCTACCTGTCACAGTAAAACCCTTGTGGTTCAAGAAGTGGCTCGTGTTTCTGGTAGATGTGAGACTAGCTTTCACAAGAAGTAAGGGCTGTGCTGTTCCCTGCCCCCTGGTTAATTTAAACCATCGCTTCTGTGGGATTTCAGCGTTGTGTGCTTAGCTTCAGAGGGTGGTTACCTCAGTGAATCCGTGCTACGTATTGCTAAAAGTGTTGGGAACCCCTCTACCCTCACTGCAGAGCAGTAAGAAAGGTTTCCCACCACAAAAAGTGGAAAGATGTGGGAAAGTGTCAGCTTTGCAGCAATACCCTGTTTATGTACTAAGTGGACGGGAACAAGAATGTGCAAATCTGGGCTTAACCGTGTTTGTGTCCTGTTCAATGCTACCTTGCGGCCTTTGGATTTTAACCTGGATTCAGACTCTCTCACTGGAGAAGACTCTCTGCTTGACTGTTCTCTGCTTTCTAACCCTGCTGCTGACCTCTTGGATGAGTTTGCTCCTGTAGCTTTTGCAGCTCAACCTCACAAAGGTAAACTGTCCCTCTGTCTCTAACTTCTAACCTGTCCTGGGACTGGATCTTTAGCTGACGTATGATGCCACTTTACACAAGCAGATGATCTGACCCGTGTTCTAGTTGTGTTTTTTCCCAGACTGCTGTTTTATTCCCAACCTGGTGAAGCTTGTAATGTGCATTGAAATGCCAAGGGGAAAAGATAGATAAAGGTATTCAGCTTGATTGTAAATACAGACAAGGATTGTCAAGACAGGTAGTATCTCCTGTGAGACCAAGTGATACGGTAGGCTGAAAGGGTAGGCTTTTGAGTATGCAGCCTGCCTTCAGGTCTGCACATGAATGCACTTCGGTTTTATCTTTTGCACATGTGTTTTAAGACTTCCTCTTATGCTGCGTTATTAAGTTTGGAAGGGATCCTGATAATCATCTCTACTGATGTCACAGGTTTTTGAAACCAGTGGATTTTACTTGTCAGTGTTCATGTCTACAGCACGCAACTGAGCTCTTTCAGATTTGGAGACTGTATTTTCCTTTTCCAGAGGTTATCAGGAAAACACCCTTGAGTCAGACTGCAGTATCACATTGCAGCAAATGCGAATAGAAGCCCAAGTTCAATATTGAATTGAAAAACAGAACAGTTTACAGTAGCGGAAAAAAAGCAGAGCTACAGAAGAGTAGCAGACCATGTGTGTTAATTTCTTAAGAGTTGCAGATCAGGCTTTGCAGTATGGGATTATATGAACTTGCAAAAAAAGTCCAAGTACTGTGCACTAATCTGGGTTCTGTTCGTTCTTCCGCTAACAAGCAAGAACAGAGGACCCTGGGAAGCCGGGATCCTAGCTCAGGTGGCTTTTTCCAAGCTGCAGAGTGTCCAGCTGAAATCTGGGCCCTCTCATACAGCATAGCTAGAGTAGTGGTGCTGGAATACTTTGAATAGAAATATATAAATAGCTGGAGTACAGCTTGTATGGTGAACTTTTTCTGCTCTGTTCTGGCAAATCCTTGTTGAAGGCTAAAGCAGTTGTGAGCAGTGCCTGTGTTCCCTTGGTACAATGCAGAAGTGTTAGGGGGTGACCTTCATGTAAGCCAAGCTTGTAGTGAATATTGGGTAGTACACATCCAGCTAGGTGCGACGAGGACCAGGGCTTCTCTTCTATTTATTGCCTTGAAAAGACAAGCCCAAAGCGTGAATACTAACTGCTGGGTGCCCATTGAAAATGGGTTGCGCTTAGCTCATTTGGTAAGTATCCCTATAGCAACAGAAAATGATCTGTCCTCAGAGGAATCGCTGTAAAAACAGTCTGTAATCAATTTTTACACTTGATGGCATTTTAAAATGAGATTGTGTTTTTTGTAGAGCTTTTGGGTTTAAACAAGCAGTTCTTCTAATTACTCATTGCTATACTACATGCCCATGCCACTTTATGTTGAATAAATGACTTGAAATGTATGTTGAACAGTTATTATGCCACGTCTGGAACATAGCAAAGTGGACAGTCGGCCAAAACATGGTTGGTGTGACTTAATGAGAAAATGAATTAAGACTTCTGCATGACTTCTCCCAGGCTGCCTTGCTGTTGTTCCACTTGTGTTCAGGTAGGGTTAGATTTGCCAGGGAGAAGTGAGACTCTTATTAAGCAGGAGAGAGAGAGGTGCAAGATATTAAACCCTTCCAAAGCTCATTTGTGGCTTTTCAGACCCTGTTGTTAGAGCTCTGGGTGGGGTCATTACCTGTATATCTGTCTCTCCCCCCCCGCCCCATGTTTATCCTAATCCTGGCATGATGCAGCGCGCCTAAGGTGCAGATGCTGCTGTCCATGGTATAATCAGCCTGTGGAAATGCAATGCTGCAAGTTGTCAGTGGGACCAGGAAGATTTGAAAAGACAGCAATGTTTGAACATGAACTGGTACATTAACCAAGCCAGAGTGTCTTTTTCTGTGTGCCTAACGAGGCTGTGTCGTGTTTTGTGGGCCCTGAATTCTTGCTCATCTTTTGGGATTCCTTAATTTGCATTTGCTGAACACAGTGCTGAACTACATGTATGTGAGAGGGGAATTTTTTCACTTACAGTGATGTATAGTTACTAAGATCAGCGCAAATGCTTTTGTGAAGAGAAATATATCTCCCAAGGAGTTTTGTCCAAGTAGAAATGCATTTTGTTTCTCACCAGCCTTTTCCTCTCCTTAGAAAAGATAGTCCACAATTGAGCAGTGCTCCTTGAATAGCTTCCTATACAGCGAGCTCCAGAGGTATTAGCAATTGTACATATAAATGAAGTGAAATGGAAATAAAATGCTTGCAAAGGCTGCCAGCTAGGTTGAGAAGAGCCCTAAATAACTCCAGAGACAGAGTGGTGACAAACAGGAGACTTTCCATTAAGACACACAACCTCCGTGTGTTCTTGTCATTTTACAGCCTAGTCTTCTATAGAACTTGTTTTTTCTTAATCTGATCCCCTGGAGGACAGTATATTTCCACAAACTGTTTCTTGCATCAGCTCGCCTAAAACCTATTAGCATGTTTGTCAGCTTTAGGTAAAGAGCTTTTATTCATGATTCGAACTGAACAGGAGTGTTCCTGTTCCTTGGAAAACATAGACTTATACATATCCTTGCTAGGCTTCCAGAAATACTTCATATAGTAATTGAGGACCAGATTCTGGATGGTATTTAGGTGTCTGAAGTAACAAATAGCGATACACAGAGTGTGAGAAGTCCCTAAAGGAGTGTGATTGCCTAATAAGGTAGATAAATGTCTGATCTAGTATGGATATGGTTGAAAGTGCCTCCCACCAAGTGTCTCACATCATTTGAAACCAATGGAGTTATGTGCCAGAACTCTCTAGGGGCTTTAAAAAAATCTCTAAGTACCTAGTTACCTCTTCAGGCATTTAAACTCCTTTGGAAACCTGACTTTATGTTGCACTTTCTTGTTTTATCCCTGTGGGCAAAAAACTCAAGGGGCTTTGTCTCACACAGACAACCGGAATTTCTTCCCTCTGTGTTTTGCCTGCCCTTTTCTTCTCCCTTTATACGAGAGCTGGTAACTGAAGAGCAAGATTGCTCTCTCAAATGGTACTAATATCTGAGAGCCACTGCACGATGACAAAGAATACCTTCAGTCCTTGGGAACTTAAGCCTCAGGATTTTACCACAACTTTGAATTAGACTAATTGTTAAGCCTTTGGACTGGCCCAATTTTATTTTGGTTCTCAAGAAGGCTCACTTTTCAGTTTGCTTTGTTTTTTGTTTTTTTTCCCTCCACTTTTGTATTTAATTGGTTCTTTTACCTTTACCTTCTTAGACTTACCAGCTTTGTTTCACCTTTTAAATTAAACTCCTGCTTCTAAACCCTGTCTTTTAAAACATAAAACATCCTAACACTTTTGGCAATTCTAACCTGCTTTCTCTGCTATCTTTGCTTCTTTACCTCTGTTTCTCCTTTATGCTGCAGAAGATACTAACCTGATATCAGGCTTTGATGCTCCTGAGGGCTCTGAAAAAGTGACAGAAGATGAATTTGACCCAATTCCAGTGTTGATATCCAAAAATTCACAAGGTAAGC
Source organism: Apteryx mantelli (assembly GCF_036417845.1). Taxonomy (NCBI): domain Eukaryota; kingdom Metazoa; phylum Chordata; class Aves; order Apterygiformes; family Apterygidae; genus Apteryx; species Apteryx mantelli. Next base: position 2,148,927 of record NC_090006.1, on the reverse strand, counting down.
CAGGATTTGGGGTGAAAAAGGGAAAGAAAAAAAGAAATAGCACAAACTAGTTTTGGGGCAGTGGTGCTACAGCACATATGAAATCGTGCAAGCTGTCAACTATAAGATATGATTGTTGTAGTACATTAGTATTAATTTTTCTCCAATTTATACTGGCCTTTAAATTACTCTGGTTTCTTTATTTGTGAGAAACTAGCATATCCAAAAAGATGCAGTAGACATGTAAACATCTTTGCATCCCGTGAAGTAATTTTTAGCAATTTGCCGAACAGCATACTCAGGTAACTCTATGGCTCAATTGCAATGGAGAACTTCATTCTCAGAGATCTTTATTTGCTGTTCAAGTCAGTGGAAGGAGGTCCTTTGACATTTTTTTTAAAGTGAACTTTACACAAGGTGCAAGAAAGGGAGTGATAATCATTTCTAACCCTGAAACTCCTGCTGAAAGTGAGTTTTTCATTTCTGACTGATATTTTTTGAAGGTGCTTGTGGGAACCAAGTATGAGAAGTTTGGTAGATGGTTACCCGTTTCCTTTGAACCCCTTGAAGGGTCAGAGTCCTTAGGACAGAGACTGGGAAGTCTCTCCTTTTACAGCATTCCTCTTGCCTAGATCATATTAACATGATCTTTCCAAACCATTTCAGCCTCGTGTATGGTTGAATCTAAAAAGCAGCGCTATTTCCTTAAAACAAATGATGGTGCTGAATTTGTAGCTCTTATAGGGACAGAAGTAGGCAGCATTTTGCAGTTTGACCAGTCAAATGTCTCCTCTCTGCAGTCAAGCTGCTGAAAGATTTTGATTACAGCTTCTGGTATGCTAGCGCAGGCCTAAAAACATGCTCCACGGCTTCCTTTTTTGGTTTTGTTTGTTATTTTCATGGTAGCACTTTTTGGACTTCCCTAACTCCCATTTTCTTTTGTAGCATGATGTGTGCTGTACCAGCTGCTCACTGTTTAGGACTAGCTTTTCAAAGACTTGCCAGAAAAAGTTCTCAGACATTAGGGACTCTGCTCCTGCTGGAAGTCAGAGAAGAGTTCTACCAATGTTGGGCCAACATAGGCTACCTTAAAGAACAGCCCCTTCCTTCAGTAGGAAAGCACTGATTGTAGAAAGCCACAAGCTAGCTGAACTCACCCTGGAGTGGCTGGAAACTCAAAGATGCTCTTAAAACAGCAACTAATTTTCAAGCTATAAAATTTTGAACAGTCTTTTCTATAGGTTGTGGGAGTTCCTGTAATCCCCTTTTAGATTCTGTAGGAAGGACAGAATTCTATAACTTGGATGTAAATTCTAGGAAAAGGAAATGGTTTGCAGAGCTTTTGTGTTGCCACAGAAGTGGCTATGATGTTTTTTTCCATATGACTATTGTGAGCTAAGTTTGGAGGGGAGGGAGAGGGTGGAAGAGCAAGCAGGGGAATGTCATTGCTATCATGATGCAAGTAAACAGAAGATCTTGAGCAAGTTTTCCGTTTTACTTTGACTTTTTTCTTTCTTTGCTTGCTCTTGAACATCTGAAACTGTCGTGTGTGCGTGTCCTGTTCAATACTGAATTCCTATCTCTCACACTTTCAGGTGGGCATTCTAGAAACAACAGTGGAAGCTCTGAGTCCAGTCTTCCCAACATAGCCAGGTCTTTACTGCTGGTGGATCAGCTCATAGACCTGTAGCAGTGACACAGTAGCAGACGCAGTTTCTGTAACGTACCTAATCCTCCGTTTTCATTTCCAGAGGAGTTACCTTCAGTTGTGGTTCTTTTTTTTTTTTTTTTTTTCCTTAATTAAAAGAAAAATAAATCTGTCAAGAGGAGACAGTCACCCACTTTCTCCCCGTCTTCCCATGCCCCAGGAAAAGATTCCGTCTCAGTTCTCCAGGTAGTCCTCTCTAAAGCTGGTAAACCCACTGTGGTTCCTTTTGCACCTGTCTTTGCTAGCCTATGTCTAAAGGGAGCACCGTCATTAGCCACCCTGCTGAGATGTACACATAGCACCATGGAAAGCCTAACTGTACATGAATTAGATAATCGTAGCTGATGTATGATCCCTGCGTACAACAGACTCCTTTCTCCTTAGACTAGTGTGTGAACAGCTGTGTTTCAATCTTTGCATTTGTGTTTTTGGGTTTGGTTTTTGTTTTGTTCCTGTTTTTCTGATGAATGGGCAGGAGGAAGGAGACAGGTAAAATGAGTAGGGACATCCCTCTCCTGTAGAATACAGGTTAGGAGAGCTGCTATTTCTAAATTGCCAGTATATGCTTCAGGGGAGGAAAAAGCACTGAACTTCCCTGAAGTAGTCTTGCCGTAGTACCTCTGGTGATGGTGCGAATGAAGAGAGTTTTCCGGACTGCCCCCAGCTAATGGTTTGCTGTTTAACAATCCTGCTTGTGAATGAACTGCGCTTCCTTGAAGAAAAAAAAAACAAAAAACAAAAAAGAAAAAAAAACAGATTGTTAAAGCTGCAAAAATGACCCTAAGTGAAATAGAACAAAATTTTGAACCAAATACATGTGAGTATGGCTGTGATTAGCTTTTTGTTGGATTTTTTTTCTATTTTTTTGGCTGAAAAGGGCATTGTGGCAGCAACAGATGTATTTTCTGTGATTTCTTTTCTGTGTTTGACTGGAAAAATATCCCCCCAAACCTACTGTAAATTGTGTATGAAACAAATTGTCCTACAGTTGTTTGTCTCTTTTTAATCCTGGTTTTAGTCAAGCATCTGGTATCTGTTCTGGGTTCCCTGTTTTCTCTTGTAACTACATATAGTGCAAAACAGTTAAGTATGGAAGCTTTTTTTTTTCAGTAGACAAAGATTACTGTAGACTTTATTTTACTCTTCAGTCTTTGTGGAACAAGCATGCACTTGGTTCAGATGGTTTGAAGTAAGTGCTGCTACAACTTGATGGGTTTTACCTTTTCTTTTCTCCTTTACATGCTTGGTTTGTCAACTAGCTGGATATGCTAAACTTGTTTTCATTGGCTTATGAAGTCCGGAATTTCTATCATGTATTTGAAAGCTCTTTCTGAGCAGAAGGACTCTTCCTCTGTAGTGGAATAATTAATAGCTTACCGCTGACCTTGTGTATGTGTATGTAGCTGTATTAGTAAAAGTGCAGTTTCCCATGTGCGAAAGTATGAACGACTGAAATATGTATGTACTGACCTTGCTAAGAAGGAAAGAAATCAAAGTTCGTGACTGCTCCTTTCCTAACTCCAGTCTCTCCGCTATTCCCCCACCCCAACACTTAGTTTAACAAATTCTGTAAATAGAACTACCATCAATCATGTCTGCTCTACATTACTCTTCTTTTAAAACCTACACTTAATAATAAAAGTATTGCTTAAGTGTGTTGTATCATTACATGTGTATACTGCACTTTCCGAGAGAAGCTTTACATGAGAACTATGGAAATGACCTTAGTAAAATTGTGGATAGAACTTTATTATTTTTTTTTTGTTTTATATTCCTAAAGCACAGGCAAGCTGGACTGGATAACATGAAGAAGCTATAGATAGAAAGTTATTGTATAGTCAGATACTGAGAATATATGAAAAGAGAATGGATTTAAAAAAGTAACCATCTACTGTATATTAGAACAAAGAGATTTCTGTGAATTAAAGTACTTTTAAAGAATGTTTAAGAATTTTAAATCTAATAGCACTTGTTCAAGGGTTCTGGAAAAAATTATAAATGCACTGGGTTGTTAATAATGCTATTAAATAAGCAGATGTGAATGTTCCTTTCATTGCTTTTTCAAGTAGCTATTCCTGGATCTGGGTGGGAAATACGATGCAACGGAAGAGTGAGTCTTTAGAAATGTCTGTTATTTAGACCTGGTTCATCAGAAGAGACTTGCCTGTTATTTGTTAAATGAATGGAAAATGCAAGAGATGTGAAATGGGCAGATACGGGGGATTAATTTTAAGCTATCCAAAAACGTGATTGTCCTGCAGGCGTCAGTTTAGTGTTGCCATGCTGCCCAAAATTTAAGGAGGTGTGCAAAAGCTGCTGCTGTGAAGGAACAAACTGAACTTTGGTCCTGTGCGCACGTGGAAGAAGTTTGGTATGCAGTATTCCTGTAATGCCTAAGAATGGTCATCTCCTACAGCTATGGTTGCAAGCTTGTTGGAAACCCTGGGAGTTGTTTCCTGTCCCCTCCTAAGGGTTGTAGGTTAGGTCTTAAGTAACATAATATAAACACGCAGTCAGCAAAATCACAGCGGAGTGATTCTCCTCTCTGCCCATATGCGCTGTTTATTCATGTCTGGATGACAGGGGAGCCTTTATACCCAAACAGGCTTGAGCTTGTAGAGCGGTTTTTGGCATTAACTGCTGTGATGGATCCTCCTGATAGGTTACCTTCAAATGCAACCACTGTGCAGGGGAAGAGCGGTTTTCCTTTCAAGTCAAGGTTGTGCTTTGGAGGCAAGGTAAACTCTGCTTTTGGGTGGTGAGGAGCTAAAAGTGACAAGTGGAAGTTAAATGTCAGTTCTTGCTGATTGTCAGTGGATTTGGGTTTCTAACTGCCCCCTACCTTAGAAAATCTCCCCATTTTTTCAATGGGATTAGGAAAAGTGTAATACCCACAATTTGGAGATCAGCAAACTTGCACTGTATCTGAAAGCATCTCTGAAACACCTGTCCCAAAACCAGAAGGTACGGCTGTCTTAATACTGGCTGACTGAGTCTTCAGTGGGTTCTTTGTCCTTGTAGGATTAATTAAGGACTTTCCTGATTCTGCAGGCACTGTGCAACCTGAAAATTTGGGCTTCTCGGAAAAGTCTGTGCGAGATGGGTGGAAGAATCAAGAATTCTTGTAGGAATCACTGGAGCTGAGTTGTAGCTGATGTGGATGTGTGGGAAGCATGAGTGTAACATGAGGGAACGCTCTGAGAAATGAGACTTATTGGTTAACTTGGTTATAAATACTCAGTTAAGAATAGCTCCAGTGACTCCTTTTTTTTCACTCAGGTGTGGGCACTGCACATCTAAAGTGCTTCACTCCAGCAGCAAAGAGGTTTTTTTTACTCCCCCCCCCCCCCCCCCCCCCCCCCCCCCCCCGTGTCCTAGACTTCTGTAACCAAAAAGGAGTTGCACTTTGGATACAGTCAAGCCTACGCAAAGGAGTGCAGAAGCCACGCACAGTGCCAGATCTGCTCACTGCTCCTCGGGAAGAAGGGTGGGTTGGTCACCTGGCTTGTGGGGTTGTTTGAAGGACATTAGTGATGTTTAAGACCTGTGCTTCTGCTCTCCACAGGAGAGGGAATTTAACCGCTAGTAACTTACCCTGTGTTTTGCTTAAGCAGGCAAAGACCATATCTTGCATACGTAACACGCTGCTTGCGCACAGTGAAAATGAGGGCAAAAGATGCTCTTTGTCTCCAATAGGTCAATCTTGATTTCAAACAGCTGGCATTTAAGTGTGTGCAGTTAGTGTTTAACACCTGCTTTGTCTTGCTTTGCATGGTGTAAGTGACTGTAGAAGCGTGCCAAAAACAGATCATTAAATTTCTTATTGTTTGGGGTCATGTGGCTTAGTCAACTTCTGGAGCTGAAGAAGCCTAGGTCTGTTCCTAGACCTGCCACCGTGCTGTGGAGTGACTTTGGGCAAAAACCACTTTGTTATGCTGCCTGAATTGTCCAGTGAAATAGTAATGATGATACTGACTTTTCATGTTCTGCTTTGATATCTAATAACTAAAAGCACTGTGCGGGGGAGTTCTATACTGTTATTTAATGACATTGCTCTTAGGAATCAAAATACGAGAGAAAATTCCACTGTCCTTGAACGAAGGAATGAGAAGTCTTTTGACCTTTTTTTTTTTTTTTTAATGCCAACCTAGTTACCTTGCATACTAGTAATTATGATTCTTAGCTACCTGTTACCATATGTTGTGATCTTCCTGGCTTTGGCTAAATGAAATCAGGAACATTATCTGGTGGAAAAGCCTTAGACTCTTGGAATGCCTCTGTCTCTTGGAATGCCTCTGTCTCCTCTGAGGTTCTTGTTTTGGGCTCTGACCCCAAAATGAGGTCATCCTCTTGGTGCCCGATCTGCCTCCTTTGGAGCCCCCTGAAAAGGGACAGTAAAAGTTCTCTAGCTTTCCTGTAGGTTATTTCAGTACCTTGCAACCTCTGTGCCGCATTTTCCATAAAAGACGGGAACTCGACATGTCAATGCTCTAACTCAAGGCAAAAAGGTGTTTTCTGTTTAGGTTGCTATATACATTTAAGATGATTACCTGTTTTGTTCGTTGCTTTACACACAGCAGTGGTCTCAAAGCAGGAACCGTTCTGGTGTCTGCACCTCTCATAAGCCACGCGAACAATCTGTCTGTTGTGAGTGTTTAAGCAGGGCTACTCCTAGTGTACTGTGATATATATTTTTATTGTTAAGGTTTGTGCTGCAGAAGGGGAACCTGAGTATAATTAAGGAATCATTTCTTTAGTACGTGTATCTGACCCTTGAATAAAAATTTCCATATGAATGTTGTACAGGGGTACAACCTAATCTATAAACTCCAATGTCTGTAATTATTGTAAGGAATAAAGTTTGCAATCATTACTAGCGTGCATGCTTTAAAACCTGAGCATGGATTGACCAAGTAAGGGGTGTTTCCCAGTGAAGTAACACACAAATTGTGGGAGCGTGGAGGAAGAGGAGACAAAACAGGCAGCTGCCTGTTGGCAGGGTCCACCTTGGCATAGGAGGATGTTAGGAAACGCTGCCTTTGCAGAAGAGGCATCTCTTTTTGCACGCGGGGTTGTGGGTGCTTTTTGTGTTCATAGAAGCAAACCATCTGCATGCATCTTTTCAGGCCTTTTGCATAGCGTGCCTTTGGTGTGAATGGGAGCTGAGTCATGAGAGAATGGACAGGGCTTCAAACAAACCGGCGCCGTTTTAGTTCCATGGGATTTGCCCTTTACACTCTAATGATTCATGGAGTGACCCTTTTTCTCCTCTGCTGTAACACAGAATAAGACTGCCATTCCTTTTAACGTGAAACGGTCCCTCGAGTGCATCATTCTCATTGGTCTCTGATCTCAGACATGCTGAACCATCCATCAGCACTGGCTCACTTAAGCTGTCCGTCCTTCTAACAGTTATGTTGCATGCGCCTCCGAAGCATTCGGCTGCAAAGCCTGTAGCTGTGGCTGCTTATGGGAATCCACTGACTTTGTCTTGTTAACTCTAACCCAGCCTTTAAACAAAGTTTTGTTTTGTTGTGTTTTTTTTTCTTGGACTTTTCAGTGTTTGAGCATAGCTCAGTGTTTCATCATATGTTTTAAAAAAAAAAAAAAAATGTAAGAGGAGATGTGCTGGACTAAGCTACTTTCTAGTCAGATACACACCCAGGCATCAGATAATGTCTCCCTAGCTGTAGCAGTGCTGCTAGAGCTCTTCCTGGAAGTGTCCCTTTGCTTTTTGCTTCCCTTGGTGAAACAAACGGGGGGAACCCACCAACATCTAACAAAAGGAAAGCTGTGCCTGAGATCAGTTACTGTATGAGAGTGTCTGGAAGCCAGGTCTTCCTTGAATACTGGAGAAAAGCAACATGGGAGTAAAGATGATGCTTCTCTCCCATCAGCAAATCCCTAAACTCCTCAGGTAACCCACTGCATTTTAGCATTTCTGTTTCAACCTTGCTGTTCCCTTTTTTCTGTTGTTCTCAACTTCTCAGGTGTCCTCCTACTCTTGCTGTATTGCCTAGTGGCTTTGAGTGAAACCAGTTGCTAGCTGGAGGCCAGAACGAGATCCCACCTAAGCATCACTTCATTTTTCCCCAAGTAATTCACTAGTCCTGTACTGGCCTCTGCAGGAGAGGAGATTGCTTCCAAGCATTCACGGCCCTTCTCACTTAGGACAGGTAGAGAGAGTAAGAAAGCACTGGAAAAAGTCATTTTATTTTTTATTTTTTTAAATAAACCGTTCTGCCCATCATACATGGCCTCTGAGTTCAGAGATGCATGTTGCTACTGTCCTAAACCAGTTGGGGCTTACATGCAATCAACCCTTCTCTTATTCTCTGTCCTAAATGTCATCATTTACATGAATATAGACACCAACTAACACAAGTAACTCTTTAAAAAGAAATTCTGATCAAATGACTTGTTTGTGCTTTGAATGCTCTTCTTGTGAAAAGTGGGTCTTTGCTTTGCATTGGCATAATGTTCACAGTCATAAATGCCTTTTTCCATTTCTTGTTTTCCTGTATGTTATATTTCGGTGAGGACTGGATAGTTCAAAGGCATTTGTGTGATGGCAACTGGTCTTGCTCTGCTTCAGCCTGTATTCTTAAAATCTAACAATAATACCTGGTAAATATATAACCAACCTCCTGGAAGAAAACAATGACAAATTTCTTGTTCCTGTAATCTGAGATTAGTATCTAAGGTTAAACCATTGCGGACAACATAGGCTTCAGGAAAGATAGATAGTATTTTTGTAGACTAACTTATAAAATGTTCACATATCTACACTGTCTTTATTTAGCAGTGTAATGTATCTAAGTGAATAGTTTCCCAATAAATAACAATTTTGATGCCTAATGAATGAGTACTGTGTCTTTAATTATGAGAAGCGACTGAGTGGGTTAACTTTTATACATCAACAGACCTGATTAAGAAGCGATGCCTTGAGGCCTGCACTGGGTATATAAATTTGAGCTTTTAATTCGGGCAGAGTTTGGACGTGAGGATGCTGTTCTGTTGTGGCAAGGTTGGTTGGTTAGTGGGCTGCTTGTCCCGTCGTTCAGTGGATACCAGCTGCCAAAGAACCTTACCCCCCTTTCTTCTTGCAATTCACACTGCTTAGTTTCATGTGCCTTTTTCCTATCCTCTTGCTAACATGAATCCAATGACATACTTCTAACCTGCTAATAGTTCTTTGAAGGTAAGATATCTTCTGTTCTGTCTGTGTGAGTCATAAGGAAAAAAAGAAAAACTCATGGGCTCTTGTGACTGGAGAATAGCAGAATAGCAAGCCTCTCCCCACACTGGTGTGTTACCCTAACGCAGGAGCAAGCCAGTTGGTTATAGTTAAGTATTTCACTTGAAATCATTGTCTGGGTTGTTTAAAAGGTTTGTCTTGCAGTGGCTTAAAACAACGCTGCTATAGTTAACCATTTCATTGAAAACTATAGACTGACACTTGTTTTTTCTTAAAAATATATGTTATTTGAATGATTGCTAGGCTTCCCTGTGCGTTTTAGATGCACACGTGTGCAGTGTAATTCCACTTCAGTGAGATGGCTCCCGAGACCAGAGGCTATGCCGAGCAATAAATCTGCTTACAGGGCGCTCCTGTGTCAATAGGCAACAGTGCTGAATGAAATGACAGGAACTGTCTGTTTATTGGAGCTTTACTCCAGGCAACAGTGCTATGAATTAAAAACCTTTCTGATGGTCATGTAGTGGGTGGCACAAAAAAACTCGCAGAATGGTGTTGAGAGAAGGCTGAGTGTGACCATTCATGTGTCTCGCATCTTCCATCTCTTTCTAAAAACTTGTACTTGTGGTGTCCCTGAACTGTGAGGCAGTGCTAAACTGTGTTTTAATTTGTGTGCAGTAAACAACTTCCCTGGCATTTTTATTTTCTCTTGTTTGCTCTCCCTTTCCTTCCCATTTTCCATGCGTGATGGTGGTGTAAATCTGAACATCATGACACTTCTTGTGTAATAAGTATCTTTCATGCTTTTTGATGACTAAGAATGTGTAGCCTGTTGAGTAACACTCTTCTCTTCGCATTTGTAGGTCTGCAGAGGGATCCAGCCCTATTTCCAGTTGTAGCTCTTGAGCTCCGTAAAGGACCCTCTGGCAGTGAAGGACTCCCTTCGTACAAGGGTCAGTCTGAGACGCTGGAGGTGAAAACTCAGCACAACTCAGACTTGGACTACTTAGCAAGAGATGGTCCTTCAAGCAACAGCTCCTTCCATAGCAGTGAAGGAGAGGGGACAGATCACGAAGGAGATATTTTGGATTGTAGTGGGTCCAGGCCTTTACTGATGGAGTCAGAAGAGGAGGAGGAAACCTGCAAGCTGCAGTCTGTGCCGAAGGAAAGACATGAGGCTTCCAGAGAAGATTCCCACTCCCAGGTTTCCCAGAGTAGAATAGGGGAGACGCTATTCCCTGCCTTCCAGCCACATGCTGGTGAGGTTTTCAATGAACCGGATGTTTTTGCCACTGCTCCTTTCCGAAGCTCGAGAAAAGTGCTTGATGAGGTGGATGTCTTTACCAAAGCTCCTTTCATCTCCAAGGGCAATATGGCTCTTAGACACCCAGAAGAGACAGATGTATTTCTGAGAGCACCTTTCACTAAAAAAAAAAGCATGGAAGAGTTGACTTCTCATAGTGTTCCTAAGGAAGCGTTCACATCACCTGTTTTCATAAGCCAAACAGGCGATGTCCAACATGTGATTAATCCTATGTTCCAAAGCCTGGATGCAGCAATGCGTGGGTCCACTGCCTCAGCTAGATCTCAGTATCCGTCTGTAGGGTTTATTCAGCCAATTAATCTTCCGCCTTCCTCCGTAAGAGCAATGGATACCCAGGACAGCATCCCTCCTACATGCGCGCTGAAGGACCATGGTGGTATGCCCAGTGAGAGAAACCAAGGAGGACATGCACTCCCCCAGGAAGCCATCCTGGGCTCAATGGTTAACAAGCCTTTCCGTCCGCAGTCTTTGTCAAAATATTCCCGTCACTACAGCCCAGAAGATGGGCAGGGTCTCGAAGTCAAACCTATAGCTGCTTACAAAGTGGTTTCTCAGACAAACAGACAGGCTATCGCAGGATCTGTCTCTATTGCTTCTCTGTCTTCCAGGACTACAGAGCTGCCTAGTGGGGATCCTTTTGCTTCAGCACCCTTTCCTTCCAAATCGGGAAAGCAAAAGCCTTAATCTGCTGTGAGCTGGGAGGTGTGTTTCTGCCAGAACCATCTCTCATAGGACCTTGAACCTCTTAGTTGAATTGAACAACATAGCAATATATATATATATATATATTATTTTTTTCTTTTTGTCAGAATTCTATTTGCAGTGATACATAGTTGAACCATTTTAAGTTATGTTAGCTAGTCTGAATGCCTGGCTCTCAGGATCTCCATATCCTTTTCGGTTACTTCTTACCTCTCTCCTCTCACTGTCACCCCCCCACCCCCCTTTTTTTAGATGTTTTTCCAGACCAGTAGTATTCTGTACTTTCTGGCTGTGGCTGGGGAAATGCATTATAAGATGAATTACAATGTTTATTGATTACAGAGCAAGTCAAGCAGGACTGGCTAGTGCTCTGGAAAGGAAACTGTTTCACAGGTTAAAGGGTTGTCATGACTTCTTTTTTTACCAATGGGAACTTCTGGAAGAGATCAAGGTAGAATATTCCTGTTGCTGGTGATGATGGTAAACCTGTCAGCTGTAGCTTGAGAGTAGTTCTGTCATGAATTATGTGCGTGTTCGTAGGTTATATGCACACTGAGTGTAAGCTGTGCAGTCGATACCTCGTAGGAGGTTTGTGCACCGCTGATGTGAGCAGAGCGTTGGCCTCGTGCGTGCAAAGTCTCTTCACTCGCTGTGCCGTGTAACCGGTGGAAGTGCTTCTGCCCTCGGGCCTATTTGGGAGCCCAGAGGAGTTGGTGGAAGGACTTACAGTGCCTTCAATCACTTGTCTTGCAAAATGTCTCTCAGATGCATGGATTGAAACTGTTACTGTAATTGTTATTTGGAAAATCAAAAGATCAGGAAGAACTTCGATTTTTACATGTGTATTTCCTGTCCGGTTTATGCCAAAGTGTAGGACCCTGGAATTTTGCATATGGTGTTGTGAAGGAGAGCTGTGCGTTGTTACAGTATTAAAATACACCCTATGGAAAAGTACATTATGGAAACAGCTTGATAGAGGTCCTCATCCTACATACCTCATTTGGTGTAGTTCAGCATTGGCTGCAATCCAGTTACACTGATTTATACTAGCAGAGAACTTGACTCTATATTTATAGAATCTGCCTTTGGTTTTCCTGTCGATTAAGATGAATCTAAACAAAATCTACTTGCACTCCGTTTGGTAACATTTGCTTTACTCTAGAAATACTGTACTTCCTGCCATATTCCTCAAGACACCTGCTTATTATCACTTCTATCACTGATGTGATGAATCCCAAGATTGTGTTTGGAGGAAGCATAGTCCTGAAGGTTTACTATTTGTCGTGTGCTGGTAGCTGGGCCGAAGTGGACTTTGCTCCTCTCCCTTTTCAGTAAGGTAAGATAGAGACAAGAGAGTGAAACCTCCCCTCTTCCTTTTTCAAAACCCCTTGTAGCATAAGGTGTCTTGGAACTGCTGTTTCTGGCCAGCAAATGCGATACGTAAGTGTGGATTGACTTTGAAAATACCCAGATACAGGGACTCATTGGGCTCGCAGTCGCTGATGATCCTTTGCAGTGTAGTAATCCTTTCTCCTAACAGATGTTGGCGCTGCAGAACGTCTCCCAGGGAAATCTTTGTGGTTGTTTCATTTTGAAGGGCTTGACCTCTATGGAAAAACTCCCGTTGACTCCAGTAGTTTCTCGCCAAGTCTCTTAAAAGCCTTGCTGTGGCTGTTTCCGCAGTGAATTTGATTGCTATTATGCAAGCTGGAGCCTTGCAGTGAAGACCAAGGACACGTTATGCCTTTGCAGCTAAGTCCCCAAGTGGCTTTGAGCTTTTTGGGCTTTCACAGGGGAATTCTTGGAGCAACGAGTAGGCTGCGGAGATCAGTACCAGCTGTCTATAGAGCAGGCTTATGTTTTGCCCTCTTTCTGATGGGCTAGTGCTCAGGGAGAAAGCGCTGCGAGAGTACTGTCACGCTAAGAGAAGGAAGGGTCAGAGATCACGCATCTTAATTCATTGGTTTTGCACCAGTGAAAGCTGCTGCAGCTGAAAACAGAATTCAGTCTAGTCTCATGGAAAAAACTGACACCACCTACATCTATGGCTTTGGCTGGTCAAATGTCCAAATAATAGGCATTAAAGGATCTCAACGGGCATGTTAAAGGTACACGTGAAGCGTGCTCAAACAAAGCGCAACGTTGCACACGAAGGGGAATGCAGCCTGACGCTGACTCACTGCTGACTTTGAAGCTGAGCAGCATAAGGGGAGGATGGATGGAAAAATCCTGACTGTCAGGAGATGACTAGTGGAGCATGTGCAAATAGGGCTTAGCTACTGCTCCGTCTTTCCTTTCCAGTCCCCAAACTCAGTTCCTCTTCAAAATATCTCCAACTGCAAGAGATGAGCCAAATGTTGCTGATGGGCATGCTTGACACTGGGATTGCCTGGAAGTAAGAGAGAACTTGGACTGAAGACTTAAAAGCCACGAGGGTAGGGAGAGACAATATCTGAAAGCAAGGAGGCCAAGTTGGCTTGCGCAGTTCAGTTGCGGGCAAATAGTGGCTTGCCAAGCCCAGATTAGGTCACGTTGTATGGAGCTGGTCTGCTACGTTTTGAGTTAGAGTCAATATTGGTGCACATCGGTTGTTTAGAGTTTTTTTTTTTCCTTGTGCTCTTCTGTCACCAACCCTAGAAAATAGAAGTACTGTAAAGATATTTCTGGGTTTCTCCTGAGAAGCTTCTCCAGCTAAGCTGAGTCTGTTGCCTATTGCATGTTTTGTTGTCATCGAGTTTCCTTTTTAAATACCTGAAAGCAACTGTGCAAATAGGTTGCTGCTGGCTTGGATCAATAAGAGATGCTGAGAACGACTGTGATACCAAACTGTGAAATCTGAGGGGTGCAAAGGAGACTGAGCTTGAGGGCCCCGATTCGTATCAACACGCAGCCTGTGTTGTGGCCACACGTGCAGCCAGGAGACTGAATTTGGCGCCAAGCCCTTAAGTGCCCTCGGGGAGCTGATGGGAGGCAGGTCAGACCTTGACAGTGCAGGGATGAATCTGTGGAGTGAAGAGAGGCTTTGCTGGAATTAGCAGGTACAGCATGTAAATAAGATGCGTGTTAAGGTATTACCTCTGGTAACTGGATTCAGCCTCTTCTTCCTTTCTTTCATTTTTACTTGAAAAGTTGCTTTTGGATAATTCCGTGAAACTTCTTCAAACGGCATGTTTGTTTCACGTCCACTACTTGGAATGTCTGAATTAGCAAAAAACACGGTTAAGGAAGTGGGAGGCAGTTCCCCTTGGCACTCCCGCAGGAGCTCCCTGCCCCTCTCTTGCCGCTGGTGTCAGCGAGGTGGAGCTGGGAGCCACGCGGAGCTGGGACCTAGCTCTCCGGCCCTGCCGAGAAAGGGAGAACACGCACGCGTGCAGCCCGGTGTTTGCAGCAAGCCATCGATTCAGGTCTGGTTAGACTGCATTTCCAGCTAGCGTTTTGGCAGCTTATGTTCTTAAAGCACTTTACACAAAGAGCAAGCTAACCACGCTCAGAAAAGCTGGTGATCCTGCTGGCAAACACCTAGTGTTGAAATGGTTTTAAATATATGGGGGGGGGAAGGAAGCTTGTCTGAATCTTCACATGTGACCTATGAGGTAATGCATCTTCGGTTATGGTCAGAAAATTGAACTTTAATGCCTGTTAATGTGACTCATTCTAATTTCCAACTTGTATCCTCCTAATCCTACACTGCCAGTGCTGCAGCTCTAGCGTGATGAGTTTAAGTGGAAAGTTCATTCCTGTAGCTTATGAAGTTTACTGTTTTCAATGCACTTGGAAGAAGGATGCTTGTTTTCTTTGCCACCCAATCAGTAAGGTTCGTTAAGTAACAGCAATGTAGCCTAAACTCGGGGTTTTAAAGTCAGTTTGCTGAACAGAACCACTGCTCTCGTCGTCTTAAAGCTGTTAACTGCCCTGCGGTCTGCTGGGAGCGTCTCGGGCCGGTGCCTCCGAGTCGTGCCCAGCCGGAGACGGCAGCTACCGCTTCTCGCTGCGGAGCAGTCGCTCCCGTGACAATCGGAAACTTGTGCTGGGAGGGGGATTGGCTCTGTTTTGTAGTCACTGCCGACTTCACCTCGAATGCAGTTAAAATCCTGTCCCTTCAAAGGGATTGCTCGGTGTTTCTGCATGCAAAAAAAGAAAAAAGGCAACTGGCTCGGCTCAGTGCTTCACTGCGGTTATGTTTTTTCAGTGCATGTAACGGGACCAGCTGCTGTCGTGTTAACCTGCACTTTCCCTAGTCTGGCGCAGTATTTTCAAGACGTTAACTGTATCTCATCTCCCTTGCAGCCAGCTCAGCACTCTAGTCGTGTGTCGTAAGTGTTAAGTTTACAATCTTAGTTTCCTGAAGCCAGCGCATGCTCAATCCGTAATCCCCAGTACGCATGGAGCACGCCGGAGATGCTAAGCCTGGAACAAGCAAGCCGTGCAAGCAATCCTGACTCGCAGCGCCTGGAGCATGCCTTGGGTTAGATTTAGGCAGGCAAGACTGCGATCCGTGTAATCACTAAGCTCTCAATCACTCCAAAGTGGTAACTGGTTACTTTAACTCAGCTTCCACCAAAGACCGTGGTGTTGGGGAGCTGAATTTTTTTTCCTTTTTTTTTTTTTTTTATGGTGTTAAATCAAGGCCTTTTAGTGCACCGAAAGCCTCCGCAGCGTTCTGACAGCAGGTATCTCGGCAGCGTAATCATGCTGCAGTTCTGAAACACGTTCCTGAAACCTGATCAGCTCTTTAGCGTTTCTAATAATAAGCCACGGCCTGTCGTTCCCATCCTACGTAGGGTAGACACTGTCGTATGCACCTAGACTACACCCCTGTGAAGTTAGAGGGATAATGAGTGATCAGCTGTTTTTCCCCCTTTCAGACCCCAATCCCTCCCCCACAAAGGGATAAATGATTGTGTGCAAGTGTCGGGAGGGTTGGCGCTTTTGTTGTTGTTGTTTTTTAAGTGTCCACTTGTTCTGGGTGAGGAACTGGGATTAGGAAAACACCAGCGGATTCAGCTGGTGGGGAATCCCTACCACCAAGTCCAACGGGAAGGAAACTCTCGCCGTCCCTAATGAACTGTCGCTTCTGCGCCCGGCAGGAAGCCTGAGCTGGAAGCATCCGTGTCCTCGGCTAACTGTGACAAACAATCTCCGTGTGACTTTAGGTTGTGTCTCGTAAGACCAGTGTTGCATTTGAACCGCCTTTTTGTTGGGGTAATTCTTAGTGATATTGGAAATACCTCCGATGTGCAGGTTAATGGAGTAAAGCATTGCACTCCAGGCGTGATCATATGTTTCTGATAATCTTTATGAAGAAATGTTCAAGTTGTAAACTTATGTACATTTTATTAAAGCTGTATCTGATCAAAATACACCTTCTCTGCTGCGTGTTTCTTCCCCTCTGTTCATGCCAAATATATTTGCTGAATGCCAAGATTCTGGTTTTTAACTAGTTTTTCTTCCCACTAAGGCACTGAATTCCCTAGTGAGACTTTTATCTAGCAGTTGCAAAATCAAACCGATCTTGTTTCTTTAAGCAGAGTTTTTTAGCAAGGGATATTCCAGTGTATTGGGGAGGAACCTGGCTGTGCCAGGGCAGCGCTGCACCGGCACAAGACAGCCCCGTTTTTCCAGCAGCCTCGAACCCTGCAGATGCCTGACCCGCCGCAGGAGAGCAGGCACGGAGCGAGTCCTTCCCCGCAGCCGATGGGCTGCCGTGGCCTCTCCCAGCGCGCTGCCTGCGCGTGCCGTGCCAAACGCCGCCGTGGCCAGGAACAGGCCTTGGCAAGGCGCGGGGGGGACGTGCTTCGCGTGAGCGCAGCTGCGTGCCAGGGCACAGCGACTGCAGCCGAACACGGAGGAATCACTGAAGCGAAGGGCTGACACGCTGTGAAAGAAACTTTGCTTTATTTTTATGTTCTACTAACTGTAATAGAATAAGAAGGTATGGACATGACTTTCAGTCCAGAATTGGCAGGGATATAATTGTACTAAAGGGGGAAAAACGAAGCCATCACAGGCACACGTGCTATAATGTGTTAATCTTGCTGAAAGTGCAGGTGTTGCCCTTTTCCCCCAGAGAGGCTCTTCTCTTCTTCCTAGTGCAATGGCCTCAAGTACAGGCAGTGGTTGCAATCTGCAAAACCGAGAGCTTCCACCCCAAAGATACTGCAATTTCAGTCAATGCTTTAACCCGATAAAGTTTTTCTGTGGACCCAGCGGCAGGTAGGTTACTGGGAGGAGGGCTGAATTCTCAGTTTCGTGGTAACTTCTAAGCAGATTTTGATGTATGCAACAATCTGGCTCTCCCAGAAGGTCTCCCAAGGGCCGGTCCGGCGTGCGGGCAATGGCCTCGGCCTCGCGGGAGCTGGCGCCGAGTCCCCTGCAGCCCCCTGCCAGTGGAGGACTTGACTTGTAGGGATTTACTCTTATTCTCTGGTTTCTGCTAAAAGCAGAAGAGGGAAGCTGGAGGGGATCCTAGAGGGCTGGTGAACAGGAATAGAGAGGCTGAGTTTGATTCCCTCATTCAAAAAATTTTTTTTAAATGTCTTCAAGTTTATTAGGACATGCCCCTTAAATAGCATGAGGTCATTAATTTGGCTGTTAACACAATATTTGAGCATACCCTTTCTTCTCGGCTTGCACAGAGAGCTGTAATGTTACGTGGCTGGAAGCGCGGGGAGATGCGAGCGGGCGAGACGGGCAAGAAAAGGCTTTTTGTGAGTAACCGCACTGCCTTCCGACCTGGCGAGGTTCTCCTGCCCAGGACTGTTTCTAAAAATCGGTCTCTTACAGGTCCTGCCGCTTCCGGGCTATAACGCGAAGTGGATCCAGGAGCTCGGACGTGGCCCTGAGGGTGGCCAGCATGGCCCGAAATGGTAAGAAAAAAGTACCTGTTTTAAAAACAAAAAAACCCCCAACTAGTTAAACTTGGGCTTGGTGTCTTGCTAGGCTTGTTCTTAGAAAAAGAGCCTATTTCACGTTATCTAGGCTGTTTATTTCCAGCAGAAAAGTTGACTCTTTGCCAGCCAAGTAGTGACGGGTGGGGGGGGGGACCCGAGCTACGCCAGGCATCGGCATAGCGGGGCCGCTTTGGGCTGGGCCTTGCACAGGGAAAAAGGCCAGAAAGGGATAAATGCTGCACAATAAGCATTTTGTTTGCTTTGACTCAGACGTAAGCAGAGCCTGAAATACACCGCTCAACCTTGTATTTCCGTCATGGAGAGCACGGGGTTTTGCCCCCAGCAGCACCGGTGCCCAGGCGCGTTTGCAGCTGCTCCTTGCGGGTTTTCCTCAACCACGTGGCACTTAAAATCATTAAACCCCCCCAAGGGGAGGATTTCCTGTCCCCTTCTGGGGCTTCCCTAAGTGCTGTGCATCCCCGTTTAAAAAAACCAAAACCAACCCCAACCAAAAATCACCCCTTGAATACAAAAGGCAACAGCCACGTGTCCAAGGTGGAGCCTGTTTCCCTGGGCAGGGGCTTCGGGTGCCCCACAAATGCTGGGTATTAAGAAAGGGGGTGGGTGGGAGGGGTGGGCTGCAGCCGGCACCTTCCTTTGCAGCTAGACCTGTTGCAATCCTCTTTGCAGCCAGCCCCTTTGCACCCCCCCCTCTTTACAGCTAGAACCTTTTCACACCCCCTTTGCAGCCAACACCCCCCCCCTTGTAGCTAGCCCCTTTAGACCCCATTTACAGCTAGAACATTTGCACTCCCCCTTTGCAGCTAGAACTGTTGCATCCCCCCTTTTGCAGGCAACACCCTCCCTTTGCAAACACCCCCCTTGGCAGCTGGAGCCTTTGCATGCGCTCCCCTTTGCAACCAGCCCCTTTGCACCCTTTGCAGGTAGCACCCCCCACCCTTTGCACCGTCTTTGCAGCTAGCACCCCCCTTCGCGCCCCATCTTTGCACCCAGCATGCACCCCCTCCCTTTGCACGCCCCCCCCTTTTTTGCAATCAGTATCCCTCCCTTTGCACGCCCCCCCCCTCTTTGCAACCAGCACCCCCCCTTGGGGCGCGCGCCCCCGCCCTTGGCGCGCGCCGTTCCCGCCCGCCGTTCCCGCCCGCCGCCGCCAGGGGCCGCGGCGGCGCCTCGCGCCGGACCGTTGGCGCGGCGCCCGGCGGCCCTGAGGAGCGCTAAGATGGCGGCTGCGCGGTGGCTCGGCGCGGCTGCGGCGCTGGGCGGCCGGTAGGTGACTGCGGGGCTCCGCCGGCTCCTCGCTGCCGCGGCCCGCAGGCGGGCAGGAGCCAGCCCGGACCTCCCCGGCGGGGCCCCTCCTCGCCCCCTCCCCGCGCGGCACCTCGCGGCGCCGCGGCCGCGTCAGGCTCCCCTCGTCCTTCCCCTTCCCGCCTCCTTTCCTTCTCCGCGGCAGCAGGGCGACGTTATTTCTTCCTCTTCCTCCCTACAGACGGGCGGGGAAGGATTATTTCTTCCCCACCCTGGTAGAGTCGGGCAGGGAGGCGTTAATCCCCCCCCCCCCCAGCGCACAGGTGCCTGAGAGGCCGTTCACCCCCGGTGCGCGCCCGGGTGTGGGAAATGAGGGGTAATTACCCCCTGTGTGCTCAGGAACACGCGGTGAGGAGTAATTACACCCCCGTGTGTGCTCAGAGCTGGGCAGAGAGGAGTTATGCCCCTCTGCGTGTGCTTAGGGCTGTGTAGTGAAGGGACATTCCCCCCAACATGCGATAAGGACCACGTAGTGAGGGGAAATCCCCCCCCCCCATGTGCTTAAGACCATGTAGTGAGGAGTAATTTTCCTCCACATGTGCTTAGGGCCATGTAGTGAGGGGAAATCCCCCCCCCCCGAACATGTGATAAGGACCATGTAGTGAGGGGAAATTCCCCCCCCACATGCGCTTAGACCATGTAGTGAGGGGTAATTCCCCCCCAACATGTGATAAAGACCATTTATGAGGGGAAATTCCCCCCCATATGTGCTTAAGACCATGTAGTGAGGAGTAATTTCCCTCCACGTGTGCTTAGGGCCATGTAGTGAGGGGAAATCCCCCCACACACATGTGCTTAAGACCATGTAGTGAGGGGTAATTCCCCTCCCCATGTGCTTAGGACCATGCAGTGCAGGTTAATTCCCCCCAACATGCAATAAGGACCATGTAGTGAGGGGTAATTCATCCCCTACATATGTGCAATGAAGAAAATTTAACTCCCTTCCATGTGCCAAGTGCCATGCAATAAGGAGTAATTCTCCTCTGCATGTGCTAAGGGCTATGCAATGAGGGGTATTTCCACACATACACACACTTGCTAAGGACCATGTAGTGGGGGGTTATCTCCCCACAGGTGCTGGGGACCTGTGCAGTGAGGGGAAATGCACCCCCTAGCCATACTAAGGATCAAGTAATGAGGGGTAATTCCCCGCCCCCCCCCCCACACACGCAGGTAGTAAGGACCATGCATCAAAGGTACAATTCCAGTCTATTAACTGAGGGTCTGGTAACGATGGGTTAGTTCTTTTCCTTTCCTCTTCACTATGTAAAGATCTCTTGTCAGGTAGTGAACAGTTACTCTTGTACATGTATGTAGTAATATGTGTGTATTTTACAGCACCAAAAAGTTTGAGAAACATATATGCATGTATGGATACTCTGATTCTGGTGGACTTTTGTCCTTTTGCTTTGTTCTCTAAGGGAGAAGAAAATTGGAGGGTGGGCCTGTCCTTTTAGTTCGTTCTTTCTGCTTGCAGATAGTTGGGATATGGATAGTAAAAATCTCTTTTCCTTCTCCTTCACGTTATACAGCGGGAGTGTGGTCTGTGGGCTCTTTTTAGCAGAGTTGTGGGTGTGGAAGGTTTAGTCTCCTTTTCTCCCCAAAGCTGAAAGGGGGAAGGAGAATTTTTCTCTTGGGGGACCGTCCTTATACATGCCCTTGTTGATTCCCTACCTGTTGTCAAGACCATGAAAGTAGCCAAATGGCATGATTTAGACCTTTTCTGTGTTCATGCCTCCCTTAGTGCTAACTGGGAGGGGGGGTTTCATGAGATTAAGCTTTTGTCCTGTGCTTGAGGAATTGGGGACCAGGTGTGGTGATTCTTTTCTGATTTATGACCCTCTAAGAGAGTCAGAATCTCTTTTGTGCTTAGTAATAGCCTCTGCAAATTTGTTTTAGGTGGTTTACTTGCTTTCCCCCCCCACTGTACACTGAAGAGGAGGAAAAAACCAGATCTAATCCCTTATGTATTTATCTGAGCTATCTTCTACATGAAGGCGTTCTTTGGTTACGTTTTCTAACTTTTACTTTGCTCTGAAATACCTAGGCTTCTCCAGACATGTGGGAAAGACCTACACACAAGTCTACCTTGAACCCATAACATGGTATTTTCTCATCTAATAAAAAATTCCAAGAGGGTAGTATTCATTTTGCCACTGTGCACTGTAGCGTTGCCTCTGGAGTTTAAACTGCCCCTTTGTTTGGATTTTCATGTCTCTGACTAGTTATAAATTAGGAATTTACACATAAAAATAATCATTTGTATGTTGTTGGCTGTGCGTAGAGTTATGGAAATCGGATGTGCAAGCACCTAGTTAAACTCTTGAAAATTAGGCTTATGATTTATCACTCTGCCTTACTTGATTTCTCTGATGGTTTACTTGGTCCTTCTGCTTTCCCTACTGTGGGCTTTGTCTCAGCGGATGATATTTCCCCTATTTTGACTGCTGGTGTGGTTTATATGACCAGTATGGACTAGAGCTTTTAATTTTAATTTGCCCGTTTTCCTTCTGGGGGTCTTTTTCTCCCGTGCCTAGAACTAATACTTAAACTGGAATATATTGGATTTATTTATTTGCGAAAGGGAAGAAATACAGGCATAGGGGTGGACAATGGTGAGGTATAGTTTGGTAAGTGTACCTAATAGAGTTTTTGTCTCTTATCCAAACATTGTCTTGTTAGCTTTTCTCTTAGGAGAATTGTTTGTGTAAGGGCAGCCACTGCGTTACCTGTTTAGCCAGTCTTATATCTTCCAAAAGTCACATATAGAAGAGTCTTGTGTTTGGCTAGCTAAACTGTTGGAATATAGGAGTAAATTCTGGCCTTTAGTCTCAGGTGCTTGGGGTTGGATTCATCTCACCTGTTTGTAATCTTCTAAAAATGAGGCATCTAGTCCAAGCTAGATTTTTAGGTTCTTGCTACAGTCAAGGGGAAGACAAAGAGGCCTCTCTGGGGTTTTTATCCTCTTCTGTTACAGGTATGTAAGGTGATTTGCCTTCCTTTAGTAACTGTGAAGGAGCCTAGAGTAACTTTTAGGTGATAAGAAGTGGGACAGGTAGGACTAATTTGTTATGAAATCTGAGAGAGAGAGAGAAAGTGCTGAACATCTGTTCTACTTCTGCTGCAAACATGGAGTCCAGGGGAAAAAGTAAGGGGACGTATTGTAATCTAACCTGTGAAGTTTGCTACATTACCTGATAGGATGAAGGTAGGTAAGTGTCTTACTGAGTTCTGGGGATACTAAGAGCATGTGAAGTTCTCTTTTTTTGGGGTACTGAAGAAGTACAAACTCCTAATTTGGGAATTGTTATTAAAATTGTGATTTCTCTTTAGGTTCTGTCATATGATGTTAAAAGACCATAATTTGACAACTAAACAGTCTCTCCACCAATTTGTACAAAAGAAACCATTTCTCCCATTTGTGGTATTGCGTAATACAGGTAAATACAGGTTAAAAATAAGTGAAAATAAGTAATGAATGTATTGTGGGATTTTTTTATTTTGTGGTAATAACGAAAGTATACTCTTTCTGAAATCTGAGTTTTCTGGAAGTTTTTTAATGAGGTACAAGCACATACGCAGCTTGGAGAGAAGACGTGGATTGCTCACTTTGTACTTTATTATCTATGCTTTTTCTATGTCATTCAGCTGCTAAGACTTGTAAGGAGCTTTGCTAGTGCAAAACATACCATTTGGGCTTTGCTGCACTCTTTAATTTAAATCCTATCTTGGAGTAAATGCATCCTTTATGAAAGACCTCCTGTTACCCTCTGTCCTGCTTCAGCTGCTGAGCTCAGCGAGGTTAAGTTACTGACCATCCAGGGTATAATCTTGCAAGCATGAAGACAGAGTCTTTCATTTTTAGAGCTGTGATGTTTTCTTTTTTAAAATTTTCTCCTGCTGAATATGTTCCCATATATGTATCTGGTCATTTATGAGAAAAGAACTTTAAACTTTTTGTTTTAATTCTAAGTTGTGTCATGTATTCTAGTGCTGGGGATATTCAGGCTTGAAGTAAATCTTGCTTTTTTGCATTTTGCCCCAGTTCCTTTCTATTTGTCTACGGTTTTAATAAGGTAACATAAAATTAAACAGAAACCATTTAGTGTTTGCGATCTAAACTAACATGATACGCTAATATGAAAAGTATTATAATGATCAAATTTGGGCTTAACAATAAAGAAATTTATAGAATTGTTATTAAGGTGTATTTTTTGTCTGTGTGTTGTGATTCAAATCCCTCTTATTAGTAAGATAACCCCCGCCCTCCCAGCTTGTTAGCCTATGCAGTCTTTTCAGTGATCTATATGTAGTTTAATTTGCTCATAACTATGATATGCAGACTTGACCTGGCATATTTACTTCAGGTTAAAGACATCTCCTGAAATGAAAAATGTTGAGAAAGGTAGGAGAAAAATGAAAATGAAAAATGAGTATGAGGCCGTTAGAGATGTTTAGACTCTCTTGAACACTGTCTCTGTTCAATAGAAAAATGATGCAGAATAGCAAGGTGGTCCTTTCGGTAGCACACTGTCAAAGGATACATTCCCCATTATTATTATCTGCAATAGTAACTTGATGATAACCTGAAAAAGCAAAGGCTGAGATTTGGTTTATTGTATCTGCTTGTACAGTTTTTCATAAGGCAATATACTCGGCAAACTCCCCCCCCACACACACACACACTGAAATGTGCTGCTTTTGCAACTGCTTTACAGTGCTGTAGCAAAAGAGTTAAAAATTAATCTGCAGGTGCTGTTGCATGGAATTAGTCACAAATGGAAATCTTATTTAAATGAGTCTGCTCAGGCAGCAGTTTCTTTTTAATTTTGATTTCAGAGGAGTCCAATCCTATCTGGTCCAGCACCATGGTTTTTCATTTCAAATTTAATCATGTAGCTAAACAGGTAGACTGTGAAAGCTTTAGTCATCCAAGTATTTTACCTGCTTTTGCAAATGTCCTTCTAAAGTCTGCCTGTATTTGATATCTTCTTCTTACTGGAATAGATATAGAATGGAATAATAACCAAGCACGTATGGTGTTCCTTAGAGAATTGAAAGAAAAAATATAGATGTTACATGTAAGTACAGCCCCGTACCAGCTACTGAATAATAAATTCTGACTGGGTTATTCACAGTTGTACAAAGAACTCCAATTTGATTATTAAAAAAAAGCTAGTCTTAGGAAGATGGATTTTCAACTGCAGAAGACACTATCTTTTGCATTAAAATACAGTTGCTACCCACATGGACGCTTTTCTGAGAGATGATACATCCGTTTGTGTTTTAGAGCCTTAGAAATGCTAGATGACTGATGTTGGATAGTTGTCAGTTACCCATTACTTTCAAAAAATTGGCAGAGCGTACTCAGTTTACACCATCCAAATCCACTCTTGCAGGTTACTTGTAATTTACATTGTTATACTGAATGTGATTTTCTATGCTGCATTGATCTGGAAGATGTGTTCTTCCGTCCCTGTGGATAAAGCTAAGTAGTTGCTCGTTGAATCAGGACTATACTTTTCATGTTAAAGCGTAAGCATTTCTATGCTAAGTCTTTTTTTTCTTTAAATAAGTAGCATGTGCATACTTTGCCATAGTGTGTGTTCAAGTTAAATGGGTTGTTACCATGACAGACACCTGCAGAAACAATTTGGCAATTTATAAATAGCCTGATTTGTCAGCTACTACTAGAGAGTCATCATCAAAATGGCAGTTTAGGAAATGAAAATGTCAGCTCTTTTTGTTGTTTTAAATCCCTGTGTATCATACATCTCTGAAGTTAATGTGAGCTTGTTTCTTGGGTGTGATTTATTTATAAATATTAGTTCCTGGGGATTTTTGTTTTTAAAATGCATTTTTTGTTTGCTGAATGTACTGTACTGTGAGAAGAACAAATATCATTGCCTGTTTTGTGGCGTGATTAGGTATGCAGGGAAAGTAGTGACTAGAAGGAAAAATAGGAGAAGGGGGACTGTCTCGAACTGATGTTTACCTTCAGTGGGATGTCAGATGTCCTCTGTGGACATGTCCACAGGAAAACACGCTACTAAAAGTATGCCATTAAATGTATAGTTTTCATTTTTATTCAAGACCAACTTTTTTCTTTTAATGCTCTTTTAAAAAAAAGATCCTCACCCTGCCAGTAACTTCAGTAAATAATAAAATACAATCAACATTATCTTTTAAACATCTTTACCAGTGACATACAAATAATTTTACTTCAAATTGCTGGTTAGGTTCAGTTTCTAGAGGACAGATGTTATTGGTTGAGCTGTGAATTCAAAAAAAATGGTTGGAGTAGCTATAGAAAACTATATAAACTTTGAAAAGCTGGGCAAATTCTCTGTTTACAGTGACGTCTTATGCCATGAAAGTACTACAAACAGGGTGTGGTTGGCTGTAACCGTTATTATCTACGTTTTTGATAATTCTGGAAGAGTAAAAAAAAAATAATCATAACTTGTGCATATCTTCAAGAGAGGGTTAGTAAAACTGGCTATGTGTGTGCTTTAATGTTATGAACAGTAAGTGATAATGCTGGAAGAGGGACCTCACAGCATTTGAGGATTGTAAAATTAAAAAAAACTGAAGACAACAGAGAAATGAAGGTTGCAAATCTCGGCCTTTGAGAGAAAGTGAGAATGGTACTGTCCTCATGCAAATTGACATTGACCGTTGCAGTAGGAGGCTTTTTATTTAATGAAATTTAGTAAGAGAAGCAGAGACAAGGTTCCATTTATCTGCTTGTTCCGTATAAGATAAAGTGACTGTGTTTATCAGTCTTCATGTTAGTTTAGATGCTTTCATAGAACCCATTGAATCATGTTTTGGAAGTATCATTACACAGACTGCTCTTTGTTTTTTCACAGCACAATGATCATTAATAGTCTTGACTTGCTAAATAAGCAGGATCTTTGAATTTCTTCACTTAAGCTGCTTCTGCCTGATTACGTTAACTTTCTTTTTTTTTAATTTCCAGTAAGATGCATGTTTATTCAAACTCAGGACACACCAAATCCAAATAGTTTAAAGTTTATTCCAGGGAAAGAAGTGCTGGAGTCAAGGACTATGGAGTTTTCCTCACCAGCTGCAGCATTTTGCTCACCTTTAGCAAGGTATTATTAAACTTGTCATAGTTTGTTTGGGGGACCTGCATGGGGTGTGCGTCTACAACTGATGTTTTAAACATAGCTGAGTGTTCAGGAACAGATGGGCTGGATTTCAGTTTTTCATGTTGCTTTACTCGTGCATAAAATTGAAGCTGGAAAGATTGTTGTTGCTAAAGTAAACTTTCTGTGTTTCTGTACTACCTATGTCAGTATTGTAGCAGAATGCCTCGTGATCTAGTTCATGCAGCTGGATTAAGTAGCAATAAAGTCCAGTAATCTTGAAGATATGCTGCATGATTGGTGAGACCTCTTGCCCTGATTTTGTAAAACCTTTCCTGTCGGAAGACTCCTACTTTGAGTAGTTGCTTGAAAATCATACAGCTCTTCACAGTTAGGCAACATAGGGAACTAAACAGTCACAAATGTTACATGTTTAAAATTAGTAGCTTGCTTAATTTGGCAAATGTTGTTGTTAACCTGAAATTCAGAGCCAATGGATTTTTCCTCTGAAGAGAGTTTATTATATTTCAGATATTGAAAAAAGGCAAGTTTTGGCCTGCTTTTTCAGGCTTGATCTATAACAGGTCTTGGGTTTTGCAACTCTCAATACCAAAATGCACAACCTGGAGTAAGAATCACTATGCAAACAATCCATTTATATCATCTTGGAGTAAAAGGGGTTTGGAGCACCATCACAAGTCTCTCTGGAAATACTTGGAAGCACCTATTTTTGCATTTTTGTTATTGCTTTCACATTAGCCTCTGAAAATAAGTTTCCTTTATCTCTTATGTGGGTGGAAAGGCTTTGGTTGGAGAGCGAGATCCAGAAATGCTGTAATAAGTTACCTCCAGAGATACTAGTTTAAGTCATCTTTGTGTATCCTGAAAGAACTGCATGCAAGTAGAAACTATTCCATGTGATGCTCTCCGAGAAGTATAGGGTCATCAAGTACACAGCTGCAGCGTTTCCAAAACGCTCTGTCTGAATTGTTTGAGAGCAAACAGCACCTTTACGAGCAAAGCTCTGTGACTTCAAGGTAACAAATGCAATGTGAACGGTTTTCCAGGACATCAAAATATGTTGTCACACTGCTGAAACAGTAGGATCTGATTATGCCAAAGTACATTAGGTTGCAGAATGCAAGCAACTGTCAGAAAGTGGCTTTATGTTGTCAGATATCTGCAAGTAGACTTTTTCATCAAAGGTGATGTATATGCTAAAATGTGTACCATGGCAAGTACACTGTGTTGTACACCTTAATGGAAGACAATTATATGACTAATATATGTTGTTAAAACTCAGATTACAGTTTTTGTAAGTAGAATGCTCATTTACCTTCAAATAGAAAATGCATTTTCCAAAGGAAAGTGTTTCATTGGTCTTGGATAGTTTAGTGCATCTGTATAATTTCATTGTTTAATTAACTTTAAAATGCAGTTGGTTTAAAACACACTATAAGCTTATAACTATTTCCTGTGTGGAAATTTTTTCAAATGGATATTGTGAAATCTCTTCTGGCATTTTTTCATCACACATACCTTTGTGATAATATTTCTAATTCCTGAATTCATCTTTTTTGGTCTTTCACTCCTTCAGGAGAATATCTTTTTTTCATCTCTGTAAACTAAAGAAAATATGTTCCTTTCTTTCCAAAAATAGTCATTACAGTCTTTTGCTGGATTTAACTCTGAGTTCTTACTTTTAATGATTCTTTTCTTTTTTACTCTTATCCTCATGAACAGCATCATTCATTTATTTTATAGTTGAATTAGTTGGGTTTTATCGAAGCCTATGTGGAAATTGGTCTTTAAACTCTCATTCTGTTTTTATACTTCAAATATTGTCAAAAGTATGCTCGCTTTCCTATCTGAGTTTTTGTGTTGGTTTGGATGTGTGCTAATGTATCACCGGTGGTGGGTGCTGTATGGTGCTATCTTAAGTGGCTTAGTATCAAACTTAGACCTTTACTAGATCTCAAAGTTATTCATGTGCCATAATAATGAACAAAAATGTTGACGATTGCTCACAAAGTGAGTTGGTGTGTTAAAGCCTTGTGGACTACTCAGCACTGAACTATTTATTTAATGGCAATGTCTTCTGCTTTTCCCAAGAAAATTGAGGGCAGCTTTTATTAAACTCGGTTATTTTTAATATCATGCTTTAATCTAAGGAACACTCCTTGTGTTTGCACCAGTCCTACCTGAAACATTATATACCTGCTAGTTTTGAGGCTGATTTTTATATAGAGAAAATAATTTTGCCTCCGAAAAAGATTTGGAGAGAGAGTAGCTCTTTTGCTTATCTTTTGGAAAAGTCCTGTAAGATATGTTCAGTTTTACTTCCTGTACGGCTTCACAGCAGGATCTCCTGGCTCTTAGTGAAACTGAGAAGGCGCTATACTGTGGTGAATTAACTGCCAGTCTCTCTTAATGGTTCTGTTTTCAGAAGTGCTTATTTTTGTTTAGAAATATATTCTAGAACTTTTTTGGGGGACGGATTAAATAAATCTTCTTAGGAGTTTGGCTGAAGTATGCGCTTTGTTTTGTTTTAGACAGTTATTCCGAATTGAAGGAGTTAAAAGTGTTTTCTTTGGGCCAGACTTCATCACAATCACAAAGGTAAGTAGAACAGCGATTCAAATACGCTACAATATGAACTGCGATTCAGCTACCTAATAGATGGTTATATCCATTCAGACTCTTCTTGGAGATGCATAGTGCAAGTACCAGAGGCAATGGTCGCAAGTGGTATTAAGGGAAATTCCAGTAATATAAAAGGGGGAAAAAATCACAATGTGTGGATAAGCGCTGGAACAGGTTGCCCAGAGAGGTTGTAGATTCTCTGCTCTTGCAAATGGTCAACACTTGACTCGATGAGGCCTTGAGCAGCCTGCTCAACTTGGAGGCTGGCGTGGCTTTGAACAGGGAGTTGGACTAGATGGCTTCCAGAGATCTCTTCCAGATTAAATTATTTAATAATTGGGATCAAGTACATTGTAGGCAGTGTTGTGTTTATCTAGGGTGTGGAGTTCATATCGGCAGAAGTAAGGCTTTGCATAGTAATCATGCAGTTACATTTTTATTGTATGGGAGACCACAGGGCAATTCAGTGAATGATACTTTGGCTCAGAATCAAATGGAACCTAACTCAGAATTGAGTCTCTGAAACAGTTTGGCAAAAATACGTGTCAAATAATGTGTTTGGGAAACTTTATTTTTCAACGTCAGTTGTTAGTGACTGGGTTTTTTTTAGTTATTTTTTTATAGCATTTGGCTTGCAAACAAGGAAACCTTTCTGTTGACTATTTTAAATTGAGTCTTACTAAACAGTTCTGACCAAGCCACACTGCACAAAACTATTCAATAAAATCCATGCATCAAACATGAGTGCCCATTATGGTATTTTTAACATAAGAAGGATCCCAATGCAATTTATTATTATTGAGAGGCAGATGCTCTGTTTTTATTCATTTTTCTTCTGATTTTCATAGGAGAGTGAAGACCTTGATTGGAACTTGCTGAAACCAGACATTTATGCAACTATAATGGATTTTTTTGCCTCTGGTTTACCTGTAGTTACTGAAGAGGCACCTAGGACAGATACAGGTAAATTGAACTTTTCAGGAAGAGGCCAGTATCTTCCTCTGGTTTTCATCCTTACCATACCCAGAAGATCCTGCATCTGAACCTCAGAAAAGCATGCAAGAGAAGTTAAAGTGAAAGCTGCTAAAATTAACACAGGAAAGAATTTGCAGAGAATTTAAAGTGAAAGATGCTAAAATTAACTTGGGAAAGAAATTGCAGAATGCATATGTTCTTGTGGAAGAAATGATAAACTGTCCAAAACAGTTGCTTAACCAAGTATACAAAGCCTGATTCTTATCTAACATAGTATGAGGTCTGTATCTTCACAGGAGCTACACTGAATTATGTTTTTTGGCAGCGTGGACCATGTTGTCCGGTCGTACTTTTATTGTGTGTGTGGTTTTTTTTGCAAGTATTGAGTTTCCTTTTACAAAGTTTTTGAACATTGCTTCAAATCCCCCCCCCCCTTTAATGGGCCCCTGCAAAGGTTTCCATTTCCCTTCTTAAATCAAAAAGGAGTGTCCAGGCTTAATGCCCATGTATTAATGATGGGTTTATGTTCTTATATGAACAAGAAACATTAAGAAGTCATCTACATGTGTTAAGATATGCAGACAAGAGTAAAGAAATAGCTTAAGATGGCCACAGGACTTTCTAGAAAGCCTGTCTGCAGTGACAGTGAAAAGTAATGTAGAAATATTTAATGCTGTATATTTTGGTTCCACTGAAAAGACATTTTTAAAAACGTGAGATGCTTAAAAGTCTTCAGGGGTATACCTAAAAGTAAAAGCTTGTTTTTTTTCTCAAGAGTCCTGAGAAAGCTATGATCTTCAGTTGCAGACTTCTTTATGGTATTACTATTTGCCATTTTTTCTGGTTCTTAATAAAATGTGGGTCTGTGTTTCTTTTCCAAACTGTAATAGAAAGTACTGAGACTAGCTTACTATTTAACTCAAGGAGTTGCCCTTTATTTTTTCATTTGCAACTTACCTGCTTGTACAATTTTTCTTTCCCCAGTGTTTTAAGGAAGATTGCAATTATTTAATTCCTCTTTGCTCTATCATGTCTGGATTTCCTTTTAATATTCATGTAGATTTTACTTTATTTGTGGGGAAAAAAAGTCTTTAAAAATAATTCTACAAGACAAAGACTGAACTTGAAATTATATACTGAACTGCTAAAAACAGACCTATTCATAATTTCTTCCTCCCAGAGGAAAAAATACTGATGAGCTAGTCAGTCAGTCGGCTGCTCAAGAAACTGATGTGGATTGTGACATTCTAGTAAACTGGAATTTCTCACTTCTTACCCAATACACATTAGTATTTTTCTGAAGGGTTATGTGGTGTAGCCCTTTATGTTTCACCATATGTGGATGAGTCCAAGGACACTTGAGTTGGGTTGCTAAAACATTGCTTTTGAGGACCCTTTCTTAACCTGGGCATCCTTATTGAATGCTAGTTGTTGCTTTTATTTTTCCTGTGCTGCTTTCCCTATCAGAAAAGGTTGCACTGCCGTTGTCTGTTAAGGCCTTTGTCTGTTATTTGAGGAGAGCTGTGAACTAACATTGTTTTATGTCGGTGAAAGTCTGTGATGTAAATATGGATAATTCAGATGAAGATGTTTACTCTGAATTAGACTCTTGCCTTTTGGTTTCAGTCATCTCAGTGATGTTTATACTACTTCATACTGCCATTATGGATATACAGTGTTTGTAACCATAATGAAACTCCTCCTGTGTTCTGATTTGCCCCCCCCCCTTTTCTCCCTGCAAAGCTCCATCAGAAGAAGATGATGAAGTTGTATTAATGATTAAAGAACTGCTGGACACAAGAATAAGGTAAACCAGCAACATTGCTAGGCAAAGTGAGTTAGGCTTGTGTTTTGGAATGAGTTGGAGAACAGTGTGTTTTTTTCCTAGTTGTTTGTGATTTCACAGTTCAGTATCTAGCGTGGGGGTATAAAATGCTAAACTGACCAGAGTTGTGAATACTGTTTCCTCTAACTGAAAATTTTCTATCTAGTTTTTCTGTTTAAACAAACTATGTGCTGAAAAGAGTCCATATTGCTGAATGATTTTAGAATACTGCAGGATCTTACCATCCGTAGTTCATTTAAACAGGTCCATTGGATTTAACCTGGTTATTGCTAGGTAATGAAAACAACAGAAATAATCTTTGGTTTTACAGTAGCCTCTTTCTTTTTTCTCTAGTTTATTCATCTCTGTCTTCATTATACTTGTCCTTCCAAGTATTTCAGGCAAAGTAGGTTATGCTCTGGATTGGCCGTACTCTGAAGGAAGACACACTAGCAGGTTTCCCTGGCTGTCTGAGCTTCAGTGGGTTTTGTCCTTATACTCTCGTGCAATTTCATCTGTGTTTTAACACAGCTTGAATTTAGAATCTTGTGGTTACTAATGAAGTCTCGAGAGTGGCTAGTGGATCATGTTGTTTACCTGAAGTATATTTTTATGTTCATTAATTGCCTCCCAAAGTGAACTGAAAGCAATAGGAAACGTGACATTCTGGATGCAGCGAAAAATGCCTGATGTATTTTTCAAGTTGTCTGATGGCACTTTCTTCCCCAGCTCAGAAATTATAGTAACCAGAAACTTGTAGATGGGTCAAAATCATGGAATTCATTTTCATTTTTCCAGAAGATGCAATGAATTTGGACTTTTTTATATTTTGTAATTTCAAAAATTTTTAAATTTCTATTTTAAAATACTGCTGTGGTTATCTCAGAGCTGACACATGGCACTAGTTAGTTTGCCTCAAAGGAAAGAGGGAGAAAGGCAGAAGTAAGTTGAAACACTTTCCCCAAGCGTATTGATGTGTGTACTAAGCATTGAAACATTTTACCCAAGTATAATATTATACAAAATCATGATAGAAAGTAGCATTCAGTAAGCCCTGCTCTTGCTGGGTATGCGGTCACTTAAAATCCTTATGGTATGTTAGTCTTAGATTTCCCTGTGGCCTTTCTTAAAACCCACAGAATTTCTGTTGAAGTTATTGGTTCCCTCCCCCTCTTTTTTTTCTTGCTTTTTTCTGCTGGGCCAAGAAGCTGTTGATGAGAATACTAGCAGCAGTGTATTTTACTTCATTATACAGCAGGACAGTTTACAGGAGTTATATATAAACTGGTGGTGCATACAGACCGTTTATTGTTTAGTCAATCAAAAATAGGGGCAAAGAAGTCAGAAGGTGCAGGGTGGGAGGAATGGAGATCTGAAAGGTACTGTAGCATGTTAAAAATCTTATTTTTAAATAAAATTGAATTTTTAGTCATATATTACATCTGTTGGCTTTCTGGAACGGAGGTAATTTGCTACAGTGAGTTGTTAATAAATGTGTTGGATTTGTAGATTATTCTGTTAGGAGTGTAGTTCTCAAAAGAGTTATTTTGGAAATTAGTATAAAGAGCTTCTGTTAGAGTAACTTGATGGTTTTAGCTTGGTCTGGAAAAATGTTGCTATGGGGATGCAGTTAAAATGCTGGGTATTTGTTGGTCGCAAAAGGAGTCCAGGCTGCAGAAATGCTAGTAGTATTGGGATATGATCTTAAGTGATGCTGGTTTCTTCATCAGTTAACAGGATTAGGCTTTTAAATATTTGGAGCTTTTTCTCCCTTGTCTAAACAAAGGTGAACTACATATTTGTTTATGGAAGCACTCAGGGACTTTTTATCACCGTCCCTAGTCATGTAACAGATGCAGATGCATCATGTGGTAGGACGTGTGCCTCTTACCTGGTGGCAGACACCTGGATTTTGGTGCATAACTGAGGCATGCATCGTCACATGAGGACTGGGGAGGGCCTCAAGGCAAATCAGTCTTTCTCTGCAGGCTGAATCCAACTTCTGCTCCAGGGTGCTTACCCTTGTCCCTAGAATTTAGATACTCTTTCATGTACTGCTGCATTCAGTGTACAGTAAGTTTCAGTATAGAGGATGGACCTTTAGAAAGTAACATTTTCCTGTCCTATACTGCTCTCAAGTTTCTTGCTTAATATACTATAGAAAGATGGTAGCCATGAATGTGAGAGAGGCCACCAAAATATGAAATGTTGGAAATCTGAACCAGTTGGTAGTAGAGAAAGAGGGCTTTAGTTACTAGAGCTTGCCAGTTCTTTGGGTGTTTTAAATAGAGCTCTCTTAAAGATTTCTGGAATGAAACATATTTCAGCCATGCTTACGTTACACTGGGTATTGTGTTCCGTCAGGCCAACAGTGCAAGAAGATGGCGGTGATGTTATTTATAAAGGCTTTGAAGATGGGATAGTGCAGCTGAAGTTGCAGGGTTCGTGCACCAGCTGTCCCAGTTCCATCATAACCCTGAAGAACGGAATACAGAACATGTTGCAATTCTACATCCCTGAAGTGGAAGGCGTGGAACAGGTGGGCTAATGTGAGACCAGAGAAAGCAGTTTTCTTTTAAATTGAAAAAAGGTCTTTGTCCCTTTCTGTCGTATATAGGTTGTTGGTTTAAGCAAAGTACAGCATGTGTACATGCAATTTTTCCAAGCCAGAAGATGCTGTATCTTTTTAAGTAAATGATGTGGGGCAGTATGAAGAGTACTGTGGTGCTCAACTCAGAAAATTTTCTGGTACTGCACAGTACTCTGCACTGTACTCTGTCTTTTTAATTTACTGGAAAAAAACTAATTTCCATGAAGCCTTGAACACTTTGAAGATGTCTCTGTTTCCTTCAAAATCCTCCTTGGAAATTGTTATCCAGTACAGTTCTAGGATTATAAATTGAGTGTGAAGAGAACAAAGTAGTGAATTAAGATAGGCTGGAGTATCTGGATTATAAACTGAAGACAGTGTGCATTTTCCTAGACTGATCTAGCTGTTAAAACCTGCGTTTAGGTGAAACTGAAGAAAGCAAGACCACTTCCCCCTCTTGCCCTCCCTCCCTGCCCCCTTGTTTACTGCTATCTGGTTGCCCACTCCCCTGCTCAATTGCTGCAAGTCTAAACTTGATTTAAAAAATACTCCAGTAGCATACCTCAGGAAAATTGGTATTCCCCCCCCCTTTTTTTACATAGTTTCAAAAGCACTGTTTATTTCTAGTCTCAAAACCATTACTGTTTGTATTTTGATCTGGGATTACTTCACAAGAAGCTGTTCTGTGTTTGCCAGTGGAAGCTAGCTTTGTGTTTTGGGGACTGTGATAATAAAGGACAAGCTTTTGTCCCCTAACATGCAGATTTTTTTGTTCTCTCAATAAACATAAGATACACTGTAGTGATTGTTCTACTGGATTTGTAATAACTTGACCAGCCTCCTGTTGCGTCAGCCACAGCTCCTCATGGCATTTTTGGTTTTATGTTCCTTACTGTTTTCTTGTGCCCATTGTTACTAAGGGACGTAAGATAACTGCTGCTCTCCTCGAGTCCCACAAGGATCAAGCACCTCAAAATGTTAGGGTTGATGTAATAAATTCTGTATGTAATGCTATGGGGAGCCTAGAGTTCAAACTGCTTACTTAAGCTGCTTCCGGATTTTGATTTCAGGTTGTTGACGATGATGATGACGTGGAGAAAGAAGCAAATTCTACTTGAGCTAGCATCATCTATGGCCAAATAAGTATTTACCTCTTGCTGTATGTAAATTAGCCGTGTGCTGAGAAACAACCAAATTTGCCTTTATCTTCAGAAAAATTTTTGCACTTTTTCCTGTGAAAATGTCTCTTCAGTTTAAGCAGTTTGTCCACTAATTTATTAAATCTCCTGCACTCAGAAAAGAATCCTTTTGGTCTGTTTGTAACTGCTTTGTGCTGGGTTTTAAGAAACAAATGGCAGGCCTTTAAAAATGGTGATGTATGTCTCCATTGTTTTGTCATGCAAAAAATTCAAGAATAAAAAAGAAGGGGAACAGAAGTAGCTTTTCTTGACTGTTTTTTATGCAATAGAAGTATTAAATTTTTTTTCCCCAAACCTCTTTATGGGGCTTGCAGGAATATCTGCTCTGTTCTATAAATGGGAGACGCAAGAATGTTAATTTTATGAAGTCTTTTGTTAAAGGTTTTGATTGTTGTCAGTTTTGTGTGGAAAATAACAGACAACTTCAACTGTTTATGTTAGAGGATGTAATATTGGCAGTATTTGTGAAAGTTGCCTAACCTACTTGCTCCCTAACACTGCACAAACAATAGCAACAGAAACAAAAAAAGGGAGTTGTTATAAAAGTTTATCTTTTTTTAATAAATGTTAGAAGATGATCCTTATCAGCTTTAGTAACTAGAGAAACTAATTAGCTTACTTAGAAGTAAAATTGTTTAGCCCCCATTAGTGGTCTGTTTAAACTTGCAAAAGAGGATTTCTCAACATAATATTCCAACATCGAGATGAACTTGCAATGCTTAAGGGCACAAATTACATCTGTAGTATAGCAAAGAAAATTAATGTGTTTACCTATGCTGTATCCTGTTTGTTCCTTCTACAGTGCCAAAGAGCGCAGCTTATGTGTAACTTGGCTGCCCTGGCTGAGGGAAGACGTGGCAGAGTAGAACACGCTCCAGTTTTAGAGACTATAGGAAGGGAAGTATTTATTGTTCTGAAATTGAAATACGTAAGTTGGGCTTTTCAAGCACTTCTTTTTATTTCTTCTGCATGTAGGACTTAATTTCTTCCTGGTGCCTAGCTTTAGCAGATGGCTTGGCTAATGGGGATACTATTTCTTCTTTGTGCCAGGACAGTCGAGCTGTGTTTGTGGTCATTATTTGGCTTATGGTTATAGTAGTATTCCCCGTTGCAAGGATTTGAGGGCCTCCTGTATGTTCCCTTCTTTTCCTCCTTGCCAGTATAATTCCACTGAGTCCCTAAACTGGATCAGTTAAGTCAGCAGAGAATCTTTTCTGTAGTGTGCAGATCAGCATGTGGTAAGCATAAACTTCATATTACTTGTTAGGAATTTGAGAATGAATATGTTAGCAAAACACTTCTTCAGCTTTCTTGTAAAAATAATAGCCTGATGTCATTTAAATTACCCAGCTAGGATTTTGAGTTTGAAATTACCATGTTTTCTTCACCCTCCTTACAAAATACACAGTGCCTGATCTTAGAGGCATATCAGTGACAAAAATACTCTTGAGGTAGACTGATACTACTCAAAAGACAGCTTGTGCAAATGCTATTGCTGCGTTCTTGTTCATCAGCAAGCCACAGAATGGCTGGTAGTAGCTCTGGCTTCTCGAAACCAGAGCTACTTTTTAGGCCTAATTTGCCAATTCAGTGCACTATAAATGCCAATACTTAAACATCAAAATAGCTGTTTTATGTGTTGAATAAAATGTGTCTCTTATGATGTGGTCTTTATTCTTTAATTCTATAATTTAAGCAGTACTAACTTCTTTCAGGTACAGTAAGGATCCGGTTCTGCTGTTGTGTTTGTACTTCCAGTCTTGTTTTTAATGGGGTTTAAGTTTGTACGAATAGGACCAAATTCAGCCTGCATGCACTGAGGCTGAAAATGAAGTGTCTTGTGATCTTGAGGTTGAAAAGATTCCATGTCTAACACACGTTTCCTCCGTGAGCTTGATCAATTCTTCAAGCTCTGTCTTGGAGAGAGAAGCACATAACACTTGCATCCCATCTTGTATCTGTTTGGTCCCATTACAAAATTAGCTCTTTAGGGCAGTTTTTGTCTGTGTTGGTACAGTATACAGCAGTGGGGGAACTCTCTAACTCTGCGTAAACTAAAGCCAAGAGGGGAGTTAACTGCCACTTCATACACCGAGTCAATAAAAACAACTCCCATGCGGCAGCTGTAGCGTTCAGTAATGCTACAACGGTTGGGCACCATTTCTTAGTGACATGGGAGGGACCAGCAAGTGCTGACCCAACAAGTTTACTGTCTAAAAAAAATCTGTGTTATTCAGAACTTACCATAACCATAGACTCTGATACTATGACAGCCCAAAGTGGTGAAATCATCGGACCAAATATTTAGGAGCTTCTGTTTGAACCTTCGAAGCTCTGTATGGAAAAGCTTAGTTCTTGGAAAGAAACCCTGTTAGTTAGAGGGTGCTGTTTCCCCACCCCGGCCCCCTTCCCAAGACCCCAAAACTCTGCGCATTGTTGGGCTTTGAGGCAAACAGTATTAATGACTGCTCGAAGTTTAGCTTAAGAGTTTATTAGGTGTTCAGTGTCCACTGTGACAGTATGGTATGTGATGTTCTTGGAGTTCTTTTTTTAAAGAGGACTCTTCAGTTAGACGGTTGACAAACCGTGCTGTACTGTAACATTCAGGTCAGAACAGTTTTTTGACTTATATTTTCAAAAATTGCAGTTAAGCATTGCATTTAAAATAATGATTGCAAGAAATGATTCTGTTGTAACAAAAGTACTTTTTTCTTTCATTTTATTTTTTGCTGTGCCATAGGTAAATGCAAAATGATCATTTGCCATTTGGCCATTTTTATTTACACCAGTTTCAAATATAGAAAACATACCCTATCCGTTTATGTTTCCTAAGCTATTCTAGGGCTCTCTTTTATAGGAACAGTTGATTACAGCAATCTAAATTCTTGTCATCTTGAAACTGTTTACAGGTGGAGACGTGCTTTTTTGTCAGGATGTGACTCATTCCATGCTTCTAGGAGAAATTAGCCTGTTTGTCTATAAGGCAGTCATCTGATAATGCTGTATTGCATGATAGAAGCGATCGACATCGACAGCGTTTGGTGACAGGATTTATGGAGCAGGTACTTTCAGCAAAGTCGCAGGGGTAAAAAGCTCAGATTGCATGATTTTAATACTCAAAATGTGTTCCATTGGGGATTGCAAAACATACTTTATTTCTAGGAGGTAATAGTTTGCAGTCTTTCTAAAATTCAGGATTTGTAGCCAAAACTTCTATTTCAAGCAAAGTAAGTTGAGGCTAGGGGAGGAGGAGGTGGTTTTTTTCCCTAACCATGACCCATACTGTTAGTTTAAAAAGTTCACGTGTGTGAGACAATTTGGGAAACTGTTTTCACATTTCTCCCTTTGGTATTAAGTTGCACATCTTCATCAGCAAGAACTATTAATGTTAGTCAAGCCATGTATTGCATATGTAGCAAGCCTTGGAATAAAGTAACATATTTTCTTGGGGATAAATTTTGGCTTTTATCGGGGAGGGGGAATATAGGAACTTCAAGAAAAAAACCTTGAAACTAAGTTTCTGTTACATGTAAAAATTGCGGAAGATTTGCACCAGGATTGGTACGTAAGGATGGATGATTTAGTTCCAATTTGAGGTGTTTGTTTTTATAACATTATCAAGTATCATATCATTTGAGTGGTAATGTTTTGGGCTTGTTGTGCTTCTGATTTGTGCTGTTAAAATGGGTTAGTAGCTCCCTTTTTAGCTGGGAAGTCAACTTGTACTGTTACAAGGTATTCAGCTTTCTAGTTAAAGCTGTGAAAGTGGACTCCTCTGTAACCACAAACGAGGAAAAATCAGAATTTAAAGCCAGTCCTCCTCCATCTTCAGAAATGAGGGAAAATAAAGCACCGAGCAGCTTGATTTTGCATTAATAATATACAAAATTAAATCCTAGGGAATGTGTTCATTGCCGTAGGCTATTACTAATGTCTTTGGTGAACAAACAACACACAAGCAGCTATGTGTGCTGGCTGTTTACTTTTAATGTTTCTTAGATCAGTGACCTTTTTGCTTTTGTTCATTTTTGGCCAGATTCTTCTGGCAGCAAGGCTCGAGTTCAAAATCTGCCACTGTTCTGTTTGGTTTTTTTTTTTGTTTTTTTTAATACTAACATGTTTGGGTTTTTTGTTTGCCTGTAGGCTTTATATGGAAATACTGCTTTATTGACATCTTAGTGTTCAGCTAAAGTTAAGAGCTTTTTTTTTTTTTAAGGAAGAGCTTCCTTGCTTTTTGTAGCTTTAGGCTTTTAATAATTTTTCAGACCATACTTGATCACGGTATGAATGTAAACATTGTAACTCAGGTGTCTAGCGGAATGAACAAGATCATCAGTCCTCTGTCAGCTACGCCAGACCGTGCTCGGTTTGCAGATTCCTCTTCGTGGTGTCTTTGCCTTTCCTCCGCGTCAGTGCTGGTGCGGAGCGGTGGGACGGGATGCGGGGTCCGGGCCGCTCCTGGGGCGGGAGGGCGGGTGCCGCGCCGCGGGCTCCCGCAGTCGCCCCTCTCCGCCCGCCGGCGCTGCTTAGTGCCTGCCCGAGCTTGGCGGAGGAGTCCTAATTCCGCCCCCTCTCCAAGCCGGCGGCTGCCGGGCGCTGCGGGACCGTCCCGGGGCGGGACGCGGCGGTGCGGGACGCGGGGGCCGCCCCGCTCCGGGCCCGGCCGCAGGCGGACGCGGATCCGGCTGCCACGTCCCGGGGGCCGGGCGGGGCCGGGGGCGGGGCCGGGGCGGGCGGGGCGGCGGCGGCGACCAATGGCGGCGCGGGCTGCGGGCCTGCGCCCTGGGCCCCCGCCGCGGGGGGGGGGGGGCGGCGCGGCGCGGCCCCGGCGCGCAGAGGCAGCGCGGCCGCGGACGGGGGCGCAGCATGTGCGGTAAGGGCTGGCGGCGCCGGGCCGCGCGGGGGGCGGCGGCGGCGGCGCGCGTCCTCGGCGGCGGCGGCGGCGGGCGGCCGCGCTAGGCCGGGCGGCTCCGCGCCGCGTGGGGAGGCGGCCGCCGGGGCGTCTCGCCGCGCCGCTGGCACGGCGGGGCCCTTCCCCGTGGCGGGGACGTGTCGGCGCCTGCCGTGCGCTCCGCGGACGCCCGCCCGCAGGGGGGACGCCTTGCAGCGGCTCACCCCCGAAGCGGCTCGTTTTGCGCCAGACTGCGCGGCTATCGCCCGAGCGTACAAAAGGCCATCTCCTGCCGGCTGCGCGAAGGGCGGCCGTGGCAGAAACGCCGTGCTTCCGAGGTGTAGCGGCCGCCTGGGCGCTCGATGATGTCAGTGGGTTTGGATTCGGTGGCACGCTGTGCCGGGGACGGTGCTATGCCTGTTCTGATTGTATTGGGTAGGGTAATAGGTCGTAATCCTCAAAAACACGCGAGTGACACGGGAGCCCAAGCCCCAGTGAACGTCAGTAAGATGTACGTTGTGGGAAAGGGACACAGGTTTCAGCGGGAGCGTTTTCAAATGCGCTTCTGGTCTTGTCAAAATAGTCACTCCCACTTTTAGGTGAAAAGTGTGGTTTATTACTTTTTTTCTGATCATTGCAACTTCTGATGTGGCTGCTCTTAAAATGATTGAAGTTTGTATCACGTAGGATGTGAGGTGAACCGGTAAACTGTTTTAAACGTGGCTTATAAGTGTCCATTGCAGGGTTTTGCATCACATCATCTCAGTCTGTTTATAAACCAGTGTAACTTTCTTGTGTTGAACACATGCCATAAGTGAATTAGAGCACAGACCAATGAGGCTTGTGCTCCAGAGTCACTTAGGTGCTTTTCCCAGTCCTACATGCGGTCCTGTGTGCCTTATCCAAACAATTGTTCTACCTTGTCTTTTGAACACAAGAATAAAAAATACCTTTCTGTTCCTGCTTCGTGTTGTGTCACATTGGCTGCATGTTTGTTTTTCTGCTTAAATTTATGTGGCAATTATCTTTTAGGTCTTTTTATTTTTCCTTCCAATTTTCCTTCCTTTTTTTCCTGAGTTTTTATGTTTAAAGCTAGAGGTGATACTCTAATAAAAATTTTGTGCCAGAATGTTTTATGTATTTGATTTGTAACTTGCCATTTCTTTCAGTGTTTTTGTAAGGTTGAACCAGAGTGAGATAGTATCACCTTCAAACTGTCAAGTCTGTGGAGCACTATGAGGAAGCAATCAGGAAAACATATTTCAGCTTACATTTAGCACTATGTTAATTTGTGTTAAAAGTAGAAAGTGGAACAAAGCTGAGAATAGAAGGGATAATTATTATTATAAATAGCTTGCTGCGAGAATACTTGCTGCGAGGGATACTTTCAGTGAATTGTGCTTGCCTTTCTGGAGGTACAACCTTTGAAATGGGTAGTATTAACATTCTGCTGTGTATCTTTTTAACTGTGATAAACATTGATGATTCTGGGGCTAGTTATTCAGTTGTAGTCAAAATTTGTTTATCTGCAAACACATTTTTTTCCCTTTTCAGTGTATGCAAAACTCTTTTTGGTTATTGAAATATTTATTAAGCAGTAAGAAAAAGCATCAAGGATTGTTCATTGTGGTTGACTCTTCATCTTGTTCTAGGAGCCAGAGGTATTTCCTATACTTAAAAATGAGAAGAGGATAGCATTAATTGAATGTGTTTCTCTAAAGAGTTACGGTATGAAGGAAGATGAGCATTGGAAATTGAAGAGCTTCTGAATGCAGAAATTATGTATCTGAAGACAGTTGAGTTTCTGTAGGAAGTGGGAGGAGAGCTGTTGGGAGTCTGAGGGCACTAGCACACGAACTCTTGTGACTTGAGGTCAGGCACAGTTGGCAGAAGCTAAGGTATACAGTCTCTGCTGCTGCCATTCGCGGTCCAGCTGATGAGCTGAAGACCAAGTTGACAGCGCTTTAGGTTCACGTTATGAAATGTTAATTGCAGTGGCAGTTTTTGTGCTTTCTTCCAAACAGCAGCAGTAGACTCCAGCAGAGGAGCGAGGTGACAAATTGTAAGTAATCCGGCGAATATCATAAAAAGGCCGAACTCGCTCATAGGTACTCTGACTGCTGAGTTACTTACGCAAACCTTAATTTTCTCTCTTAACTGAAGTGATAGGAGTCTATGTCTTGGAGCAGAGGGCTCCCAGTTCCATTGCTGTGGCCTCCACGAGATCCCAGAGCTGTTTTACGCAGCGCAGTGAGAGCCACGGCGGCCTGGTTGGTTGTGGGAGTCATCAGACAGCGTTTGTGTAGCAGACTCTAAGTCAGGTTGTACAGTGTGGCCTAGCAGATGTACAGCCTGTGCTCAGATTTTTATCCATTTTGACTCAGGTGGAAAGACAGGTATGAGGATGAATTGGAAAAAAAAAAAAAGTGACACCTCTTGCTATTATGGAAGTTCTCCCTACGACAGCTTCAGGATTGTTATTACCCGTACGATGTTTTCAGTGCGCTGATAATCTAACGTTCAGGTTTATGTGCGGGTGACCCTGTACAAGCATATCAGATCACAGGATTTCACCACTTGACAGGAAGAGTAATGCAGCCTTTAAGTTTAATTCCTTAACGTTTAGTGTAAATGACAGATTTGGTGGTAAATGTGATTATTTTTTTGTTTGTTTTCAATCGATTTTGTGCTTGGTATGTATTAAAAACTTGCAGTTTAAAGACTTCAGCAAGTGTGAGTCGGACATGCTTTAGTCTGAAAGTACCAAACCAGTTCAATCTCATCCTTAGAATAGTTTTGGAAAACAGGTTTTTCAAGGTAGCCAGGCTTGATAGGCTGTTCTGTAAATAATAAACCCATCATATGCTGTGACTGTTTTAAAACAAACCATGAAAAAGTGTTTTAGAATTTAGGTCTCATATTATTAGTGATTACTGAAGATGGAAACGGGGTAGCTGAAGACTTGCATTTCAAGGTTTAGGGTTGCCTGTACATCACTGGGGATTTTTTTTACCCCAAGAAAAAAAACATTTATTTCTGTAAAGTATAAAATAGTGGTTCTTGCCCCAAATGAGTCCTAGAATTGATGCACTGGTTATTTACCCTAGACAGGAGAAATCTTGCCATTTTATCTGAAGAGAAGAGGCATGTGCATCAGCGGTGAAGGAAGCATCCAGTGGACAAATGTGGTTCTTCACTGAGTGGATGTTTTCTGCTTTGCTTTTTTTCCAGTGGGGACTTGATGAATTGAACCTAAACTCTCCCGTATACAGCTAGCAGACGCAATAGCGATAGCCTGCTTGTTTCTGACCTTGTGCTCATCCAGAGTGCGCAGAATTAGCGTTCTTTCTGCGCACGGTGGTTCACACAGCGTGCCCCCTCACTGGACCGCCGGGAGCAAACATCAGGAACCCGCTCCAGTGGGACGTTGAACATCTCCATCTTAGGGAACGCGCGGAAGTAGAGAGGGGTGAACACCGTCCGGTTCTGAGACGTCGTTCTGTGCTACTCTTAGCCTCCCCGTTAGAACTTGGCGTTAGTGCTTAGTTTCTCCCTCACTGTAATTTGAAGAGAAAGGTCCCAATCTCTAACATATTCTGTGTACATGATATTTAGTAGCTTACATTTAATTTATTGAAGAACTGAGGCCTAATAGTCACCGCCAGGACAAAGGGTTCTTCAGAATTGCCAAGTGGACGTCCTGATAACATTGTCTGTTGAAATTATTTTAACAGTGCATGGTGTGCTATAAACATACTTATAAACCTGAAGTAAACATAGCCTGAAGGCTTTTCTGCTTACCTTGGAAAAGGATTAGGAAAAGCTATTCCTGAGTGACTTCATGAATTCAGGACATTGGGGAAGGTAGTTTATTCTTACCTGGAAGTGGTGATTCATGTCATTT
Organism: Apteryx mantelli; assembly: GCF_036417845.1. NCBI lineage: Eukaryota > Metazoa > Chordata > Aves > Apterygiformes > Apterygidae > Apteryx > Apteryx mantelli. The sequence continues at coordinate 2,104,661 of NC_090006.1, read as the reverse complement.
TCCTATGACGTTATCATGAAATAAGGATACATGAGAACAGAAAGGTCCCAGGAAAATAAAGTTCTCAGAAAAAGAGTTTTTTTGGTGACCACTGACAATAGCAATAATTAATCTGGATTTGGCAAAAATGCTATTCTATTAAAAGCTGTCAACTATTATGTAGCTGTCATTAAGAATACTTAGATTGAATATTAAAAATCAGTTCTAAGACAGAGCTGAGTTTCACAAGCAACTGAATATGCATTATGTTCATGGTTCTCAATGTAAATTTCTTAGGGCAAATCTGTAAGAATATGTTTTATGTGCTGAAATACATTGTTCGATGTATTTCACTTAAAAGACTATATGGGACTTCTCACTGCGACAATCTTTAGCATGTTTTAAGAATTCTGTGATTGACTTGCATGCTTTGAACGTGTGTATTCAGTCTGTGTGTGCAAAGTCACTAGTTAAAACTAGTTGAAATGGTTTTTGTTGAAATGTAAAACATGACCACTGTTCTAATCCTGAAGTACGTTAGTGTCAAGGCCATAGTGTACCGCAGACAGGGGTATGATGTTTTCTGAGCCTATCAGATGTAAATTCCTGTAGTATGCTTGCTGCTGTCTTTTTCTACCTAGCAATTCACAATTATATAAAATTCTGGAATAGAATCAAGTTCACAGGGGTTTTTACCCCTGTGCATGTATTTTACCAAGAATAATGGCAACCCAAAGTTCATCAAGGTAGCGTAATTAATTGCCACTCATTTCTTGTGATTTTCTGCAGTACTTCCTCTTTCTGGCTTGTTCCAGAGTGTGTGTGACAAAGGGCAGGTGTGGCGTTATTACTGAAAAATAGCTCTGTGTTGAATGGGGGTTGCAGGAGCAGTGGCTAAATGTGTAATTTGAGCTGAAACCGAAACTTCTGTTTTCAGGTCTGCTAGGGTCCTGGAAGCCCTGGTGGGTTGGTTTCAGGAACAGTCTGCTTGGACTTCTAAATTTTCAGCACCTGGGATCCAGGCTGGATAAGCTGGATCCAGCAGGATAAGCTGGTAGTGTATCAGATGGGACCCTGATGGAATTTGCTAGATTTGCATCGGAATTCCATCAAAACCAATATGTTTTCGTTGACTGTTGTGATTTAAATGAATTGTCACTTTGACAGAAAAATTGGCGCTTTGTGACAAAGCACTCTACACGGAAGCCTTCAAGCAGCTGCGAAGATGTGTGCGGTTCATCTCTTTTCATCTTTTGAATTGTGTAGATTCATTTGAATATAAGCACAGAGAGGGAGAGAACAAGGCTTTAACAAGGCAGTGTGATTTTGAGAATAACAGGCCTGCGGTGTGTGGAAGGAATGTCTTTTATAGCCTAAAGCGAAAGGTAGAGTTGCTGTGTGCCGCTACACATCTGCCACGTTCCCTCTCCGAGAAGGCTACGTCTTGTAGCGGGGTGAAGCGATCCTTTGTTCAGCCTGCAAGTAAAAAGAGGTTCTGTTCCTGCACCGCCGGCGCTCTGCGTCACGCTGGGACGTAAGTATCATCCGAGCGCCCTTTGCCTCGGCGCAGCTGCATTCCTTTCGCCGGGTTTGCACAGATATGGCCCCAAGATTTGAGGTGGAACTCAGGAGCAAAATTTGGTCTGCAGAGCTTCTGTTGCCGGCTGCTGAGAGAAAAAAACATTTTTCAAGAATACACTTAGATCAGTGAGGTATAACAAGCATTTAGTGCTTTGGTTCGTTTTTTGCTCATCAGAGTTACTGTCAAGGGCGGTAGAATTGTATTTAAAAATGGAAGCGAGTGCAAAATTTGTGTATTTCTGAATAATCAAATATTTAGGGTAAAGCTGGTAAAAATAAACACTATTTTTTAAATGTGTGTTAAAACTCTCTGGCTATGTGAAGAATCATCTCGTTATGGGCTGTTTGAAAAGGAGAAAATGAAATGCATTTGAATTTCCAATAGATGAAACTATATGTTATTTTCGCATGATTCATCATGTTCAAATGTCATAAATAGCTGATAAGTCTTCAAATATTTGATTTTAACTTGTAGGTTAGTAAGTCATGCATTTAGGGAGATGAGTGTTAATTTTTATGAGATATATTGCCTCATTTTTACTTTTTGACTTCGTTTATAGATATTATGCTTTTTATTTTTATGTGGTTATTTTTCTGTTTTCTCTAAGGTGAGTTTTAAGCCTGCTTGTCCTACATGCCTTCTGATTTGTAAGATGTGTAGATCACAGGTAGGTTTTTAGAATTTTATTTTTGTATTGGTGTCTCCATTATCACTCCAGCTATTTGCCTGTCAAGACCTAAAAGCTGAAGTGTATCAAAATTGAATCTCCCAGTGTTTACATGTTTGTCTTCTATGAAAAGGGTTTTTTTGGTGGCATTCTTAGTCTTAGTTTTGGACTTTTTTCCCAGTCCTTTTGAATAATCTTAATAAAATTGTGCTGTAATTAATACATTTTCAATGGCTGAGGCAAATGCCAAGTTGGCTGCTTTGCAGATAGATGTTTTCTCTTTGTTTACAGTACAAGTAGAAATAAATACTAGTGTTTCTCAGCCTCATTCCCGATGAGCCATCCCTGCCTGGGAGAGATGGGTTTGTTCCCTGGGCCCGTTCAGTACGTGGCACTTTGTTACGTACCGGTAGCAGTTGTGACCTGTGACGAGGAATCGAGTTCATATTTTTTTCAGTTCAGATGTTACTGAACTTGTTAAAATTTGCAGAGAAAATGACTTTTCAAGCCTGCGTCTGGTTTGGATTCAGGTTTAATAAAGATGTCCAAGTAACACTTCAAAGTCTGCCCTGGTTAGAAGGAGGGAGGCTGCTGCTTTTAGTCCATTTTTGGGCATTCAGAATAAATTTGAGGCCCTGTGCCAGAAGCAGGATGGAGATTAAAATGATCAACTCACTTTTACAAAATGTTTTATGACAGGAAACCAAGTTTCTGACTAATAATCATGTCTGTCTGTTGAGTCAGGCTTTCTTTTATGCAGAGGACTTCCTAAGTCAAAAAAAAAAAAAGATGGCTTCCATAAGGTTGGTAGTTTTCAGTTTTTGAAGCTGAACTGCGTGCGCCTGTTTTTTTTCCCTTCTTCTCTTTCCTTCTGCTCTTCTGAGCCTTGAGCCTTCCTCTCTGTAGCTTCAGGTGAAAACCACAAAGCTTTTAATTTCTTCTGCACATCAGAACGAGGGATCAGTAATGGACTGGGATTGTGCGCAGCTCTTTCGGAATTCATTCATATGTCACATCGGTGCATGCAAATGAATGTCGGTTAGCAGCTGGAAAAGAGATCGGTAGCGCGGGAATCCCAGCGCTGGGTGTCTTGCATGGTGGTTTTGCATCCAGCTGCTCCTTGCCAGACGTGCCAGGTAGAATTCACTGGGAATCACAGGGTGCTGTCAGCTCCAAATACCGTTTGAACTTGAGAGGAGTTTGTTTCTGTGTCAAAACTAAAGCTAAACCAAAACCACGTGCTTCATTGTAATGGCCTTGCTGGGGCACCGAGAGCGTGTGCCAAAGGGTACATATGTGTAAACTGTGAAGTGCGTGTGTACAGTGATGTTCACTGGAGCTTCGTGAGAGACGCTGTTGCGTTTCCTTGGTGTTTTTTCTGTTCTGTCAGTTACAGATATGCTGATTAGGCGTTCAGGAGGGCACGTATGCTCCGCTTTGTGCAGGGCTGCTGTCACTGAAAAGACTGTTGGGCACTCCGGTCTACTTCGATTTAAAATACCCTCATTTTAAAAGCTATGTCACAGCCTGAAAACAAGTTAGGATTTTTGTAGCTGTGTGCCTGTTATTTAGCATTTTGTAGGTGATGTCAAAGTCCCTTTGGCTCCAGAAGAGAACTGCCTTCACAAGCCTCACGCCTGTCTGTTGCTAGAGAGGTTTGGCATTGCTGATGGGCAGCCAAGGTGGCGTGTAAGGTGGCAGAGCAGCTGTTGAGACTACCTAAATTCGGTTGCAGTCCTGCTCCGCACCCTTTCCCCTCTGCCTTTCCTACAGTCCTCTTTTCTCCTCGCTTCTTGGAATAATTCTGTATTATGTGCTGGTCTTCTTGCACACAGTCTCTTCCCCTAACTTGGAAGTGGTTGTGGTTCGCCCTTTGCATCCCAGTTGACAGTCGTTCCATTTTTGCCCGTGAGTCGCGCAGCAGGGCGCTGGGTGGTGCAGAAGTGCTCCGTGCTCCCCTCGATGAGGCTCTTTGCGTTTCAGACCGCTACTGTTCGCCGGGAGGGACCTACAGCAACTGCCTCCCTGTAGCCAGCAAGACGTTCAAGCCCCAGAGCATCTTAAGACTCGTCATCAGTCCCCATTTGCTGAAAACAGCATAAACCGCTTGAGTGGCAGTTGGTATCGTGCTGTGGTAGTAGAGTGACTTATTAGATAGCTGTGTGCCTAAATAGGACTGTTTATGCCATATTCAGAGAGCTGACATGTCGTCTGGGTTAATACAGAGATTGTAGGGACTTCCAGAGAGCTGTTTGAAGGGCCTGGCTGATCTGGGAGCGGGTGCTGCCTGGAGCCATCAATAAAAAAGTACAAGGCTCAGGGATTTGGGTGGAAAGGGGACCATTAGTACATGGTTGCAAGGCACATGAAAAAAGCAGAGAGGTTTCAGCTCTGAAATTATTTAGGTAATTTGGAAAAACGTAAGCTTTCATGTTTCCATAATTATATGTGTGTGGGTTATAATTATGCCTTCTGAGGCAGGTTTACTTTGGACGTGACGACAGGTGGCTTTGAAAAGTGAAATGCCAAGAATGGCTAGAACTCAGCATACCTTTTTAAAGGCACCTTGTGTGCTTGCTTCCTCTATATTATGGTGCACGCTTGTTTTCATGTATAATCCTGCCACCGCACTGGATGGATGTCTGTTTGGGAGTTTTCTGGCAAGTCTGGAGAGAGGGGCTTTTTCAGCTGCCTGCTGATAAAGCAGCCTGCTTTGTTGTCCTGTTGTAAGACCTGGAAGTCATTTAAAGGATTTTAGGCATCCAGGACATAGTTGAAATGTGCAGTCCTTCAGCCTGGATGACAGCTGTTTGGAGTCAGTTCACTCCTCAACAGGGAGGTTGCTATTTGTCTGAAGAAAGCAGTTTTTAGAAACAGAGTGAACTAAGTATCTCAAATTGGAAACCTCTTCTTTTTTTTCTTTTCCCCAGAAGGGCGGGGAGGAGTGTTTGGGCGACGAGAGCATGAGGGAAGAGGGAAGTATCCTTCAGAGGAAGTTTCTGAAATACAGCAGTTGTTAGCTGCTCTGAGTGTTTTATTATCTGTTGGGATTTTAGCTGTGAGGTGCAAGGTTTGTGGAGGACCTCGCCCTGTTCGTTCAGTTAGAACCAAAATTCAAGTTGAACAAATGGCATCAAGAGATGGCAGCAGCAGGCTTGCGTGTATAATTGGTTGGGGATGTCGGGAGCAATGGAAGTGAAACCGGGCAGATTCTTGTAAACTTGGTCCTTAGTAGTCTTACAAGTGGTTACCAGAAGAGGCTTTGGATTTTTTGGAAATGAAAGAGCTAAGTGGAAAGCTCCATCTTTTTTTTTCTTAACTTGAGTAGATGGTTTAGGAAAGAGGAACAGTGGAATTTGCATCTAATTTTTTTTTCTAGTAATGAAGAAGAAGGAAAGTGAGAGATGGTGTGCTTTTTTTGCAGCAGAACTACAGGGACATATTTCCTCTGGTGTTTGGTTAGGAAGGGATGCTCTGGGAAGAAGGTGCAGCTTTATGACAAGCTTATCCGGAGACCTGCAGGTGAAGTCCATGCAAAACAGGAAAGAAGTGGAGAGTGTCAGTATGTTATAAGGGTGCAAGCAACCTTCTTGCAGGTGTCATTTTTCTCTGCTCAGGCTAAAAAATACCTCATAAATGTTTCAATGCTTTGCAATGGGTATTCAGTGCATCTATCAATTCTGAAATGCCTGTGTGTATTTCTTCTTATAAAATAAAGACATTAGAAGGCTTTGAATTATTTAGGATAATTCCAAAACACAAACAGTGTAAGAATGCACTTTTCCAAACACTCCTTAAAATAGTCTTTGTGTAAACGTAAAGACATGTTTTTCAAAAGTCATCCTGAGAGTAAAAACTTTTACATGAATAAAAGTTTGGGAACTGTGAGGCGGGCTATGTGGCTACATTATCAGGAACAAATCAAAGATTTGGGATGCCTTTAAATAGTGTGTTTTGTTTTGTTTTGTTTGATGGGACTGAACTCCATTCTTCTCAAAAGCAGAGTTTTTTATAAAGTTTCTTGAATTACCAAGGCTAAATTACGAGTCGTTTTTGGAAACTTACACATACAGATGTTTGTGTGAAACCTGTTGTGCTTGTATTCCTGCAGATATTTTTCTACTTTAAAATCTTAGACTGGGTAAAATGATTTCCTGTGCAGATATTTCTAGCATGCAGTAAATGCTAATGCTAATCCTCATGCTATTGCTTCATTATAGCACCAAAGGGAATCGTTCTGAAATAGAGCCATAGCTGATATTACAGATCTAAGAGTTGGTATGTCCCCATCACCATAGTATGTTTGCATGCCAACTGCTTAAAAATGGAAGTAACAAGTTATCTTTCTTTCCAGCCCTCAGGAAAAATAGCCCAATTAGATTGAGAGTGTTCATTTGCATGAGTTACATGAGTTTTTCTTAGTGAGGTGGTGGGAGGAACTTCTGAGCGAAAGCTATTCAAGGAAGAATTCCTTTAGAAGATGGTTCTTAACTGTGCAAAGCCCAAGGTTAATGAACCAGATTTTTTTTTAATCTGGAGTGATGAGTTTCCTGTCCACTTCATCGTCTCCTGGCAGTTCGTTCCGTGAGGCAGGTCCAGCTCCCATGGAAATTCCTTCCCCAGTACTGCCAAGCTTGCCTCCCGTGTGGTCACTGTCAGTGTTATGAAAAGGATGGTGGCATTTCTGTGGTTACTTTGGTCTCTCAAATGTAAGCGACATCACCTCCCTTGGACTTCAGACAGAGCAAGAAAAGCTACAGATGCAGTGGGACTTTCCTGTAGGGGGTTCTCAATACAAACATCTGTTTGAGTTTGGTGGGGTTTTAACTTAGTATGTGCCTGCAGATAACAAATACAGATTTTGTCATGCTATTAAATGGGTATGTCTTTCCTCCCCCTGCAGGAATCTTTGCTTACCTGAACTACCATGTTCCCCGGACAAGACGGGAGATCCTGGAGACCCTTATCAAAGGGCTCCAGCGGCTGGAATACAGAGGATATGATTCTGCAGGTAGCTCTCTCCAAGTAACAGTGACTCATTTTTGAATTTTGGCTTGCAAATGATGATTCTCTGGGTTTGTTTATGAATGCTTTCAACTGTTGCCTGCTTTTGAAGAAAACTGAAGCACAGATTGGATGTTTCTGTGATCATGTGGTCAGAGGTTTGGATTAACTTTAGATTTACAGATTTTTGTAAACATTTCTGATGCATGTTATCCAAGCATTTGAAAATAACTATAAGACAACAAAGGGAAAATTCATTTTTAATCTAAGGGGCTTCTAGCCTTTATTTTGAGGTTCAGGTGGGGAAAGGAAGGGCACTGTAAAAAAAAAAAATCTGTATTTGTTTTTGTGAAATACTGTAACATATTTTCTGCACTTCACACTCTTTCCTCATATTTTGTGGTGATGTTTAGGTGTGGGAATTGATGGAGGAAATGACAAAGACTGGGAAGCTAATGCTTGTAAAATCCAGCTCATCAAACAGAAAGGGAAGGTGAAGGCTCTGGATGAAGAGGTTCACAGTACGTATTACTGTTGATTTCTTGGCCCCTTTTCCTCCCATTAAGCATCTTATCATTTCCTTTATGTTCTGAATATCTTCTGTCTTATCCAGAAACACTGTATTCCAGATTATTGTGTGTAAACCTAACACAGACATAACACATGTGCTGTGAAGTACCCAGTGATTCCATGGACATTGCCGTGAAATCACAGAGAAGTCCTGATTTCGCAAGCCAAGGGAATCGTATCCTATTAAAATAGAATAGACCTGGAGAAAAAAAAAAAGATAATATATATATTTATATTTATATCTTTATAGTAATGCTGGTCCCTACTAAAACCTTGAATCTGTGTAGTGACGGCCTAGCAATTGCTTAAGAGAAAACACTAGTGTAATTGTAAGTTTAACTGTCAAATTGATAAGCAAGCACAAAGTGAGGCCTTCTGTGTGCTTTAGAGTTAAATTTTAAATACATTAAATCTGTGCAGGAAACAAAGAAATATAAAGTTGTTGTGTGTGAAATACTGGTCAGCTGCGTGTTAACTTGAAGATACTTTTCAGAGTAGTTGGGATTTATAGTTTGCATTTAAAAACTTTTTTTTTTTCCGGGTATCAGTTGTGTTGTTATTAAAGTTAACTCGGAGAAATCATATAAATGAAACTGTAAAGAAATTGATTGCATAACTTAATTTGTTTTTAATCAGTGGTGATATTAACTTCACAATAGAATACTGTTTATCCAAAAGAAAGGTGGGTAGATGAAAACCAGAAACTGAAAGGCCGGGTGAGGTGATAGATGCATTACAACATTATGAGGTATACAAAATATTTCGGAAAAAATGTTTACCTGCTCATGAAAATTATAGGCTGTAGATGGTTTTGAAGAGATTGTGGAGGCAATATTGGAACAAAAGGATGGATTTTTTCCTAAAAAATATTAACGTTAATGTTATGCTTTCTAGAGATAAGCGTTACTGATGAATGTTCTAATTTTAGTGTTATGTAACTATGAAATAAGCTAGTTCAGTCATAGCCGGTATTATTGCATTGAAGATGATAGGATGACAAGGTGCACCCAAGAGAGAGAAAATAAAGCTGGATTCTTTCTTAAAGTTACTTTTTATTTTGATGGGGTGAGGAGCGCAGGGAGATAACTTGTGTGCATCCACACTGAGAATTCCCCTTACAGATTCAGCCAGGAGACGTGGCGAGAGTGAGGCGCAAGGAAGTGTTGTGAAAGATTCACCTGTTGGTATAGTGGTTCTTGGGTAAAGAGGTTCTCTCCCTCTTCTCTGCTGTGTGGCAGTTTTAGTGCTTTCCGAGTGGGAATGAAGTTGTGTATTTCAGTTGTAAACATCTTTAAACATGTGTGAAACAAAGCATTTCATTGCTTTGATGGAGCACATGGTCTTTGCTGTGGTAGCTTTACACACTTGACACTTGGCTAGCGATTTGCTGATTATATTTCCTTTTCAGTATTGCTGTCTCTGTGCACCTTACTTTGAAAGCCTGATAAGACTCCGTGTTGGCTTTGGGGTAAGGACAGGCCCTTAGGAATAAAAACTTCTCATACTTCTGCCTGCAGAGCGACAGGATATGGATCTTGACATTGAGTTTGATGTACATCTTGGAATTGCGCATACCCGTTGGGCTACCCACGGCGAGCCCAGTCCTATCAACAGCCACCCGCAACGCTCAGATAAAAACAACGGTAAGAATTTTTGCTTGAGAAAATGTGTGTTCCTGAGCAGGAGCAGTGACAACTCTTACAGTTTCTGGAAAGCTGTTTGCCTTTTCCGATTACTGGTGTATAACAGAACAGGATGGTTGGAGGCAGCGCATGTGAACAGTTTATTTCAGGCTACGATGCCAATCCCAGTTAGGCAGAAGCCAGCAGGGGCTTGGCCATCGATTTGAAGCTGTGGGCTAGGTTCTAATGAACAGCTTGCAGCAGTATGATCTCTTGAGGGACTGGGATTAGTGCCCCAAAGCTTCAATAAGCGTACGGCCACTGTACAAGGAGGATACAAAAACACAGATTAAATTGCATGGTAAGCATTTTCCTGTCCCTTCTTAGAAGTGGATTTTTTTTATTATTTTTTTTTACTTTTTTCATTTTTTACCTTCTCTCATAATCACCATTTTCCAGCAGTGGGTTGGTCCACTCTGTGCTGTGGCAGAACGCAGCTTGGTTGGTGTGCGTTTCTGTGTAACAGCCTGGTGGGTGGCACCAGCAAGATGATAGAATGAGCACAGTATTTAATTACTGCTAGTAAGCGTGGGTTCCTAAATTCCCGATCATTTAAGAATCTCCAAAAACTTTACAGGATCTGATTTGTCTTAGTTCCACCCATATAATTATTAGCTTTTGCCATTACAGACCAACCAAAATGGAGCAGATCAGGGAAATGGCACCACAGAGTGAAACTCTTATCTTTATTCTGCTAAGTATAGCTTTACGCACAATAAAATTGTGGACTCTGCTCTCTGTTCTGGTATTATACTGTCATCTATGGACGTAGGCCACAGGAATACAATATTTACTGTGCTGCTATTTTAAGATGCATAAAACATTTGCATGTGTCTTGGATCTGAGCAGTGTATTTCCTCCTGTCTCTAGAATTCATTGTCATCCACAACGGCATTATAACCAACTACAAAGATCTGAGAAAATTCTTGGTAAGTAAAACAGAGTGTTTGTGAGAGAGAGAATGTATCCTGGGCTATAGTAGAGTAGTGCTGTATAGATTATCTAGCTGAAGTTGCACAAGTCCTTGCACCGGGTGGCAAAACACCTGATAATTTGAAACAACTCTTGCTGAAGATGCTTTGAGATAGAATTATCATACGTGTTTATGATACTTGCTGAGCTCAGGACAGGTCTGTAGGTTAAGATTAGAGTTTGAAAGGATGAAAATTGCTATCCAAGTCACAGTATGTTGATTGCATCTTGCGTTTTGAGGGTGGAAATCATTCTTTTCTGGTTGAGGACACTCGTTTTGATAATCCAGCCATGGGAATTGCACAGATTTTGTTTTGCTGGTTGACAGCTCTATTAGCAGGAGTAAGTAAATCTCTTCCAGGATGTCTTTACGTTTTTCTCCTTCTTCAGTTGCAAACATTGCCACTGTTAAACTTGTCACTCAGCTCTGTAAGATACACATCATAAATGAATAGGGCTTCTTTGTAAGTCCTTATATCCGTGCTTATTTTTAAGTATGCCAATTCTTCGTACCTAATATCTTTAAGATGCTCCCTTTCCTCTCCATCCGAATGATTAAAATTCCAGTCCAGACTTTGATCATCTTGCATCTGCATTGCTCTTACATCCTTTCTTTGACAAATGCGCTGAGGTTACTGTCTGTCACCTTTCCAGTGTTGCTGAACTTATCTCTGTGTTGTTCCGCCCATCTTCCTTTCCGTTCACTTTTTTTTTTTCATGTTTTAAATTTAGATGATAATGTTTTGGGGAAAGGGACTGCTGTTTCTAGTTATCATTTGTGCAACACTGTTTGGGCAACAAATAATAGGTGTTTGATACGGACTGAAGGTGATAATGTCAAAAAATAATGAATACCATGTTTTTTGGTTGCTTGCTTTTAGGAAAGCAAAGGATATGATTTTGAGTCTGAGACCGACACAGAAAGTATCGCAAAGCTTGTCAAATATATGTACGATAATCGTGAAAGTGATGACATCAGTTTCACCACCCTGGTGGAGAGGGTTATCCAGCAACTGGTAATATATTTTGAAAAGGGTGGGAGGAGCGGGGGATATGTAATTTTTTCTGGTGGAGTTGAGCATAAATATAAAAATTTTACTAGATTATTTCCAAGTTGAAATACTGTTACTGCAGCATTGTATCTGTCCCGTAAGTCTATACCCATCTGTGCCAGTGTTGCAAGAAATGCTGTAGTGTATAGATATGGACAGGTTGCTTTTTAAAGTGTTTTGTTTGTTTTGTTCCCTAATTGCAGACAGTTAATATTTTTAATATTACCACTCTCCTCTAGATACATATTCTTTCTTATTTAATGTATATATTCTTCCCATGAATATTTACTAATGTTAAGTTTTTGGTCTCAATAGTATCTTGAGGCAGCCAGTTCCTTGAGTTGGGAGAGAATGCACACAAGATTTTTAACATTATTTTTTTTACTGTGTGTTTGTGGTGGTTCATTTGCTTCACGAAGTCACAATTTGAGATGCTGATTTAGGAGAGTGAATTCAGAACCACATCTGAGCTTTTACTGAAGTTTCATTGGAGCCAGTGGGACACGATCCAAATAAGCCTGTGCTTAAAATCTTCCCTGAAACTGGACTTTATTTGCTCTGTATAAACCTCCAGTGTGGAAGAGATGCTGACCCCTTGTGGGAACTTAATTGTAAAGCATGTTGCTTCCATCTTCCATGTATCATTTATTATTTGCTGAATTATGCATGTGAAGAGGATCCACCATGAATATACTTCTGTTTCCAGAACTAGCTTGTTTAGGAGACAGGTTTTCAGTAATTTGTCTGGCAAAAGCTATAGTAGCTGTAGACAAAGAACAAATTTTACTTGCAGATCTTGGTGGCAGTTTGTATTTTTCTCATTCCAGGAAGGTGCTTTTGCCCTTGTGTTCAAAAGTGTTCATTATCCCGGTCAAGCAGTTGGTACCAGGTAAGTGTTGCTATGGAAAATAATGTTCTTGCATCCCATGTACAGTTTTTAAGCTCTTTCTTTTGGCATTTTAGAAGATGATAGTGTAGCAGTTGTGATAGTGTAGCACTCTTGCTTGTGGCCTCCTGCATTTGCAGCAACAACAACTTATTTGTGAGGAGCTTTCTCTCTTTTTTTAGTTCAGTTCAGCGGCCAAGATCCTGCGCTGGAGAACAGCAGTCCCTTAAGATTGAATGTTTGGATGCTGAAACTTTGGGCGCTGATGGTTGTAATTTGATGTTTTGCTTGCAGGCGAGGCAGCCCGCTGCTAATCGGAGTGCGCAGTGAGCACAAGCTCTCCACTGACCACATCCCAATACTGTACAGGACCGGTAAGTGTGGGCACCGCCTTCCCAGCAGGTTCCAGTCACGCTCGGACCACTGTAAAAGCATAGTGTTTGCACAGAGCCCCAGCTGCATGCTTTGCGGTAGATATTATACCCTTTACTTTCAGCTGTAGATTAAACTCTATTAAAAAGGAGATTTTTGAAATAAAGATGTTTTTAACCATACGTTATACCATATGCCTCAACTTAGTCTGCTGAGATGATGAAGGATATGCAACCTGCTGCTTTTGCTCCCTGATATCTCCCCATACACCAGCAGAACCGACTTCTAGTTTTAATCAAAGCTTTAATGTTGTACGGTTGCAAGGAAAACATGTCTTGGTGCAGTATAGCTAAACTTAGATATTTGAGTTTATATTTGTGTTTGTGGCATGTTGGCATTCAGGGACTTTGTTGTTTTCAAGAAAAAAGGTGACTGTGCTTTGCAGGCTGTAGGCTTTTCACCATCGCAGACCTTTTTTCTCCTGTAACAGAATGGCTAAAAAACAAAAACAAAAACCAGTAGCACGCTGGTGTCCTTTGTGCGGCAGTCTACATTTACGTTCTCCGTGCGTCTCTCTCTCGCATGTCTGTTTTGCCACTGCAGACAGACAGTGGCACCCTTGATCATGAAGATGACTAAGAATTATTCTTCGCCGCGCTGTTTTCTGTCTGAGCCCATTCAGTTAACGGGCACTGGATTAGTTCTTTGAGCGCTGCAGTGATCAAAAAGTCTTACTGTGCCACTGTGTCCTGCTGCTTCCTAACGGTGCTGCTGTGGTAGCTTGCTACAGTGTAACGTGAAGAACCGGTCCCAGTAAAGTTTGTCGGTGTTTATTCTTGGTTGATGCTGGATAATTAGTAGTAATCCCTAATGTATGTATGTAACGCTTTTTTGTTTTTACTGATGATCTGAAGTTATTTTTCTTTCCAATTACACTTTCAGCTGGGCAATCTATGGATCATTCTTTTGATGGAATATCCATAAAAATGGAGGAAGGTGCCTACCTGAGAAAATAGCATACTGGAAATTTAAGACAAATCCTCCAGTTCCTTAGGAAAGGAATAATAAATGAGGGAAATTTGCATTGTCTCTTTAATATGTGGTTATTGCTTTCCAGGTAGTGTAGTGAAACAAATGGGATAATCAGAATTTCTTCTTTATCAGAAACATCTTGAGCAACACATGGGAAAATCCTTCATCAATCCGCTCATCCCATCCCATCCCATCCCAAGTATTCTGACATAATGCTGAGCATGTACAAAACTGATGATTTACTGCCGATTGTGCTATATGCTCCCTGCAGCTTCGATTACAAAAAGAAACAGTAAATTACCTTAAAAGCAATAGAGGGAAACCCACTGGAATTAGAAACAGAATAACTTAAGAGCCCACTAATAATCCTGCAGACATTCTCTGGAATTCCTTCAGGAAATCAGGTTGTCCATGAGCTATGTCCTGAGTGCAGTACGGATCTCAATTGCAGCTCCTGGTAGAAGCAGTAAGGTTTAGCTGAGGCTGGAACTCACCTCCCCTTTGCTCTTTTAGCCTGGCTGTATTTAATCAACTTGAAATACATGAGGCAGTTATCAGGGTGAAGCATTATTAATCTCATGTTAAGTACTTAATTTATTTTAAGACTAACCCATCATTTTTAAACTAAATTCACATCTGAAGTAGGAGAGAGCTTTCTTACAGGAGGAAAGGCTCTCACGCTTAGCTATTGTAAATAAATGTATTTCCACTGTCGCAACACAATGACCTCGGGCAGTGCCAGCTCAGTGGTTGAAATCTGTGCGCTTTTGCCCGAGGAGAAACAAACCTCCGTTTTATGAAAGGGGAACCCTGTTCTCTTTCTGTAGCTGGTTTACCTGAATACAAAGGTTAGAGGAGTGCCTTTTTTTTTTTTTTTTTTCTGGAATATGTTTTCACTAAGTCAGTGTGAAGTGTTAAGAGTAAAATTTTGAAGTTACACGATCAGGGTAATTCCCACAGGCTTTAAGAACCAAAGTGCTTTAACTTTCAGTGGCACTAAGGCTTTTTTGGAAGATTGACCATAAGGAACGTATGCATTAGGGTATCTTTGACTATAATCATTGCGCCATTAGTTCTGTAATGCTGTTGTCTTTGGTAAACACCTCTTAATGAAATCTAAACTATAATGCTGCTCAAGTAGGTATGGAAGAATCTGTTAAGCAGAAGGTACATTAATCTCTGCTGTATTAGCTTTGCAGAACTGCCATATGCTTAGAATTGCCGTAATGGAGAGTGAGATGGTATCAAAATATACTCAAAATGCCCCCCTCCCCCACAAATTTTTTCCCTGCAGTGTGAATTCTCAATAACATCTCCATTCTTTGATTACAGAAGGGAAAAGATTACTTCTGTGTTGCTTTTAAATTCTAGTAAATGGGAGTTAGGTGCTCTACAGCAACAATCCAGTTTATCCATGGATAACGTGGTATCCGTAGATAAGATAACAGCCGTAATTGGCTGATAACGCTCACTGTGACTTTTCAACCTCTCCTTGGTAACGATATCCATACAGTGCGAATGTACGTGCCCTCTAAGAATATGTTACGGTTACAGCTCGTTGTAGAATTCTGTCATACAGGAAAGCAATGCAACATAATAAAGTCAATGCGGGGAAATGTTATATTTTGAGAAACAAAATTTGCATGTTTTAATCAAGTAGGGGTGCTTCTGTTGGAGAATGGCCACTAATACTCTTTCTCTGTCCTTTCTGGTTATTTTCTTCATTTACTGACTCGATAACTAAAGTGGAGAGCCCTAAATTATAGCTAAGTGGAACCTTCTTATTAAGTACCAACATGAAAGCAGTATGTTTTTCTTTAAATTTTCACTTACAGCAATAAAAATTTAAATGTCAGCATCATAATATTTACATCTTTGAATCAGATCTGTTATCAAGTATGTGAAACAAATTATGTTAGGGCCTATAGTACAGTAACTTCAATTTTGTTATTCTTCAGCAATAGTCTTGCACATCTTGCTAGATAAGCTGCTTAATCACCCCGTTGCCAAGTGGTGTGAATTGTATGAGAAATAATTTTGTTGAAGGTCAGGGTTGAGCAGGAGGTGGTTTTGGTCTTCGTCCGCATCCCTGATGAGCTTTGCCCCTGAGAAATACTTCTTATAGTTAAATAGGAGGAGGAGGCGTAGAATGTATCGGGAAGTACTGAAGTACTTCTGAAAGGATCCCTGGTGAAATACTGACCTCCTTCTAAGGCTTAGTTGAAGTTTTTCGGAAGTTGACTTAATTCCTCTTAGTCCTGTGTCCTTCAGTACACCTAAATACTTCCGTTGCAACAGTTCAAGGTTGACTGCAGTTTGCCAGCACTACAAGCTTTGGATCAGAATGAGAAGTTTGTTTTTGATATCTCAGGAACAACACTGAGTACTTAATCATATGTTCACGATCTGTGTCTGAAGACATCAGCTCAGCCAGACAAAAGCAGGTTTTGGTTACATCTGTTGGTGCTCAGTGGAACAGTGTGTTGCACAGGTTGCAGAGAAATGAAAGAATTTCATCCAGTGATGAGAACAATTGGCGAAGAAGGAGCAATCCTGCTTGATCTTTCAAAGCCTCGGGAAAGTTTGTTAAACAGGAGCACAGGAGAAGTTTATAATGACAAATGGGACAGATTCAACTAGGAAAATGTTAGTATAAGTGACTGCTCATAAAGCAACTTGATTTTTTTTTTTTCCTAGTGGAGCCATGCATAAGCTTTTATTTGAATTTTTACTGGTGTTTTCTCTAGACTGAACTCTGCATCCAACATTAAACTTACAGCCGTAATTCAAAAGCACATTAAAAAAAAAAGCAAGCCAACTGAGAAAGGGCGTAATAATACGAGTGCTATTATGTTGCCCTCTTGTTATTTGCACTGTTAAATTCATTGCGATCAGTCACAGTGATTAAAATAGTGCTTCATGTTGATACTGTGCCTGGGGACCTTTGGTTGGGCCTGAGATTGCAGCTGCATTCCGTATTTGTTAGCGTGCGCAATACCTGATCCCCATGTCTTTTAGGTAAAGACAAGAAGGGAAGTTGCAACCTGTCTCGTGTTGACAGTACCACCTGCCTTTTCCCTGTTGAGGAGAAAGCTGTGGAGTACTACTTTGCTTCTGACGCTAGGTAATGTTTTTCAGCATCTTTTAGTGTTTACAAAAATATGCTGTTGGCCTTGAACAAGAAACTAGGATGCAGTGGTTTCTTTTATGAACAACAGTAAACTGTTGGTATGTGGCCATTTGCATTATTTTACAAACAGTAACAGGTTGCCCTGTGTGCCCAGAGTGTATTGTATCCATGCAGAGACGGGAGAGAGAGACAGAGACAGATTAGATGAGACTCTGTAAAAGAAATGAAAACTCGCTTTGTGCTAGGGGTATTACCCTTCTTCAGGTATATCTGTGAATATGATTCCAGAGGTGGGTAGCAGGAAACCTGGCAGAGCACTGACCTAAATTAAGACGATAGACCATTATTATCAGGAGAATTGTGTTGATTCTCCAGGGATGTCTGCACATGTGCAATTCCTTTATCGTTCAGAGAAGACTTATTTTAATCCCAACGCAAGGAGGAAGGACTAACTTCACAGCAGCCTTACTAGAACAGTTGGACTTCAGTATGTTAGAGAAATAACTACTTTTTCTAGAAATGTGAAAATACTGCTGTGCTCGACTTCTGCAGCTCCATCAGAGTGTTTTGGAGAGTCTTTTGACACCCTTGCATGTTCTCCTGATTTTACAGAGCTTTTCAGTGACTTGCCCAAGGTTCGAGCAAAAAGTACTAAAATAGTGAGCTGATGTATTTAAATACAGCTTGCCTTGTTTATGTAAGAGAGCATTGATTAAAATCTTGTATAAGATTTTAAACCCCACTGGTAATCCCAATATTGACATTCCCCGAGTAAACTGCAGGCAGGGAAGGTATTCAGTAGTACCTTGTTCTTGGCATGTTTTTAATAAGTAGATCTCGGAGTACTTGAAAAGGTGGCCAAGTTGCCCCCAATTTTATAGATGGTGAAAAAGAGATGCAGGAAGGGGCTTATCACTGGAAAAGTCAAGAAAAGAGTCTGTAGTTGAGCACCCTGTGTGTTAGGCCAAATTCCCTTCTTCCTGACGGCTGCTCGCTAGCTCCTAATAGTTACATCACGTTGCTGCACATGCTGCTTTGTCAGAGGAATTCATAGTTTCTTCTCAAAATAGGAACTGAAATTAATAATGAGGTGGGGGGAAGAAAACCAGTTATGCTGGCAGTGTGGAAATGTACTTCAGTGTATTCCTCTTATTTTAAGAGAAATTCCAGTGAAATGAGCAACTTTCTTGAGTCAGAAACTGTATGTTGGAATATAAATAGGGCTGTAGACCTTGTCTTTCTATGAAGAATAATGTCTTACGGCAAATGTTGTATGCTCTTTGTAGCGCTGTCATTGAGCATACCAACAGAGTGATTTTCCTTGAAGATGATGATGTAGCAGCTGTGGTTGATGGCCGTCTTTCCATCCACCGGATTAAACGCACGGCAGGCGATCACCCCGGACGTGCTGTCCAAACCCTGCAGATGGAACTGCAGCAGATTATGAAGGGTAAAATCTTCTGGGTGTCACCTGTGTAGATGTACATGTCCTCCCTAGAATCACAGAACAATTTAGGTTGGAAAGGACCTCTAGAGGTCACCTAATCCAATCTTTGTGTTTAAAGCAGGTCTAAGTAGATCAGGTTGCTTAGGGCCTTGTTTAGCTGAGTTTTTAATATCTCCAAGGATGGAAATCCTGCAGTGTCTCTCTGGGCTGCTGTTCCAGTGCTTGACCACCCTCATGGTGAAAAAATTTGTCACTACATCTAATAGGAAGTTCCCTCTAGCCGCTAACACCATAACGACTAGAAATGTGGGCCTGAGGATTTTATCTCCTGTTTGGAGGCATCTTGTTTATTTAAAGATTGATCCTGAGCAGGCCTTGCCATTCTGGATCTGACTATTAGTTGACACACGCTCCGGTGTGTCTTGAATCTAGCTCTCAGATTAGCTGATGCTTTGCTAGAAAATGAACTGTCAGCTTAATGAATCTAATAGTTATTTATGTACAGGAACAAAAAGTAATCTCTGACTGGAAAGTGGCCTGTTAGTGACTCTGATCCAAACTTTTCCCTGCATATATAGCATACCATGCGGTAATTTAAAGCATTTTCATTTGTCTTCTTTTGTTGTCTTTTTTATAGGTAACTTCAGCTCATTTATGCAGAAGGAAATCTTTGAACAGCCAGAATCTGTTGTTAATACGATGAGAGGAAGGGTCAATTTTGATGACTACACTGGTAAATAGAATTAATCTTTTTTTTTTTTTTGGACAGCTCAAGTATCTAGTGGTTATTTGCAGAGGAGGAAGTAGATGATGACATGGGAAATTGAAACATGCCCTTGTAAGACAATGTGCATGTCTTACAGGATGTCCTTCCATAATCACATGCTCTGGTGGCAAACCTGGTGTTTGGGGTGATTCTTTTGTTAAGGGGCTGATTGAGATCTTTATTAGTGCTAATGAGTTTTAATTTGAGGATTTCTGCTAACTGGCCACCCTGATTTTCTCCCCGAATCTGCTTACAGTAAATCTCGGTGGGTTGAAGGATCACATTAAGGAGATTCAGAGGTGTCGTCGCTTAATCCTTATTGCTTGTGGGACAAGTTACCATGCTGGAGTTGCGGTGAGTGGTCAGTCTTGATCTCTTTGTGAATTGTAGCTAGAACTGAACACTGGGTGTGTCGAGCAGGTTAAGGGCAAGATGTTCGTACTGAGCAAATGTGTTCTGATGAGTGAAGACCTTCTTCAAATCTGCACACACCAGATTTTCAAATGACCAGCAACATCATTAGGAACTAAAAGCTGGCAAACTTGAGTATTTATGAAAATGTTGCTTGTGATTTTATTGCTATGGAAAGCTTTAAAAAATAAACTTCTTAAACAAAAACTGTCAGGAGAAGAGACAGTGCAGTAGCAGAATGCAAATGCTGCAGCAAGGTAGAGGTGTTGCCATGAGCTATGATTTCTTCCTTTGCGTAGATAGTTTATGCAGTGATGGCACATGCTCAGGGATCCCTGTGCTTGCCCAGTCGGGTGAAGACGGTTAGCTTTATCTGTTGCAGGAGTACAGACAGCGTGTAATTCTTTTTCTACAAGGCAACCTGATCGTCGGGTAGAATGTGATGGCTGTAGGTGAAGCATTTTTGGTTGTAGCTTGGCAGCCCATCATGTTGCAATTAAAAGTACTCCGCAGCCTTGCTTAGGAATCTTTTTGTTTCTTGCAGAAAGTTGCAAAATGCAGCTACGCTAACTGATTAACAAGGATCAGAAAAGAAGGATTTTGTTCATCTTGACTAGCTCTATAAGATAATGTTAATAGTAATCAATAAGTTCACTGGCCCGGATACTGGCAGTGGCTCTTGAATTCTTCAGTAATACAAATTACATTCCAGGAGAAAGACACCCTGCTTTGAAGATTGTTCTTAAACATTTCTCACTTATAATATATGTGTGGAAGGGGGTTGGCCTCATAGGCTTTTTGTGCAGCTAAAAGCAGAGTAGTTTTTCATAGGGCTGGCTGTGTGCGACTTGAGTATGAGTAATTAAAATATAATCCAGGGCTAACTTTTACATGGTATTTTGATAGTAATATTTTCCAGTGTGTGGCAGCTAGAAGGCTTTTTGTATGCCACTTTTTTCTGAAACATGATGTAATATGTAACTTTCTGACACCTCCTTTTACCAGACTCGTCAGGTTCTGGAAGAACTGACTGAATTGCCTGTTATGGTTGAACTAGCCAGTGACTTCCTGGACAGAAACACTCCTGTCTTCAGAGATGATGTTTGCTTTTTCATCAGCCAGTCAGGTATAGTCTCGCTTCACCACCCACTCACTCACCTTTTTCCTGTAAGTGTTTGCTTGGGAGGGAAAAGTCTGTAGGGCCGAGTTCTTGTGCCTGCCGGCGGGACTGCAGGTGGTACACGTGAGTGAAGAAACTGGCACACAGGTACTAGAGATGGGAAAAAATAGAGCCGGTCTCCTCAGGTCTGTTTTCATGGCGGTGCAGGGTTTTGTTTAGGTGAGTCTTACATATGGCAACAGTTGTTTTGTTTCCTTTCTCTGGGGGGAAATAGTCCATCAATCAATAGACTAAAAAAAATCCACCGAGCTTTAGGTAAAGGACAACTCAGTAGTTGCTTTTGAATACTTTTAGTTCTTTGGTTAAAACAGTATGAAATACTAAGCTATATCCTTGACCAGATCCATAAACGAAATGAAACTATTAAACAAAAGTATCTTAAAATATACAACAACCTTGGAATGGAATGTGAGATAAAACATACACTTAAGCTCAAACAAAATAAACTGGTATATCCTGTTGAAAATCTTTTCAAGGACAATTGCAGTAATTATTTTCCTTTTAGTTGCATCTGCCATTGTAGATCTTCACAGCTGGTCTTCAGCTATGATATTAAAAGTAGTAGTTACTTTTTAACCATAGGTTAAAATACTCCTGGTGGCAAAATAATAATCACTTTTTCTCCTCAGTGTCAGGTAACTTAGAGAACTCCCTCTTTCTGGGGGCTCATATGATTGTTCTAGTTTCCCAGTGTTTGGAATACCTGTGCCGCTGTTGCCTCTTCCCTTCAGGAAGAGTACTGTCCTTACTCTAACGGGGAACACTGTTAAGAGCACTCTAGGGAGTACCTCTTTCCCCTTAGTGTTGCATGCAGCAAACAAACAAGGATTTTCCTGGAACCTGAGGTTGGTCATCAGACAATACAAAACCGAAGTACACATTCAACTCAAGTAACTCCAGTTCCCCCAGCCACAAATCTCTCTTTCTAGCCTTAGATTAAGACTACCACTCTAGATGACTTGTTTTTCAGTAATGCAGTATGCAGACCAGGGGTTTGATGTATTGGTATACTGAAGTAGAAGTGTACCACCCCTTGTGTTTTTTATTCTGTGTTGGTTCATCTCACCTTATGTGTGCAGGAGTACTCACAGGAGTGTCCTTTAAGGACAAAAGCAAACTGGGAATAGTAGATGGAATATTCAGTAGCTTCTGCTTTTAGTGCTATCTCTGGAGCTCAGCTCCACAAGCAGCACTACTGGGACGTCCCCCCGCTCCTGTGGAGTTTACTTAGACTAGCCTTTTCTGATTCTTTACATCTAAGGTTTTTGAAATATTTTGAAGTCAGATTCAAGCCAATTTATTTGAATATAGTACAAACAAATTTGAGAACTGGTACTTAGTTTTGGATATAACCTCTTTGAGGACAAATTTTGAAACTTACCATGTTGTTGGTAAGCACCACTAGCCAAAACAAGTCTGTTTTTTGATAGCAGTAACACAGTGGGAGGACACAAAAGTCCAGGTGTAACTTAATGCTCTATTGCATGCGCTGTACACTTGAGCTGCGTTATGTCCAGATATCCTTAACATGTTTGTTTTTTTTCCCCTCCTCAAGGTGAATTTTAATAACCAGGAGAGAGAAGAAAATTGGTTTTGTTGAATGAGATGTACTGTGACCCCTTTTTTTAAACCTTAGCATAGTACTAACTTTTCCTTATATCAAGTACTAGCATCAGGCTTTGTTTTGCAGATTTCAGGCTTGTCTGTGGCGCAGGGCCGTAGCAGCTAGACGCTGGCACAATGACTAAACCCTGGCAATAGCTTTGTATTTAGGAAAGCATTGCAGTTTTGCCACACGATAACAGCATTGTAAACATCTGTCTTTTCAGGTGAGACGGCAGATACTTTGATGGGTCTTCGGTACTGTAAAGAGAGAGGAGCCTTAACTGTAGGAATAACTAACACAGTTGGCAGCTCTATATCACGAGAGACAGATTGCGGAGTCCATATCAATGCAGGACCAGAGATTGGGGTTGCCAGTACAAAGGTAAATACTGAATTTATAGATGTCACTCTTTATTACCGTGATTGTTTTTGACTGCATTTTAACCACGTGCATAGTCTCTCAATGTTGAATTTTTAAAGATAGCTTTGATGCATTCTGTACAACCAAAATAGTTGGAACTCAACTATTATCAGAACTCGACAGGCTTTCAAAAATAATAAAATAAAAAGCTACAAAATTATATTTGACACTGGGAGGTCTTGGTCATTTCATTCTTTATGATCTCAAGAATAGTTTTGCTTAAGGAAGGAAAGTGAAGTCATTAGTTGATTTGAAGATGGCACGAAGAATGAAATACGGTAGCTAAAACTGTTGAACACAAAGCCACGATTATTTTGGATTAATTATTGCTAAGATGGCACCTTCCAAGAAAACCCTTTTTGCAGAAGTGCTCGTTGTACCTCCCAGTTTCTCTTAAGATGTCTGTAGTGTTTCAGGGGATCCTGCATTTGGGCTTTTGGAGGAATTTGGAGAGCAATTTTAACTGGAAAAAATACAACTCTGTTGGTAAATGGAAAGATGTAAAACAAAGTAGGAGAAACCCTGTTTTCTACAGAAGTGTCCAAACACTTTTATTTCCTAAATGAGGGGGAAAAAAAATCCAGGGATTTTTAAATTAAAATGAGTAAAATAGCTGAGTCATGATATGCCCAATTTCAGGCTACATTCTCTGTTTGACTACTGCTCACTTACCTGGTAAAAGCGTTCAGCTCAGCAGTAATGGAAGAATTGGGCTCCTTGTCTTTAAAATCATACTGTATCGGAGCCATCTCTGTGGGGACTTTGCGAGGCAAGAAATGTAAATCAAATTATGTCCCAGTTAGCAAAGTCTCTCCCCTCTCTATAAAATTTATAGGATGTAAGATTTATCAGGGTGGGACTGCAACAGCACCACTAAATGCAGTTGAAAGAGAACAGGCTTAACTAGAACCTTCAAAGAGCTGCTAACCTCACTGCAGCAGCAATGGGTAGTTTTTAATGTATTACTGGGAAATGAGGGGCAATTTTGCATATATGCAGATCGTTATCCAAACTCCCCCCGAAGGCGTTAGCTGTTACATCATGGGTTCTCTGTTAAATGTTTTCAGTACCCGTCCCCTTCTTACCAGTCACTATTGATGATTGTGTAGTTAATAAGCATGTGCCCAGTAACACTATTCATTTTCTTTTTCTTGCATCTTGCAAAGAGTTTTTTCTTTTGCAAGGGAAATATTAGAAGGAGGCAATATTAAAGCTTGAAACTGAAGGGGTCTCAGAGGGAAGAACTTCCTAAGCAGCAAGAATTCTCTCCTCTGTCTCTAGCATCATTTGTTCTGGGCGCAGACTCAGTTTAAACTAAGGTCTAAAGATCAGAAAGAAAATTATAAGACAAGGTTTGGAAACCTAAACAGTACGTAACTGCCCTTAATGGCACCGCTTTACTAAAGAATGTGTGATATTAAAACCATACTTTCAGCAAATGTGGGAATGGTCTTTTAAAGAAAACCTGTATTTATGTCCGCCTGACAGTGTTATTCTCTGGTAGATGCATCTGGCTACGTGTGATGTAGTATAAAATAACTTGCCTTGCTGCATTTCATTTCAATGAAGTGCTTCTGCCTGGTGAAATCTGCTTTGATTTAGTTATATTTAGAGGCAAGATGATGTCAATCTGTTACATAAATTCAGCCAAAAACCACATTTGAGTTTAATAGTTCATTGGGGAATTTGATCATGGAAAATTCATGAGTCTCTTACAAGAAACTTGAACGAGTTGTTTGTGCCTTGGTTGTTTTTACATTGCCAACATTACAGTTTGGAGATAACTGAAAATTGCATTTTCTTTCTGGTGATGTGAGGAGTTACCAAAATTATGCACATGTGAAACATGAATTTGAAGAGATTTTGCCCTAAGGTTGTACAGAACTTTATTTTGAGAACATATAAACAATCCAGGCAATGTCAACATTTCTGGTTTGTGCTATTTACTTCTGTAACCTTCAACTGCGTGCCATCCAAAACAAACATTTCGTATCTAACCCTGCTAGTCAGTATAACTGAAGCTTTTCTAGATTCCTTTAAAGCTGTTTAAATCTTTTCCAATATATCAGTGTGAAAGTTTGGTCATTGTTTAGAAAGGGATAGAAATTCTACACAAATTAATCTTACACTAACGAACCTCAATCCCAGGCTGGCATCTTGGACCATTTCATAACATTTGTCTTGTAAGGACTTCAGAGGCTCGACTTTTACAATAGCTGTTTAATGCTACGGCTCAGATGCTTTTGCAGATGGAATTATCTTAATGTGAGCGCTAGTTTCGCTTGTTTGTGCAGATGAACACAGTTTTTCCCCCAAAGCCAGTGATACCAGTCACTTACCTTTCCAGTAGCCCCAGCAGGGGAAATGGCTGGTGAGCTCCTTGAACACGGTCCAAAAGATTATGCCTAGCTGTTGTGTCGCAATGGCCAGCTGTTGTTACTGGTGGACTTTTCCCATACATCTCCAGTCATTGGGTCTGTTGGTCTTCAGCGTTCTCAATATTTGCTTGCTCAAATACAGAAAGAAGGCCACGGGTATGGTCACAAGATGTAAGGTTTTAATTAACGGTTTAATGGTTGCCAGGGAGTTTTTAGAAATACTCCACTTGGCTTGTTGTGTGTTAATCTCTTGGAGCGTAAGGCGATCGTGCCATTGTGAGGCTCCATTTGAACAAATGCCCTGTGCGTTTCAGGTTCGTTCCTGCTTAACTGGAATGAAAGCTATAATTTAGTAACGTGCTAAGAATAAAGTCAATAATTAGTCTAAAAGTTATGTTTCTGAACTGCTTCTCCCAGACGACTGAGTTTTCCTCTTATAATCTATTGGTGACGTGGCACTAGCAAAGCCATCTTAATTCTTCTATTGTCCAGCTGTTGCACAATAAACCAAAGTTTAAATATCTAGAATTGCAAAAGTCACACCTTACTCACCCTTAGGGCCACTGACAGAGAAGGGGGTCTGAGAGACGCTCACAGATCCACCGGGTGCTGTAGTAGGTGACAACTGCTTCGTTACATGTTTCTCTCTCTCTCTCTCTCAGGCCTATACCAGCCAGTTTGTTTCGTTGGTGATGTTTGCGCTGATGATGTGTGATGATAGAATTTCTATGCAAGAAAGGCGCAAGGAAATCATGCGTGGTCTAAAGGGACTGCCAGGTAGGAACCATTACATTTATTGTGTTCTTGCCAGGTGAAACTCTATAGTGCAAAGGAACTTCAGGAATGCCCAAACCTTGCTCTCACCCAGAAGCTCGCAGTGGAGAAAAGATTGAGGGGATCAAATTTGTGGGAAGTGGTCATTAGTGTGAACTTGCAGCCGCATTCTCTCTGATGCCTTCAGAGTGCTAAACTGGGATGTTAAAGTACTGGGCCCAGTTTTCATGCGAGTCACTGCTTTTATGTGTAGGTGAAGTATAAACAGCCTGTGCAGTTTGAGGGGCATGGACTTAGAAGCACACACAACTTTAGTTCTTCTCTTTCTTTCTAGACTTGATTAAGGAAGTGCTGAGTATGGATGACGAGATCCAGAAGCTAGCAACAGAGCTATACCATCAGAAGTCTGTTCTCATTATGGGACGTGGCTACCATTATGCTACATGTCTTGAGGGAGCTTTGGTAAGAGATTTCTTCATTTAATACTGATTCAAATGCCCTTAGCTCTGGCCTCAAATTTGAGCGCAGGAAATGACGCATGGCTGCAAGATGATTTACAAGCAGCTAACTAGGGCGCGCTGACTGATACACCAGGTCAGGTAGTTGGAACTCATCGTAACGCTGTTAAGGACTCTACTGAAGCAGACAGACAGATCACATAACTGTTAACAGGCTAAATGCAGCTGTGAAAGTGCATTTATTTTCAGTGTTCACACTGGGAATGCTTTAGGTCCATCATGGATTATTGTGGCAGTGCACCCTCGTATAATCGGTTCCTTAAACTGCTGGAACGGCATTTCCAGAAATGCTCAGTAGCCACAGCTGAGCACATCCTTCCTAAAAACTGTACGCTGGGGTTTTTACCTTTGAGGATATTCCTGTTGATATTAGTGCTATGATGATATATATGCAGGCTGACTGTAAATCACAAGGCCTGTGGTGGGTTTAGCAACAGAACTGTAAGTGTTGATCTTCTGAGCAGCTCAGCCCATATGCACTACTTTGAACTAGGTTTTCAGGCTGGCTAGTCCAAATATTGGACCTGAGGAGACCTTGAACATATTTTTACAAGGTTAATCACTGCTTTTCCCTAGAAAGTAGAAAAAAACTCCTCAGATGGCAAAAGAAGAAGATTTGCCTAAAGCTTTATGAATTACTTTTTCCCCATCTAGAAAATTAAAGAAATTACCTACATGCACTCTGAGGGGATATTGGCAGGTGAGCTGAAGCACGGTCCTCTTGCGCTGGTGGACAAACTGATGCCTGTTATCATGATCATCATGAGAGATCACACATATGCAAAGTGCCAGAATGCTCTCCAACAGGTGATTGCACGACAGGTAAGTGCCTGTAAAAGTATAGAGTGCATCAAAAGTGTTGCTTTTGATATAAAAACAGTTTTACTGTGCACCCAAAGTATTTGCTTTGGAGAATTTGATATTTCTATCCTCAGTCCAGCTTAGATCAGGTTTGCTGCAATCTGGTAGCTATTTAGTGTACTGCCTAAAACGTGACTTCAGTAGATAGTCTTTCTGTTTTTCTTAGGTGCAGTTTTTACAATACTAGACAAAGGGTAGAAGAGAGCTTGATTAATGTCTTCATTGTCATCCTTAAGCTTCAAAAGAAAATACCTTTGTAACAGATTTTATAGGACAGTAGTAGAAGTTAGAGCCAAAGACCTTTTGTCAATGCGGATTAGGTCCAAAACATTAGTAGATATCTCTTCCAGAACCTGAAATAGTAGCTGGCTTTCAGATTTAAATCTCTGTATTTCACTAGCTTAAAAAAAAACCAACAGTTTTGTTTTAAACTTTGGAACTTTCCAGTTCTATCAGATTTTAGAAAAGGTGATGCTTCAAACCGTACAAGACATGCCATTGCAGATTTCTGGTTAAAAAGAATTAAAATAGGTGCAAGTCCCCTGGTATAAGGCAAGGCATACAAACTGCATTAGGTTTCTGCTTACCCCTTAAAATATGCTGCAGCGGTGCCCTCGATTGTTTTGTTCTGAATTCAATGAAAAGTTCTTGTTGCCCACAATCTGAACAGAAGCAAGAAAAGAACCCTTTCAGAGCCGTTTTTCTTAGACGTTTCCCTTTGTTGCAGGGGCGACCTGTAGTGATTTGTGACAAGGAGGACATCGAGACAATTAAGAACAATAAGAGAACAATCAAAGTTCCCCATTCGGTGGACTGTCTGCAGGGGATCCTCAGTGTTATCCCCCTTCAGCTTCTGGCTTTCCATCTCGCAGTTCTCAGAGGATACGATGTAAGTACAGTACTCCCTTCCTCGCCTTCTGCACTGTGCATTCGCTAGCGAAAGACCTGGAATAGATGTGCTGGGTGAGGTGGGAAGTCTGGGGGGTTTGTCCACTCCGTATGATTGCTCGAGCTCCTGTAAATACCAGGTTAAGTGGGAGACCTAGCAATTACAGAAGCTTCTCGTGAACAAAGCTTGAATGACGATCTAGTATACTTGGCCGAGTCTTGTGCAGTTTGGTTTGGACATGTGTTTGCTTTCTGGAATCATCACAAGCGTACTGTTCCTGAAGGGCTTGTAGGAATCTGAAAGGAAGCTAAAAATCCACAGAAGGATGTGTGAAAACCAGAGTCGGTTTGTGTTAGGTATTTGATCTTAATACAGGCACTGGCCTCTGCCGTTTACTGCAGTGATCTTTTTTCTTCTGAGCCACGTACAATGTATGCCAAAGGAGTTAAGTCCTTAGTTCTCTTGACCAGGCCATCACAACTGAAATGGATGGACTTTCCCTGCACTGATTATCCTAAATTAACATGAAAGTGTGGTGTTAGTTTAAATTTAATTGCACAAGAACTGTTCCCCACCTTACAAAGTTATACACAAACAAACAAAGTGCATAAATACTCACAAGCATCTTCTTTCTCCTCCCTCTCTGCAGGTTGATTTTCCAAGAAATCTGGCCAAGTCCGTAACTGTAGAGTGAAAGATCATCTGAATCATAGGGGCAAAGGGGAATTAAATGAAAGACTTTTTTTGGTACCAAAATAACTTGATTTTAAAGTCCCCTAGGTAAATCTTATTTTGCTAAATCGTTGTTTGTGTATAAGATCACCGTAATTCCATTACATTAGTGATTGTCAAATTGATTCCACGTGCTATGTCAATAGCTTTGGGTTTTTTGAACACTAGACTTCCATGAAAGATGTTAAATGGTTTTCTTTAAAGATTTCTCAGTCTTCTAGGTAAGGGGCCCTCCACTTTACTTTAAGATAACGTCATAGTTTCTTACCCAGTGTGGCTCATTCCTGTTGTTGCTGAGAAACCATTGAATGAATTACCTGTCATGCTCTCAGGCAGTGAAGCAGGATACCAGGACATACAACTGGAACAAAAGCTGTTACTGGTCTTGCTTGTGCAGATACTTTAATAGTGAACAAAATTGGAACAAGAGTTTGGGTCAATTTCTGCCTCATTTACAAAAGGGAATTCAACTGATCTGTCATACTTCCTAAATCTTAGGCCCTTGGTAAACGTGCTTAAACAAAAAACCAAAACAAGTCACATCAAAAGGATTTTAATCTATGCCAAATACCTAGCAGCTGACAATCTCGTAGACTCAGTGGGCCAAAATGCGTTCTGCAAAACCAGCACCTATCTCTGGTTGTGCCCACGAAGACAGTGGAACTCGCTCCTTCAAGCATAAACGAAAGCAGCATCTGATGTGGGCATGGGTGCTTACCAAAGCGGGGGAGAAAAGAGGAATATGGACAGTGCTCAGGTTTTGTTGTTTGTTTTCTGTTTTAAACAAGTCACACTCATTCTGTGTTGAGGGATGAAGTTTTTCTCCCGTTTGAGCACTGTGGCATTATAAACAAATCCTAGGGAACTGGCTTTATATTGCTGCAGGTCACTTACTGGTCTGAACATGTACAAGAAAGTTTTTGCCTTGTATCTCCCAGTCAGACAGCACTCAGTCTTCCTTTCTGAGGCTTAGCACGTTAGACCAAGTCCCTTAAAGCGGGTCTGGTTTATTTAGAGCAGTTCATGCAGTGGCAGTGGCGTATCTGACTTGTGTCAGCTTCTGCCGGTTTACAGTCAGAGGGGGTAAAAAAAAAGGTTCAGTAGCCGAGAGAGAAAAAGATACTGTGATAATAGCTTTATACCAAGTTTGCAGAGGAGCAGACATTACACAGAAAGCATGCTTTCACGACCTAACGCTTTTTCAGTCGTTAAAGGGCAGTTAGCTCTGTGTTTCCTAATGCAAAAGGGCCTATTTCCTACCAGCCTGTCAGGTTTTGAATTAGTTTTACACAGGCAGTAAAAACACCATAGTGCAAGGCGTAAAGCAATACTTGGCCAATAGTAGAGAAACTCAAGGTCAATTACTGCCCCTGAAGAACTGCTTTAACAAATATGGTGTTTGGGGACTGTCCTCTACCATTTGAAAGCTGGTTCTCCTTGCGCAGGATGCGAGACTATTGCTAAGTTACAGTAATCCAGGCCAACACTCACAGTGAAGACAGTTGCTCAAAGCGAGGTGGTTCCAAAGACTGTCTGTGGCAATTCTATTTTGTATAAATTGAAGTAACCTCTATAACTTTGATTCAAGATCAGTTGCCGGCTTAGTTTTATTATGTTAATGAGAATAAATTGCTGCATGCCTGGAAATAGCTCCTCAAACCAATATGTATATGTTTACTGATACACTGTATTCAGACTATTACTTTATGAATGGGTTGTGCTGCCAGTGTCTGTTTAAGAAGAAAGCAGTAAACGTTGCATTTTATTTGTACCATGTTTGCTTATGAGAGGCCGAGTCATTAGGTGCCTCAGCCAGACCATGACGAGTAGACTTCTCTGCGTCATTTGAAGAGGATACTTTTCTTTAAGGAAAAACAATGCCTGTTCAGTGCTAGCAATTTGAAAACAGTCCCTCTTCCTTCTCCCACTCAGCTTGCTTAAGAAGAGGGAAACTGTGAACCTTTAACTGGAGGGGTTGGAACCAAGGAAGGGTCATTCCCCCCCCCCCCAAGATAAGGACTTGCAGTACGATACCCTGCGTGCTGGCTAGCATGGATTCTAATGCGAATGAATCCCGCAAGAAAGTTATTTTAAGCTCTTTCTCCTATTCCACTCAGAAGAAAAGCAGCAAGCACTGCTCTTACCTAGCCTCGTACAGATGATTGTCTGCTAGCTTACCAAGTCCCCTAGCAAACCTGATGGTAGTCAGCACTGTTAAAATACAAGTTGCTATACAGTAAAAGTTGGATAATGCAGGCTGTTAAGTATTTACAAAAATATGTTGTATACAAAGAGGACCAAAGAAGAGGATACTAAGTTAGAAATGTAAATCTGACACACTCATGTTGGATGTAACTGTACAGATATTGCTGAGTTATTTGGTTTGATGCTACGATAGACAAATCCTTATGCTTTGTAATTTAAGGCATTAAAACTCATGACAAATTCTTCATTTGTCAGAAGTAAAGGTACTCACCCCCTGCATTCTGCAAGTTGCCAGCAAACTGCCTGAAGTGTACCAAACTCTGCTTGCCAAAAACAGTGGTTTAGTCGCTACTTGCAACTAGACTATCGGATGTTGTAATGCTTAATATCAAAGAATGCTGAGGAGCACACTTGCTGTGAAGAATTTTTCTGATGAGCATGGTAGGGAATCCTTAAAGCATCTCGTTGTTGTTAATTGCCATGCCTGCGTGAAGTGAGAATGTATAAAGGACTCTCCTAGCTTTCCTTACCTCATTTTGTCTAGATGTGTTGCATTTTGATGAACAGATGATGTTTCTCTTTTCCCTAGACAACTTTTAGAATGTCTTGTGATATTTATTAACAGCCAGTCAGTCTTCTGCTCTCCAGAATGAATGTTTTGCTTACTGAGCCAGTAAAACTCCCTCCTTCCTAACTGAGGCGTTTAAAAATGCAGTACCCCATCACTAAAATTGAGCCACAGGTAAATACAAATACAGGCCTTTGTCATTTGGAATGGCAGCTGCCTATTACTGCATACATTTGTCAGAATTTATTTTGATTCAAGAAACTGTTTTCCTCATCTCTATCTATAGCAGCTTAAAGTGATGCATAAGCCTTTTTTTTTTTTTTTTTTTTTAATTACTAAAACCCAGGGACCTTTGGGCTCAGCTCGTGTTGTTTCTGCCTAACAGGTCTCAGTCAAATTCCAAGCCTCTTACTAAGGTTATTCCACAAACAGTAGGAGTTTAAATCATACATGGTATATAATTTGGTCAGAAAGTTTTTCTTCTTTCCTCATAGCTACACTAAAGAAAGGCCATGAATTTATCAGGTGAATAAATACTGGCTGTAAAAGTATTCATACAAAGAGCCCCAGACAGTATTTGGGTAATCGTCTTTGTAAAACCCAACAGTGACACAGCAAATGCAGTCTCTCTTTAGTGTGGTTTTATTTACCGGAGAATAATTAAGTACCACGGACATGGAGATATCCTTCTAGCCAAAAAGCTGCCTTGGAATCCTTTTCCTAGAGTTTGAGTCCCTTTGTATTTAAAGAGCTGTGTTAGTGAAAGCTTCAAATACCCAATTTCAGAGTCAAGCGGTAGGGATCTCATGGATATGGCACAACACGTAGTCATGCCGAATTAGGAGCCTTAAATCTGGCTTAGACAAATTAGGTTTGGTTAAGCTGCAGATTGAAACACCTAAAGGCCTAAGGAAGCCCAATATATTAATGCAGAATTAGGCTTTTCCCCTCTTGGTTAGTGGTAGTCCTTCACACCACAAGTAGATGCCTGTCAGCAGCGTGGAAGAGGGGGTGGGGGGGGATTTAAATCAGGCCCTTCAAGTAGTTTGTCAGTGTTTAACTGTGGCTAATTTTAGATCCTACCTGAATGTACTGAACTTGCCTCAAAGCATGGAGTCCCTCCCCTATATGAGGAACAAGAAGAAGAAGAAGAAGAAAAAAAAAGTACTTGGTTCAAATAAAGGGAAAGAAAACTATTTGCCTTCAATTCAGTTTGCGTAAATAGACACTTGAAATGGCAAATGTTACCATTTCTTCTCTTGTAGACGTATTTGCCTCTGCTTGTACATACCCAGCTGGCTTGGTTTGTGGGGACCAGTCTGTATCTTGTTTCCTGTCATGTGCTGTACGCAGAAGATGTCTTACTTTTGTCTGTAGTGTTTTATAATTTGGGTTTTGTCTTTTTGCTTACTTTTTTGTATCTCACCCTTTGAATAAAATCAAGTGCCCTACATTAAACAGACTCAATTCCTGGTCTTTAGTTAAATCCATTTAAGAATAGGTAACCTCTATGAAAGTTAGGGGCTATATGTAAAAAATAGAAAAACTTAGGGCTTAACTCAACTCTCTCCTAACTGGCCAGGCAATTTTTCATGTCTGAGATAGAATATTTTTCAACTGTCATTTTCTAACCACGTTTTTGCCACTAACCAAAAAGAGGCAAGAAGGAAGCTTTTCCATAAAATACCTCTAAGGCAGAACAGTTGGTATTACCATCTGTACTTTAATTCAGATTTGACAACCACTTTTCTATTATTAGATAAGACAAAATTGCGTGACCCACACTTCCTGGTCTTTACACTCATTCTACACGAGTTTTGAAACTCTCAAGGTTCCTTTTTGAGCTGTTCGGTGGTTGTCCCCTGTTTAGGTAATGTACAGACATGCGGGGAACGTCTCTGCCAAGCACTTTAAAGCAGGCTGCGTCACAAACAGGGCAGTGGAGGCTACAGAACAGATGCTGAGATAGTACTATTAAATACACCTTCTTGTAAGAAAACAGCTGGGGGCTAAAAGAGATGGTTCATGTCTAAAAAATGCCTAGACAACTTCTTAAGTGAAGCCCTCGCCACCAAGAGACCACCTGAAATGCCACCCCTCCTCCAGCCAGAGCCACTCGTGCATTAATTATCCCAGGGCCCCTCACCTCCGCAGGGGAAGAATACCAAACACGATCCTTTTCCTAGATAAAGCGAGCAGCTTGGACTTGCTCTTGTTGCAAAGTGAATGCCTCTCCTGTATAAGTAGCAGTAGTAAAAATTCATGAGACGACTGTTTTTTAAGGCTGTTGTCTTGAAACAACGCGTATGTGTCCTTAGTATCACAGTAAGAGCCAATGCCTACGCACAGAAAAACAGCCCCATGTTAGAAGCAAGACTGTCCGCTTCTGCTCGCTCAGATCTTCAAAAGTAAACATGAATACTAGCTTGTATTACAGTCATAACCTGAACCACGTAATACCGCTCAAAGCTTTAGGCTTTTGTTACCATAACTGAAGGTCACACCTGCTTGGGACCCCAAAGGAAAAAGGACTATTGCAATGACGCAGCAAGGAGAGTTGCTTTGACTAGACGCGCCTCGGCGTGCGCAGAATCTCTCCTAAATGACTCCGGAGATGCACCGTACTGGGTCTCTCTCCTCTGGTACAAGTCAGCCGTTCTCCGGCACTGCAGCGCGGAGAACCGAGACTGTCATCAGCTGCTGTCGCAGCTCTGGCTGCATTTCCAATCACACCAGGGAGGGCACAGGGAACCTCTTTCTTTAGTACAGCCTAGTACTACCTTGTTTGAAGAGCAAGGGAGCAGTATCAAAACACAGGTGAAGAGACACTACCGGGTTCTTATCTCCCCATTTGTGATACCTAACCACACACACTGCACAGTACATTTCGTTTAAGCCAGTAAAAATGACAGTGAGAAGACAGCCACAAAGGGACGTGACCGGGGTCTTAGCAAGTCAGTCCTGTGCTCAGGTTGCAAGAAATCCCTTTCCTTAAATCCTCGCTTGACTAAAAGCAATAAGGTGAGGGATGAAGGGCCTGCAAGTCCCTTGCACAGAAACTCTGCCATCCCCTGTAGCGCTGGTCTCATACAGTATGACATTTTAAGACAAATAATAAGCTCCCAGCTGCTAAGTGCGATTTACAGAAGGGCATAAGCATTTGGTTTGAATGAATTATAATAGACTGCCTGCTCCAAAGTACTTTTAGGCTCTCTTAGCGCAACATACTTTCCGACATTTATGCTTTCCCACTGTTCAAGACTCATTTCTCGGTGTACTGAGTTAAAATACAAAGTTTGTGGGGGCCTTCAGAACAGTTTGGGTGCAGAGCCTCACGCTAATGGTTATAGACATACATGCAAGTTTCTTTATCTGTATGGATTCCTTTTCTAGAAAGCAGCGCTTACCGCTGGGGTACGCGTTGCTTGCAGGAGTACTGTGTATATCCAAGACCCCGGGGATGGTTTTTATCAGGCACCTTCCCTTCCTGCTCTGTGGTAAGCTGTTTTTCACTACTGCAGAGCTCATCCATAGCCATCTGCAATAACTGCTTGCACAGAAAACAGCCACGTAGCTGCTGGGTTTGGAGAAATGCACCCCACTAAGCAGCCAGTTCTTCGGTCGCCGTGAGATAGGCGGTGGGAAGCTGGCAGGCCGCAGGCCGTGCTAGGGGAGTTGTTAACCCCCGAGCCCCTTCTGACGTGGGCAAGGTTGGGAAGGAACCGGCACATGGCAGCATTGCAGATGGATATAGGTAGGACGAGGAGGGGGTGCTTCACCTGTCAGCTTTCAGATTATAACTTGAATCCCAGTTACCAGGGTGGTATTTCCCCTGTTCGCAGAAACTCTGAGCATCAGCAGAGCCATTCTTACACATTAGCTACATTGGCTGTGCACGGCAGGCGGTCGGTGCAGACTACTGTCTTTTTGGTTTGAGAAAAGTGATCGTTGCTTTCCACTTCAGAAAGTAGAAGTTATTTTCTAATTTTTCTCCCCTAAGAGAGCAGACACCACACTTACTGTGCTATTGGAAAGATGCACAAAGTGAACTGTCCCTACTCGAAACAGAGACTGGCAGCAGAGAGCATCAGGTTACCTAGTATAGGTAACTTAATACTGTTTTTAATTACTGTTTTTACTGTTTAGTAATTACTGTGCATACCGTTACCTAGTATACCTCCCTGTCTGTTGAGCATGTGGTCCCTGAGCGCCTGGTGGTTTCACCAGCCCCACAGCATCACTGTGCAGCACCACAGCAGCACCCCGTCGTATCTGGAACGTTACTGAGTAGGATTTAAGTGTTATAACTTCAGTGACAGCTGATGAGCCTTCCTGGGAAGCTTTTAAAAATCACATTATGGGAATGGGACTTCATCTCAGTAGAGCATCCTGGCTAGTTCCACAGTTCAAGAGCTGCTTTCCCGGTTGCCCACACTCCCTCTTTGCTGGGCTGCTCTGCCAGCACCTATTTTTAGCTCACCAAGTTTCTAGCTCCTACAGCTCGAAAGGTCCAACAAGCAGCATGCTGCAGCATCTCCACTTCGCTTCTCCTCTCTGCTACAGCTCCCTGTGCAATCTCTGCCCACACTGCCACTGAAGCCACCCCAACCTTGCAGTCAGAGGACTACCAGCACCCCCCGGACCCTCATAGCGCTGCACAGCCCTATGTGCCTCATTCGATAGGCAGGAGAGCATCACTGTCCTTCCCAAAGCAGGGAGAAGGCAAATGCTCAGATACTGCTTTAGTAGCACAGTCAAACACGTAAAGAGATAGACCGCAGAGACAACTGAGATCATAGCTAGCCCCGGGGACATAGCCTGTACTTGCGTTTGGACAGGCTGGCTTTTTCATCTCCAGCTTGGACGTAAAAGCAGGAATCTGATCTACTGCAAGCCTGACCCAAAAGCTGCCCTGTGTGCCTTAAAGAGGCTCTTCCTGACCTATTTTCATGCATTTATCAGCTGATTGGAAGACATCACAGGCATTTGAAAAAGGAAAGGAAAAGCAAAAAGCAAGCTGACCTGCCAAGATGGTCCACTCCGTGCTAAAAAGGTTACCCAGCTTAAGAGAAAAATCAAACCCACAAATCACACTCGACAGGACTCCTTTCCCCCTCCTCAGTCTCATTCTTTATTGTTAAGGTCAAATAAAAAATGTTCCCATGGTCCTTACAAATTCCTATGGAAACAGCTTTAAACAAACAAGCTGCTAGCCTGTGTCTGGGCAGCAAAGAGCAGCATTAGTTTAACAGAAGATCCTAAAAGCGGCGATGAGCCCAGACGCGCTGGAGACACTCATGATACCACCAGAGCTCACAGCAAAAAGCCAATTAGGCTCCCAGGGACTCGCCCGCACCGGGAGACGCGTTCGGGTCATGGGCAGGACGGGGGGCAGCACAGGGGCCTGGCCAGCTCGTTCGGGCAGGTAGGAGGGCTGCCCAGCCACCTCTACGCAGGAAATAACGCCGGCAGGGGCAAAGCCCACGCCTTGCCTCTAACAGAAGCTGCCGTGCTGTTTTGACAAGGGCAGTAGTCAGCAAAGCTGCAAGGGACATTACTAAAACCTCCCTGCTCCTCTCGTTTCCATCTCTGCCCAGAGCCGGCACACCGCTAACCTACACTAGGCGAGAGAGCGTGTCCCTGGGGAGGGATGAGCAGGACGGTCCCCGCCGCTGCGTTTGGCTCAGGGTGGCAGCGAAAGCGCCAGCTCGGCCTCGGCAGATCTCGGCATCCCCAGCAGAGCGGGGCTTGGGACGGGGACAGCGTTGCAGAGGACGGTGCACCAAGCAGCCTCCGCGCTGCCACGGCACCACGCGCCCCAGCGGGTCGCTGCTAGGAAGGAGATGCCGCCTCTCCTCCCTGCTGATGCCAGCTGCCACCTGAACAGCCTCCTCGAGCTCGCAGGCGGGTGCTTTCTAGCACCCAGTACTGGGCAAGACAGCATCTGCCTGCAGGGGCTGACTTACCACCTCATCGGCAAGCCCCAAGGGTGTGCCTGCAAGGTGGTTTCATAACCAAAGTTATCCTTTAGGGCTATCAACGTAGAGCTACCTGCAGCCCAACCACGAGACCAGTGCAACAGCACCGGCAGAACAGGCAGAATGGCCCCAGCGGTCACCAGCCAGGCCGCTCTAAGCTGTGGCACGGGCTCACGTTCCTCCTTGCGTTTTTCCAGCAATTCCTGCTATCAGAAAGACACGCTTTGCCAAGCATGGCTAGAAAGCCTACTAAAAAATTGAAGTTGGAACACATGCAGCGTAAGCCAAAACAGAACGGTCACGCTCAGAGCGCGACACATCAAGCCCGTACAGCCAGCCATTTACCAGGTGGAATTTAGTGGGGATTTCAGAGTTGCACAGAGCTAGGAATTATGCACACAGGAAAAACTCCCACTCAGCCACACCAGGAGTCATCACAGGTTTCTGTGACCCAGCGAGGCCGTATTACACTGCTCGCTTGTCGTGTTGCTAAGGGAGAGCAGCAGCCCTCACCCCCCCTCTCCTCCGTAGATCAGACTCGAGCCTACGGGCCAGCCACGTCATCTCTCTTAGCATAATTGGCAGACGGCCTTCGGGAAGGGCTCACGACAGAGCTTGACATGCAGGATGAATGAACTGCCTCAAGGACTGTCTCTGCAGGACCACATCCAAGCGAGGCAGGGGGCAAGCGGGCCCCGAGGCTGACATGAGGCCAAGCCAGGAAGGCACCTGCTTGCAAGCAGAGCAGCTGGGGTTCGGGAGGAATCTTTGCTACGGGGCTGTCTAGTCACAAGTGTCAGGGTAGGGACGTGCAGGGACTAATCCATCATCCTCTCACCCCCCTCCAGGTGCTGCCGACCTGGAACAAGGGTTTGTTCAACCCCGTTGTGGCCCCAGCACTTTCAGGAGGGAGGTTTGCTCTAGCTGCGGCAAGAAGTTGAGAACCACTCATGTGAGCTACACAATTTCCATCCCAGGGCTTTGCCAGCCTGGCTGATAGGAACAGGAATGGGTTCAGGGAGCACTAGCTGGGTAGGTCTCACGCTGCTGAAGCCACAGGACAGTTACGTCCTGAAAGCGGAAGGAGGGAGAGGGCTTGGGGCAATAACCTCTCCTTCAGGCACAGCTGGATCCAGAAAAGGACATCTGTCCTTGGCCCTAAACATGCCTCCTCCTCACCTAGATCCAAAGGTTACTGTTCAGTCATTAGATGCCTCTCTGTGCGGTGTAAGGTGCTGGAGAAAGGAAGGCATGGTTCCTGGTGACCAGGCGAGAAGGCGAGAACTCAAACCTGCTCCCAAACCAGTTGAAGCATAAAAACTCTGCAACATCTCTCTAAGAAGTGTTCTGTATCTCATCACTTTACCCCTCCTGTTTGGGTTGCCACGTGTCCAAATGGTATCATAGCCAATGCCTACATGGAAAAGCAATAAAGCAAGTAATTTATTTGTAGCTGTCTTCAATTTAATGCACCAGCTGGATGTGACCAGCTGGTTTGTAGCAGGCCAGCAGCCAGGACTTTATGGATAACTGGAGGTACGCTGGTCACAGCTCTGAGACAAGCTGTTCTTGAGTAGCTGTGGGTGGTAGATAGGAAAAAGAGAACTGAAGTGCGACCTGGGCTTTAACACCCTGGAAACGTCAGCTAAGAAACACTTTTCTCAACAGTAGGAACAAGCAGGGAAATGTAAAGCTGGGGCAAGGGCTCACCAGCCTGGGAGCGCTTTGGTCTTCGACATTTTCTCGTTTCGGTGACTGCGAAAAGCGCTATATAAAGTCCTGTTCCAAAGGGAAATATCTGCCATTATTCTATAGCTGGAAAAACAGAGGAGCAGGAACGTTAAATGACTTGTCAATGCAAGGTTGCCATGGGACAGAGAGAATGAAACGCAGGTTTCCTTTCCAGCAAGGGAGTGGTAGTGGAACAGCAAGAGGTTGTGTACACAGAGACGTAAGCCTGAGCTCCAGGCTCTTGCTGACAGCTACCCTACAAAGCTCACTTCCTTCGTGTAGAGCCAAAAGACACCAATACTAACCACGTCCCTTCCTCCCCTGCCATCAGCTCTAGGAACAGACTTCCCTGCAACCAGGCCAGCCCAAGACACCAGTCTGTAGACATCACCCTTCCCACCTCCCTCCAAAAACTAAGTTGCTCTGAATGTTCACGCCTTTCTTTTGTATTTTCCCATGGCCCCCCTGGAGCAGGTATTGCTCTGCACCCTGAGCGGGCAGTGCACAGCTGTAGTTCTTCAAGTCTTCAGACAGCCTAACCTGGGTGGATGCTGCTTCCCAGAACAGAAACAGGTCAAGAAACCCGAAGTGAGGGCTCCTGCACAATCCCCGAGCTGTTTCAAAGCAATACCCAACCTGGCACAGGGCTGCTAATGACACTGCTAATTTTGCTGTTGATACCTGTCTTCCCCCAGACAAGTGTGGGAACTTTGGTGCACTCCCCAGCTCCTCAGTCCGTTCTGGGCCAAATCTCCAGAGGCCCACTGCAATGTTGTTTCACGGAGAAACAACAGCCCAGACAACACAAATTTCAGGGCAGAGTTTTGGTGCAAATGACCCAGTTTCCAAGCCTGCCCAACATGTTTCAACAGTAACTGTATCTCGGTGCCCTGAAAACATCATCTCTGCTTCACAGGCGCCCAGTTCCCCCATAGCCCTGCACAGCTATTTGCAAACTCCCACCGCAGTCCCAAAGGCGTAGAGCAGGTAGCATTAGCCTCTGTAGTTGTCACAGCTAGGCAAGAAAGAGAAGGACCTGAGCTATGCTACATCATGGGTCCCTTGAGAGCAAGGATTAACCCCCCAACATGCCGAGTTTTCCTGTAGTTTCACAATTGCAGTGAGCAATCCCACTGAGTCTGGGTTGTCCTCCTGCACACACAAAGTTCTCCTTTGGGTAAGCCCCGAATGAACCCTGCTGAAAGCAGATATTCTAGCTCAGGAGTCTTTTAAGCACAACACTCTTTTCCCGCAGCTGACAGGACCGAACCACTGGCTGTTTCCTTATTTCTGGATGCCGGATTGGCACCCCGTACAGGAGCGGGCGTCACCGCACGGGCGCACCTCTCGGCTCGAAAGGCTCTCCTCTTTACGGCTGCCTGTCCTCTTTGCAGGTGGACCGCATTGCTGCCTCCAGAGAGTGAACGCCACCGCCTCTTCGCCACTGCGTGAGCAAAGCGCCTCGTGTGCAGCTGCCCGAGAGAGCCTCGAGGGAAAGGAGCAACACGAGCGAGCTACAGGCAGCTGAAACAACTCCCCTGGGCTGCCACCTTCTCTGCCCGCTCACGTCCTGTCTGCTCTGTGCCACACAGGCCGGCAGGCCCAGGTTTAGAAGTGTTTTGCATTGAGTTAGGCATAGAAAACCCACTAGATAAGTGACCAGCAGTCACAGATTAGGTATTCTGTATTTGCTGGTTGCATTTTGCACTTTGGCTCTTGCCTTGTTTTTAGTTTTTAAACAATAAAAAACTCCACAGATGTCTTTATTTTTAAAGCAAATGCCAAAACCAGGGCATTCTGCTTTGGAAATGCCAGAGTATCTTTTCTTGGCTGGTTCCTTCCCTTCCTGCCTTTCACAACCCAAGAAACAAAGCTAAGGTCACGATCCTCTTTCCCCCCTTCAATGAGATTCATGGGCAGTTTTGACAGCTTGACCCTGTTGCTTTGACTTGAGTTTCTGGTCTACACACTAGCACAGCGAGGACGCATCTTGCACAGACAGCCTGGTGCTACGCAGAGTCCCCTGGGTCTCACTGTGTAGCAGCCCTCTTTGGAAGCGGGCAATGCTGTATTTTATCATATATCATCCCTATCGGGAATCAGGCAGGGGTTTTGGAGCATGCCAAAAACCCTGTTTCTGTTGCTGGTGAATTGTTGAAGAATTCACACTATGGGCTGGTGTATGCCCTTAGGGGGAGGGAAGGGGCAGATAAATCACTGAAGAAGAGAAACTGGAAATTTAGGGAAGGTTTTCACCCTATAAAATACCCAGAAAACTTACTGGCACTCAATAAACAAACAGAAACCGGTGCAACATGTCAGAGCAGAGTGTGCCCTGGTCTCTGTGCATCTTTTTAAAAGCATCTGTCTGGGTCATGCTCCAGTTTGAAGATTTGCTCTGTTTTACCAGTGCTCTCAGTTGCACAGTCAGCTGAACAGCAGTGGGAGGGAGGAGAAAGGAGGAATAAAAGCCCATCTTTGTTCCGCTGACCCCTTCTACCAGGGGAGCCTTCCCTCTGAACAGCCCACAGCTCACGCAGACAGCGATTTGCACTCTGCCTGTGCTCAGAGCAAGCAAAAAGATACTGCTGAAACATTTATGGCAAGCTCCTGGGACTGGAGAAAAACCATCAGAGGAAGGGTGGCTTGGTGTTAAAACCATGGGCCTGGCATGTCAAGAAACACCCCTCAAGCCCTAGGCAAAGCAGGGGTGCACCACTACCCAGAATTATGGTTCCTGGGCTACAGCAGAGACAGATCCCACATTAGGTCGGGGGGAACGTGGTGGCCTTAATTTCTCAGCATTGATCGATGAACGTAGTAGTACGTTTTCAGAAAGGGGCAGCGAAAGCCAACAGACAAACAGAGTCTCCCATCGAAATGCTTTTGTCCGGCTGTAAGCTGACTTCTGCCCAGCTGAATTACCCCTCCAAGCCTGGGCTCTGCCATCAGGTCAAAGATCTGCCTCTTGCAGAAGAAATACTCAGCTCTCAGTTTCTGGAATAAGTTTCGGTTTTGTGAAAGGCAAGCCATTAGGTGTAAGCGCCTTTTTATGGCAACCGCTTTCTACCTTTCACTTTGGATGACACGGTGTAAGTCACAGTCCTTACTGCTTGGCAGACGTTGCGTTCAATGACCACTGTCACAGACAGACTAGCTAGTTTGCCCAGAAAGACAGAGCTAGGAAGAGGTTTGGGGTCTGAAAACAAGCAGGATTTACCCAAAGTATCTAGCCATGACAAGTACTAGCATTTTGCCTATGCAATGTTCACATGGATGCTGTTTAAGACAGATGCTCTTTTTCAAAGTGCTTAGAGCTCTGCTAATGCAGATCTCGGCAATAAAGCGAGAAGGCTTTGGCCTGTCGTCACACCCAGAGCGCCCACAGTCTGCTAAAAGCAGGATTATCAGAGTCCCCGTTTTCCTCAGGGCACCAAAGCCCAGACTGATTAAGCAGCTTGCCTGAATTCCCATCTGGAGTAAGCACGAGAGCTGGGCTTCGAGTCCAGAACCTACAAACCCCAATCCAATACCTCAGCCACAAAACCAAGCGTGGCTCCGCCAGCTGTCACCCTTCTGGGAGTGGAAGAACAGAAAATCAAACTTCTGCTGTTAAACACAGGCTGGG
The DNA here is from genome assembly GCF_036417845.1 of Apteryx mantelli. Classification (NCBI taxonomy): domain Eukaryota; kingdom Metazoa; phylum Chordata; class Aves; order Apterygiformes; family Apterygidae; genus Apteryx; species Apteryx mantelli. The sequence goes on along the minus strand of NC_090006.1, from coordinate 2,061,641 downwards.
AAAAAGACTCTGCACCAGACTGAGCATTAGTGTGCAGGGTTTCCTGGACAGTCTCATGCTGCAAATGGAAAAGAAAAACCCCAACTGCTTTCAGTTGTGCCAGGCAGAAAGTGGGGCTGATGCCTAAAGCGAACCGCGACGCGCTCTGCTCCAAGGACAGACCAGCGTCCCTCACGCTTCCACTGGCAAGACATCTGGCCAGACTGGTTGAAAGGGGCCAGCAGCACAGAAGCTCTGCGGGAACGGTGCCGACAGCCCTTTAGCTTTAAAACCCCCATCGGTGTTGAAGCCAGAGTTAAACCCTGGAAGCCTGATGGAGATTGTGGCGCTGTGCAGCAAGGCGGGCACGGGAGCGAGGATGGATGGAGACGAGGCACAGCCTGCGTGCCAGCCCCCAAGCCCGCTCAGCTGTGTAAAGTCTAGCAACACCAGTGCTCTCCAGAGCATGGAAACCTCCGGCACATGGGCTGTTTGAGTTATAAATCATTTTCCACTTGCCTGAGTGCTAGGAAACCTTTCTACTTCCTTTTCAGGCACCAGCTGAAAGATCAAGTGGGAAAAAGCGTAATTCGAGGGGTTCTGCTGGCAAATCTCTTATCCCACGCCCAGCTCTAGCAATAGCAGTGCTCCCACAACTGCTTTGCAAGGCCTGGAGTTAGGTTTGAGCACCAAGCTTGGCCTTTGCATCATGTCCTGCTCAGGCTGCAACTTGGACAGTCCCCAATCCTTCACCCCCTGCTCAGTTGTGTAATCATTTCTTATCCCAATTTGATCAAAATGACCCAGAAGGGGGACAGGGCTGGGGGACCAACTCCCAAATCCACTGCTTGTAATATCTAAACTAACTCAGTCCATTTTGACTGGCCTGGGCTAGGAAGCCGCAGAGTCAGTCGTGCCTCCGGATCAAGGGCACGTGATAAAATTAAAAGAAGAGCAGACAAGCTCATTCTTTAGCAAAAGGTCAGCCTACTGCAAATAGGAGGAAACATTCATCACAGCAGCGCTGCAGAGGTAAATCTGCTGAAGACACTGGAGGAGTTTTCTGCCTGTCTTATAATGCTAATTCATACAGGCACCCAGAGGCAACACAGATGCTTAGGGTCTGATGCGAGATGCTGTGCAGTAAGGGGGAAATTTTTCCAATTGCTTCAGCAAGCTTTGGATCAGGCTGGCCAGGAAGGACACGGGACCGGAAGGGATCTCATCCCTGCAAGCCCCGTGCCACCATGCCATCTAGTCCCGCTCGCAATTCAAACGCTCGCTCCTAAGGCGGTGTGGTCCCGCTCGTGCATTGCTCCACGTTAGCCCTGAAATATGCTCATATTTTTCTGCCATCTGAACAAGGGGGTGGCTGCTGTTTGCCAGAGCCACTTTTTAGAGGATAATGAAGAACAGCTGCGTACACGTGGAAGCAAGTTTGTCTTCTCCTCCCTGCACTGTTTTCAAAAGCCACGCACACAGGCCTAAAACCCAAGCTGAACTACTGTCAGCGCACTCGCATCGGTCGCCGTTCCACAAGACAGTCAACCGCACTGAATCAGAGGGCCTGATCTCATGCAAATTTGCTCATGCAATTCATTTGCATTAAAAAATTATTTGCAGAAGCAATTTTTTGCAGACAACTTTTCTGCCAGACAAGATAATGAGTTCTTCAACACCGATGGAAAGGCTGAACGCCCATTTCCTCCCTTTCCACCCTGGCAATGGGAAATCAGGAAAAACATCCTTACATTTAGCAGGGTCATTTCTGCAGGAAGAAGAGGAAGATCTAGCTGACACCATTTTTATGTCAGTGTGGCTGTAGACCCAGTAGCACCATCCAAATTAGACCGTTAAAGCGAAACCGAGAATGCCTGGCATTTCCCCACAAAATTGTAGCTATAGTGGGACCAACAGTGCAGAAACGTGTCCACTGTCTGCTTGAATTCTCCCCCGGTTTGTCTGCAGAAGAGGAGCATTACAAGGAGATCCATTCCTGCTGGAGACTTGTGCAGCTGCGCAAGAACAGTGCTGTCTGAGACAACGTTCCCTCCCGCCTTTCATGGGCTCCAGAGCCTCTCAGCTCCTCCAACAGCCCCAATACACTGCTGTCCTCCCTGAGGCATGGGAAGCAACTGTGAAATCCTGCAATATTTATGCATTAGCAAACTGCAGCATTTTGAACTTGCCAGCACACAGACTATCCCACCTCCCAGCTGCAAACCCTTTGAGGAGTGGGACAAGCGTGGAAATGCCTTGCAGCACAGCTCATCTCTTTCACATCTTTTCTTCTACAGAAAGGGAGGCGGAGGAAAAAAAACCATCCCGAGTTTCCAGTGAAATGATTAATCATGGAGCTGGCTGCAAACAGACAGACGCACATCACCATTGCAAATTAGTTCTGCCTAACGGTCTCCCCAGTGGAGTTAGCAGTGATTAAATCTTGTTCCGACAATGGCAGAAAGGGAGGAAAAAAGAAGTCAGGAATTTTTTGAACAGGAAATACATGGGAAGAGGAGGGGACAGAAGGATTAAATGGGAGCAGCACACCAAGTGTGAAAGATCCAACCGATGTGCTGCTCTCTGGCGCACGGTTTTTGTCCTTCTCCTGCAGTGGTCTGGGGAAGGACTTTATTGTCCACTGCTGCCCCCGATCAGCTGCAACGCGCTGCCTCAGGGCTCAGCTGCTCGCTTGGTGGAAGAGCGTCAAGGCCTCTACCAAAAGCAAACCCAGGGCGCAAGGTAGCTTTGGAGGCTGCAGAACACTTCCTGCAAGATGTTACATATCCTCAGTTGCCATTGACCATGCCAGGGGGGAAACTGCTCAGAGAAACTATCCCACAGCTTCCAACCACGAGCATCCACCAAACCAGTCTGCTAGAGCAGAGATGCATAAAGCTGCATGAAATTTTCCTGGCTCTGCCAGCACTCAGGGAGCCTGACATGTTTTAAGAGATGAGCATTAAAGCCCACAGTAATATTTGACAGTTTAAAAAAAAAAATTCAATCTAAAAAAGGCATTTAGTTAAAAATAAAATAAAATAAATGCGAGGGTTCCTTCTTCATTTTTGGCCAAACCAGTTTTCAGGAAATATTCTTTTTCCAGAGAAAACTCTCTCTCTCTCTCGGTCTTTTTTTTTTTTTTTTTAAATAAAAAAACTTGCCTGTCAAAACCCAAATCTGAATTATTTTTTAGGGAAATGAAAGCATATTCTGCTTTTGGCTTTTCATCATCATTCCCCTCCCCCCAAATACTGAAAGAAACAGATAAGAAGAATGCTAAAAGGGGGGGGGGGTCTTTGCAGACAGTTCTACCCTGCAAAACACGAGTGGTTCCTGCTAATGAGTTTTACACCTCCGTGCCGGGCTCTTCTCCCTCGGACTGCCCAGCCCGTCTCCCACACGTGCACCGTTCCAGCAGCGCAGCCCCACGCAGTCCCAGCAGCTCGGCTCGCTGCTGACCCTTGGAGCCGCGCGGAAGTTTTGCTTCCGCCTTGGCAACCCTTTGCAGCAACTTGTTTAAGCCGTGTTGCCCCCGACTTTCAGAGTTGTTCTGCTGCTAATGCACAGACTGCTAAAGAGAAGACAATGTTTGCAACGGTACAGTTCTTCCTCTAAACCTAGATTATTAGATTCTCATTAATTTTGCTTGTAACACCAAAGTATTAAAAGACCCCATCAGCTAATGTGATTCCTAACTGCTGTTCTGGTCAAGATCTGCGTTTAACCACTGAATCAACTGATTCCCTGGCTGTTTTCCAGCAATTCATGCCTTCTCTTTTGCTTCTCACATTCTAGTCTGTTTCTTATTTATTTAATTTTATGTTGCGGGAATGTAAAAATGCGCCACAGTGGATTAGACCAGTGGCCTGGGTGGTCCAGCACTTGGCTTCAGCTGGTGCGTGTTTCAGCCAAATCGTTTCAGTACGAAATCATTTTGAAAAAGACATATAAAGCAAAGGCCAAATCCTACAGTCCTTATTCAGGCAAAAATCCTCGCAGCCGTGCAAGCGGCAGGATGCCCCAGCACTGACAGCCTTCTCCAGACACGAGCCCCTTTTTTCCTTAGCCTGCTCACTGCAGTGCAGACGCCCGCGGTGGTGCTGGACAAGCTGCCTCCGCAATCAGGAGTATGGTAGAGATGGGGGCATACAGATTGAGCAGACGCTAAAAGCTGTGCTAGAAACTATGATGCAGGACCCCTCTAATTTATGCCACCTGCCACTGAAGGGTACTTCACCCTAAAAGGCAAGCAGAGTCTAAGGGACTATGCGTGCGATGGTACAATATTCTGCTGCTGAGCAACAGATAGGAGAGATCTGCAAACACATTGCCCCACAGAGAACAAGTCGGGGACACAGCACAATATAGCCTGTGTGCAGCCCCGCTGTTTTCCTGCGGTGCTTTTCAAGAGACTGTCTAAACAGCACACAGCAAGCTTTTCACTCCAAAAGTCAACGGCTGCAAGACCGAGAGTGAAAGACCAGGCACAGAACTACACTGTTGCTGCTTACAACCTGCTTGCGACGGCTCCTTTGTAAAAGATGGATAGGACAAAGTGAACATGGCATTTCTTTGGCATTCACCTGCATGCACAGAGCCCGCTTCTCTCAGCTGTCCAGTCTATATGACACATTAGTCCCTTCTGCTTTACAAGGAAGTTTGTTATTGAAGGTCAGGCTTGGAAGGCTCTGAACATGGCTATGGAGTTACAGCTGGAACAGGCATGAGATCAATACATCTGGAGACAAAAGAAAGCTCTTGCCAAGAGAAAATCAAAAGCTGTTCTGCAAATGCAAGGAGAGCCAGATTCCCTTCTAAGGCATCCTACAGATCAAGGCCTAAATCCCGGAGTGTTTGTCTTGGCAGAAATCCTACTGTACCAACCTCCCGAACATACATCAGTGCTACCTGAAGGCCAAGCAGTGCCTCTGCAAAGCACAAAACGCTGCTGCCTGTGCCTCCCATCCGCACTGCCACAGTAGAGAGTATGTCCATGTCATGCAATAGTGCCTGGCCAAGGGATGCCCAAAAGACACTAAATCAAAGCCATTACACACACCCAAAGATACATTTGCACTTCCACTTAGCACTGTGTGCCAGACTAACAAGCAATTTGGGGAGTTTTCATGGCTTGTAGAGAACCTTCAGATCATAGGATACAATTTCTGATGGTCCTCAAATTTCCAAGGTGCTTCTCAGAAACGTCTGCAAAACTTTTGGCTTTGTGAAGAAAACCCAAGCACTCGCTTCCCTTTAACATTTGCCTTTTATTCATTCCCGCAAGCCCGAAAGAACAGCCTCACACAGGGAACTCCTTTGTGTGCTCGGCCTTCGCGTGGGAACGAGGATGGATGGTGTATTGATAACATCCAGTCAGGATTAGAGGCCAGAGCAGGGCTTTCTTAGTCACTATCTCTGATGGCTTCCATTTATAATGGGGCACTCTTTAAAACCTTGCCAGTTTGGCCTCAGATAAGCAGATAGAGTTACCTCCATACTTGCAGCATTACCTAAACTTTCCTCTGCCTGCTATAGGGAGTGCTCAGATATTTAAAGAGCTAGCGACCTGCTAACAGGAACCAGCTCCGGGGTTTCTTTTTCAAAAAGCCCCGACAACCACACGGTCTTGCCGGCCCTAACAGAACAACAGCGAAGCAGAGATCGAGCTATAGCGGTTTGCACTAGCCGAGAGCCTGGCTCCAGGACCTATTGCAAGCCTGAAGGACACAGGCACCACAGTGGATGCCCAGGGGTCTCTCGCAAAGCCAGCACAAATGCTGGGGTCAGAAGTATAAACCTCTTGAACGTATATGTGCGACACCTGGGTCCAGTCATTAACCACAGATGCCAGAGGAATGTGCACGCTGGCTGGAAATAGCTTGTGAGGCAGCAGAGGGTTAGGTTTTAACTACTGAAAAAGAGAGCTTTCATAGTAACCTGCTAATCTATTCATCTGAGCTTCAATCTTATTTCTGAAGCAACCAGTGCTACCACCAACTCCTTTCCCAACTCCCTATACCCTCCAAATCCTGCTTTTCTCAAACCCTGGAGATACTCCTAGCCAGATGGAGCTGGCTCTCGGGGTCTGCAGCAGAGATTGCTGCTGTCTTGGTTAGCACTGGTGGTGCCAAGTTTCCCATCTGGGGTTTATTGGACATAAATCGTTTCTCTTGCTGTGGATGCACCTACAGACCGGATTGCATGCAGAGCAGGAAAGCGCATGGGAACCTCATTTCATAACATCACCAGCCTTGGTCAGGAAAGCCCTACTGCCCTGTAAAGCTAAAGGGGCCAGGAACAAAGTTATTGAGGACTTATTCCATTTTTGTTGCCTCGGAAGAACCACCATGTCATGCCTACTCCCAAATCATTCAGTGTCAGGGTCAAAATTGAAACTGCATTCCCAGCTCACTGCATATTTGGGTGGCAAATGACTCAGTCTCCTAAAAAAAGCAGCTTATAAGAGCTCCTACAACCGAAAAGAAGAAAATAATGGTCTAGTTTGCTGTCACATTTTGAGGACAGGCTATTCACATGGGAGTCTAAGCACCTACCTCTTTCATCTTTGGCAGGTTATTTACCTCCATATCATCCTCTAAAAAAAAGCTATTTGTTTTATTTTGCCAGGCACTGTGAGCCAAGTATTGTCACCAGACTATCTCAGGCAGGACTGGGGAAGAAGTGTGGACCAAGCCACCCACATCCCTACCCAGACAGGAACAGAGGCAGAGGCAGACAAGTGAGAATGACTTCAGAGTTTGACCTTCTGAGCTGGACTGTTAAGAAAACAAACAAGAAACTGTCTGATGCTACTACAGTTCTTTCAATACATTTTTAGAAACTGCAGGGCTCTCCAGTTTCCATGACAGCCTGCGAAATACGCATCTGCAATCATTATTATTTTAAGCCAGCATAGTATTACACACATACACGGACAGACACTGTAGCCTTTTCCCAAATGAGTAACTACCACCAGTTCCCATTGTATCATGTTGAAGTAGAAATTCCCAAGTTCTGCCCTTTGGGCTCTTTTCTGGCAGTCAATGGAAACACGGCCCATATGTATCACACTGGCTCCCTTGGCTCCCTGCTGCCGCGTAGCATTAGAGACAGCTAAAAATACCTTCGATCCACTCCTAATATTTTTTCCACATCTGCCGTTGCTGTAGTTACCAGGGAGCCTGCTATGCCAATCTGAATGGGGAGGGCAAGGCCGTTCACACAGCCGCGAATGGCGAAGGGATAGTCCAGAAGGACGATCTCTCTATTAAACGCACCCCGTGGATCCCTCCAGCACTTCCCCGAGGGCAGGCAGGATCTGCTGCTCCGTGAGCCGCAGGGGCTCTTCCCAAACCAGCAGCCGCTGCCCCTAAGAAACACCCCTTTGCCTGGTACCTGACCCTGCTCCCAGTGACCGCCCAGCTCTGCCCCACGGCTCTGCTCCCCACCCCGCGTCACCAGGTAAACACGGGGGCCAAACCAAAACGCAAGGGGCCAAGCAGAACAAAGGGAACACTGATTTGGGTTTTTCATTTGAACACGATTAAGCGACACCCGCCAAGGTGCTCATGAGCCCTGCCTTCGTAGCAGGGCAGCAAGGCTGGCGTTCAGAGAGAGCGAGCGGGGAAGGAAAAGTCGGGGAACAAAACCAGCACCCTGCTCGGCTGCACCTCTTCAGTCCAGTCTGACTGAAGTTTTGAGCTCTACAGAAATTCTAATTTTAACTGAACTTGGGCATTATTGAGCCAAGTAAAAAAACCTCACTTTCCCAGGAGATTTTTCCCAGCTTTTCTCAAAAATAGTTCAGGGTTTGCCTACACAGGTTACAGCAGTGATAGGACAAGGTATTACAGGGCAATGCTGACAGGCAGACAAACCATTTAGAGGCCAGACAAGCTCCCATTTCACATGTCACCAGTCACCAAACATGGATTAAAGGACTGCAGACCTACTCTATTTTGGGTTGGCTTTTACTTTCCCAGGGAATTGCCATTGAGTAAGAACTAAAAGGCTTAGAAAACAGTTCCTGACACCCCCATTCCCAGTCTCCTGCTAGTGGGCTGGATGTACAGAAAGACCACAAGAGCGCAAATGCGAGAAGAAATAAGCACTGAAGCTGAGCATCTTCTGTGAGCAGCTAAAGGCATCCACACTCAAAGGCATACAGCAGCAGGCCTCGAGGCTATGCCAGGAAAGATTTTAAATGGGAACGGAAAGTGGAACATACAAGTCCACAGCTTTCTTGTGAGTAAAAGTTACCTCATGGGCTAAGTTCAGTTTTCCACTTGCCAGGGTATTTTAGCATGCTATATTTTCTCCAGCCCTATTAATTCCTCCAGCTCTGAGAAAGGCCCCAGGATTTAATGTCTATGAAGAACTAGGAAAATTCCTGCTCAGGCTGCAGCACGGTTAGCTCATGAGGTCGTATCAGCTCACAGCTGAAGGCAGCACAGCCTGGATTACAGCTCCAGGCCACCCACAGCATCAGTGGGGAAAACACCCCCGACAGAGGGGACAATTCTTCTATGACCAGGGACATACACCTTGAAGCAACATCTCCACAGGCACAGTGGCATCAGAAAACATGTTCCCTGGCAGTCTGGGCCTTCCAAAAATATTTTGCCTTCCCCTGCTAGCAAGAAGAACCTTTGAAAGCATTTTAATATTAAAAGATGCTAAAATAATCTTAAGAAGTATCAGCAGCTTATTCCAGCAGTATGCTACAGACTTTCAGCCGCTCTCTGTGCCCAACACAATTTATTCAATTGCTCATATTATTTTCCAAGTTTTTAGAGCTATTTCTTTAAAAAAAAAAAGAGTGCATTACACTACCCAGCAACACTAACAAAAAGAGGATCAGATTATGCTCGAGTCTCACTGGTATTTCCACCAAACCCTTTACAAAAGCCTTATCTATGACTCAGAAGAGGCTTTCTCTGCCAGAATTAGAAAACCCAATAATTTCCTTTCCAGCCTAATGAGGAACTCCTCAGCTGCCCAAAGCCAGAGGAGCTTCTAGAGGAACAAGCGGGGTTCATCTGCAAGGAGAGCTCTTGCGAGCAGACCCCCTGCCTCCCCCCAGCATAAACACAACTGCTGTTCAGGAAGGGGGCTGCTCTTTTCACCTCACTTGGGTACTTTAATGCAAAGATAAAATCAGTTAGCTTGTCAGCCCAGGGGGGCAAAGAAAGCCTTCTCCCGCTGTTGAGCATCAGCCCTGCCGCGACCCTGTGGAGCCAACCCAGCATTGGAGGCGTCCGACTGCGTACGCCGGTACAGCCTTGAGCCCCGTGTTGCAAAGCCCTGGCAAAAGCAGCCCCTTTCCTTTGCAGCCTCAACAAGAGAATAAAAGAAGTTGCTGGAAACAGCCCAGCCAGGACTCACCGCTTTGGCTCCTTCCAGCTGCTGCAGGCACAGTCCTAATCTTCTTTACTTCTCCACTTGTGGACAGGCTGGATCCTAAAGCAGTCTGCACACCACTGTACCACTCCAAAACCACCTCATGCAGCCCCAAAACCACCCACTCCCTCCCTCCCTCCGGAGCTGCTGCCCTGGGGCCCAGCTCTGCTCCAGGTGGGGCTCGTTGAGGGACACAGGTGGCTAATTAGGAGCAAGCCCAAGAGCAGGGGGTGACCAGCTGCTGCCTCCTGCTCAGGGCTACAAAAAAGTCTTGTGTGCATGATTCCCTGCTTTGTAGTAGCTTGGCTCCAAGAATGTCCTGTCTTGGGGTGGTTTTGCCCTGCTGAAGGCACAGGGATGTAGTCTGCTGAGGTGGCCAGTAGAATGGGGTTTCTTGACTGAGAAACAGGCTCAGGAAGCAGGTGGTTTCCTGAGGTAGTCGAAGCTGGTAGTTGCCTGAAAGTACAAACAAGCCTACCTGGGTCTCTTGCTAGATGCATGTGTTTCAGCCTGTCTCTTACTATAATGTTGTTTTTCAGGCTTTTTGCTCAATGTAGTGATGGGATTTTGTACACAGCTCAGCTGCACAGCCATTTCTGTGCAAATGCATGCCCTGAAAAGCCTGGAGCTACCGCTAAGGCTGGCCAGGTTTGCACCACCTCTTCTGAGTCTGGGCTAGACTACAGTTTAACTTTCCTCACATTTTTTTTAGCTGTCCTCTTTCGAGAAGAGTAACTACAGATCTTCTTGATAGCCTCCACAAAGAAGCAGTTCTCCTCAGAGCCAGAGAGCAGGATGTGCTGAGTACTGTTGCTGCCTTCTTTGCATTTGCTAGGTGTACAGGTTTGGTTTAAAAAAACAAAACAAAATGAACCCTGACTGAACCTAGACTTGCTGTGGAAGTTGCGAGCTCTCATTTTCAGAGGAGGCTAAAGAGCCTGGGCTTACGTGCTTTGCTGAAACAGGGCAGGGTGTTGACGCTGAATTTCTTTGTGCTGCATTAATCTTCTTTGTGGAATCAAATATTCCAACCATATCAAAATCCGGATGGGTTAGTGATGGTTAGGCAGGAAGGAAGAAAGAAGGACTATCAGCAAGTGTGGGTGGAAACACGCTTAGTTATTTCTCGTAGACGTTATATGAAGTAACTGCCTTTGTTAAAAGTTGCCTGTGTTAAAGGTTGCTGAGTTTAGCTGCATGAAACGACAAGTTACTCTGTATTGGAAGGCGAGGCTGTGGATGTCAGCAGAAGAGCAGGCTGTTTAGGCTATGTCACATCTGAATGCTTTTGTGTTGGATACAAGCGCTCTGGTCTGTCAGGAAGAAAATCACCAAGCGTGAATTCTCCAAGGTGATGGAAAAGTCAGTTTTATGAGAAAACTTGTTGACCAGGATCCTCCTGTCTCCCGCTTCGTTCCCCTTACCTAGTCAATGAATCTTTTGGAGCCCAGCATAAATTTGTGTAGTTCTTTAATAATAACATCAAGGTCAGCAAGAGTAACGACTGAATTTAACAAATGACACATGCAACAAACAGAGGGAGTAAAACATCATTGCATAGCACTGGCTGAAGTGACAAAACTTAATTTGACGTTGAAACAGGAGGCTTCTTTTTCTTCCTTTGCTGCATCAGCACCACATTTGAGGCAATGTTACCAACTGGTTCCCCTCAAACCTTGCCAGAGCTCTCAGAAAGCAGACGTTCCCCCACTTTCCCAAAATAAACAGTGACGCAAGATGCCTTGACACACCAAGGAGTAGTGAGAGAATTCTGAAGACTGCTAAGGTTCATGTGGGTGAATGCTTCAAAATACAGCCAGGAACAATTTGTAACTTTTTCAGCAATCAAAAAAAAACCCAAAAAAACAAGACAAAACTGAATGCTTGTCAAATGCAACTGCCTAGTCCTTTGAGGCCGCAGGACACACTGATAAAGAGTTTTGCATGAATTAAGAACAACAGGAATAGTTGAAGTGACCTATTTAGAGCAAATGAAACATAACTGTTTATTTAATGTCATCAGACATCTGTTTATTGCTGTTTAGACCAATCCTATATATGAGCATGTGCAACTAGTAAACAGTGAGACCTGATGAAGTCTTTTGAAATTGCAGAGCAGATGTAGTGCCACTCAACTCCTTTCGATCTATAATGAACATTTACTTAAAAATTGGCTAGTGTGGACTGATAGCCTGTGTAATGTGTTTCTAGGAAGGTTCTATAGACAGAGAATACATAGGGTACCATACGTCACTATATAGTACACCAGCTAATTCAACCTCATTTACATAGCATTAATTGTCAGGGGAAGCTGATTTAAATTCGTGCCCAAATTTTTGCTCTTGGTTGCCTTAAGACAGGTTTGTAAGTTAATCTTTAGGGACTAGCATAAAAAGAGTATGGTACTTATACAAAAGCACTTGCAGTACCTTTGAGGATGCTGTTTTAGCAGGCACACTCAGGTTGATCCTAAATACAAGATCAGATACGAAGTGCGTCGCCAAACATCTGCTCTATTTTTTCTGAGAATGTTAGTGAGGGTCTAGCAAAACCGACTCACCGACAGCAGCGTGCTTCTGCGTCCACTTAATCACTCCATTTGTAAGCAGGAACAGTTGGTCTGTCTGTCCCCACTGCACTCCGGCCGTATCCCGCCCGGGACTGGTGTGCATAACGCCTTGCCTACGGGTCAAGGGCGTATATAGCGCAGAGTTCTAGTGCTCCAATTAATGCTATGTAAAATAGGTATTCGTCACTACAGGAAATATTTGTACATTTATAAAAAAGCAATACAACCATAAAGAAAAAATACAACAAGCACAGCTTGATACAATAACATGCCATGAAATATCATTGGCTTTATAATAATTTACTACAACTTGAAAAATGTTCTTTTATCCACACTGGATAGGAAATGCTTCCATCTAACATATGGTAAGCATGCAATAACAATATGTACAACAAAAAATTTGGAGTTTTTTATTCATAAACTGAATGATTGCATAGAGGGCATTTTATAATCACTATTTTTTTCTAACTGATCTAGGTTTTCTTTTGCTTCCTTTGTACTGTTAGGGTTTCTTCCCCCTTAATTTGGGGAACAGAATGAAAATTTGTATACACGTCTGCAACAAGTTAGCTTTAATCATGGAGTACACAATGCTTTTATTTTTCCCCCAGCAGTAGGTTTAGATTTATTGGTTAATTGACACACAAACACACACAAAAATTCAATGCCATATTGTTGAAAATCAATTTCCTTTCCAAGCCTTTTTGAAATATTGAGGATCTGCTAGGAGAAATATCTGTCGATCCTGTATTACACTATACCCAGTTTGTACACCTTTCATCATCACACCAAATCAACAACTATTTAACTAGATCCCATCCATCATAAGAGGGAGTCCAACCAAACTTGTGTCAGGGTGTTAAAAGTTTCCCAGTCCCACCTGACGATCACAAAGTCGTCTTGTTGAACTAACCATGGCCTGTAGCTGATCCTATCTGACAGAGTGAATATCAAAACTATTGGTTTTGCTCCTAATTGGGGACTGCTCTGTGCTGCCTGCAGACAAAACAGTGACGTGGGTGAATTAATCAGCCTTTGTGCAGAACAGCCAGCCCTTGGCTGTGGAATGAGTCTTCAGATCCATTGTGATTGCTGCATTTATCTCATCTAATAGATGATATGCGGCTGTAATGGTGGGTGAGGCTGGTGAATGACAGTCAGACTGACTCCGAGTCTCATGGTAAAGGTTCATTCACAAATGTCCTTACCAAAAGGACCCCAGGCCAAGTCTTCACTGAGTCTTTAACTGGTCTGTTCCTTTTCCTTTTTGATTTTTTTTTCCTTTTTCCTTTTTTTTTTTGCTAGAAAAGCTAGAATTACTATTTCCAACAGCACTTACTTGGCAAAGCATTTCTTTATCTGGTAGAAAATTATATGAGTATGAAAACCCTTAGATATTCATAGAACTGCAGCTACAAAGACGGTTTATGACTTTGTAATTTCCACAGAGAGTCAGGTTGTGAGAACTGATCCTGACAGTAAACTAGGGAGCCAGAGGCTTGACTGAAGTGCTGAGTGATCTCACCTATTTCTAGCACTGTGTTGCAAAGGCAGGTGCTCAGAAAGTTTGCTATAGGTTAAAACATGTGCATACGCAGTATTGTGGAATATGGTGGGGATCCGTTAAGGTGAGGAGAAAGCATGCAGAAATGCAGCCAGTGCATTTCTTGGAAGACTGATTCCCATCTTGCATGTCCTGTGTGCGATTTTTGCCTTCGTCAACAATTGCTAATAAAAGTGATGTTGCTGAGAGTTGACAAGAGTGAGTAAGCACACTGGCTTGTCTTCACTACGAGTTTGGAAGGCATCCACTACTTATTTAGGAAGGGAAAACAAAAAATAAAAATCCATGTGGAAACATTTTTAGGGCGAAAGAATGTAATTTACAGAAAAAACAGAAACGCATCAGTGGTAATCATTTCAAACTGACAATAACAAGGAGCCCAAGAAGACTGGATTTAAAGAAATCAATACACCTAACCACTTGTTTATATTCAAAAACTTTCTTTTTAAAATGGAAAACAGCATTAAATTACACTGCTGAACTCAGCAGAGCGATTAATTAGATGGACAAAAATTAGTCTCAACTAAATGCAAAATGCTTCTATCAACCATACTTTCCGCCGATTCCTTTGCTCAGATTTTATGTACTCTTCTGTCCCACTGGCAGCACTGACGGCCGACCTGCTGTGAATTATTGCTTGTCCTCAGGGATGGGTCAAAGCCTCGTGGACATACCGACTGGTTTATTTTTCCATGTGATTCATTTTCCTAGAGGCACTCCATTTTCATTCACCTGCACTTCCAAATACCAACATACACAAATCCAGACACCAGAGACCTACCCCTTCTCCTTCCTGGATCCTCCAAGATGACAATAACTTCCCTTCTCCAACACATGGTCCATGGCAACAGCTGCTTGTCATCAATTCTTTCTGGATTTAAAAGGGTTTCTACACTTGCAGACCTGCTGTTGCTACTATTTGCCCGGCGCTGGCACGTGAGCGAGGTGTGACTGGCTTTCTGTCGTACCTTGAGTCTTGTACCATGAAGTTTGTGCAATTGTCTCCAAGTAGCTAGCTGGGATGTCTGCTCCTGCAGGAGTCTTTTATTGTCCTCCCTGGGGGGGATTGCCTTTCCTGAGAGCTTACCCTAGTTATTCATTCATTTCTTCAGTTTCTCCGGGAATCACCATGGTAAGGCACAGTGAAGTGGCAGGGACAAGAAGGGGAGAGAGCCTTGCTCAAAGAAACTGAAGTTATTTGCCTTGTTCTTGCAGTCTCTTGGCTTTTCTTGCTTTGATGTTTTGGTGGCACTGATGCACAAGGGTTTTTTTTAAAAAAAAAGAAAACAGAAGGAGAAAGACGACTACAAAGTGGTTCATTCTGCTGTCACCCATTTCAAAAAAGGTCCGGCTTCCTTTAACTGCCCCCCCACCCCCCCACAAAGATGGACGTCATACAGTACTGCTGAAAAAGCCTCTCGAACACTTCTGGGAGAGACGGGAGCAAGGCCGACCCCCTAGACAGCTGGGCGAGGCGGGGGCCGGGACGGAGGGGGGGCCCGGTTGGGAGGTGGCGCTTGGGGGGGTGGGGGGAGCGGCGGGAGTGTGGAGGACGGGGATGGGGTGGGGGGTGTGGGTGAGCTGGGCGGAGGGGGGGTGTAGATTGGGGCTGGGGGCGGGGGGTTGTAGATGGGTGCCGGGGGTGGAGATGACGCAGGGTAGGCGTTGTTGAGTGGATATTTAGGTGGGGCCTCTGTGTTCTTCACTCTGGTGAAATTGATGCAACGGCCCTAAAACAAAAGAGGAAAAAGTGGAAAAGCAAGGTTACCGACTGGGGCAACGGCATCGCAGCCGACACACCTTCCCGGCTGTGGGCAAATGTGACATCAGCTTTTCTATTCCTGGGCACACTGCTGTGTCCCCTCTCGTTCCCTGAGACCGACACTCTAAGCACAAGTCCTGTTTTAGCAACCAAGAGCTGAAAATTAAATGCTAACGACAGCTTTTGTAGTGAAGGAAGATGCAATCCTCCCGTGCTGTCTCCTCATTCCAGGAACTTTATGCAGAGCACGAAGTACTTCAAGTCATACTGAAGTTGCAGGAGCTGTTCCTGTTCTTCCACACTGGCTTCTGAATCAGTGCACGACCCATGGTCCCTGCCTCTACAGCTGCCTCTCCCCACACCTCAGTCTTAAACTTCCAACAGCGTGAAATCTGGACTTGGCACCTTTGGGGCCTCTCTCTCCTTCAAATACACAGCTTTTGTGTTCTATTTCTAATCATTTATCAACCAGGCAGGCAGGAAGATTCATTTCACTACAGCAGTTACTTGCTCAGAATTTTTCCTGAAATACTTCCATTCTTCATTGGGCTGTCTTGATATTCTAGCGCTCATGTGAAGCCCATAAACTGCTTTTCTTGCTCTTCTGGGGGAATGGTGCTAAGCTACAGTTTGTTGTACATTTTTAAACAAAACCTTTGCCCCCTGAGCTGCTCTTTTTTTTTTTTTTCTCCTAAGTTCCACCTATGAAAGATCCCACTGTAAATACTCAAATGTCAGAATCAGCATTATTGTATTATGGATTCATTCTTTTAGATATGAAATCATCCAAAAAGGCACTAGAGGATTTCTGAGTCCCTAGTTTGCTTTTGAATTTGTGTGAGTTTATTTTCTGTTTTCCTCTTTCCTCTCCCAAAGTAAATGTTTTTCCTGGTGAAAAAATGCCAAAAGGAGTGTTGAGCCCATACAGACTGGAGTAGATCTGCTGGGGCAACAACATGACTAGCTCTAAATCCTCTGCACCGCTCTGCATCTTGTCCCTGCTGTACCCAGTCTATGGACAAGTGCTCTGCAGAAGAGGGACTGACAGTGAAGGGAGGGAGACGTTGGTACGAAGGCAGAGGGGTGCTGGAGGAGGTTTTGACGAGGATGACAAGGGCTGGCGTGGAAGGGGCTGACACAAAGAGATACAGATGGCTACTCTCCAAGGGCTCTGCCAATTATATCATCATGCTCTGTGGATACGAAGAAACATCTGTTTGAGCCTTAGCCTCTCAGCAGAGGAAAGTGGATTCCTCGCTGAAGCGATGAAGTATGCAGAGCAGCGCACAGCTGAGTGCAGGCTGTCATGTACAAGCAAAGGTCATTTAAGGAAAACAAGGAATTCGGAGGGCCTTGAACCCTGACAGCATCACCTCAAGGCTGCTCTGAGTGCCGGACACTCTCCTCAGCACGGCTCAGCCCTGGTCTTCTGCCAGAAGGAAGAACCCTTGGCTTCAACTCAGGCTCTCTTTGAGCAATGGATCTCAGGCAGAGCAGAGCCCCACATAACTGGCATGAATACAGCTAGGGTAATGCCCCTCCTCGAGGATTAATGCCTCTCAGTTAATGCTTGTCCTTACAGCATGACAACAAGTGGAGGGGGAAAGGGAGGAGAGGCTTAGCCACTGCCCTGTACTGCCTGCTGCTGTTAGCACCTGTGCAGGGGGCTCGTGTTCGTCATCCTTCGCCCAGGACAAAACGTTGACACAAAGGGAAGTGCCGGAGTGGGCAACATCCCTGACCAGAAACACGACGCTCCCTCTGCAGCATCCCAGCATCCCTGATGCTGGCCAACAAGGGGGCACCGTATGATCAGGCAGAGAAAAGCCTCAGATAAGCACACAGTCAGCTCAGAGTCCTTAGCTCTATTTTCTCTTTGTAGGCTGGTGTCTCTGCTTTAACAGTGTTTTAAGGCACAATGCTGTGATTTTAAGTAAATAGGGTGGGATAGCCCTGCTGAGTGAGTGTAAGTCTGAACTCAAGATTAACCAATTTTACTCAGAAAAAAGCCCCATGAGAATGTTTTCCTTGTTCTAGTTCCACGTCTCCTGCAATGCAACTTTAGTAGCTTCAGACTATTGCTTGCACTGGTTTTGTTTTCTTTATTTATGTTGAAAATAAAATAAACCCGAACAAAAAGCAGCAGTCCAGGAATCCCAGCCAGAGAACAAAAAGTTGCAATTGTTTTTGTGTGGAGAGATACTCTGTCTGGATGCTCCAGGGGTGAGGTTATGGTGCTGCTGATCCAAATGGAACAGAGCACTGCCCAAAAAGCATTCAAGAGGATGCAGCGAGGCTCAGAAATCCTTGGGTTTGGGGCTGGGGCAGGGCTTGCAGACTAAAAGCCATGTAGCACTTCTGGTGATGCCCAAAGGATGGCCCCAAATGATAAGATATTACATCCTGTGCAAGGTTTGACTCTGCTAGCAAAGATTTGACTTCTTGTTGATGAAAACTGGCTTGGATAAATCAGCAACACCATTATCATATGAAAGTGCTAGCAGCTCACACCAATGTATAGCTACACTGTGCTTTACACTAGTTTTTGTGGTCAGCTACCACCTAGTGATTCTGTGTCCAAGAACTACTACTCATATCTGTGACTAATGATAACTCTTCTTCACCAGTACTAGGGCTGCTTTGAAATCAGAGAGCTCTTTACTCAAATGTCTCCACTGTCCTTGATAACCATGGTTTGACACGGACTTGTTGGACATGCTGTCTGGCTCGAATGAGAGTCAGACTGGAATTCTGAGTGTGAGCCGGTCAGACGCAGGCCAGAGAACAGGCAGCATGGGGAGCGCAGACACAAAAGCCAGGCTCAACCCTGAGCTAGCGCAGCATGCAGCGGTACTCTTTAGACATCCCTTCCTCAGCCCTATGTGCATTACATTGGTTTACTTTAGAGTTCAGTCCTCCTTCCCCTTCAAAGAGGATAAAGAGTGGGCCTTTATCTCAGCTCTAGCACACAATTTCCCATCTCCTCCTATTTCCTTTCCTGCCTGGGTCAGCTGCTCTGCGGCAAATTGACTGTGACCTGTTAGACCACACTTTCTACTACTGTGCAAGGGGTAATTCTGCAGGGCATCCTACATGTGTGAAGGGCAGATACACAGTTCAGGATTCTTCCTCATTTCATGTGAACTGACAGACCAAGGGAATTCTTCTTGCGTTTCATTGCTTGACATTTCCCTCACCCATGCAGCTGCAGGGAGAATGCCAGATAGGAGTTTTCAATCCAGAATGGACTTTGGCAGCTACACTGCCTCAGAGGAGATGGAGAAGCCAACATCTCCGAGGGAAGGGATTGTTAGATTGGATGACAAGGAGAAATCCAGGAAAAAAATTACTATGCTATTGCACAGGAGAGACAGAAAACGTTTTAGTAGCGCTCTGGGTACAAATGCAAAGCAGACCCACGGGGAAGAGAAATACTTTAACCAAAAAGCTGGATGTTAAACATGGATTTCATCTTGCATCTAGCAATCTGATAACAGACACAGAACTACAGAGGTTGCGCTAGCCAGAATGTGACCACAGACAAGTAACCCTAGAGCACCGGAAGACCCAGCTTTCTCTGAACTGCATGGCAAGAGATGTGTTTTCCCACCTGCACTTACCAGAAGGGGGCCCTGATTCACAGCTGGGCTTTGTACCATATAATTGCAATAGAAAAATAAAACATCAGCATCATTGACCTACTCCTCAGTTCAGTGCTGTTTTATCTGGAAAACTGTCTGGATGATGATCAAGTTGGCTGGCCAATCACCTATCCATTCAAGTTTTTACAGGGCTCTCCACTGCCAGCATAGTTCAGTGTATCCCACAGATAAAATTCGATGTGAGAAGGTGTATACCCTCTAAGGGTCTGGGCCCAAATGTCTTGTACAGCCTTGGGGATCTGGATGCATAACCAGAGCAGGTGTCTGAGGAACTACAGGTAAGAGGAGCGCAGGACCTCTCTACAGTCAGTGGAAGCACATGGGACTTTGCGTGACTCACATTGTAGGAAGAACAGAATGGCTACTCATTAGGAGCTCCTCTTGGCTATCCGCCTAGGTATCTCACCTCATTTAGATGTCCAGATTTAGATGGGGTGGATATGGGAGATGGTGGCAGAATCTCCAGGAGGCACTTCTCCTAAGTGCTACTTTGGAGCCTTAAACATAAGTTGCCTTTTATCCCAGGAGAAAAAGCTCTTTAACTGGATTATACCACAACTTTGAGACTAAGAGGAGCCAATTCTATCAGCCTTTTTAGCATGGAGAAAGTAGCTGGAGATACAGAATGTATGAACGTTGGGAACAGACTGAATATTAAAGGGTTGCTGTGTTGAACGCCTTGGCTAGGTTTTATTTCCCTTCCTGCAGCCTCAATGCTTCAGGGGAGAGAGTCACAGCTGTGCCTCAGAAGAGACAATTGAAGCAATATGGACACGTTATTAGATCTGAAATTTAGTGGAATCAGCAAAATCAGTGAGGGCCATTCACTCTCGCATTTTATGTTGTTTTTCTAGAGAATATTGCTCGCAGGCACAGGCATAATGAATTCTGCTTGGAGTGACCTTGCTCTTCCACCTTCTACAGCTAATTGTCTCGGGGATGAAGGCAGGCAGCACTGCCTCTAAGACAGCAAAGCATTCAACCTTAGGAGGCTCGCCTCCTCTGACCACGGGCCTTGCTCTGCGAATGCTCTGCGCACACATTGCCATGGGGTTGCACACTTGATCCAAGCTTTCCCTTTGTTCTTTACATCTGGTTGAGAGAGGAGGGCTGCCAGGGCTGAAAGAGAAGGGTGGGATCTGGGGTGAGGGGGACATTAGTCTAGTGAGGTCGTAGCTCAGGGTGGTTGTTGCTATGCATTCAAGAGAACGAGCTGGAGCTTTCTCCTGAGACAATGCAGTGTTTCTTTTTTCTCTAACCAGCTAACTATCTGCCCTCCACCAGTGCAGGGCTCAAACTGGGAGAAAGCTTTTTTCTTGTTTCATTCCAGTCCTGCTCTCTGTGGTTCCAGCTGTTTAGGGTGAGGCTCACATAGTGCACAGCAGAAAGGTAATTTAGGAACGGGAGTTCAGTCCCCGAGCAGTGGCATGCCCTCCATAGTACTGAAAAGATCTCTCTTTAACAGGGGAAGACTGAGCACATTTTTCTGAAGTGAAGATGAAAAATGTTTCTCTTTCTGTTGGTTTCCTATCAAGCTGGAATTAATACCTGGAAAAATATCAAGATTTTAAGATCATAAAACAAGGGGATGAGCTTCTGAGCTCCTGGGTTTAAAGAGAGGCACTGGAAAAGATACAATCCTTAATGTTGTTTTGTAGGGATTATTAATAATTCAGACTTTCCATAAACAATATTCTGTTTTACCCTATTGTTATGAGAGAGAGAGAGAGAAAAAAAGAAATGAATAAATGAATAAATGAAGAAAATTAGAAGAGAAGAGAAGAGAAGAGAAGAGAAGAGAAGAGAAGAGATTAAATTGTGATTTCGTCCCTGATTCTGAATCAAGCACAAAAATGTGTTGGAGCTACTGGCCCAATGAGTAACAGGCAGACATTAAATATATGCAAGAGTTATCGCTAGTCTCTGGAAAGACATATTTACTAAACTGTAGCTATCTGAAAAGCAAAGAAAGCACATATATGGATGGAAGAAACTAATGCTAAATTTCCTAGGCCAGATCCTCCCTACCAAAGAGCCCTGGTGCTTGATTTGAACTCAGTCCAGGCATAAAACTTCCACAAACATCTGTGAGGTTGATGAGTGGGGAGAGAAAGAAGAATACAGAGTGGAGAGTCACTGTGGATCTGACAGCAGCTCTGAGCCCCGCAGGGAGAGGAGGGCGGTAAACTGGCAGTTTGCCTCCCCACGGCCTGCAAGAGCCAAACGGCACAGAGAGCTCATGCTGCCTCTCCCGTGGCTACAGAGAAAAACTGCCTGTAGCCAACGTGGTGTGGATCCCCTCTTGTGAAAAAGGCCTTTGCATAGGGCACTTGACAAAACCTCTCTCCAAAAATCCACTCGTTTGCGCTGGGATGAGGTGATACTGGGAATAGAACAGGGCAGGAATAATCAATATCTGCTTTCCACCACCATTTTATCATTTGGGGAAAGCAAGGATCGGGGTGCTCTTGGGTTACTAGGGGGTTTTACTGCCCTGAAACCCTCTGTCAAGATAAACTCCCAAATCCCAGACATCTTCTGGCATGTGATGGGATTCTGAGAGCTTAAAACACCCCTGCTTTCACGACCAGAGCTGGCGGTGTGCTGCCTTTCAAATCACACAGGGGTGTCTGGAGACAGTTTTAGGAAACTGTTAACCAGCTCCTGGGCTGTGTTAGCCAGCCTCTCCGAGTGAGATCAGTCTGTGCTGCGGATGCTTGCTAAAGCCAGGAAACAATGCCTCCTGCAGCAAGCACAGTACGTTCACGGCTACCTCTCTATCTGTTAGTCACCAAACAACTATTAAAACTGTCTCATTTCGTGATAAAACATCACCGCAACAAAAACATTCTCATCTGTCTCTTGTTACTAAATATAAAGACTTGAACTCAGTGTTGCTTATGAAACCTACCATTCCCAAGACATTCCAGCCACCGTGGTCATTCAATAAATGATAAATTGGATGCTTGACCTATTTTCTCCCAAAATGAAGATGAAGACTTCCACTGATAAGAAGGAATTTCGGATCACGACTCCAACAGGATTCTAATAAGTTGGTCTTTTATTGTAGAGGCATCACTGAAAACTATCAACTATTATGGTTTAATTTAAAACACCTTGTGAAAAGTATTACAGAGTGGTGAAGTTTGGAGCAAGATCCAGAATTTTCAGTCAGGTATCAGTACCACATGACACGCTAGATTTAACTTTCTAACCCCATGAAAAGAGTGGTACAAAATGGCATTTCCTTCTGAAAATAATAAGGGGGTGGAATTTGCCCCATATGAGAATGATAAACACATTTGCAAAGCTAGTGACAAGTGATCTTGTGCATGGCTAGTGAGCTCCAGTTAGATCAGAAGCAGTTTCCTACACCGCAGATAAGCATCCTGTCTAAATTCAGGAGGAAACAAAGAAGAAAAACTATCTAACTTTCTTTGATGCCTTACATATGGTTTGGTCTTTTCAGATGTTAAGGCAATGGTTTTTATTTATATTTATATTATTCTGTTCAAGCAATATGTATTCCTGTAAACTGAAGAAGAAAATCCTTTAAACTCAATAAGGTAATGCATTTTCTCAGATCTTGCACAGAATCTGAAATAAGTAAGAGTTATAACAACTCAGTCACATTGGCTTATGACTAACACGCAGACATACATACATATATAGCACCGTGTATCTGAGGGCCCCACAGTACAAGGAGTGGTTCTGCCAATCCAACCTCCAGTTGAAATCTTACTCATAAGCTTACTCATAACTTCTGGCCTGTGACTAGTTTTTCAGACCTACCACAATCCAGATAATACCCAGTCTCTGGTGCTTGGTATCTCCAGCTACATTGTGCAGGACTGAACCAGCTGGGAACCTACTGAAAAGAAAACTTTCAGGGCAAACGCCTACAAAAAGTGAAACGAGATGACACAGGCTTCTACCTTGCCAAATTGAAATGTGGGAATGAGCTTAATAGCCTCATCTTCAGCTTGTGCCAGAGAGTTTGGGAGCGTGGCTCTTTCAGGGATGAGTGGGCATTTGTATGTCAGCAAATAAGGCCTGATTGCTTTTGCAGGAGCTACCTTTGGCTTATTTACACTGTGGGACGAGTGTCATTTCCAGGAAGATCTGGTCATTCTTCCCATTGTCTTTCTGGAAAGAGGTAGCTAGTCTTGGAGAAATGCTGAGTGACACATCAAAGACACCGTCTCACACAGGATTGTAATCTTTCATCTGGAGTTTGAATAACAAAGTCTACTGGGTATGAGGAAAAGAGAGAAAAACTCAAATGAAAAATGAAACACATTCTTTTGGCAATGGTAACTGGAACAATTAATCAAGGGTAACGGTAAATATCCCTTTGGGGAGGCAGAAGAGAAGAGGATCTACTCTTCCAGAAAGCAGTGACTCGGGGATGATCTCTTCGGGTGCAATTTGCCCTTGGGCAGAGAAGCCAGGGCATGGTTCAGGAAAGGATCTTCTGCTATGTGAATGGGAGAGCAACACAATCCCATGGTTGTTTTCATGCTACGTCACCCAGGAAAATTGCTCTGTGCAGGGCAGTGCTAATGGCTGAGGGAAATAGAAATTATTGTCCACTTTCCTTCCAGCATTCAGTGAGAAATTATTCCCATCCCTGCAATCCCTTGGTTTCCTAGGTAGATCTCTGCATGTGAATATTAAAGGCATAACCTTGTAATTCTGTCCAGGAGAAATTTTGCCCTAATCAGTAGATGACTGGGATGCTCTGCTTTATGAGCTGTTTACTCTCTCTGCTTCAGAAACAGAGGTCCGGCACTTAAAGAGCACAAGGCCATGACTGTGCTTTGTTTTTACGGTAACGTGCAGTCTGCTTTGCGGTAGCCCAGCAAGCTGATGAGCAGATCACCAGGCTTTTGGCTTCGGGGCTGTTAGTTCCAGGAAAAAGAGCTAATGTTTAGGTTAATTTTTCCATGGCTATTAATGGAAAACCCCACTGCAACAATACGTGCAGAAAGGTTACAATTTTGTTCTCAAGCTCTGCAGCCTATCAGCAGAAACCTGTTAGCTTAGGCTCGGTTGAACAATAGCTCCTTATTAGTATCCGTGCGGTTTTGAGCCTGCAGAAAGAGGAATCACCAAGCAAGCTGGAGTGTACACGTGTGAGGGGCGACTTGGAGTCCACGTGGCTGGTTTTATTCTCAAGTCTGAATAGGGAATGTAGTCTAGTGTTTAAAGCAGGGGAATTTTAAATCATATCCCCTGGTTTCTGTTGTTAATTTTTAGTTCTTCATAGTTCATATTCATGATGCTTTGAAAGAACATGGTGTGAAATCAGACAATTACCTTAAATCTGAATTCCCTCATCTCTAAAATAGACTAAAAATTCAAAATAAGAGAGGACCCCAGGGGACTTTGAAGGGTACTCTGTTTGCTCTTGTGCTTTGTGATGTTCATAGTGAATTAATAATACCTAGCCTGCCCCATATTACCATTCTCCTTGGCTACTATGTACTGAAACAGACTTCACGACTTTCATTGAGAAACACTGGAGGTTTGTGTGGCAGAATTTGAATCCAATTATTAACAAATAATTACGGCTTTTGGGATGTTTTGATTGGATTTGCTCACTCCAAGCAAAGGTCCCAGCTAACTGCTACATTCCTTCCACATTTTTTGATATAGCTCTAATAATGCGTCCTCAAGTTAAAAACAGTATTCCTGTGTGCCAGTACTACTTAATGGGCTTTACAGTTTCCAACGAACCTGCTAATGGCTGAGTTTATTGCAAGCGCATAGCAGCTGACGACCAGCCATCGGTGGTTAACACTGAAATAAACTGCGCGCTTGTGTTCCCCATGGTCCATAAGTCACTGGCAATATGGGGTAAGACATAGGCTGTTGTTTACCACATATAGGTGCCTACCGCTTCTAAGGAGGTATGGGCAGGGGTCCTTCATTACTGGTAGAGTCCTTCACTCCTCTTTGAAAGAGACTGGGCTTGGCTTATGCACTTGCCTTGGACATGGGGTGGCACACACAGCACAGTGCCTGCAGGCTTCAACGGGCAGTTGATTATAGCGGAGGTAACACGGAGAACTGAAGCCCTGGCAGCAGAACAGCATTATGTAAAGCAGCACAAGGCTAGCTGGAATTACACTAATCACCCACACAGGATGATCGCTGCCCTGCCTCGCACCACATGGTCTCTCTTTATGGCTCTTCTGAAATACCACGCATATGTTTGGAATTTATATGTATATTAACAAAAATAACTGCAGGGCCTGCAGTTATTAGGCATTATGTATGCCTGTAATGCTAGGGACAGCTGACCAGAGAGGTCTGGTTCTGTCTGACATCCCTGATGTTACAGTTCAACCTCCCTGTTGCACGACACACTGATACGATGGGAGCCACTCTACTGACATTCCCACTCCTAGACCTGCTGTGCCTTCGTCCTCACAACTTTCACCCTAACTCTTCAGTTTGACACTATTCGCTTCTCTGTCTAGGGTCCTGCAGGCACCACTTGTTTTCACATCCAGGATGTAGGACTGACCAGGGAAAACCAGGGATTGAATTAAGCTGTAGTTTAGGGCATCTTTTTCCGTGCCTTGGAGTACACATAAAGCATTTGCCACTGGTGCTTTTGTTTCTGGGGGCCTTTGAGTGCCTAACAAGTCCCTGAGCACCCTTTGATTTCAGAGGTAAGACTCAGGGTTCCCGTCAAAAGTTCTCAATGCAGCTGGCCCAGATGCAGTCAAAAGTTTTCAGCTGTGGCTGCTGCTTATTTTTAGGAATTTATTGCAGTCCCACAGGAAACAATGATCTCGCTTTCCCATAAGGATAAGGAGCGTAAGTCCAGCCCTCTGGTGGAAGCTGCACCAGGGAAACACAGTACAAATGCAACATCAAAATACACTCAGCAAAGAACACACACGGGAGAGCTGTGTTTTGTAGACATGTGTCACAAAGTGATTCTCTCTGCATCAAAATCCTACCCTTCCTGTGATCAGTTTCATTTTCTATGATTTTACTTCTGTTCTAAGAACTTAAACACCTACCGAACAAACTTGCAATATCTTCTACGACAAAATACACACCTAGACACTTCCGTGCATCTGTATTTCAGTCTCCTGCTGCCTCAATTCTACCCCTGTAGCATAGGAATATTATCACTGTGTTGTTTCAGTAAGGGTTTTACTCCAGTTGGTATTTCATTCACTAAGTGGCTGCAGAACTACTCACTCCATGCAGAGGAAATTTGAACTAGGCTGTTTCATTGGCTTGTTTTGCCTTCTGCTCTTTAAATTAAACCAGAACCCCCTTTTGTTTCTCAGCT
This sequence comes from Apteryx mantelli, assembly GCF_036417845.1. Taxonomy (NCBI): domain Eukaryota; kingdom Metazoa; phylum Chordata; class Aves; order Apterygiformes; family Apterygidae; genus Apteryx; species Apteryx mantelli. The sequence continues at coordinate 2,035,388 of NC_090006.1, read as the reverse complement.
TGTTATATGGGAAGGCTGCCCTTTCCACAAGCATACGCGCACACTAGTGGCATACGTTCAGTTCTGGCTGGGAGTTTGCACTGCTACTTCTCTGGAAGCCGTATGAGAGAGGTGCCGAGGGAAGAACGAACTAGCAAGAAAAATTGCTCCTTGTGGTTAAGGGAAGACTGGGACAACATTTACAGCTATTCCAAAGATATCCTTCGGTAGCTGGTGTTGTAGATCTACTGTTTAGCATGCAGACAAATTAGTATTGCTGCGCTGTCTCAGTGTTTCTCACCATATCTGTCCATACTTACTCTTGCCCTTTGCCTCAAACAAGGCTGAAACTGTCTTTCGTTTTACATCTGCACAGCACCTAGCACAGTGGGTTTGAAATCGATGCCTAGAGCATATGACTACCACAACGAACGGGAGCAAGCTCCTGGGCTACGTGGCAGCACTCTCCCTCCCTCTCTTTAGTTTAGATTTCATCTCCTTCCATTTCAGCACTGTGTGGGGAGTGAGAGATGACTAGGTATTTCCCAGAGAGCTCTTTGCAAGCACACAGCTTTCTCCACAAGATAAAGGAAGCCATGGAAAGGAGACTTCATTTTCTGAGAGCCTGGATTTTCCAGAGATCAGAAGAGGCTCACATTCCTCAAATGGCACAGCAGCCCATGCTAATCTCCTCCATGAAACACACAGTTATGTGTAGCAGACTAAGGGTTTTTCAAAGCATAAGAATGGAGGGAGAAGAAGGGAACAAGGAAATTTTACAGTAACGTGGTAATGATTCAGGCTGTTTTTTACTCCTCTGCATTTTCAAGAGACTATGAAGAGTGCCCAGCCAGCAAGGAGCGCTCAGGAGGGCTGTCCCATGAACTCAGAACCACGGTCCCTTAACACAAGGAAACTCATGACACAGGTGCCAAAGATGATGTGTGGACAGATTTGGCAAGGCTAGCTCCTGCTTCCCACTGAGTTTCTTGTAACAGCTTGCACCCCCCCCCCCAAAACAACAACAAAAAACCCCAACCCCCACACTGCTCAGACTCCTCCTTTAAACTATCTGAGCACCACACAGGTTTAAAACGTACAGTCCTGAACCTCAAAACCCCGAAGCTCAGTATTATTAGCACCACATTAGAACTACTTGAACCAACAGGCCACCATGCAAACCTACACATGTACAGAGAACTACCTGCAAAGACAGTTATCCCAGCCCACAGCCGCAACTGTTGCTAATACTTTATATTTATTACTGCGTTCCGTCCTTTATTTTCCCAAATGCTTTGGGAAGGAAAACGCATTGGACTAGCCTCACTTAGAAGACAGGAAAAGCCTCTGAGAAATGGAAGTTGATTAAGTGCCTTGGTCAAGGTAACTCTGTGTGTCACTGGCACAACTCAAGGTGCAGCTCAAGGCCTCAGACTCCCAGTGTACTGCCTGGACCAGAGGATCGCTCTGCTGCCATATGAGAGTAGCCCAGACCGTCAGCTCAGCTGGACACCTCGCCTCTATAATTATAATAGCAGTATGCAAATAAAAAGGGCTATCCATCTTCAGGCTTAAGACCTTCAGATCATTACTGGCTGGGGTTAGACAGCTCTTTCGCGTCCTCTGTTGCACAGCTGCGTAGAAGTAGGCCCAAGCCTGCAGCTGCAGAGCACATGCTCAAGGGATTCTCAATAAATGCAGCGGGACATAAAAGTGACCAACATGCAGCACAAAGTCCATGCCTGGCAGAATCGGGCCTTTCACAAGGAATGGTCATTTGAGATGAATGACTGATATAATCCAGAATGGTCATCTGAATTCCTTAGGCTGTATAAAACATTCACAGTGAAGCCTGAAATCATTAATTTGAGGTTTTGGCATTTCACTGTAATATAAAAATATTAGTGTGATGGTAGGTCAGAGAGGAGTTTTGTAAGCTTTTGTTGAAAAACAGGGCTTTTCTGTAGTGAAGATTCATGCAATCTGGCTGTAAACTGGTCTTATTTCATACACTGGCTGTTCTGTTTATATTAAGATCAATTTTTATGTCATCACATGCACATACACACACATTCTTCCCTTCATTGTAACAACACTTGTGATTACTTTAATAGGCATATTTTCATAGATTTCATAACCCCAACCTCTTGTCATAACTAGCCACAATTTGACCCAGGATCATCTCACTGATATCTAACAAGATACTAGCTTAAGTGATTTGACTAGTAAACTTGCAAAACCATACTGGATCTGAAAAAAACTACTCTACCTGCATTTTGGCTAAATTAGGCAGGATATGTCTTAACCCATAATTACACATGGCTTTACTATACTTTTTTCTCCATATATATACCTATATCTATATATACACACACAAAATGACAATGCAACTAATGTACTACAAATAAAAGTTTAAAATATAATTTGCTCCCAGATTGAGCTGTTCCAAGCCAAGCTTGTGAGCCTGAAACACATTGTAATAATCTCCTCATAAATTCCTGACAGAACAATGTTTATCATGGAAATTCAACTGACAACTTTAAAGTGACACTAGTTAATTATTTGGATCCTGTGCTTAGTGAGCACTTTGCACTAATAAGCATTCCCTTATAGAAGCTATAAAGTTTTCTAAAATATATATATATATCTATAAAATATATATTTAAATCATCCCCATCTGATGATGTTTTGAATGTAAAAATAACCTCATTAAGGCTGACAAAAATGCAAACCTAGTCTTTCGAAAATGTGAGAAGACCACAGGAATCCCATGTGACTCTGACTTCCTTGCCTTATTGGAAACAGCTGTCTCTGTTGCTAACCTCAGACCATTTCCAGGTTTGACTCCAAGAACAGAATTTCACAACCTTCTTGGGCATCTCAGCCTCAATGTCCCTCTCTTCTCCTTCTACTTTGTGATGAAAGATGCACTTTAACAAGCCTTCTGCTATTGCAAACCAGTCCGAAGTTTGCTTCATGTTTTGTTCTCGGAAATGCAAATAGGCATGCGCCCAGTTGCTGCAAATATAAAAACACGCTGAGTGGGACCTGTTGCTGATGTAAACTGGTGTAGCTTTCATGGAGCTATAGTGGTCAAGGCCAGCTGAGATTCTGGTTCAGGCTGCTGCTAGGCTATGGACGGACAGGCATCCTTTCTGGTACTCTTGCTTGAAGAAGTCTCAGCTCTCCGATGTCCAGAAACATCTGGCCCTAATCCAGTGTCAGATATCATGATCCCATCAATCTGCAGGCAGCATTCCTCATGAAGGTGCTGGGAGGAGAAGCTGGGCAGCCATGTAAGCAAGGTGCATTGCCCAGGCAAAGTAGTCTTGATGGAAGGCAGGACTTAGCTCAGGGGCAGCAAGCTGCTCCAGCTGTCCTGCCTTCAGATGCTGTGCATCCATCCCTGCTAGCATCAGCTTGCCCTGCACCAGCCTGGGCACCTCGAGCGCAGAGCTATGCACTGTGCATCATGCCCCAGGAACCATGAATGGAGAATTTGCAGCCCTGCACAACGTTATTTTTCTTGAGCCTGTGTGCAGAGTCTGCAGGGCTAAGCCTGAACCAAAATCCTTCCAAATTAGAGAGATCCCTTGACTTCAACAGATCAAGGCAAGGTTTTGCAGAAGTTTATCTTTTATTATGACAACTCTTACAGTTGGAAAAAAACAACCCCACAGCTCAATTTTGGGGCAAATCTGTCTTTCTTACTGTATCAGGCACTTAGTAGTTAGTTATTCTGGTAACAGTATGTTTTGCAGTAAGGAAATAGTCCTAGTACAAGACATCTAAATCTTGATTAAAGGGTTCAGAGCATGAGCAGACAAGAGGCAAAGAGAAGGGACTGTCTGAGGTCACACGGAAGGAGGACTGGAATCTAAGCATTAGTCCCCACGCTATCCACTGCAATGTATATAAATTGCAAGTTTATTAGTCACTGCCCTTGAATCTATGTCTTGTTACAGCCTAACATGAACTTCTTAGGGCAGGGACTGTCTTCCTTGACGATTTGCTTGGTACCTAGCAAGTTGCGTGGGCTGTAGCAGATAAACAGTAACAATTAGTCAACACAATGTTTGAAGCTAGATCCATGTTTCATTCTACGCAAGCAATCTTTTCGAACAGCTCAGCTAATGTGCTGGCAGTGGATAAAGTAACTGATTATAGCAATGGATTGCTTATATATGAAAATGATGTAATCCTGGGATTTAGTCCAATTCCTTTGCAGGCTCCAAAGCAAACAGAGATTCCTTTCAGTTACTTTTCATCTGGCTTCATGTTTTTATGTTGACCAAGTGGGTGAATTAAGGTGCCCATGTGACAACACCAAAGGTTTGAAATGGGCTTTCCACTTTTATTCAAGAAAGAGAAATAAGGGGCTGCAAATTGCTTTCAGAGCGGCTCCTCCTTGTAGCTTTTAGGAACATCGTATGATCAAAGGCTCTTGTCTGCAAATTTCAGGTCACTCTTTACCAGGCACAAATTTTGCTTGCAAAGGCTTGAATATTTTTCTAGCCTTTCCCTGAAAATGCACTATGTGCTGGGTTTTTACCCTGGTGGCTGGTTTTGAGGCTGCTGGTTACTGCAGGATGCTTTGCTGCTCACTGATTCTCTCATTCCCAGGGTATGTCCATGCTGTAAAGGTTGTTATGGCTGAACTTTGGTGGAGACCCATCCTTGGCAGTTTGTATGCAGCTGGCTGTGTGGGCAAGCTGGTTTTCTGCTAGGCGACCCCAGAGTATTTACTCAGTTTGTGTAATGAAGTCTACACTTAGTGGCTGGTTGCAACTGAACTAGTTAGCCCAGAACTGCTCTGGGTGACGGACAGGTAGAGAAGCCAGAGCACCCAACACAGTCTCCATTGCCTTGCGTTATTGCAGAGGACCTGGAATGGGAATAATGAGTGGCCTGGTCTCCCATAGCACAGCAGGTAGCTCACACCGCACTCCTCTGAGAACTAGTGCAGACACCACTGCAGGGAGAAATTATACAGAGGTAGCAAAGGAACCGGAGATGGCTTCAATCTGCATATATCCAGCTTTGTGCTTGGGTGTAGGTGCTTTCTTCAGCTGACAGTGGAAGTGCGATGGAGGGCAGGTGGAGGAGGAGAATTGGATTTGGAATCTCCAAAATCCCTAGATCTCCCCTCCCTTCGCTTTGCAGTCATCTTTCCGAGGCACAAAACTCCAGCATTTCACATGCAGCTTGGGGCTGGGGGACTCTGTGGTGCAAGGAAATGAGAGCTTTCAACCCTTTTCAGGGCATTTGTAATAACCAGAAGCCAGTTCTCATTCTGGAGAGCAGAGACACTGCTCTGTGAGGTGGTGGTATGGGGAGGAAGTTAGGGAGAGTCAGGAAAAAGCTGGAAAGCTGAAGCTGACCTGCTTGTGCTGCAATAACTCAAAGCCCCGTGTCTGACGGCCTGAAGCTTCCTGTCTTCTGCAGCTGGCAAGGCTGAGTTTGCACATGGCTCCAGTGCATCAGGCCTGAAGTTTCAAACCAGCTGTGCCTCTGCCTTAAAATCACAATGCTGGCTTGAAGTTGCCGATACCAGCTCTGAGTGGGCTCCCTTTGCTGACAAGCTGGGTAGAGCAGTCCTTTACCTGCCCCTCCTTCCCAGGAGGAAAACAAGATCGAGCCCAAATTTGCTGGCAGACAGCTATGAAACCCCCCAAGCTTGAGGCCGTTTGCCCATGCTGAAGATTTCACAACCTGATGAGGACCAAGTCTGTCCTTGTTGTGCTCCCTGTCCATGCTGCCTGGTCCAAGGGAGCTACTTGGAATCACATGGAAAGGCCACAGGAATTTACAGCTGAGCTCGCTGCTGCCAAGACGACTCTCACAGCTCTACCCCGCTAGCTAATCTTCAGTGCTGGCAAACGCTATGCCAGAAACATGTTGCTGGGAGAGCACGGGTGGGATGGCTGTGTGTGACTTTACTCCATAATGCCATGCTGCAGCATCTCCTGTGCTGGGATCATCCAAACCTGTCAAATATGGCCAGCTGGCCTGTTAGGTCAAGGAGATGCCTTATCTCAGAGTGCCGTGCCAAAAACCACCTTCTTCACAGTAGCTGTCAGCCACCAGACACACCATGTGCTCAGCTGCATACCTGGCACGTGAGCTAGTATATAAATGTGCCAGTTAAATGACTCGATGCACAAGTGATGCATCCATCACAAGATGTAGGAGTGGTCCTGACTTTGGACAGCGGAGAGCTGAAATGCTGTTGCTGTGGATGTTGTTGCAAGCTGGACAGACAGCAAGAACCATATCCCAGGTTGGAAAGATGAAATGAGGAACAGATTATTCAACTTTAGATTATTAAACATCTACTTTAGAGGATGGGCTGTGTTTACAAGTGATACCAGAGGCACTTTCATTGTGATAGCAGTGAAAAATCTCCGAGTTAACGGAAGGGATTGGATCCAAGCTCCAATGCACCAAAACCAGTCCTGACTTCCTGGGTAGGGGATTCTGGCCACATGGTGGTTTGCATGGGTAGAAATCTCCCATCATTTCAAAGAAATGCGTCAGAAGCTTTTCTTTGCGACACCGTCCTACAGACAGGTTTCCTTTGGAAAAAGATTTTTTGTGGGGTTGCTCCTTTTCCTGATGGCTTTTTCTTGCAAGGAAAGCAATTCACACTGAATGAGGACTATCTGCATTCGAGGCATGGGCAGCTGCAGTAGACACTGGCAGACATTTCCATGCTGCTGTCCCCATCAGCTCAGCACTGACCTTCCTGCTGGATTTCCAATCAAACCGAAACAGTAATGTATTTTATTAGATAGTATTTGATGTGTATTGGCCTGGGAGAAGCAGCTAACCAGAAGGTAACCTGGATCGTGTATGCTTGTCCAGCCTCAGGCTTGGACATGCATTTAAATTCTCTTGGAAGAACTGTGGCCCCGAGAACAGTAGAGGAAGATTGGCTGGGATCACACAGGGATTGGAGTCTCCTTACTTTGTGAGGTGCAAATATCACAACTATTTTTGCAATCTTTTGCTATTTTTTGATTAACCCTTCTCTCAAGGCTGGTCACGTTTTCCCATAGTTCAATTAACAGCAATATTGCCGCATCCCTTTGCAGTCTCTTGCATGGAGATCTCTGAATATTGTAAAGCCAACCTTCCCAACACCCAGTTCTGGTAAAATCACTTTCTACATCTACAAAGGGGAAAGTGAGATATGAGAAACTAAATAATGGCACCCAAATCACAGGGAATGTCTATAGCAAGACAGGAGGCAGTTCAGATATCTCAAAGCCTAACCCAGTGCTTGAAAGCTAGATTCTTCTCCCAACTTAAGTCCAAAGTAGGGAAACAAAAAACCCCACATCTCTGCTGAATAGGGGAGGGAAAAACCCTACCTAATTCTGTCATTTCAGCTGTGTAAACTAATGAATGTCATTGCAATTTTAGTATTTTACAGTGAGTTCTCACTTTGCTTTGGCCTGCACTGTTGGTGGTGACATCACCTGGTAGTTATGTCACTACTGTAAAGGAATAAGCATAAACTGCTCACTCAAGTCTAAAAGTTACTAAGACTGTCAAGAGCGTTGCACATGGCTATTCAGAAAAGACAAACAATTAGGCACATAGCTTTGTCTACACAAGGGAAAACATGTTCTAAGAGCTAACATATGTTCTAAGGTCTAACCTCATAGAAATTCAGAGAAGCGCATCTACACATGAAAGTACTCCAAATATTTGCAAGCCTTCTAGGAGTCAGCTGGAGAGAAACAGATATTTAGCAGCTATAAGCCTAGGTGTATTTTGAGCCAGTTTCTCTTTCACACTAAATTGTATTTGCACCCAGGTCAGAGCCTCTTTATAGCACAGCAGAATCATACAGAGGTAAATTTACTTAGCATCTGGATCATATAACGCCTATCTGGGCTAATTCTGCTATTCCTTATGCTGACAGGACACAGAACTACACGTCTAAGAGATATATCACCAAACAGGGAGGGAGTCTGCTGTCAGTTGCACTAATATAGATCACTACTAACTTTATTGGCTTCAATTAAACTGCTCTGGATACTCCCTAGTGTAAATGGAAGAGACATCTTTCTCATAACATAATCTTAGCTCATCAAATCAAAAAATGTATTCATAGACTAGGCATTCTTCAAACCCTGATTTCTGTGGAAAAAATTCACGAAAGTTGCCAGGCATTAGCAACTAAGCGAAGACATTTTAGCAAATTTTCCCCTTGAAGCAAGAAAGTATTAAAACTTCTATTCACAAAAGTTCATTGGTCCTGTACTCAATGGAAAACCTTATAGGGAGCCAAACATTATAGGACTATGCTTCTCCACCAAAAAATTATTTTGTTGTTTCATGTCAAGTTTCCTGACGATGCTACACACAGTTACTTAGGCTTCGGGCCAAACATATTCCTGAAGTAACCCCAAGCCACTTTGTTGATTTATGTCAGACGTCTGTAAATTGACCAGGTAGACAGCTAATATAACTGCCATTTTTTCATCACGAGGGTGGTCAAATTGAAACAGGGGCTCAGAAGGATGTCGAATCTCCATCCTTGGAGACATTCAGAACAGAGCTGGACACGGCCCTGAGCAACTGAATGTAATCTGCTAAATTGCAAAGAGAGTTAGGGGATGAAAATTGTATGGTGCGTATGGCTCCCATAGCGCCACAGTGGATTTTTTTTCCCCTAGCTACAAGAATTGTTTGAAGGCACGGTACCTTGTCTCCTGGCTGTGGGCGCATCACAGATACACGGTCGTAACCTTTCCGCAGCAAGACCCAGAGAGCATCCAATTTCCCCTGCAATCAAAAGAAATACAGTGTGTTATCTTCAATACAAGAACAAGTATGCTGTGCAGAGTGCAATGCAGGGACGACGCAGCTCAGAAATGCACATTTTTCACTTAACTATTTGCTGTGCTTACAAAAGATGCTGGAGAGCAATGTTTTCTCTCCTAGAAACTCCCTCACACTCCCTCCCTCAGAAACTCCCACAAGTGCAAAGGATGAGGCTTCCAGATGAGCAATAAGCAGACATGTCTGACTGACAGTCAACAATATCTGTGTGTCTAGCTTTCATGTACACTTTAGAAAATCTCCAAAGGTAATAGGTGACTTAGATCTAGAGTATCTGGAGTGCTTCTGAGACCTGGTATCTGGTGTTCTTTAGTTTTGCTAGCTGCCTATGAATCCAATCTGCTCTCGTGCCTCTTCTAACAAGGAAATCAGGCCACGAGGTCTTTGTAAAGAGAGACAGGAGAGACAAAGGCTGAAAAGTGCCAGGGTCACACATGACATAGCAAAGTCTTAAGCAGCCTCAACTTAGGATGCACTTCAGATTTCTGTCTGGGAGCACCAGCTGTTGCTTCAGCCTCAGCCTTGAGGCAGGTCCTGCAGGTGACTTGTTGCGAATGATCAGTGAATTTAGCCTTGCCTCACGGTCCTTTCTGCACAGCTGTTTAGAGACTGCCCGTGGCCCTTTTAAAGTCAGCCAGGTATTATAAATGCCCTGAGGAGGAGGGAGGAAGAAGAGGTAGGTAGGTAGACTGGTGGGTAGAAGCAGAGGTAGAAATAGAGGTAAGAAGAAAGCTGTTAGCCAAACCAAAGCACGCAGAGCTGTTTGGCGGGCTGTAGCAGGCAACACGTCCTGCACCAAATTATGAGAAAAGGCACAGTCCTTTATGATCTTCACTTGCATCTATGTTTGATGCTGCCCTTCCCTCTGTCAGACGGACTAAAGATTTGGCAAGCTCCTTGAGAAGCTTTTAGACTTGTCACAATCCTTGGATTATTTGCACTGACCTTTTAAACTGTTGAAATGATATTTTAAAAGGAGGAAAATCCAGCTGGCATCATGCTAAGAAGTAGCAGCAGCAAATAAGAATAATGATAACAATAATAACAACAATCTTTTAAGCGTCAATAGCCACATTTGGCAGCAGATAAAGCCCTGGGGCATTTCAAACAGCAATCTATCCATTCTCAGTTAACAGCTGTGCACCTACTATATAGGCATTACTTTGGGGAGTGGATGTAAAGGGAAGAAAACCTCCATCAGATAAGCTGGCAAAAGGCAGGACACTCCAAGTAAAGGCCGGCGCTTGTGTTCCATGGAGAGATGGAGGGCTGTTGGACAGTGAGATAACTGGCCCTAAAATGTGAATTTCCTGGCTTTTTGTCAGATCCAAGCTATCTTGGTTCAGTGTTCCTGATTTGAATTCCTTGCTCTCCTCCTTTCACAAGGTTTTTTTCTTTAAAGTAGCTTGTTACATGCATGTTCATCTACCTTCCAAAGAGGTATTTCAAGGAGTCCAATGGAGCAGATGGAAATTTAACATCTGCTTTAACCAAAGGTATCGAGTACATTCGGAGCATGGGGACAAGGGAAAATTTAAGCTGAATATCAGGAGACATTTCGTATGGGTGAGGCCTGTTAGTCTGTGAAATATTTCCCCTGAGAAGTGGTGGAAGCCTCTGTGTTATTTTAAAAACCAGACTGGAAAAAATAGTGAAGGATAGACTTGAGTTAGCTATCCTGCTTTGGCTGAAAGTGCAGACCCAATGACCTAATAGGCTATCCCTCCTCGCCTCCCTCTGCATGTAAAGACTCCGTGATAGCTTCCCTGAATAACACAATGCAAATTCATCTTCATATGCTCACGTCTTCTGGACAAGAGCTTCTGCCAAGAGTCTTGATGAGTTTTGCCAATTTTGCTAATGCCTTACTGCTCAGGAAGAGCAATAGCAGGACCTCTGCTTCATAGAAATGAACCCCTGTTTTTGATGGGTGCTCATGGTTGTGTTGAATATAGCTATTCTGTCTGCGTACACTGTCTTTCTGGGTGCAGTGCAGCAAGGGGTGTGGTGGGGATTAATAATTAGGTAAACTCTCATCTACGGACAGAACTAGGCTGTTAAACACTATCCATATGTGGAACATCCTAAAGTTAGGGAATATACGGATGTAGGGTCTTGGACTGGACCTGTCCTTATGCTGTGTGGAGTTTGGATGGTGGAAAGGAAAGATTTTCTAAAGGAACTAAGGACAAATATCACCCATGAGATGCTCCTAATGCTCATACTCCCCTTTATAATTGAATTCCTGCTGTTACGAACAAAAAGCTGTTCCTAGTCAGAGTCAGAACTGAACTTGAACCCAACAAACATTGAATCTTTTCTCCAAGCCTCCCTTGAACTTTGGAGAAGTTCCAGCTGGGACACAGATATGCAACAAACTTTTGACTCCTCTGTTTAGGATTGATTTCCTCCCATGCAGAATAAACTCTGAACTGATGAAGGAAGAGGGAGAAAACTCAGCAGTATCTTTGATGGAAAAGGACACAGCTCTCAGCTACCACCTCAGGTAGCTGTGCCCACACGGATTCCAGCTGCGTGAGCACATATTCGGGGTTCTTCGTGCCAAAAATCAGGGCTGCTCTGCTTTAACTCCTATCAGCTCCTTAGCTGGTCAGAGTACAGCTTTGTGCACTGTGAACCCTTCTGACTGCAGACTGCAGAAAGCAACTGAGCTGCGTCTCTCAGCTGGATGAGGTTCCAGCAGGAGTGAAACTCCCCCAGATGAGACTAGTGTGTTTTATAAATGTTTTGCACAGATGCAAATGACAATGCAGTGTATTTAGGAACAAAGGAGCAGCTATATGAGATGGTGCTTACTGCATCACCACTCTGTACTGAAAACTGTTGACTCTGTAACCTGTCCCACTGCGAGAATGAATAACCTTCATGAACACATGTTGAAGTCATTATGATTATAACACAACTGCAAATGACTTTTTGGTAGGCTATGTTTATTAGATGATAATCTTTAAGGGGGAAAAGAGAGAAGGCATTGGACCAAATTTTCAAACAGGCTCACATTTCCGGATCCTCCGGAAACCACTCTTACTCCCTTGTGCACCCTTGCCATTTCCATCACTGGATTTGAACCAGCTGCAAGATCAATGAATGAGGAATGCCAAAACATGTGACTTGCCTAAATTCCTATGGGCACTGCTTGGAGCTAATCAGTAACCAGACACAATGCAGGCAAACCTGGTTGTACTGCAACCAAATATACCTGCATTGCAATGACTTGGCTAACAGAATACGGCTGCCTAGGGTGACTGTTGCTGGGGAGGAAGAAAACAGGAGAATAAAAATTATACTTCCAGCAGTGAGGCACCTCCCCGCTTAGCTTAAAGTTGAAGAAGAGTTCTATAAACTAATGTTCTATAAGCTCCATACATTCCGCACACACTCTGCAGACTATTCACAGACAAATTGCCTGTAGGAGATGTATGAAGATGCACAAAGGCACACTTAAATGCAAATTTTCTCTAGTTAGTCTCCTAAGATTTCCTTCTAAGTCATTGCCCACTGTGGAGGATATATTTGAAGCATCCGTGGCACACAGATAGCTGCCATTGAGAGTTAATGAAAGCTGCGTGCCAGCTTTTGGAAACCTCTTGAAGAAAAACCAACAGCCTGCAATCTGGAAAAACGCTTGAGGCAGTTCTTGAATTCAGACCAGTTTAATACCTGTGCAATGCCACTGTCATCCATGGACTTACTCCGGACACGCTTCTGATCTGGAGAAGGGATGGGGCAGATCTTGGACTTGCTAGGGCCAAGAGCGTATGCTAGCGGCTGCAGTATTCCTATGTGTGCTTTCTAAGACCCTAGCCAGTGTTCCAAATGAGATCCAAGCCCAGTCAAATGTGCAAGGTTTGAACTTGGATATGAAATGTGTATTTTCAGTCTTTTCTGTTACTGATAACTACAGAGCTGCTACAAATAGCTCTGGACTGAAAAGAGATGGGAAGGATCTTAGCATTTCCCAGATGGGTTAACACTGAAAAATAAGTGTGGGTTTTTTTTCATTAGAGGCTGCTATAATTACATAGGCGTAACCTCCTGAAAACCTTTGCTGAGGACAGCCTAAATTGCCTTGAATGCAAAAGATTAGCTTTCTAATATCTGAATGTCTTTGTACCACACACTGGGTGATGCGACTGTTGCGTGTGGCTTGTTTCTCTTAACCTAGGAGGGGCATTCACATGTGCAGTGCAGAATTTTCCTTCGGTGAACAATTTCCTTGCTCGTCTGTTTCAGTTTTGCACCCTGCCAACCATCTGCATTAGGGAAGACAAACTGATGCCCTTGGGACAGACGGCAGAGATGGTTCCCAGCTCCTGTGGGAGACTGTCTTGCTGCTTTGTACCACATATGACCTGCTATCAGTGTGAATTTGACCTTTCCCTTCCGAGGCAGCTCTAATTCAGCCAAACACTTCTTGCAGGGTATCCCCTCCTTGTGAGGGGAGCATGCTGCCCTGCAGCAGGTCTGGCCCTGTGACCCATGCTTGCTGGCAGACATCCATCTGCTGCACCGCAGTCCTTGATCTGCTACTCTCACTGGTGGCATTTGGCGGTGATTTTCTTCTTTCCTCCCTTTTTTCTGAGAAAAGTGGATGCTTTTTATTCCCTACATCTCAGGGAACACGCAGTGTGCACTGGAGGGCCTGCCTCTGGAAATGCATTAGAATCTGTAAGAGGAGGGTGGGAAAGAGAGCATTTTACGGAAGCTAGCTACATCCCTGGCAGAAACCAGGATCCTTTTCTTCAAGTGCACATCAACTGGTCTAAGAAAGCAAAGCATCCCTAAAACCTGATTAGTCTGATGGAAAATTCCCAGAGCCCCATATGGCTCCTTTCTACAGCACCTCCTTGGCCACATGTTCAGTGGAACTTCCTTAGGTACAGCTGCTCTAACAGCCTCTTGAGATCACAAGTTCCTGGAGAGTTCTGCGTCTTTGCCTTGGATGTGAAAACAGACCACTTAACACAGATATCGAGGAAATATCCTATGCAGTACAAAGCTGGACAGGACTTACCTTGATTGGAGAGTACCACTTCCGAGGAGAGGAGGGCCTGCGCATGTTGTTCCCAAGATTCCTGGGTTCGGGGAACTCATATTCCTGTTCTGGCATCTTGACTCTGGCATTCTTGGCTTTCTCCAGCTTAGCACCTTCCTCCGTGGAGCCCTTTTCACCCCAGCGCACCTGAAAAGACATCATCAGGGCATATCATAAGAGCAACTGCTGCAGAGAGTTACATTCCTGTTATAACTGGATCCTGGTCCATATTTTCCTAGTGTCCAGATCCAAAGTGAAGAGTGGGGCACAGGCTGTGAAGCCTCCTTCTAGACTGGAGCCCAAACCTTGGACTTTTCCTTCTTTGTGATTCATGAGAAATATGCAATTGGAGGAGGTTTTCAGAAAAACTGTAAAAATATTTTCTTGTAATTTGTACTGCAACACTGCCCAAGTATCCCTAACATGGACCAGGATCCTGCTGTACTGGAAGAAAAAGTTCCCAAACCTAAGGAGTCTACGCTTGGCTCTCAAATATTCCTACATAAAACAGATTTTGGCTCAGATGTACAAAAGAGCCTAAAGAAATCTGTGCCTGTCTCCTAAGTTGCTTTCTGGGTAAATTGCAAGGGGATATCATGGCTCAGTTCGCAAATGAGTCTTTCTGATACATGAACTGGTGTGTATTTACCTCCATCCTCTTGATGCCGCCAACTCCTCGACCACCATAATAAGAAGCATCTACTGTTGGCCACTTCTTCTTTGGAAGGCCATCATCATCTTCCTCCTACAAAACAGGAGGTTGCATTGTTAGGGAGCGTGAATAGAGGTAGTAAGGAATAAACAGTCATAGTCTATGTGGTCCTTTGAACCTGCTAGAGCCAGCGCAGTAAAGGTTCTGGTCTCTTGATGGTTATTTTCCAGAAGATGTACACTCATGAAAAGAAAATGTTGCATGATATAAACACCACCACCACTTGAAAGGTACAGTCCAACTCCAGCAAGAAAGCGTGTTTTCTTTTTAAAGAAGACTCTGTCTTTCATCATCTTTAAATTAGGGAAGAAAATTGTTTCCAAGTTGCAAAATTATAGAAGCAGCAGCCAAAATAGCATTGAGAGTAGCTCAAGAGCTGGGGTCTTTTGGCTGCAAGCCTGGTTGATACGCTAGCCATCCGTGATGGTGGCAGGGACTTACCCCTTTGCCATCCTTTCCCTTCCCTTATGCTTGTGATTAGGGAGGGAAGAGCTGTTGTTGTGATGGGTGTTCACTGACTCATAGCTCCCCATGCCAGAGGAATCCTCGATGACCCAGATAAATCATCATATTGTAGTTCAGATTTGACAGAATACAGAGAAAAGCAAGAAAGCAAGAAAGTCAAATTTGCTCCTGAGTTGTTAGAAAAATTCCCTTATGCGAAGGTGAACTAGGAACTACCCCAGTGTGAATGCCCAACAGGGAGAAGAGTTTTATGAGATGAGCTGGCCAAGTGTAATTAGGACAGAAAGGTCCAACGGAAAAGTTACAAGAATAGAATTAGCTCTTATAATAGGCTTCTGCCTCTGCTGGGGAGGCTGCCCAGGGAAAGCTACGTGGTTTCGGTGGCTTTCTTGGGCTTACACCTGCAGAAAGTCTGGCTCTGCATGAAAAAGCAGACTTAAATTCTGGCCCTCTGTAAAAAATGAGATTTAAATTCTGTACAAAATTGAATGTGTTTTACATAGAGCAGGTAGAAACCTGTGGGACATCACCATACATAAGGTCAAGCATGTTCAGGATCCTGGCCTTCATTACGGCATTCAGATATGGCCCAATTAATTAAATCAAGGAAGTCTCCCTGAGTTTATTTAAAACGGGCCTGGCTAAAGTTCTAGTGAATATATTCTATATAACAACGTTGCACTGTTCCCAGTCCACATACACTCTGAACTATACAGTTCCTTTCTCTTTAATTTCTACAGTTCAGGCCATGAACTGGCAAAGCTGAAAAGCAGAGTTCATCAGAAACGTGAAGTATTTCCTGTGAAAAATGTGGAGAGAAATGAAAAATGGTCTCTCTCTTATTTTCTTTCTTTAATTTTTCACAGGGATTTGGCCAAACCCCAAAACTTAGGAGCTTTCCAAAACTGGAAAAGCCAAAAATACTTTGAAATTGAACTCCCCAGTAGGAAAACTGAAAAACTAGGAAGAAAAAATCCAAGACAAACTATGCTTTTCATGTCAAACAAGACCATTTTTGTAAAAAACAAAAACAAAAACTCTCATGAATTTGGCTGCAAAATTTGTCCCGATTTAAAGGAAAAGTGAACAATTGAGTCATAAATACAAGGTTTTTTCCTTCTTAGCTGACCTCTTTTTCTCTCTCTGGTTAGAGCTGCTGAGGCTCTTTGCTGCAACCTAAGAACTTAATATCTCTGCATGAAGTTTTCCATGAGGACTTTAAAAAAAATTGGAATCAAAGCCATCTAAATATTTTCCTTCAGCAATTCTCTTTCTTTCTCTTCAGCTTAGCATAGACTGGACTTCTCACAACAGGAAATGCCAGGGTTTAGGAAATCTTCCCCACAAGCCCTCAAAAGCCCTGCAAGTCATTTCAATCTAAGATAGGAGTTCCTCTGCCAGAACAACAACAGAAACAGCACACGCACAAAAAGACAGCAGTGGACACTTGAAAAACAAGGGAGTCACAAGCTTTCTTCAGGATGAGTCTGTTTATACGTTTTGAAGGGCATGGGAGGTTTTGCAATACAAGCAAGAAAAACACCAGTGATGTCCTACACACTTGGCAAATATGCTTACAACACACGTGAGTAGCTAAAATAAAGGAATTGGAAACATGGGGGTCAGGGTGAGGAGAGAGCAGGAAAAGGAGAAGGAAGAGGCATATAATCCACATCTCCAGCATCCAAGCTCACTGCCCCATTTGCAAGATCTGAGCCAAGAACATGGGGCTGAATTCTCATGTCCTGGCTCATTTTGGCCATATTATTCTACGCTTAACTACAATGGGGTTTTTGTCTGAGGAAGAACTGCATAAGAACTTCAGCTTTAACCCAGTAGCAGTATAAAAAACAGTACCAGAAAATTCAAGTGCATTTAAGGATGCTGGAAATTGACTGTACAGAACTTGGCATCTTTCCACCCCCAAAATCTGCTTTAGATGGAGCCAGAGTTTCTTTTAAAAAATAAGAAGCAGGACAGAGCTACATTTCAGAGTCAGAGATCCAGATTCATAACTGCTGGATTTCAGAAAACAAAGATCCGTGTTTATCTCAGAGTCCATGCCAGGCTCTGTATACTTTGACCCTGACCTGAGAGAACCTCATCTGTGGGGTAACACAAGGACAATTCAGGCTCCACTAGGGACATCTGAACCACTCAGGGTAAGGACTCAAACTAAATTTGGCCAGATATGAAAAAGTTTGGACAACTTACCCTTCTCTCCGCCCTGATAATTATTTTCACAGTTGCTTCTGCGCTGCCTGAATCTTGTCAGAATTTAGCTTTTATGGAGTGCTCTGCCTGCACAAAGCACTGTAAGACACTGGCTAGCCATTCCCCTGAGTAAGAGATGTTATCTCCCCTTTTTACAGCTGAGGGAACTTGGAGGTGAAATATGATGTGCTCACAGCCCTCGGCTCCCTCCTGATTCCCTTTCTTCCCCAAACTGGAGTTGTTTCCAAATTGTATGGCCACCTCTCAGATGCAGAAGCATCATAATGCCTTGAGGACACCTTGCTCAGTTCTCAAGAGACATCTTCTCCCTGCTTTGGCAGGTTCTGCTTATCATACAAGACTCTGCCAAGCTTTCAAATACTAGCTGCATAAACCTGCCTGGGTTAAAAGAAACAAGCCACACACAGCAGTCACATCACCCAGCGTGGGGTACAAAGACATTCAGATGCTAGAAAGCTAACCTTTTGCATTCAAGGCAATTTAGGCTGTCCTCAGCAAAGGGTTTTCAAGAAGTTACACCTACATAATTCCAATCATCCCAGAGGAGTTCTGCAAGAAGATGCCCTTGGTGTTTTTCATTTCTTTGCCTCTCACTGGTCTCAGCCTGCAAACTAATGTCAGAAAGCGCTCACAGACCACAAGAACATCTGAGAGAAGGCCCTTCTACACATGCTCTACTAAGGAACAGGCTGAAGAAAGAGCTCAGCCTCATAAGGCACCAGAAAATTCACGTACAAGTTCATCTTTGAGACACAAATACTTAGAAAACCAGGTCTCACTGGTCTCACTGATTGTGAAACTCCTAGTTTATTTATGGTACAGATTCTTAAAGATTCTGCCTGAGATTACATCCTCCATGTGCAAAGTGCTGCATGCGCACAATTAAGAGAGAACCCCTTGTCTTGATGGAGATGAAGGAGAAAGCATGTTGAGATGTTCCCACTCTACGGCTCAAACACCAAGCTGCACAAAAATCAAATAATGTGTCCAAGGTCACCCAGGAAATCCTGCTGCAGAACGAAATACTTCAGGTCGCTGGATTTATACCCCCAGCTCCCAGGTTGCCTTTGCAGGGACTGTACTGCTGGAGATGATCATGTCTGAACTATGATTTTACAGTGGAGGTTGCTGCCCCATGGAGTCTTGTAGCACATAAGTGCTTCTTACAAGGTCAAGGGGATTAACCTTGGTGCTCTCTTTCTAACTCCGAGGGTGAAAAACACCCAGCTGTTCACTGCCTCTACGCTAATGGAGTTTGCTGTGCTGGGACTGCCTAGACATTTTGTACTAAATTTGGCTATTAAGTCTGCATCTTCACGGCGCAAGACCTACACCTCATCTGTTCCCAATAACATCCCAATTCTTTTTCTCTTAAATGCCTGTCTCTTGAAAGGTTCCTTTTCTCTTCCTCCCAGATTTCTGCAACTCATGGTAAAAGGGGAGTAAAGGGGAAGGAAAAGTGCTGGCCTACCACTGTGACCTGGCTTTATTTCAGGAATAACAGAATACATATCCTGCCTTGGTGTCTACAAAAAATTCAGATTAGACCCTTGCTCTAGAGTTTATTTTGCTATCCCCCCAGCAAGGCTTTTCAGGAAGAGAGAGGAAAACGATCTGGAAAAGATTAATAAACACTGATAAATGAGGGTGCCAGAGGCTCCCAGAGCAGATGAACCGCTGTCAGTCATTCTTTGGCTTCATGAATGTGCAGTTGTGTGCCTAGGAGAAAAAGATTAGCTTGCAAGAGAATCGAACTGGTTCAAGCTGAACAAAAGGTTTCATCTTCTGGCTTATTAATAGCTGCCATGTAGCGAGTTAAATTCCACCTTTTCATGCTGGCTTCCTATAACAGTGATAATCACCATCAGCACCTCATGACTGTGTTGCTGAATGGTCCTTTCTCTCCAGGACTTTCTTGGGTGTGCTTGCTTTGGTGTCTGTGGGTAACATGACAACAGACATGAGGATTATCTAATTACAGGCTGGTTGGTGGCTTGGCCTTGGTGCCATGTTAGGGGTGACTGCGGAGCTCGGGTGATAGAGCAGCATGGAAAAAGCAGGTCTGAACGATGAGGAAAGAGGGCATGCTCTGGTCATCTGGTAGGTTTCCTGCCTGGTTTTGCCAGGCTGCAGGGCACTTTGTGTCCCTGAATCCCTTTTGCAGGAGAAAGGGCTGCAATGACAGAAAATGAAGCTACAGCAGTATATTTTAACATTGCCTTGGTCTCTGCTTATGGAGCAGGGAAGCAATGAGAAGACAGGGGGGATGTTCTGGAGTGCTCCGGTTTACACACTCTCTGACTGCAGTCACAGCCTGTGGAACAGACTCGTAGCAGATCTTTGGCATGGGTCAGGTAGTGGATAGGAATAGCTGCAAGCTGCAAAGAGCCCTCCAAAGTGTCTTTTTTTTGATGTAGAAGAAGGGTTGAGAACCAGCTTCAGCCTTTTGGTAAACTTCTGGTCTGAGCTGAATAAGAGTTGTTCCAATAAGCTCAGCCTGAAGGTGATGGACACGTGAATAAAAACAGCTGTGTCTTCCTCCAGCAGGGCTAGAAAGAGCCTTCCTGTGCACTGGAGGTAGAAGAATGTGGTTTTGCTCCACCATCAATGAGTCAATCACAGGCCAGAAAGGTGCTTGCTGGCTCCTCAAGGCATTCACCTCTTCCGATTGGCATTAACTTGATCTTTCCTGGCTGTAAGTAAAACCATCTGTCCTTCATCCAGGCTTAACCTCCTCCAGTGTTCTGTGTCGTCTAAGGAGCATAGCAGTAAGTTGACAATATTCGCGATTTCTGACTGAATTAATTGGAAGTTTCTGGCCAATAACGATTTCCTTCACCAACAGTGAGTGTGTCTCCAGTACGTCTCAAAAGGCCTTTAAAGTAGAGTTCAATAAAACCTTTGGCGAGTTCCTGGCAGCAGTGCTGCTTTCCCTTCATTGTTACAGTATAACGCATTCTCCTTGCAACGCAAAGATATATGGGCCTCAGCTCCTAATTCTGCTGATGCAAGAATTCCTCTCGTCTTATTTTTGCCAAGATTTTTGAGAGAAGAAAAAAATCTTACTGTAACTGTAATGCTGCTGCTTAAGGGATTAGCACTCTTTCATACTGGAGTCGAACAGTTACTAGGTTTTCAGCAGTGGGGAAAGCTAACTACAACACGTAAAAAAAGGGATTGCAGAAAATCCAGTCCATTTTCTATTTGCTTTTAGCAAAGTAGAAAATGTGGAATATCCAATCCTCTGTGAAAGCATCATATTACTGCCAGTCCCATTCTCTGGATCAGACTCTATAATAGTAAATGGGACCAATGAAATGCATCTTTTTAGAGCTTCTACCATTTTTTCCACTAGTGAGAAGCTCTTTTGTCTGGGAAAAAATGCAAAGTGCAAGTTACAGCCTCAAGTCCTATTCATTTTTGAACCAGAGAGAAGCTGCGCACTTCTGAATTTTAAAGAATTTATGTTAGTTGGATCTGAAGAACTTTGGAGTGACTTCCTATCTACAGTAGCTGTCAGTACACTGCTCTGATGCTTCATGGTTTCTAAAATAGTACAAACTGCATTTTTAAGGCCCTTTTGGCTTTTAATTCTATAGGGTGGTTCTAGGGTAACTGAGTACTTAGCAGCTGAGCTTAGAGGACAGGCTCTGGTGGAAAGTACATGTCAAATTATGTGTATCTACTATCAGACTAGTCCTTACAATGTCGGCACATTGTTGTAACCAAAGCCATCCATCCCAGGGTCCTGAAACAGTAAGAGTATTAGCCCAAGTATTACGTAGACCTTGCCTTGTATTAGTGGGGAAGCAGGTAAGCTACAGATCCAAGATTAATGCAATTTTTCAGGCACTGTGCAGTGCCCAAACAGCAAGCAGACTGACACGCTGCTTCTATACAAAGAGGATTTGCCCTACGTTCTCCAGAGTACAAGACCAGGACAGTTTAAAATAAAAGACCAGTGGCAAACATATCACTCAAGAAAAGGTCTGAAACAGACAGATGAATAGCGGACCATTCCTTCCAAAGAGCTCCACGGACTCTTCCTCGCCATCAGAATCAGGGCTCAGAGAAACTGTAACACGTCCAGAGAAACTATTACACCAGTTTAACCAAACTGAACCTGAGGCAAATACAACTGGTCTGCTGCAACTGGTCTGCTGTAACCGGTCTATTCTGCAGCAAATGGTCTGCTTTTGCAGCACTTACTGGTTTAAGAAAAGGCCTCCCTTGTATGTGAAGCATGCCTTCCCCCTGAGCAGAGATGTAATTTCCCCTTCCATTCTTTTGGCACAGAGCCAGCATTCCAGAATGATGCATTTTAATTAATTTCAGCAATTGAATCCCTTGGCTCGGAGGCATGTGTGATGCAGAACAGAGCATGTGCAATTTTAGGTTAATATTTTCCTTTGCATTCAGAGGATACAAGCTGACAAAACCAGTGGATTTATTTACAGCCCAAACAACAGAAATGGCTACTTAGGAAAATGGTCAGACGCCTGCATATAGAGGTGTAGGTTGATATGTCATTCAGAGCGATGGGTGCCTTCAGCAGTGCATGGATCCAAATGCAAATCTTCCTGGGGTGCAGGAATTTTCGGATTTGGGGTTTTGCCTCAGGTCTGTTTTAAAGGGGACAAGTGCCACCAAGATGGATGTTCCAGTACTGGCCTCAGCTCCAGCTGCCCTGAACTATTTCATTGTGCTCAGTGCAGGCAGAAGCTAGGTTGGATTCCACCTTGGTAACACTGCAGAGCACTGAGCTTTAATGGCCTCTGCCTTGGCACAGAGCACACCCACTGAGCCAGATTTTATGGAGAGCAGGGAGAGGTTCCGTTCAGCAAACTTTCACTTGCAAGCTGGAGCAGGCAATGAATTTCTCTCCAGAGGCAAAAAGCAAAGGGAACTAACCAACCACATCACTCCGAGCATGGATCTAAGTCTTCTCTCACTTACATAGTTAGGAGGAACTGATCCAAACCCCAGTGAAGTCAATGGAAAAACTCCCATTGACTTCAATGTGCTCTGGACACAGCCCAGTGACTTTTCAATGAAATCCCATGTGCAAAACGGTGTAAGCAAAAGAAGAGATTCTCTGTGTGCTGAAAGCAGGAGGTTATAAAAAGGGGTAGATAAAAAATTGGGCATATTTCTAGGGAGAATCTACTTATCAAGTAACAGTGACAGCTTTAAACCAGTTAGTTGCTGGATGCATCTAGAAAGAATGAGCAGAATTAAATTGAAGGTTTTAATGTTGCTTTCTTGTTTCCCCCCATTAAAACTTTCTCTGCCAGTGCAACTCTTCCCCTGTTCAGATGGTTATATCAGGCTTTACATCTGTTCAGAATCTGGGCTGCTGTCTTCAGACCCAATTGCAAAGATTGAGGGCTGCTGTGCTCTGCCTTTGCTCATAGCAGTGAAGTCCAGAGATCAGTGTTGTGAGTTAGCACTCAGCTGTCAAGAGTGATTATGTAGGCTAAAACACCAAAATCATTACCGTGCCATACCAGGAAGGCAGTTAAACATATGTTTAGGTTCCATTAACTTCAAAGTTAAACGTATGCTTAAGAGTTGTCCTGTCTGTGAATCAGAGTCTGCAGTACTGTTCCGACCAAGCCAAAGAAACATCTGCCTCTGTCCTCCTTCCCTCCCTGCTCCCTGGAGATACTGTATGCATGGATCTACAATCACTCTTAAATAAATAAAAGACAGATCTGTAGCTCATGCCTGGCTAAAAGCAAAGGGACCAGAGTGAAGCACACATGGCAGACATCAGATAGAAAGTCCCTGGTTTAGCTAAACTGCTATTGGGTTTAGGGGCACAGAGCCGAGCACAAACACTTAACTTCCTGCTGTGGTCTATATTCTGCCATGCAGCAGAAACACGACCTCTTGTGAGAAAGCTGAGCAAAACCTCGTCCTAAACACTGCGGAAATCAGGTTGTCAGTGTCACTTACCTCGCTGTCTTCTGCAGGAGGCGGTGGGGGCTCTTTGATGATCTAGAAGGATAGAAGAGAAACAGAATGGTAAATCCATACTTTGTTCTTTAGCACGATGCAAATGTCACTTAAACAAAGGGGGATATGCTGCTCTGAGCATCTCTGAACTTAGCTATGATACTGCGTGATTACAGGGTGCCTGTGTGTGCCACTGGCGTCAGGGTCACTGAGAGCGAGGGGGAAACAGGAGGCATGTCAAAGGCCTGCTGTACAGACTTTCCTAATTACAGCTCTGGACTCATGTTGCTCTTTATGTGATCCCTGCTCTGTGTGAGGTCACAGCAAATTCAAAGAAATGTCTCCTTGTTTCTCCAGCTTCCCAATCCCAGTGGGAGCAATAGTCAGTGCCAGCCCTAAGCAACACTGATAGCAATCACTGTTTTACCTGAACGACCATGCTAAAATCAGCATCTCATTCTACCAGACACTGCATATGCGTATAGTTCCTGCCTCAAATAATTTACAGCCTAAACAGACAAAGATTGGAAAGAGAAATCAAGGTGAAATGAAATGCCCTGGAAGCACTGTAAAGCAGTAACAACCCCCCAGCCTCCTGTTTCCCAGGCCAATACTTCATTGCAGAATGCCATGCCACCTCATGCCGTCGTGAAAAATACTTTTCACACTGTCAGGCTAATATATTCCACTCTCATAAGCTTTTTAAAAAAGATATATATATATACACACACATGTACATATGCATTTGAGGCTCTCCCAGCATTTCTAACTAATAAAGCAGTCAGGGTGAGGTCTTAGACTGGTCCAGGATATTCTCCATAGAAACAATTTAAGTTTATGTGGGCGTGAGGCTATTATTTCATGCAAAAAGTTTGCATTTGAGGCTCAGCAGGCAGTTGGCTATTATCACAGCCCTCCACTCCAAGAGCAACAGAAAGCCTTCCAAAGGGAAGGCAGTTGCATACAGGCACGTCAAACATTTCTCCCCTACACCAGATGCACCCCTGGTGTAAAGCTATTGCAGTCAAAAGACTGAATCCAGCCAGTCACGTCAATATGACTGCCCCAGGGATGGATTTTCTCCGGGAGATTTAAGTCTATCTGGAAGAAGAAGTTCCTCCTTTACACAGCAGGCAATGAGTCAGATGCTGTCAGGGTGCTGAGTGCCTCTGGAGACATAGTGAGTGTCCCCAGCCCCTCTCAGGACTGGGTCCTAGGTGTAGAGGCTGCCTAGGCATGGGGTGCAGATGTGTAGGCCTAAAAATTGCCCTTCAAAAAAACCCACAGTCTAAAACAATAACAGCATGGTTGTTTAAACGCAGAAAGAGAAAATGACAGTCGCATAAAGGCCCTGAAGACATAAATATTTACAACAATTCCTCTCACTCGTGTTTTTCCTTCTCTGATGAGCTCACTGTTTTTATTTTCTTCTGCAAACCCCGAGTCATGCAATGTGGCCATTAATGAAGAGCATGTGCCCTTGGCTGGGGAGGAGACAGGGGCTGGCTCAGTCTTTTGTTTATATCTCAGTTTGGAGCAATGGTGGCTGTAGACCTCTGTCTCTACCTGTACCTGGCCAGCAGGGCTCCTGGGGGCCTACAGTGTCCTTGGAGAACCTCTGTTAAAGAGCCTGCATGCATTAGGAATCAAAATCAAGTTTTTGTTTATATGCACAGAAGCACAAAGCATATGGGGAAGCACGGAACGACATTTGAGGAGCGCACTATGTGAACCCACTGCCCTGTGCCCAACAACCCTCATTCTGACGCAGCAGAACTGTGGGCCAGGCCGTGGCTGTAAAGCCCCTGACCACGCTATGGAAGAAGGAGGGGTGACGTCCCAAGAGGAGCTCAGGCTGACAAGCAGAGCTGGTGAGTGTCTGATACAGCATCCCTCTCCCTGCCTACCCCTGGGATATCCCTAGGCTGTGCTTTCAGCTCTGGGGGATCCTGGCTGTCTCCCTGAGGAATCAGCCAAGTTCCTGGCTACCAGGCGTGCACCACTGGGCCCGCACAGAAACCACATGGCCTCAAGAGGGACTAAGACTCCCCCCTCCAAGACACACTCTTCCTTCTTCCCTGCATTCACCTCCAAAAGTACAGCTTTCCTTCCCCTGAGCTATTCCAGAGCAGGGCTGTTGGGCGATCTGAGCCTACACTGGCAGTAGTGCAGAGCAGATTGTGAAGCAGGACATGGAAATCAGCTTGGCTTCCACAGACAGCTCTGCCTTGTCTTGTGGTTAAACTCCGGTGGCAGCGTACCGCCCTGTACCATGGTATGTTGCTGTATCATTTATGGAGCATGCAGCATTTCATTTGGTGGCATCCTGCACTGTCGCCAGTGAATAATCCTGCTTGTTCCTCCAGCATTTTTCCATGATGTGTTTATTTTTTCAGTTGCACACTGCTGTTGCACAAGTTGCATGCTGACTATATTCTGTTTTCTCTGTGCATTACTGGGATGTGCTGACTGCGTTTGCACTGCAGTGCAAATTGCTGTGTTCTGTGGGGGTTTCACCGTAAATTCTCTGCATGTTAGTTGCGTATTTGTTGCTATAGACTTAATGCTGTTGATTAAGTGCATTCTCCTATCGCATTGATCTGAAGCCAGAAAATTATAAGAAAGAAGAGGAAATAGGTGAAACAAATGAGACTTGATTGCTAGGCAGACTTACAAAGACCAGAGATATATCCACTCAGTCATCCCAACTAGCACAAGTACACATGGTATAGAAAGCAAAACATGGAAAAAATCCTGGAAAACATGTTGCAACAGACTGATCTTTTGCCATCTCTGCTGGCCCTGCAAGTCCTTCTGCAGGATGCCATCCTGACAGCATAAGGCATTGAATTATCTCGGAGAGAGGAAAAGCCCTCTAGGATCTAACCCTGTTCAGCGTCCCGGGCACGTTTGCACAGCTTCACACATATACCCTCTATATATCTTTGTGTCCATTTGCCTGGCCTTCCATTGCTCAGCACTTTCTAACGTCCCACATGCTCAGGGTGTTTTGAGTACACAAAAACTATCCAGCTTGTTTGGCTCAGAGGGTTAAACTAACTGCCTTGGTGAAAGACTTCAGCTTTGGGTGGGTGAAAAGTGGTCTGCATCAAACAGAGTATTGCTTTCTGGAGAGGAAATTGTGAGTTATCAGCATGGTTTACTCAAAGTGGTGCTCCTTGTTTTAAGAACATGGAGACAACAGTCTCTTACGCATGTTTCTTGACATGATAAATACTCACACAGCACATACAAAGTACCAAAATACACAGAAAACCTTTCTAGCCACATTGCAGATATGTTTTAGTTACTGGCCACCGTGATGGGTGACACTGTAGCAGACCTCCTTTTGAGTCAAAATCCCTAATCCAAACCCACCAGATGATGAGAAATTTCAGGTATCTGATCAAAATATGCCCTACTGGAAGCGGCCTTATTCCCTCCTCTGATATTATTCTGGTGTAACATCATGGATTTCAGTGGAGTTTCTCTTGATTTGCATTGGCATGAAACATCAGGATAATCTGGCCAACATACTTGGTCCAGTTAAGGATTCAGACACAACTTCTTAGCCAATATCACTGGAAGCTCTTGAGATTACAGACTTGGAAACGAAGAGATGGGTGTGATTTCCATGTATTTGTGTTCTTTCTTGCAACACACACACACACACACACACACGCACGCACACACACACACAAACCCCAATTTCTATGAACAGATCAAGTTTTCTCTACTACATGCCAAGAGGAAGAAAAAGTGATTACTTCCACTTTTAAGTGCTAATTACTTCTAACAGCAACCGAACACCCCATAAGTTCACAACACAGTTTGGACAGTTCTGGAGATGCTGAGAGTTTGGTTGTCTCTGCCTCTGAGCCTGTCAGAACTTTGGAAGTTCAAGTCATACACAAAACACATCTTCTGTCTTGCCGCCCAGGTTTGGAAAGGCTTTTGATCTATAAACAGTACATATCCTTTCTTTCTCCGTTTTGGATCCTTGTATTTACAGCTGTGCCTGCACATGGGACCCTCATTCTGGCATACTCAGAGCAGTGAAGTGAATGGGATTTTTGTCCAATCACACACAAGCGAGCAAAACAAATGCTAAGTAGGAACAACAAGATCTCAGAGCCAAAAGACAGTGCCTTGCTCCTGCTCATTTTTCAGAAACAATTACTCAAGTGCAAGAAAGAAAATGCCATGGCAGGGAACCCAGTGAAGATTCAGCCTGTACTGGCACAGAAGGTTTGAGTCCACCACATTTTGTTCTGGGCTGCGGCTCTTGCCTTCCCTCTGCCTCACCAGATGACACATGGACCTGCTGAATGCAATCAGCTGGGAGCACGCTTGGCCAAGCAAAATGCTTAGCTTAGTTTAGCCTGGCAAAGCCAAAATGTTTGTTCGTGTGTGCTGCAATTGTTTTGATAACCCCAAGCCGTTTTTGTTATCGCTGCTGCGACTGTATCTCCTGCCCCTATGTTTGCAAGAAGGAAATTATGATCATTCATCGACCACATTTGCTTGCTAGGTGAGGGATACTGAAGGGTTTCTGCATCGTTGTTGTGCTATAAAAAAAAGCTTACAACACGGCCACTTGTTTTTAAGTAGTAAAGGACTGTGGGATGGAGCGGTTCTATCACCCTTCATCAAAGACCTCAACATGCATGCGACTGACACAGGTCCCTGTCAGCTGACACGCCTTGATGTCACACATGCACAGAGGAGCAGCTGTTTCTGCTGAATGACCCAGTGTAAAAGCAGAGCAATACTATTAGCCACCTCCTGGAAGCTTAAAAGTGCTGGAGAGGACTGGTTTTCTGTTGCCCTGCAATTTCTGCAGCCATTCAGGCATAAGCAAAGAGAGTACATATTGAATCCAAATTTTGTATACTCCAGGAATGTGTCTAGAATGTTTTCCATCTTGGGAGAGTAGAAAACTCCACCAGTTTGCAGTGTCCAGCAAACACATACTCAGAAATTTTCCCTGGAGTTTTATATGATAAATAGGGGCAATGTGTTCCTTGTCAGTGAAATGTATCTGCTTTAAGACGGAACAGAACATCAGTTAAAATGAGGGCCATGCACAAAAACAGTGCAAAATTAGATATAAAGAACTCTGCCTCTAACTGGAACTAAATCTTGGGAAGGGAGGATGCAGCTGATCTAGAATTTGCCCTAATTTACATCCACTCTTTTGGAAATTATGTAACATGTATTTTCACTACGTAATAAGCAGGATTTTTTATAGCATTTACTTTGACACACTAGTGAAAAAACAGAAGTTAAAGATGCTTACAGGTAAGCAGGAAAAAGCATCAGGGAAACACGCTGTAATTCTGCCTTAGTGCATTAGAAAGCACAAATCTGGAGCCATAAAAACTACCGTATCTGAATAGACCAAAGTCCGTAAGGTCAGCATCTTTCACTGACAGTGGCTGGTGCTAAGGGAGTAAGTATAAGAACCGGACAAGTACAGGGGGATCTTCTCTCACCCTTTGGGAATTAGCAGCTCTGTGACCAAAACCAAAGCCAACCCTTCTCATTCCTAGAAACTAATGGATCTACTCTCTGTGAATCTGACCCATCCATTTTTAGACTTATTTATATTTATAGTTTTGACCTCCTCTAAGTCCTGTGGCTGAAAGTTTCATGGTTTATTTATGAGTTGGGTAACAAAACATTTCCTTTTTATTTGTTTCCTATCTGCTGTATGTTTAAGCACCCATTAATTCCTTGGAAATTTGGTCTACAGTTCATAGTTTCTAGTACAAGCAGGAGCCTATCCCTATTCTTTATCTGCAGTACAATACATCCTTCTTCCTAAACCTACTAGTAAGGGGTAAATGAAGTCCAACATGAAAGCTAGCTCATACTTTTCAACTAACCTCTCTTGTTGACATAGAAGCAGACACAGGAATCAATTTCTATGTAACAAAACTACCAAGAAGGAGAGACAAGGCTGCTTCAGACCTAAGATTTCAAGCTGACATGCACAAACAACATTCAGTACAGATAGCCGCACATGTCAAAATCTACTTTCAGGATCCTTGCTAACTTGTTTAAAGGCAGCCAGGTACAGAGCATTATATCTGTATCTAAACTATCCTGACTTGACTGACAGGGTGGCTGAGAGGGGTGGAGAACTGCCGCAAATACTCTGGATGATTAATAAGACTTTATCCTCCTACTGCCCTTTGTGCACAGCAGCTACTGTACATCCCTTAGCTGAAGGGCTGTGTTTTCTTTAAACAAAGTCAAGTTCTGTTGTTATTTATGCTAGTTTGAATCTACAGTAGCAGTGTTGCCTCCAATTACTCTGGATTGACTGGTATAAATGAGGGCACTCAATCAGTGGCAGCGCGCGTGGACTCGGAGCTTGGATGCTGCATACCAGGTTAACTCCACTAACTTCGGCGGAACTGCACCACGTTACAGTAGGCGAGTGTTTGGCTCAATAGCTCAGCTGCTAACCCGGGGAAGGGACTGCAGAGTCCACAGGCAACTTCTCTCTCCACATTCATGTCCCTCTCTCCACTTGTCTCACTAATATTGTGGACGATTCATGACCCCGTATTTCCTTCTCCCTAAATCACCTTAACTATGGAAAAACTGTGCCTTGTGCCCATGGGAGCAAGCGGGAGTCAGAATACGTGGACCCTTGTTACTAATCTCCATCAAGCTGATGTGCACCATGCAATTTTATGACTCTTCAGGGTTACTGTAGCATCGATACGTTTCCTCCCCTCCTCTTCCTCCAGTTTAGTTATGATTTTCATGTGTTTTTAATATACATTTACTGTATTTTCTCCATCCAGCTTTTCGTTTCCAAAGCTTTCGGTCAGCTGCAGTACACACTGAGAGCCAAACAAATTGCTGGGTTCTTCCATGCTTCCTTCCAGAAAGCGGCGTAAAGCTAAGACTGGCGTCTAGATGCTTAAATAGCAACACCTCATTTATATGCCAGCCACACCCCCGTATTTAAAGAAGCTGCAATAGAAAAATGAGTGAGATGATGCATATATTGGCAACGGGCAATTACTATAGACCAGCTTCTCATGCCCTGGCATGGAAGCCATGGTATGGATGTGTAAGGGAGGCAAAGACTCATGTTTACCTCATAAAGCTGTGGGGAGTTGTGATATACGAGTATGTGAGGAAATGCTTCAGCTCAGAGTCCCAGCTGCACCAGGGAGGTGTTTCCACTCACATTCCCTGTGTTTTATCCCCTGGCCTGCCCCAGCTAAGATTCAGCCGGAGGCTCAGAACTGACCGACTGTAGCGACTACTTCAGTTGTGCCAGGGCTAAGCTTTCATGCAGACTCTGCTCAGGTGCAAAGCGTGCCCCAAACACAACTCATTTTACTCTGTCGGTTGGCCAGTTTAAGCATCTATGCATGACTCCTGCTCTGTGCACTGCAGCGTACTGGCACAGGGAAATTGTCCCAGCATAAACAGGCCTTCCAACTTTTGTATTAATTATGGCTTCACTATACATCCAAAACACTCTAACCAACCCCATTTCAAAGCCAATTTAACAGAGTGCCTGCAAGCCTCTTTAAGACTATTTTGGAGGCTTACTATCTATTTGGCTTACACCTATATTAAACCTGAGCCTTTCACTGGCCTCCTCCCTGGAGGCGAATTTTGCCCTTGGGCAGATAAGTAGCCCCTTGCACACACAGTTCTCTTCAGAGCTCCCTTACTCCTTCGCTTTACCTGTGTTCAGGAAAGTGGGAGGGAAACGGGAGACAACAGCAAAGCGCCCACTGCTATCAGTGGGGCAAGGATCTGGCCCCTGCTGTTTTGCAAAGAGGCTCTGCTCGGGCAAAGGGGGGTCGTCCTGCTACAGCTGCTCTTGTGTTTTCCATTGTTCTTCTCATGTGCACACTGCTGGGTACGGCAGCTTAGCGGAATTTTTCTCTTTTCTGTAGTTGTTGAACAAATATCCTTGAAACCTCTTCAAAGGTTAGCACCTGGCTCCAATGCTTTTATATCGCCCCACTGATGTCAAGGGATATTTTGCCTGTGCTGGTACTTGGCACAGCAAAAGCCTAATTATTGTTCTGATCCACTGAGCAACTATTACCTCTACCGTAAACGGAGCGGTAAATTCCAGACTTCATCCCAGAGTAGTTCTGAGACCAATAAACTTGGATACACTTGGAAACAGCATTTCTTGATGGGTGCATGCCAAGGAGATACTGGGTTCCAGATAAATCCCTGGGGCAAGTCTATTGACTTCAGCGCATTACTCCTGGGATGAAGCTGGCTTGGTGTCTTTCCTGGAGAACTGCTGGATAATAATGATTCCTATTTAATCAAAAAGCATGCCAGGAGGAATTTCAGGGTTTAGAAATGTGCTTGTCACTCAACCAAATTTATTCTTGGTAAGAAAAAAAAAGTTTGTTTTTTTTTTTCCCCTGGACACTTACACAATTATCTCTGAAATGTCCCTGGGCTTGAATCCACAGCAGTGTCTCTGGGCCTGCGGTTGGATTATTAGAGGTTATTGCTTGCCTGCCTTTCTGGTCTGTTGTGCAAGCCAGTTCCTCTGCCCTTAATTCACTCTCTTCTGACAACACTGCATTCCTTGATACGCCGTTACCAAACTAGTAAATAAGCAGTGTTCCTCTGGTCTCCGTTTCCCCACCCTACACCAAGTAGGCTGGGTACCCCTCCACAGACTCGTCTTCAATTTTCCAAAATCTTTGGGTAAGCAACACACAACGAGGTACCTTAGCTGCTGGTCTATTTCCAGACATACTAGACTGTCATCCCTGAGAGATGAAGAGATTTAGTACAGGATCCTGAATTAAAATCTTTCCAGCAAGTCAAGGGATGTGTTTAACATACATTTGGAAAATATCAGTGTGCTAGTTCCCAGTTGGAGAGCCATGTAAGAGGGAATGTGGGAGGTAAAGGAGGAGAGAGGTGAGGAAAAGCTTTTATCTACAACAAGTTTTTTAAACACAGAACCTAAATCTGGAAAATATTAAGCTTACACTCTTTCATGTGGATAACAGACTCCTCCATCTCTGCTGCACCCGCTTTGCTTATCTGGATTGTATTTTTCACACTTGAAGCAATGCTATTATATGACCATTAACCTCTTATTGTTCCAGTGGAGCAGTCCCACACCACCTTTCTTGACGCATTGCTCCATACTTTCTTTACTCCACACCCTGCCTCTTTTTATTTATGCCTTTTTCACACCAGCTTCATCGCTCTCCTGTAACAGAACCTTAAAATGGCAGCATCTCTTAGGGCCTTTCCTCTGTTCCACCTCAATTCTCAACCAAATCCCAGCATCAACTTCCATGCAGGGTGCACATTCATCAACTTCCCTGCAGTTGTACCCACAAAGAAGATGGCCAGACTTCTCTGGGAATGTGCCATCTAGTTTAGATAAGTAATTCTCAGCAACCTACCACACTGCTGATCCTTTATCCATTTTTAGAACTGATATTTTTGTTGTTCTGAAGTGTTCAAATAAATATTTTTTCCCTTCTGGTGTTCATCTCAGGACATCTCAGGCCAAACTACTGCAAAAAGAAGCATTCTACCCCTAGCATTTCCAGCCAGAAACAGAAGACTCAGATATTTCTTGTGAGATTTCCATCCTTGCTCTGGATAGAGAAATACATGTCGCTGCAAAGACTCATCCTCAGATATGACCAGCTCTTGCAGTTTTGGTGGCTCCACAGCTCTCAGTACCAGACCGTAGGTTTGGTACAACATGGTGTAAACCTACAACACTGTACAACTGACTTAAAACCAGGAGGAATGATAGTGACCCAGGAACCTCAGCCAGTTTGGACAGTCTTAAAAGCAGCATCAGAAACATTACACACAGCCTCACACCAAAACCAGTCTCCAATTCCGCTGACATCTGTACATCCCTAATCCTTGTTCTATATTTGCAGCATAAACAAGATCCAAAGCAAGAGCAGAGCTTTGCTGTATTATACGTTCCACAATAATCAGTCCTTGTCCTGATCTCCATAGGAAAAGGCAGCCCGAGTGGATGCTCAGGAAAGATGTACAGCAGCATGGCACATCTTTGCAGTCATACAGCTTGATCAAGTGTGAGAGCAAAGCTCATCTCTTAATTCAAGGCCCCTGATTTCCACATTGTCTCCCTTGACCGCTTCTTTCTGAATATTTTCACCTGATTTTTGTCTGCCTTTTTTAATTACTAGCTCTGTAATTGTGCAGGCTGTGTAATTGTGCAGAACTTTTTGTGAAACAGCATGGATGAAAGATATCGCTCATGGTGAAAAACAGTCATGCTTCAAGTGAAATATCCAAATGGCAGTTTCAAAGTGCTTTCAGACATGGTGAACCTGAAAAAAGTAACTTAATTTTGCAAAAATTTGGAGACTTAAAAATGTCTTCTCCTTGTGCAAGAGGCAGAACACGGACTTCAGTTTGGGCTCAGCGTATCTACCCTTTACAGGAGTCCTCCAGCACTGGGAGGCTGATAGAGGGGATTAGAAAGCTCAGAAAAGCTATTCCTTTCTAAAAATTCATAGAAACTAACATTTCAGCACACCATTTCCATTTTGTGACCAACAAATAAGACTGAAAGGCTCCCGACAAGGTCTTGTGTGTTAGCAACATTTCCATTTCAAAGGCCAGGGAGATGAAGGAGCATGAAACAGTGTCAGCAGTGCAATGTTCTTTCGTACTAAAAGCTTTGCCTCCCATTCACTGGTCACACCCAGGGAAGGCTGAATTGCTGTTGTGTTAATGATTTCTGCCCTCCATTTTACTTTAATCAAAATAAAAGAAAAATAGGGGAGAACTCTGCATGCAACAGCAACACAAACACTTGCTGAAGTGCGGTAGAGACCACTCAGAGAGGTGGAAGGCTACTCCATCTCCAGGGTTTAGGATTTGTTGCAGCCCGTCAGCAAATTGGCTTCCCTATTCTGTATGTAACTCTGTTGGCAGCTTATTTACGCAGAAATGGCACGTTGCAATCAGCAATGTTGCAGGTAGACCAGGGTGGGAAGGACTTACCACTGTGCAGCAAAGAGGCCAGAACCACCAGAGAAGAGCCAGTGCCAGCAGGAGGAAGAGGATCAGCAAGGCAATAGCCAAGATAGTCCCATCCGACTGGAAAAGAAACACAGACTGTGTGAGCACCATTAACCTGACACTCCCCTTTCCAGAGCACCGGACCAGTACATCCTGCCTGCAGGCATATGCACACGCTCCAAGGACCGTTGCCATATTCCATTTATTTTTCAGCCAAACCACAGTTTTCCTCCCTCCTCATACAGATAGATGTGGCATCTTCCCCTCCCCTCACCTATTGCAGGAGTGGCTGAGATGTCTAGTTCCTTTCCTAGAGAGCTGTAGGTTTTGTTTTGATTTTCAGGCCAACCTCACAATTATGTAAAACACTTATTTCACCTTGAAGCAAAATTACTATCTCCATATTCCTCAGAGTATTATAAAGACTGAAAAATATTTCCAATAAAAAAAAAGAACGTAGAACAACATGATGTTTCACTGCATTCAAGCAGTTTCAAGAAGTTTCAAGCATTCTCCTTCCTTTGTAACTATTTTCCCCTTTCACATAAACTAGAAAGTAATGTCAGAACTAAAGGCTGCTCCAAACTGAAAACTTCAAGGAGGAGCTCAATGGGTCCAAGACTCAGGTCACCCTGCTTTCCTCAGGTTTTTAGCAGTGGTGAGTCAGGGTAGTTCTGCCACGAGCTTTTGAGGAAGTTTAAAACATACCCACCACCACAGCAATATTAAGTATTTTTTTCCCCACATCAGAAGCCACCACCTCTGGAAGATCCCCTTCTTTTCTAACTGGGATACTTCCCCTGCTTGAAAAGGCATTTGCAATTCTCTGATAATGATTTACAATTCAAACTACCACACAAACCAGCTCAACATAGCAACCAAAACTGAATGTGCATTTTTTTTCCTGCTTCCTTAAATTTAATCTGAAACATATGTTCTTGGCTTCCTGACACATGCCAGCTTCTCTATACCGCTCCCCCACAACATCACCATATTCTGAGATAAGCAAGCAGGCAGCTAGTCCAGACTTAAGCCCATTTGAGATGTTCTTGATACAAGAGCCCGACATTTTAAAAAATCCTACCAAAACCTCAAGATCACAATGCCATATTAAGGATTCATTCAAGAGCAGACTGACCTGCAGTGTTGGGAGATAGGGTGACTGCTTACGTCACTGTAATTCAATGACCAGATGACTTCCCATCATACCATAATGTCAAGAATAATGGATAAAGAATCAGCTTAAGAGTGTTTTCCAAACCCTCTTTTGGTGTAGAAGGAATTACTGGAGACCTTAGTTCAAGCCAACCTGATTTTGAGACTTGGAAACAAAAGAGAGGCAGTCCACACTGGAGAAGAATTCACCTAAAACATCTCTGGGAATGGAAATCGGACCTCAAAACAAAATACAAGCTAGTTCAAGAAGACAGGGTTGTGTGTTTGGTGCTGTTCCTTTAGAGACACAGCATAAAGTCACATCCATCATGTGCAGAACGGAATTTGCTGATGTTAAACACTTCAGAAAACATGGTCCTGACTTTCTGAACTGCCATGAAATCAAAGAATAAAGAGGAACAATTCTTTTTAGATCTAATTGCTGTCTGCATCTTTTGCCCCTATGTTCACATATGTATTTTTTTCATTAAGAATACTCTAAATGCAATTTGCAAAAAAAAAAAGTTAAAATGCCTTTTAACTAGCTTTTTAACAGCATTCATTTGTACATTTTTCTTCTGCAAATATCAGTTTGCATTACCCTAACGCATCTAGTTCTCTGTGAGGCACCTGATAAAGCCAGCTGCTATTCTGTGTCTCACAGCAGTGAAACAGTCCTGAAGACTTGGAAGGATTTGAATTGCCAGATCTTACGTTTCTCACTCAGGTAATGTCTCACATTAAGGCCAGTGTTGCCAGGCAAGTCTGCAGGAATCAGCCCGCTTCTGATATCAAAGACAGCCCCCCCCAAAAGTTGACGTTTGGTTTAATCTCTCTTTTTTGTTTGCTTTAGAATAAACATTGAAATATTCCAGACAAATGTGAACTGAGTTTTCTGGGCTCAGCCATTGCCACTAGGCATCAAACTGGGACCCTTAATCAGGAATTGCAAATTCTATCTTCATCTGCTTTGACTGTGCTGTCATTGCCTGTGAACCAGGCTTTGAGGAAACCTCAGCAAGTCAGACAAGGACAAAGCACAAAGTAAATCCTATTAAAATCATCCAAAGTGACCTGAACTCTGCTTTTATCTTTATTTCATCGTTATCTGCTGTAATTTAGCTATCATTCTGTGCAAAATCTATGGTTTTATAAAACTACAACTTTGCATAGATGGAAACAGCCATTTTATCCGAGATGAATAATAAACAAGAAGGAAAATATGCCTGCTAAAACATTTAGCAGAATTTCCACTGACATTTTGAAATCTTTCTCCCAGTCTTATAGATGGTTACAAAAGGAGCACTGAAGACTTGAAATGTCTGGTTTGATTCCTTTTTTTTTTTAATCAAAATTTGGAAGATAGTACAAATGTTCATGGAAACACTGAAGCACGGAATATTTCAATGAGCTGGGTTTGACACAGTTATTGAATAAGGGCCGTCAATTCGGACCAAAGAAAACAACTTGTCTTCTAAAGACCGAAAAGAGAATTTTTACATGAAACCGGGAAAGTTTTCACAGTCATGGTCATTTTTCCCCTAAAGGAAGCTTCTGACATGAGCTTCAGTTCAGACCCTTAACTTTGCAGTGTTCTGCTGCGCAGTTAGTAGTTGCTAGGATTTCTGGGCTGGTACATGCAAAAAGCCAAGCTGTGACCGGGGGAACCGTCTCGTCAGGGGAGAGAAACCTGACCCACCTCCTGGACTACAGGTACTCCTGTGTGGAAGGGTGGAGGGATGGCAAATTCTGATCCAATAAACAGCATAGGCTATTTTTCCTTAAGTCTACCCCCTAAACATTCAGATATGCGCTATCCTCTAGAACAGGTCACTCCTCTAATAAAGGCACTCAACCCCTGGGATGATCACATCTAATATAAAGAGGTTAGTATAAACTAGGTGCATACATTCCTTTAACAGTCAGTGAACAGACATGACCACTCCAGAGATATTCATCCCACAGAGAACATGACTCATCCTCCAGAATACATGTCTCCTGCTATTGCCTACTGAGGTTGTTGCTTAAAACCAAGCTCCTAATTTTCTGGCCTCAGGAAGCACAAATGCAATCATGCAAAGAGACAGAGCTAAGACACAATCTGTGATTCTAAGCCCCTGTTTTATCCTAGACATCCATGATGTTTCTAACAAAGAAACTAGCATAAATCAATGGATTGCAATTTCAATGGAACCATAGCTTTTTTCTGAGGTTGTTCCAAAGAAAATCCTACTAGGCACCAGATGTGGATGTTGCTTTTTCCCCCCCCCCCAATTTTTTTTTCCAATTATTTTTGTTTAACATTTTATTTCCTAGTTTCTCACTTTACTGCACTGGCATTTGCAACATACATTAAATATTCCAGAAAGGTAACCTGGAATCAACAACCCCAGAGCTAGAGTGCACGGACCCTCAAAGCTTTGACTACTGACGGTCAGCAGTGATGAATGAAGTACTAGGTCCACCTAATAAGTGTGCTCACGTATTGCAGCTGACAAATTAACGCACCATTGATTTACAGGGAGAGGGAGGTGGTTAGCATGCACGCTTGTTACCACAACAATAAATGGATTTAGCTTCAAGCCTATGTTTAAATGTACTGACTTCATGATGTGCCTAAGAGGGATAGACTTCTGTTAGATACATGCATCAAGCCCTCAGCTTTAACAGGCCATTAAGGCTGGGCTCAGTAAAAGTATTTGGTCCTAACTCCTATTGACTTCACTGGAAAGAAAGAAGCCTAAATATTCTGTTGAATCTAGATCTTACTGCTTAGTTCTGCATATGCCACTCTAGAAAACTCAGAGGTGATGCTACCTAGCAGCTAACTGCTCTCGGGACGATAGGCTGCCCATCAATTGCCTCTGCTGTGCAACAGAGGCAGTCAGAGCCTTTCCAGCTGGCCACTGCAGCAGAGCACCCACGGCTGCCACGCAGCCTGGCTGTGTCACCTCCAGGGCAGGCTGGAAAGCTGTCGACATTACCGCTTCATTGCTAGGAGCGCAGAAACATCTGCATGGCTACTGAGAAATGGGAACAGAGCACAGCCTGAAGATAGCCTCACAACCAAGCAACACTTCAGACCGATTCCGCAGCAAGAATAATTTAAATAACACTTGTCACTCTTAAGTCTTGGGTGCTTTACAAAGGAGAGAAATATCATTATATTCCAAAGACAGGGAAGATGCACATCTCCTGTGTCCTGGTCTAGCATACTAT
Source organism: Apteryx mantelli (assembly GCF_036417845.1). NCBI lineage: Eukaryota > Metazoa > Chordata > Aves > Apterygiformes > Apterygidae > Apteryx > Apteryx mantelli. The sequence continues at coordinate 1,996,713 of NC_090006.1, read as the reverse complement.
ATATTACGAAGTACAATCTCTCCCCCTCTCAATTTTTTTTTTAAAAAAAAAAACATTTTCCAGGTCAGAATATCAGAATAGAGCAGTAAACATGCTGAAAACCTTTAGAGGTGTTAGTAGGAAAAAAAAATGAAGTGTTTTAAAAGAGGTTTGCAAAAACCTTGCCTGCAGTTTTGAATGATCACCCAAAATGAGAAAGATTTACTCACTCTTGAGAAAGAAGAAACACATCCACTGTCCTTTAGTCAGTAGGGGAGGGGAAGACACAGGATGACCCTACCTTTTCACACCAGAGAGTCGGGCAGCTCTTACTGTGAAGGAAACACTCCATTTCTGCCCAACTCTCTTGTGGATGTTCTCATCACAGCAACGGAAACCGATGTCTATCACTTATTTTAATCACACATATAGGATTGCTTTTTAATATAACAGAAACAATCTGGTATAACCTCTAAAAGGAAATGAAAACTCACTGAACGCACTGTTCTGCAATGCTAGTTTCTTTGATCACAGGCTATGTGAAGTTGCTTGAATAGGAGCCAAGCTCAGCAGGGGATGTGAGCAAGAACACCTGTTCTAGGTCACCCAGGATGCATGTTCTCAACTCCTTTTCTCCAAGTTTACCTTGCTGTGGAATGATATGTCCTCTGGCAATGGTCTGTTGCCCTCCTATCCTTCGAGGATTAAAAGGTGAGAGCCCATTTACAAAAGATTTTCCCAGCACCCTATATTATTTGCTTTACACCACAGGATAACCATCAGCAAAGCCGCACTTTGCCACACACTGCGCACACCCAGAGTAAAAGACAACCTTTGTCCTGAAGAGCTCACACTCCACAGAGCGGGCAAACACACGGTGTGGGAAGGAGGAGGGATTATCATTACTTCTGTTACAAGGGGAGATCTTCGGTCAGGGAAAACAATTCGCTGATCCCTCATTGTTGATGTGTTTATGCTTATGAAAACAGGCTGTTCCTCCCCCCCCCCCCCGCCCCCCAAAGAAATGCTCACAAGTTTCCAGCTAAACAGAAGTACTAGCTAGACAAGAGGCTTCTGAAAGGCAGCTATGGCAGAGCTAAGGGTAGAATTCAAGTTTGTTCAGCCCTGGGCTAGTGTCTCAACCATAAAGGCACTGAATACGGGATTTCGGTTTAAATATGATAGGATCTGGTGGGATAGTTAAACAAAAATAAACTTGACAAAACCCTGCAGACAGATGAGCTTTCCCTCTTCAATTCTATGCTCGCCATCATTATTTTATTAGGATTCAGTAGTCTTCAGAAGATGGGCACCTCCCCAGTCAGAGGTGTTGAGGTCCATCAACTGATATCTTACACTAGTATCAGAGCTTCATGCAAAGCCCATTAAAAGCTGCAGAAAACACACTGCAAATTTCAGAGGGCTTCAAATCAGCCTTATGCTAAGTGTTCTTTGGAGTGGGCACACTCGGAAGGGAAAGAGAGGAGGGCAAAGGCCTTCTCTTTCATTTTCTAGCTCCCAATGACATCCCATCTTGTTTGGTAGAGCACTGCATACTTTGTTACTGTTTCCGATATAAAGCTCCTGGCACCTGAATTTCACCACCAACAGACCTACTCTGAACCAAAGACTAAAAGTAGGGGTAAAACTTTGTGCCCCTCAATAGCTGCTTGGTTCTGTACTAGTCATGCCATTCCCTGTTATTCGCCAAACTTCAGGTGTCTCAGTTTTAACAGCCTCACAGCAGGAAGCAGCAGAGATCACAGTGAGGAGGGCCTTCAGCACTGGCTTTCTAACTACAGAGGAGTATCTTGATAATCACACCCTACAGCTACAGGCAGAGGTCACAGCATCTTGTCAGCCCTCAGATTTTGTCCTACAGGTGAGTGTGTGACTTTGCTTTCTGGCAGGGGCACGATGGAGGTGGAACCAGCTAGCATGAAGGCAGAGGCCCCTCAGTGCTCCTTTTAGGTCCAGTCTGTACACACACTTGCACTGAAATAGTGCCAGGGCTTGAATGCTCCCCTGACAGTGCATATTTGGTTGTGGATGTTCCTATTTTGACTGAGGCAGCACTGAGGAGCTCCTATTCTGAAACAGCAATCTCTTATCCCCAGACACTTCTAGATAAATAACAAAATCGTTGAGGTAAGACCTAAGCAGTTATTTTGGTTTACATTTGTGCCTGAAGACAGTCCTTAACAAAAGTATGTCAAATCCATTTGGGAGGGGGGTAATGAGCAGCAACTGGAATAATAGCAGACAATAAAATACCATGGAATTAGACTTTGTCATAACAGCAAGACCATTTATGGTTTGATTTGAGTTTACTTTTTTGTGAGGCAGGAAAGGAAGAAAAACAGCATGCTACTGCTCTGGAATGTCTTGTCTCTGTGCAGGTCTGTGAGATTCATAGCATTTAAGCAGCTCTGTTGAAAAGTTTCAGGAGCACCTTCCCTGAGCTAACGCTCTCACGTACCCCCCCCCCTCAAGCTGAGCTCCGAGCAAAGCTCCCCGTAGGCAGTTACATGGGGCTTGCTATGAGTCTGACAATGTTAAGAGAACCCCATTATGAACTGAGCCCAGGCAAAAGTGTGTTTGGGGCAACATTCCTTCTGAAACTTGGTTTAAATTAAAAATGTTATGGGGGGGGAAGTGGGGAGAAGAGCATTGGAAAGGTGCTAGATTGAATTTCTGGAGTCTACAATTCTGCAACATTCTTTTCGACAGGGAAGCATTTCAAAAAAGTAAAAACATTCTGTTTTGAAACTGCTATGTTTCAACTTACACTTTCTTAATAGAATTTCAATATTACAGGTGTACTTGTGCATAGAGATTATATCACATTCTCTAGTCCATTTTGGCATTGTAACAGGAAAAAAAGTCCATATCATCTACAGAAACCATTTTGATGTTTCCAAATTAAAAATTTTCAAAACTTCCATTCTGTGATTCCTTCCCCACCCCCAATTTATTGGTCTCCTTTGGAAATCCTATTTTCTAAACCACAGGAATACACTGTTTGTAATATGTCTACCACACTTCAGGGTATTATAAAATACTGTATGTAATGGTGTTAGAGTGAAACAATTTTAACTCTCTGGGTGACCTGTATCAGCAAAAACATTTACTGACTATTATATTTGCAGCATAAAGTAGTTAAGAGCAATTTATTTTAGAATCCAACCTGAAATCACATGCCCTGGTGTTCCCACAGGGCAATACCTCAACTAATATACAGGTCAAGGGCCTAGGAAAGTGCTCATTAAATTTACTCTACAGTTTCATAAAGCCTCTATTGATACAATAGTGAACGCACTTTAATTGCCTGCAGACTTAGGAACACTGATAACTAGCAGAGCCTTAACTGTGCAACCCAGAGCAAAGTCACAATTGACAAGACCCTACTTTAGCAGTGAATTACATTCCCTTTAAATAAAAATAGACTTTCAGTGAAGGGAGTCAGTAATTTTTACTTCAAAGCTGCAGTGTTTTCTTGATTTTCCTAGCCTTTTCTTTCTCCAGATTTAAAGATCAAATCCATCTACTGCTGTTTAACTAAACATGCAAATTCCTTTTGTCTTTTAAACAACCACAGAAAATATCTGGACACCTAGATGAAGAAGTGTGCCAGTGCCCACCTCTTTTTGTCAAATGCAAAGCCTGTTGAGGTTACGAGACCCAGCTCTCCTTTGCAGCTGACTTCAATGGCTCCTGCGTCCTTGGGAACCCAGATGTGGCACCCAAGAGCCTATTTCTTTCCAGAACAGTAGGCCCATTCCCCATCTGGCATCTCACTGAGCATCCCAAGCCCTTCATCACTGGTTGCTATTGAGATAACTGCTCCTTTATAAGACAGCCAGTTCTCTGCTCTGGTTTATGCAAGGTTTCCTCACTGTCCCAAGTGCTGTCAGGTGCAGTAAGTCACTGCATCCATTCACTTCCACACACATAGCTTCAAAGAAGCCCCATTTCCACAGCAAGGTCTGTCTTGGCCCAACCGCTAGCCAGCAACTCCTCTCCTGGTTTCCAGGACCTGAAATCCTGCCCAGGGCTGTGGAGATGTTACATGCCTGGCAACGCACTTCGACCACCTTGCGATCTTCCTACCCCAGAGCCATTTTGCAGCACCAGCATCTCAAATAAGGAGAGGTTTGTACGTACTAGCACTGGGTAGGACCCTAACTTTGAAGAGAAACCTTTCAGAGAGCCCAGTTAAGGCATTGCCTAGGCCTCCAGAATGCAGCCTCTCCCCAAACTGCCCTGGCTCAACATGTCCTTTTACATCTGCTCCTTTTTCCAAGCATAATTCCCCTAGCCCTCCTCCTGAAGGAACAGGGTGTGATGTGGGAAGACAGCCATTATAAACTGGATGCACACAGCAGATAAAAATGACTTTCAGTCATTGCCGGTGTAGGGCAAGTCTGTAACAGCCTGTCACAGAAACGGTCTCCCACCCGAAGTGTGGCTATCTCCACCGTCTTGCCTTCTCGCAAAGAAGCGCTGCATGTTTCTCATTAGGTGCTACAGGACTCCTTGCTCTTTGAATCACGGCACTGGAGCTGCCCATGGAGACCTCTGTTTTACATTGTCACTGGAGCCCTGCAGTTTTCACCTCCCTTCCAGTTTTGAGTCTGAGAGTTACTAGTGCAAGAGGTCATTAGTGGTTTTTCCTCTTCTGGGAGAGTTGAGAAAACGAACAAAGACTTATTTTAATTCCCAGCCTGGCTTCTCTCCGAGATGCTCTCTCTCTGCACTGAAGAACTTGGCAGCAGCCCTCCAGTCAGCAGAATAAGACTGACTTCCTGCCTGTAAATACTGCCTCCCAAGTTATTTTCCTCTATTGTACATTCACTTCCCTGATGATGCTTGCTGTGCAACCTGTTTTGTGCACATCTGCATGCACACACATTCATAAAAAAGCATTTAAATAGTTTCTCCCTCTTTAGTTCTTCAGCAAACTCCTAACATGGGAAAAGGAGTATATCCCTTTTTAAGAGTTTCCTGACTCCGCCAGCCATTACCTGCAATGTGAAGCAAGCAATGTGAAAACCACTGCAACATACGCTCTCCAGGCATTAATAAGTGAAAATGAAAACAATGGCTACTGTGTTCACATCACTAAAGCCTAACATGGGGCAAGCTTCTGCATGAAATTGGTGGTATGCTGTGATTAATAGTTGAGGAGGAGGAAATAATCTTTTCAGTCTTGGCACTGGTGGATATTGAGGATGCTCAGCTCCCATTGCATTTGGGGTCCTACATCTTACATGATTTCCTGTCACAAGGTGGGGTTTTTACATGTTTAGGACAGAACAAAGCGTAGTCTTTGGTACCATCAACTATCAAATGTCCACTGATGTCAGCAGTAGAATGAAACTACTTGTGAAACTCCCACTATTAATTGTCATCTGCAGCACATTTCCTCGTTTTATCTGACAGACCAGAGTAAATATGGAACTTTACGATAGTACCCATAGGATAAATAAGCGCTGTATAATTCCAGGCTGGGACTGGAGGCTACATGAATCTTTACTTTCCATCTCAAAAGAATGCCTCTCTTCCTTAAATACAGCCACATTTAAAAAAAATCTAGTATTAAAAGGTAAGAGTGAGGAAACAGATTATGGCAACAAGAATTTAGTTTTTCATGGTCTATGAAAATACACCATTCATGTGTTGTAAAGTCAAACCTAAGCATATCTATTGTTTCTGAAGTCCTTACAGGGATCACCTTAAGTTTTATTCTGCCATTGGCTACTTTTGCCTTCTGCTAGCACAGAGACTTTGGCAACAGAACAAATGTATTTCATTTACCTGCGAAGCAGACGGGCCAGCCCACCTTGGAAGATACATGCCTTTGTAGGGCATGGAAAGCTGACAGCATTTGGCTGACAGCAACAGCATTGTAACATTTTAAGTAAATAGCTTTGCTGCAAGGACTGAGACTGGAGCAATTCTGGGCAGGATCTGTCTTTGTCTCCTGCAGTTACACAGCACCTGGAGCAAATCAGATTCAGAAGTGTGACTGCAGTACAGAGATCAAGTAATAAAGAAACAAATAAGAATATCAGCAGAAGGCTGGGGGGAGGCAGGGTTCTTCTCCCCCAGAGAGGGCCTCTGCCCAATTTGAGTCAAGCAGAGCCAGAAAGCAGAGATGAGGACACGGATAACTAAGCATTATTTGTAACCACAATAGCTCCTAGACAGTCAGAATTGGAGGCCCCAGTTGCTAAACAGATGCCCGGGACACGTCCACAACCCTCCTCAAGAATGGTTTCAAGAGCTCAGTCCAAGTAGTTACAATAGGGTTGGAGAGAGGAAGGGTTTTAAAATCCTCATTGGCTACTATACAGAACAATGACCTTGTCCAAAATCACAGAGGCAAACAAGCCCAGCTTCTCTCTGGACCAGGGTGATGCCACAGCCTTTAGAATATCTTCCCTTAGAAGCAATGCCCTGCTCTAAGTGCAGCTAGCCTTTACAGGCTTCAGTATTCAGGACTGCCGTTTAGCATCTTTTACCAGCAGCAGAGGTCACCTGCATGTCCCTGCATAGTTTTGTTCTCTCTTGCTTAAGCCATGCAGTAACAACAGTCCCATCATCCTCTGTGGAAGGGGGGATTCCACCCCCCAGAGGGAGTTTTCAAATGAAAGAACAACATTCTTTAAAAGGTGCAGATATTGAAAAATTGACTTCAGATAAATAAATTAGTAACTCTCCAAGACAAGCAAACCAAGAGACAAATTCATCAAATACTTCCAGCCAGCTGAGCTTCATCATACTAGAGATGTTGGCATCTTATCCCCCAGCTAAGTGTATAAACAGCACACTGTCTCCAAACCTTAAGAACGCTCTCATTCCAGCCATTCCCTTCTTCTGGTGGGGTAGCTGCCAATGGTCACGCAGCCTGGGCCAAATGCCACCCTAAATTATACTCAGAAAAGTCCTGTCTTAGTTTAACTGGGTAATATGCAAGTTAGTGGGGGGTAGAATCAAACTTCTGTCTGCAACCCCTGATTTACACAGCATCACCCTCTTGCTCCTGAAATAAACCCAGCCTACTACTGTTAGCAGCTTTACCAAAAGACAGCCAGTAGTCCTCAGTTTCGGGCGTGCAGTTAGCAAAACCTTTGAATGAAAAACAACATCAGCCATCCACAGAGAAGGCACAAACGAGCTTGCTGTTGACATGCAGTAACAGTCTGCCTAAGCTGGAGGGTTTTATCTGCATTCCATAATTTAATAAAACAAATGCTCCGCCCAGCCACAACAGTTCTTGTGTCTGGCTCATTTTTGACAGCCAAATGGAAATCACTGCACTCCTCCAGCGATCAAACCCGCTTTCCTCCACAGAGCTCCTCACTGAGGTATGTACAGACCCCTGCCTGCTGGGCCTGGCTCCCCATTTCTGCTGCAGGCACACCAGGAGAGGGAGCAGGACACAGCCCTCCCGATTTCCTTCCCCCAGAGCACATGCCTCTCCGCCCTACACCAGCTGGGGATCTGCGAGACTGGATGCTGGCAGTCCCTAGCCACCTGTGGGTACACAACAGCTCATTAACTGGGGCAAGCTCACTTTATAATCTGCCAAGCAGTGGGTGCAGTATCCCCCGTTTCTCTCCAGCATGCCTCGATTTTCCACCCCTGGCAGAGAGAAATATGCTCTGATACATAATTATCTTGGGGCATCTGGTGTGGTCCAGCCAGCTTTCATGTTACAGACTTCAGAGCCAAACAGCAGAAAAGCCAAGATGATAATAAACCACAACAAAAGCATAATTCCTGAGAAACTAATGCAAGAATGGGAGAACAGAGAAGGAGCTGCAATCACCAAAACAAAGCAATTCTCCCCTCAACTAATCCTGGTTCTATCTTTTTTTATTGCAGAGTCCCAAGAGGTCTGACACCTGGGAAAGGCTGGATTGCCTTTTTACAACCAAATCTTACAACTATTAGAGCCCAAGGAAAATAACCTATTAGCCCTCATCTCAGAGAGGCGTGTACTTGGATTTTTAGCAAATTCAGAACTCAGCTCGGAAGCACAGGCGAGTCCAGCTCACAGTGGAAGTAATGCCCTAGCTAAAGTACAGGCAGACCAAAATCAGACCAAAACCAGTTTTTACCCCTCAGTCAAGCACAAATGTTTACGATCCCACAAACTGCTGTTCTCTTCAGGGCCACGCATTTCCTGTGGTGATTCAAAAATGAAAGTCATGAAATTCTACATAAATTCCACTTTCTCCTTTTACTTTAAGGGAATCTTGGTATAATCCACGTTTTCTTCTTTCATTCTTCCCTTTGCGTTAAAGACTGCACTCTGAAAACTGAGTGGTCCTGTGGAATTCCACGGTCCATGTTTCTTACTGTCTCTAGAAAATGACAACTCAACCTTTGTTTAACTGCAGGCCACCGCTGCATGAGCTCAGGGAGTCAAGCTGGGTTCTCTCTCACTGCTACTTCCTTATTCATCAGAACGACCTTGCATTTGGAGTTTGTTTGCTAATGGGTGTAAGGTGCCTGGGCAAATTCTGGACTGATACTTATCACAAGCAATTTAAAAGGGCCTCACATATGTAATCAACTTCCTTGCCTCTAAAAACTCCTACTGAAAATCCACTCTGTGGCTGAGTTCTGAGAAAGAAAAACAAAATAAAATCCCAAACCAAAGACCTGCTATGGACTATTTCATACCTCAGGCTTGAAAATAACAGGACCTATTTAGAAGAATTTTGATTCTTGTCTTTTAAATGGAGTCTTCACTGCACCTGATCCAGCTGAGATCACATTTACATGATGGTAAGTCTTCCTACAAATGTACTTTAAATTGGAAACATTGAAAGTTCCTCAGCAACAAAAGCATCCTTACAAGTCTCTCACATCTTCTGTTTTCTTTTATTATGAGAAAAATCAATTACTTTTTGTCAGGAGATAATTGCAGTGAACTACTAGGAAAGCCTGGGAACTTGCTTCAAAAATGGGATTTGAGCACTTCCAGCAATTTTATTTTGGGAACCTAAAACAGCAGTTTCTTGAGCCCCATGGAAATTGGGTATAAATGGATATACGGTCAAGCCTATACACTGATTTTGGAAGGCACAAGCAATTGAGCAAAAGGCAGAACACAAAAGGAGCCCACGCAGTTTAATTTAAGACATACCTTGCATTTTCTTGGCTGCAAACCTTGAAGCCTGCCACATTTCAGGAAACTGAAAACTAGGGAAACTGGGAAGCCCCTAATAAAGCACGATGGACACATATAGTCCAGGTGAGTGGATTCCATCTGCCCTTTTGTATGCCCAGACTTGAAAGCACACGGAGAAGCTCTGAGGCTGTTTCAGCTCTATATATGACTCCTTATAAAAAAATAAAGCACCAAGCAGTGAGGGCTAATCTGGAGTTGACAGATTTGACAAGTAGTGTCACTTAATGCTTGAAAGTGAGATGTCTAAGTCTCTCCCAGCAGACTAGGAAGGAGGTGAGCTCAGTCATTACATTCATTCCTAACCTTCCCTCATTTTCCCCCCCCTTGAAAAGCTGTAGCAGATTTTACACCTCAAGTGGAAAAAATGCAAATAATGGATTAAGTTAGGCAATACGGGCTCAAGCAAAAGCTCTGTCTGTTCCCAGAGGGAGTCAGTTTATACCAGAGAGGGATGTGCAACATCGCACTGAGAGATACAAAACTCTGACATTCCCTAAAGGGGACAAATACACAGGAACAATATTTTTGCCACGCGTTCAGTATTTGAATACGAAGGCAGCACAGTCTGGGAAAAACACTTTTACCTGGCAATCTCTCAAAAATGGCTGCACTGGGCAAGGCAAAAAGTCCCAGTATCCCATTTTCAGTGGCTGGCACTCAGTGTTAGAAAAACATAAGAGTACTGAGTGCTCTTCCCTCCATCTCCCCTCCCCGCTTCTGACAATCACAGGAGTCGGGGCTTGCTGAATAACAGCATGCGGCACTGACACTGCGATGCTCTTCTGAAAAAGGCAAAGGCTTTGATCCCTTGCTTCCTTCCCCCAGAGTGACCTATTCTTCCAAAATGAAAAGTGTTTTTTTCTTTTAGAGTTTTCACTGCTTAATAAAACTGATATTTATTTAGCTGCCTCATTCCTAGGAGTCTTCAAATACTAGATACAAAAGTCAGAACCTGTACTAATATAAAATGGCTTTGTTCCATAAATCCACAAGAAACCGGCCCAGCTTTCTGATCATGGAAACCTACACTAAAATTTATGATACCCAGGGCGATAAGAAACTGCATTAGTTGGATAGTCAGATGTCTAGGCTTGATCTGTCCTGACCTTCAAATACCCATGCTAATCAGTAACTTGAGTCAGAGTGCTTTTCTGATTTTTGGTCTTTGCTTGCTGGAAACGTAGCTTTGTTTCACCTACGCTCTTAATTGAAAATAGTTGTCCATTTCATTTCTTTGAGCTAGGCCATAGCACAGAAATATAACATACAGAGGAAAACCAAACTACTGATGGCTAGTTTGCAGACAGGGAAGAAAGTCTTACTGTTTTTTTCCCTGCTTGTTACTCTCGCTTCATTTTATGGCTGACTGTCCAATTTTGTCTCCGGTTCTTCGAAGAAACATGCCTAACTTTCAGGTTGGAAGTCAATTAAACAATATATTTGCTGCTCATTGTATATATGGGTGAGTATTTTCAGGATAGGAACCTTTGGAAACTTAAAGAGGGGATAGTAGTCTTGGTAAACAATTTTATCTTTAAGGGAACTTATAAACACCACTACAAAAAAAAAAAAGGACAAAATGCCTGCTTACCCAGAGGAGGCTTTCTAAATGAGTGAAATCTGCAATATAATTTTCAAAGCAGCCGCTAAATGTCACTGCTTCTAGGTTCGGATGTAGGAACTGGATTTGAATTCTGGCTGCTTAGGTGTATTGAAAAGCCAGCTCCCAGTTTCCCTGTCTGGAGGCAACAAAGAGGAGCAGGCGCTGCTGTGAAGCGTAAGGTTTCTGAAAATTTCATTATAGCTATTAAAAAACATGAAGAGGAACAAGTTTCATCTCCTATAACTTGGCAATAATAATCCCATCCCCAGAAGAAGGCGTATCATCAGGGAAGAAAAATTTTCTCTACAAATTCTTCCCAGGTCTTGCCTCATATGAGCAAAACGCAGGAAAATATTCTCATAATTTGCTGACACACACAAATGCATTTTCACCCTGAGAGAAAGGGAACTTGAACCAAAAAATTAAACCTTAATAAACCCCTTCTTTCAAGGCATAAAGATGTCTTTGTAAGCTCTGGAGAGCAACCCTTCACGTAAACCCTGAAAACTGTGTCTGCATACAATCTTGTCTTTGTTGAACAAGTGAAAAGATGAAGTGACATGAAAGATGATTTTTTTTTTTCCTCGTCTTGTGCATCAGCCTTTGCGGACCACAGAAGACTACTCGTAATCGGACGTTATACAACTCAGCCTTTTACTTCTTCTGTATGGAAGCACAATGTGCCTTTGCTGGATAGGGAGCAAAGAAGCTGGCACAGTCAGATTTTCAAGGCCTGCAAGTCTTTCTCCGGCAAGAGTCCCCCAGCTTTCCACAAAATCTACGCCCACATAGTTTAAGTCAGTACATGAGAGAACTAAAGCAGAGTCTCAACCATTCTCTGTACAGAAAATAAGCCTTACCAGAGATGAATAAAGCTGAATACACTGATGCATGAAGGATCATTCTGAACTCAATGAAAATTCTTTCAATACCTTCAAGTATTGTGAAGGCACAAGTCATTTCAACCCTATAGCCATGATTTCATCGAAGTAGCATTTTCAGCAACACTGAATTTTAAGTGGTTTCATTGTCCTTTGCCTGGCTCCACAGAAGTCTTATGAGTACAGTAATCCAGGCACTACTGGCAATGAAGCACGTGACTTGCGCTTAAGCCAAGCACTTCAGTAGAGAAACTCTCCAATTTTTTTTGGCAACCATACTGGTTTCCAGACAAAGGGTGTGACCACTACTGTTGCGTGCCTCTCCTCATTGGCACCACCATTGCAGTAGAGGGAAATCTAGCTACTGAAGCCAGCAGACTTGCTTCTTACTCCCTGCGTCATGGACAAGCAAGGACACCTCCAGACTAGTCCTGTTCCAGTCTGTGCATCCCATAGCAGATACAGAATCTGAGTTGTTTGTTGAAGACCCAAGTGCTTTGCCATATTATGGTGCATGTGATACAGAAAACGCTAGATTACCATACTCACAAACTCACCTTTAGAACAGGGTGACAGGTCCTTTGCACACCAAGCTTACAAGTTTGAAGCGCTGATACTGGTATAACACATTTGCAGTTAAGTATCACCACCCCACTGAATTGCTTTAGAAGCACGAATCAAAACTTACGCAATGTGTGCTGGAGATGATGACGGAGCTAGAGATGAAGCTCAGACCATCGTTCATACTGACTTGAAGAGCTGCTTCCCTGAAAAAAAATTAAGAAATAAGTCAGGCCAACTAGTCTGCAATCCCTTACTAGATACATTCCCTAGAACCCGGGCTCCTGGTGCTTGGGAAAAGCCTTCCATACAGGCTAAATCACACCTTTGGTTCTGTCCCCCCGAGCTCTAATGCACAACTGCCAATTTAACCATATGTTACCTGCATAGTCAAAGTTTGCCAGCACAGATAGCTTTGTTTCAGTTCTCCTTTCCCTAACCCCAAGGCGAACATAGCCATAGTATGCATGTTCATGTCTATCGCGTATTTTCCTCAGCCAGGTATAATTTAGGTTAACTCTGATCTACCACCTGTCTTTAGGAACGCTACTTCTCAGTCGTCTAAAAGGCTACTTCCTGCTAAAATACCCTCTCTATTTTGAATATCGTTAATCATTAAATGTCTATATCTTTGAATTGAGAAGCCTAGAGTGTACCTCTGCCATTATTAGAGTTGGCTAACAAATATAGTATAGTGGTAAGGAAACATCTTTCATTAAGAAATGTCATTCACTTATTAGCTAGACCTGGATTAGAAAACAACTAGTTAATCCCTCCCAAGTACCTAATTTTGCTTAAACTAGAACCAAGAACACACTAGTCCTCTGCTGTGAATGGAGCTCACTTTATCTGCTAAGGGGAAGTCATAACTATCAGGCACAGCTAAGTTCAGATCACAGACCCCAGAGAAAGAAAAGGGGGCGAAAGGGTCAAACCGTTTTTGGATAAAAGGTTGTTGTTGGGAATTAAATCCAGACTAGGATTAGATGAATTCATCATCTTTCTGTCTTTAGGATCAAGCGCATAAAATCTCCCTTTTAAGGTAGGAATGATTTTCTTCATTAACAGGGCAGGGTTTTCAGTATAGGCTCTCCCTCTCTTTGCTTTTTTGCTAGAGAGAAATCTCTGTTCACACAGAGAAGTCCTTTTGCTGGAAATTCCACCAGAAGTTCTGCCCCAGGCATTTGAACTATTAATAAACTATTGCTATCCTGAGGTTTTTGATGTTACTTCAAGGAGGGCCTCTAAATCTATTGATGCTTTGCAGTTAAAACATGCTGTAGCCAGTTTTTGCACTCATATTTGCCATGAGCCGATAACCTCTGACCCATGACAGCGAACAATGCTCTGTATAGTCTAAAACAGTGTTTAAATTTCCCTGTGTGAAATTTGCGGTCTAGAAACTGTGATCCATTTGAATGAGAAGCATAATAGATGGTGTTAGAATCAGACGCATGTAAGAACACTGCAACGTAGTAAAGAGGCAGACTGTCGTTTCCCATAGGAAAAGTATTTGAATGTCGGGAGAAAAAGAAAAAAGCAAACATACATGCCAACTTCTCGTAACACAGGTGCCGGGCAGAGTAAATAGGTATCTTCCACAACAAAAGGCTTCTCATCTGGAAAAAGAAAGAAAGGGTATGGTGCCTTATCATCACATCAGTAATACAGGTCTCCACGGTCAAGCTTAGAGTAACATTGTTCTCACTCTTGGTACACAAAACAGATCAAACACAAACTCTGTGTGTGTGTGTGTGTGTGTGTGTGAGATAAAAAGCTACTGCAAAGTAGCTGCTCTGAGGTAACTGTGCGCACTTTTAGCCCATGGTGTTACATAATAAACACAAGGTAAGTGCACCTCAGCAAAAGAAGAGCCAACACCTTGCATTTACCCCATGGGGAAAAATACGGAAAGGTGGCCATGCTCCTTCCTCATTCCTTGCAGAGCTCTCATTAAAACTGTCTTGCTTGCAGCCTGCCATGGCTCCAGTCACAGCTCTCTCTCATTCTCCTTGTGTGACAACATCCCGCAAAGCCCTTTGCTCCTTCGCTCCTGCAACAGGGCTGGCAAAGACAAGTCCCCTGCCTTTGCAGGGCTGAAAGCCTCAGTGTACTTGGAAGCCCCACACCAACCGTCACAGGCAGCTTGCGGGCAGCATTCTCACCAGTCCTGCAGCTACTCTGTGCTGTTGAAAACTATCACATCACAGCCACAACGTAACTGCAGATGCAAAGCTTTCTGAATGTTCAGAGCAGCTTATCCGAGCCTCTCTGTATGGCAGATTCATAGGGAGTTGTACCAGATTACATACACTTGGAAGTAGCTGGGTTAAGAAAATTGCATTTTGTGGAAAATTTTACACTTCGAGACAAGACTCATTTGAACTTAAGTTAAACCTTCCAACCTAAATTCCGCTATGATTCTAGGAAGTGGAGTGAAAAGATTATCAATAGAAGACTGCTTTGGAAACAGAAACATTAGTTAACAGTCCTCTTTTGAAGAGTTGAAACAGAATTTTATACCAGCTGCTGGTCACCGGAGAAATGGGGATCCCAAGGAACTTCCCAGCCTGTTTGCCAGCTGACTAGAGATTATGCAGGTTGGCAGAAAACCAGGCAGACAGACAGGCTGGTTTCCTTTTTTTTTTTCCCCTCCTTGGCTGGAAACCACATTCCCACAAAACGGGTTGATTCTGCTGATTCAGCATTTTTCCAGAGGTATGTCACTGTTGGAAAGCTTTCTACCAGCTCTGCTTATAACAATCTCTAGGGCCTTCCATAGCGATGCTTATATACATTCAAAATGAGAGCTTTACCAAACATAATCAATTTCCCAAAATTTTCCAGTTAAAACTTCCATTTTGTTCGAAGGCTTTCATTGCCATTTCCTGACAGATTTCTGCCCTTTCTCCAACTTGCAGGGCCAGCACTTCCTCCCTGTTTATGCCTCACAGGGAAACAAAAAGCAGGGTTGTTTGCTCCAACAATCATCATTAGTGGGGGGGAAGACACCACCAAGAGTCTTTTCACAACTGCCTAGTGTGCTTAGTTAACTTCTCAGGGCGCGCATAACACCGGCAACATGGAATCAAGGATATAAAGAGCATTCATTGTCCAGCAGGTATCGCTGACAGCAACAGGGGAAAGGAGCAAGGGTGAAAGTTGAGCCAAACTGTTTAGTCATCTAATGAAGAGCTGAACTATTTTGACTGCCTGGGTCTTTTGTTTTTGAGGGAACTTGTGCAAGTTGCAATTCCATTTAAGGTGCCAATGGAAAGAGGAAAAGCAGTGAAGACTCAAACCCAAAGAGAACATGGTAACCTTATCAAAAGTAATTTCTGTATCAGCTGTGAGCCTTGCTCCCTCTTCACTTGCAGCTGAGATACATTTGTTCCCACAGGCATCGTCTAACAACAATTAGAGCAACAGCAGTAGTACACTACTGATCCTGGCCCTCTTCTCG
The DNA here is from genome assembly GCF_036417845.1 of Apteryx mantelli. Lineage (NCBI taxonomy): Eukaryota > Metazoa > Chordata > Aves > Apterygiformes > Apterygidae > Apteryx > Apteryx mantelli. Next base: position 1,981,021 of record NC_090006.1, on the reverse strand, counting down.
GGGGTAGCTCAAAGCTCTTGCAGAAGCTGGGCCACACAGCATGTTTCCCTACAGTAGATGAGGCATAAAGGGAGGAGTTGCAGACTGCAGGAGTCTGTTCCCTTACTGCAGGCGCAGGACTCACCGTCAAGCATTCTCTCAGACATTTCTGAAGGAGAGGTTGCCACCAAATATGAAATTTTAAAAAGCATTAATATTGCTCCAGTAATTCATATCACACATTATAATTCCTATTTCACACTGATGTACTACTTGGCTCTGGCAGTAATATACTAAAAAAGATTTCCTCCAGCAGTTTAGGGAACATTTTTTATACTCCATTAAGAAAATGGAAATATCAATGAGAACTTGTAGCCTTCATTGATTATTTTTCCCCCTGTTTTTAGCTTCCGGCAGTCCCAAACCTACATACACATACATAAATATATACACATGCTCGAATTTTTGGGTTGCCCCCAGCATTTTTTTTTTTTTTTTTTAAAGGACTATTTGACACACACAGGCAAACAGCTGAAAATGAAACATTTCAGCCAGCTGTATGGCTTTCATCAACAGGCCTCACTTATACATCATGGCTTGGCTACTGAGAATGGTCTTCAAGCTTCTGCAACCCTCTCTAGACCCGTGGTCCTGCTGTTGGCCTGGAAAGCGCTGTATATTATTGCTGAATTTCCACAGCCCCAGTGCAAGAACACAGACTTGCATTTCCACTATGACAGATTTTGGGAGTGGATGTGGTTTAGTGCAGGACATTGTTATGCTCACCTTATACCATCTAGAAGTTTAGTGCCTCACCAGAAGAGAGATCGACGGACCACAGGCATTTAAACTATGTGATATAGTGATACAATGCACATCCCACGCGCTTCATATTGTTTAGAGCATAGGCGCTGGATTTATTGTGAACTTGCTTCATATAAGGGCACTCACAGCTTTGCAATGGAGCTACCAAAAGAACAGAAGCATTTCCCACCCACTTCGCACAAGTGGAGAAGATGCACAGAGGTGGTAAATCTGGCCCTGTTCTTACCCCTGATTTATGAGGATATAATTAAATCCCATGATTTTATGGCATTGTCTCAGTGCGCACACAATGCAGAAACGAAGACCAATGTCTTGTTTTCCTTCACTAACACTGAAAACCAAGGCAAAAGAATGTCCCATGCACCAGAAACTGGTTTAGTTCTGCAAGGCCTTTTACATGGATTATTCCATTAGCTTTTTGTTTCTCTTTTGCTCCCTTCCCATCCCCAACTTGCATTAAATCTATGCCTCTCTAGAAGTTTATCAGTCTCAAGAGGGGACTCTCATGGCTGGCCAGGCTGGCTACAAGAAGAGATTATTTTGTTCGGAGAATGTTTGTGTTTCACCACAAAAATGAGTGACTATTTTTCTTTACTCTAAACAAAAGAGGATCCGTTTGGTTTGCATAACTCTGGCCATCTGACTCCTTCCTGGAAGACTTACATTGGGAAATTGAACAAAACAAAACACTTCTCATCTGCTATTTAGTTTGTATCTGCAGGATGCGTTTGAAAGAATGTTGCCTTTTTTGTAGGCTACAGAAAAAACTTACTATATTCCTGTGCAGTGAGAGATGAGCCCGAATGCTCCCAAACTGTCGATCTCGTGCCAGATCTGAACTTTGTGGTTTGGACTTGTCTCAACTGACAATATTAGTGGAAGAGCTGTGGAAGGCAGGAGGCGGAGCGCTCTGACTAGATGTGCAGCAAAGTCAGGGACAGGAAGTGAATTCTGTTCTCAGCTCAGCCGCTAGCCGGCTGTGTAGCCTCGCAAAAGTCACTTGGCCTCCTTCACCAATGCTACTGAAAGGTCTCCCAGACCTTGAGCACATCTCAAAGACCAACCAAGTGCAGAGTTTAGGCTTCTTGAGGAAATACTGCGTTGCCTAACCTTTGAAGAAAGTCTGCCCACAGTAAGGGCACACCCTGCTCCTCACCTATGTACCACTAATTACTCCATCAAGTCAAATGGGATTCTCACAGTATTTAAAAAGATTTGAAAAAACAAAACACCACCAGCCTACACGACATAGCACACAGGGAACTAAGAAACTGGCCAGTCCTAAGGCGTAATCAATTTACAGGGGTGCAGAGAAAAGGGAGCTGTTTCACCCTGCTCCAAAAACACATCTGTTCTTTCTGTGGACATCCTTTCAACAAGGTACTTCCTACTGCTGATCTTCCTGTTAATTCACTGCCCAGCATTTCCACGAGTCTTAGCAATTATCTACAGTCTGAAAAATCTATTAATCCCAGCATTAGTGAGTGGTTTCTTTGGCCATTAGCAGGGTGTAACCTTTTGGCAAGCCAGGACTTGGAGGACTTTCCAACCATAATATTAATAACCCTCCCCAATATATGCATGTTGTTTCTAACACCGAAGAGCAAATTTTGACAGAAGAGAGGAACAAAAAGCAAACAAGATGACCAAGAAAGATAGCATACTTTCATTAAGCCACATAACCCAGCTGAAGTTAACAGGTTTTTCCTGGCTTAACCAATTCACTCCAAGAAACAACTAGCAGATTGAATAGGGACTGCAAAGAGCCTACCCAAAGATTTCAAGAAAGCACAGATGTTTTCACATTGCCACCCCAATACACTACCCCTAGCTAGTTGCTGGACTCTCAGTATCATCAATGTTTTAGTCCAGAAAAGGCTGCAAAAATTTTTTTGCCAGATTTCCTGCCTGTCACGAACCAACAGTTTCCTTCCGTTATCCTTGTATTTATGATTTGTGTTCGACTAAAGCACATATCCCAGAAAAAAAGCTTTGACCTGGTCTTCTGCCTCTTTGGGAAAGACAGCTATAGTCCTTATTAGACTAATACAGCCAAACCAGGGCAGGGAGGGAGAGGGGAAAGGAGGTCTGGCTGCTCTCACACAGGACTCCCTCAGGAACATCGGTGCTCAAAGGCTGTTCACTTGGTACTTCAGCCCACTTGAGGTGTGCAGGTTAGTCCTGAGCCATCATGAGCTGTAGAACTTCTGTTGCTCCTTCATCATCTCATCTAAGATGCAAGACAAAAATACCTCAGAAAAACTTCACACCACCTTCCAAAGCATAATATCTGTTTATCCTGGCTGACTCTCCCTCTTATGCCACGCCTTATGACAGCTCTCCAAGGAAAGGCTTTTGTTTTGTTAAAAACAACAACAAAAAAACTGCAAACCCATTTTGTGGGGAGGTAGGAATGCGGAAAAGGAGATACTGGAACACTCTGAGCCAGAGAAGATGCCTTACGAAAAGGGCCCGTAAACAAGAAATGCATGCTCTGTTAATGCTGTAATGAAAACCACATTTGAGATCATGTTCTAATTGCTCTGCTTTGCATAGGGATACATGTGCTTTGAATGCCAAAGTCATTCAGGGCAGACTTAGGGAATGATTTGGGGCAGGGGGGAAGAGATGGATAAGCACAAAACCATGATTCAACGTTCATAACAATTTGTAAATGGAAGGGGGGAATCTGGAAGGAGGCAGTTTCTCTGATGGGTTCATCTGCTGTGCTTACGATTCTGTGTTCAGCAAGCACACATGCTTAAAGGAGACTAACAAAACTGGGCGAGCACCAGGCTGCTAGTTTGCTCATGCTCACAACTAGCAACTCAGGACAGCAGCACACGCTCCAGTGTAACAGGGTCACTCCCAAGCAGAAGTCTTTCATGGGCGTACCTTGGTCCAGCGCTACAACAGCTCCAATCTGACCTCACGGAGCTGTTCTAAGGTCTCTGTCAAGCTTATTACATGATACTGACATTGTACTGAGCAACCATCTTCCCCGCCAAGTAGTGTACAGTATAAATAGGAAGTGAGCTAGGTAAGCACATTGCCCTGCGATTCCCCCTCCTCGCTGGGCCACTCAGCCAAAGGCTCCCGCTGGACCGCCCTGTGCTTGTTCCTCCTCATGTGGCCTGGACAGCTGCACAGAAGAGAAATCTCCTGGCGGCTGGTAAAGGCACAGGAATTCCTTTAAGAAACCCCTGCACTGCAAGTTGTTGGAGCCTGGGGGAGCATTTGAGGGAAGCATGATTTCATTTCTCCTACTTTCATATTCCTTGTTAATCATCAACTTGGGCCACCCTTCAAAATAGGATACTAAGCTCAGCTTGGTTTGTTTTCACATAGCTTGTGCGTCTAACTTCTCCTAGAAGAAACAGGTGTAGTTTCTTGTGCCCTTCATAAAAGTCACATCCACCAAAATACCTGAGGGAGTTAGTTTGTACACAGTAGCAGACATCATTAATACTGTGGTGGAAAGAGGAAAAAATTCCAAGAGAAAAATACAAGGAAAAGATTCAGTCAAGGTTTAAAGCAAGATCAACAAGTGGGGAAATGGACAGAGATTAAAGACTGGAGCCGCGGAGCAGTAGGCTCCTGTACTAAGAGTGACCAGGCTGTGAGAAGACAAGGAAGATATCACAAGAAAAGTACCAGGCTGCCAGAGAAAAAGGGAAAGGCAGGGAAAATAGAGAGCTCTGGCAGGTGTTAAAAGTAGAGAAGAGAATCAACAGAAGGCATTTGATGGACAGCTTCAGGATGCAGTTCCCTATACAGCTCGCTTTGCCGATATCTGGCATGCAAAGCCCTGCCCTCGCTGTCTTTGCCTTAATGTCCCTTGCTTCTAGTACTTAGCGCTTGTTTGCGCAAAGGATCAGTTTGGCCAAGTGTCCAGAGCATCCACTAGAATGCAAAAGATCTAGTCCCACCTCTGTCAAGCGCATGCTGTTTCCTCACCAATCTTTCACCTCACTAGTCAATTTTAAACTGCCTTGGACAGAGCTTGCCTCTATGCCCAGAACTGTCTTGGTTGGATCCTGCACAATCTGGGCAGACACAGATATTTTAGCACCACAAAGCAGTCAGAAGTCACTGGATAATTAGTCTTAACTCTGCAAAGTCTGAAACCAATTCTCCTAGGTAATGCTGCTGGCAGAAAAAACCCTGCTGTTTAACATGCAGCTGATTACAGTCCTGCCCAGCCAAATATTCTTCATGGTTTCTACAGATGTTCCTCTTTCTTTTTCTTCATCCCATAACTATGAACATTTGAGCAGATACTCTCTTCACCTGCCACTTTTCTCTGCCAATAAAGCCAATAAAAATCTATTAGCTCATGCCCTTAACCTCAGCAAATCCTAGCTGTGCTGGTCTACGCCCCATCTGGGATAATTTAAGGTTTTAGGAACTGTTGGCTTAATGTTATCTTTAAAAATACCTCCCTCCCTGATACAATCAGAGGCTGAGAGGTTTCAAACAAACAAAACAGCTGAGCTATCCCGTCTCCATAAGGTTTCCATAAAACTCCGAGTTAACTCTTACACTAAACTGTTTGCAACTAAGTGCCACATAGGCACTGAGAACACAGGCTGGAGCTGCAGGCTCCAGAAAAGCAAAACACTGGGATATATTTGTTGTAGAATAGTTTGAAGTTAACAGATCCTTGCCAGCTTACACCAGAAGAGACTTTGGTCTGAGAATGTTAATGAGCAACTGTTGAGCTCCCTCTACTAGTAAAGGGTTTGAACTCCAATGGAATTCATGGCCTCTTGCTTTCCGGTCACTGCATCAAACACAGGCTAGGACTACGCAAAATGAACTGATGAGTTTTGGTGTAGTGCCAAGGAAGATGAGCTCACTTCACCTATGCATCAATTCAGGACACAATCGGTGCACGAGGTCAGAGGCGGAGGGATCTATTTGGCTCTCATCCTCATTTGCCATGATCTTTTTGTGGACATAGAAGACAGCTTTAAACAAAAAGCCCCATAGATTGCACTGAAAGTAGAATTTGATTTTTCCTGAGAGCTGCTATGAAAAATTTGATGACACGCACCAAAAATTACTCAGCTAGACGAGCACCACACAAAAGGGGAAGAATGAGTCTTCCTCTTCCTCCCCCTGCCCTGACCAGCACCAGGTCACAGTGTTTGGGAGTGAGGTAACCCTCTCAACAGTTCCTCCCATTGGCAACACCGGATGTTTTTCGTCTCCATGGGCAGGACACACTGAACAGTGGAAACCTGATGGATGATATTGCTTAGCTGTGTGAAGACTTTTGGATGTTTCCAGGAATGCCTTGCTCCAGAGCCTGCCACTCCGAGGAAGCTCAGCTGGGAAGTGGTTGGGAAGGAACAGCAGCACAGATGGCAGGTCACAGCTAATGAAGCCTCACATAACTGCACTTTCACAGCTATTGACAGGAAAGCAGGTCTCCTCCGACAGAAAAAACATGGGGCAGCAAATCAAGTGCTGAACAGATTTCACATGCGAGAGAAAAGAAAGATGGCAATAGCAGCACTTCCCTACCTCACAAAGCAGGCAGGAGTTTTAGCCCCACACCTTGGCCTTCTGTTTAGGCTCAGAGTCCTGTCCTGGACTCACAAAACAATGAGGACCAAGACAAGAACCGCTGGACAGCTATTGGAGGCAGAAGTGAATGAAGAATAGGCCATTGAGAAGACAGACCTGCACCAAATCACTTGCTTCAAAGAAGCCCCATAAACCAGGAGAAAGGCTGGATTTCAGGAGACCCAGACACTTGGAGCAGATACCTTTTCCTTCTGTACCTCAGTTTACTACCCCTGTTTTTTTTAATTGAGCTTATGATTTCCCCCCCTCCCAAAAGTATTTCAAATGAGGTACAGTGCCCCACAAGTCCTTCCTGCCACAAGTCCACTGCAAGGACTGTTTTTAGCATCATCTTCACCTCTCTGAAAGGCACATTTCCCCTCTGAGCTCACATCTGCTGCTCGAGTTCTGTCACAGGCTGCCCCATCTCCTCCCGTGGTTGCTTATCAGTCCCAGGAACACTAACTGTGGTAAAGTCCCCCTTAAAACAGTTTACCAGGGCATTTGAGGATCAATGGATTAAAGGCAACATTGACATGACTGTCAGCCAGACCGCTGCTTATTTTACAGTCATAAAAGCAACTCTTGAATTTAACTGCTGCCGCTGCTGTTAATTTTCTCTCTTATTTATATCGCTTTTTGTGCTCGGACTGTAGCTTTCAAGTTTGAGATGCTGTGCCATATTACTGCAATGAGAAGATGTGGCTCTTTTGTTCTGGCTCATTTAAGTGCCTGCAAGGATGTTCTTTAGGTTTGCAGCCTAGAGCTGCAACACTGGTAAGTGCATTTTATTCTTAGCTCTTTCACAAGCTCTCTGGGTGAGATTTGTTAATGCAAGTCACCCACATTCTGGCAGAGTAGGCCCAAACCCCTTTAATGTCCAGGATGCAGTTTCACCTGTACTATATGTTTGCTGGCCTCCTCTGAAGCTTTCAACAAAGGACTCTTCACTAACAGCAACACACAGCAAGAACACCAGCCCATATATTTCACCAGGAGGAAGAAAAATAGAAGCCAGTCTTCTTCCTAAGAGACTGCCTTTGACCTTCAGGTTTCTCAGCCGAGGACTTTTAGTAAATAAAACAAAAGAAAAAATCCTTAACCTCAGGGCCATAAGTCCAATTGTCTGAGACAACGTTTAGAGAAAAACAGTCACATCATAAGAAAAATTGTTGAGCTTTAACCATATTCAAAATGATTCTATGGAACTGTTAGGGATATAAGGGCAGAACGTAAAAAGCCAGACCTAGCTTTTATCCCCTCCCAGGCAGGTTGCAAATCCTGCCTGTGGTGGTCCTAAAATTGAAATATTGCACACATTGACCCAATCAGTCTTCTTTTAGAGCCTATTGACAGCACAAGTCTCTCAAAGGGATCTCTGGTCTGAGAGATGATCCGGACTTGAAACAAGGCCAGGCCAAGCTACACTAGGACCACATGGGCACTCCTAAATCTTGCAGCTTTAGGGGTTTCAGTCATGCTGAGTGATGTTGTAGTAGATCCTACGACTCCCATTATAAATGTCCATGCTTCTCGTAGCATAAAAAATACAACTGCTTGAAAATCCGCCAGCTTCTTTCTTTAATCAAAAAACTCCTATACAAAGTGGAAATTTTCACCCAAATTATCTTTTTGATACAGGATGCTCACGTTTTAATTGAAAAACAGCAAACAAAAGCTTTAGAAGTGCTACAAATAGTCTGTTCTAGCAACCAAACCTAAAATTTTTTGGTTTTGCACTAAAAGTGACTGGGGCCAGTTTTATGAAGCCTTCAGCACTGGCTGTATAATCCAATGGGGCCAGATCTCTTCCACTCCCGACAGCTAGAGCAAAAGCTTGCACAGTAAAGAGGAATTAGACAAGCTTTTCTTTGGGTTTGCAGCATTTTTTACATTCAGCCAGCTTTGTCCAGTACATCCCATTACCCTTCCCCCTAGAAGGGCATTCTTTCCCACCTAATAACTCTTCCTGGAGCCATGGGCTGAGGTTGGCTTTCCCTCAGCTTCACACCATTTTGCAAATTTAATAGCTCCTCATCTCATAATTATCACCTTCAGAATCAGTTTTTGAAGAACTAAAATGTTTTGCAAGCAAAAGCCTACCAGTGCAGGGAATCAGGGGAAGAAAAAAACCCTCAAAACAACTTACTGAGAGTAACGGTGTCATTGATCCTGAAACTGCAGAGCACTCTGTCAACGTTACGGGCGTGTCGAAATCCATTTCCTCTCACAACAACCTGAAACGACTCTGTAGCAAAAGAGACAGTAGATTATTGGATCTCTATCAAGGCAAAGAATGTTCATGTAGACAAAGCAAGTCTGTCACAAGTTTTCAATTGCAATGTCTCAAGCTAAAATTTGCAATTTTTAAACAGTTTTAAATTTTAAAAAGTTAAAAATGGAACTTCCTTTCTCTCCCTGCCCCATTTCAACTTGTATTTTATTTCCAGTTTCCAAAAAACAAAAATTTTAATTGACCTGCAGCACAAGCATTTCAAGTCTCAGAGGCAAACTGACTCCCCACCGCCCAGTGCGCCATTTTGTATGGCACAAAGTTTTGGTGAACAAAAGCAGAAGTACTTTCTAGAGGAAAGGAAAAATCATCCAGTGGCATATAATTTGGAACAGTTCAAGCACAGCTTTCCTAGATACCTGCAAAATTGTCACCATTTCCATGAGTTTTGTCACACCATACCCCCACATGCCTGCGGAATGACCGTAAATCCTTGGCTGGACTCATTTCTGTACAGTGACAGGGGATTTCAAGTATTATCCAGATCTTTAGTCCCTGGACAGAGACTATGACCTCAGCCTACGATCTTGTGGCCATTTCCCCAAGTTTCCCTCTTCGCTGTTCTACCAGATCAACTTTACAAGGTCACAGCAATTGGAGCACTAGCATAAAGTATCAGGGACAGTCATCAACACTTGAGTGCTGAATTGAGCAGTCTTTTCTGGAGCAAGCATGGCTGAAAAATGAGATCATACCCTCACAAGTCTTTCAGACCCCTCTCTACAGTCCTCTTTCCAATAATATTCCAACTACTTGAACCTAGTACTGGGAAAGGTTTACACACTTGCAGCAGCCATCAGCATTAGGACTGCCTTCTGAAGAAAGTACCATTTTCAGATTTTCAGATGGTGAAACAGGGCCATAATCCCAGAAAGTTCTGGCAGCAAGCAGACATAAGGGCTCAGCCCCTGCAGCTCCCCGTGGCACTTTGCTTCGGGCAAAGAAACCAGCTGCCCCCGCTCCTGTTACTATCTAAAAGGAGAGACACTCACAGAAAATCCCCGCTGACGTTTACAAGTCTTCTTCCTCCCTTCTTCTGTGAATGTGCAAACATGTACAATGTTTCATGGTCAAAGACACTGCAGGAGCACTCAGTGCATCAAAAACACACCACCATGGCTTTAAAAATGCCAGCAGCAACACTGAACCTGATTTTTGCTGATTCAAAGTTTTTTCCCCTTGCACTTTAGTCACCTTCTTTCATCTCCCTTAAGGACTTGCACACTGTACTTGTCAAAAGAGCACATTTGCTCTGGAATCTGGGCTCTGTTCCAGGTCTCATTCGTTTACAGCCAAGCTGCAAAGCATCCCATCACATCTAGCCAGGGAAGTTGCCTCGCAGGCCCAATATGCGTCGTCCAAGTGCATTTGGGAAGAACACGGGAAGAAGTGCTCTGCTCTGGGGTGCGGGGGCTGATAAATACTTAAGAGAAATCACAGAAGTCTCAACTGCTGGGGAATGAGAGTTCAAGTACAGTCAAAGTCAATGACGTCAGATTAACCATGATGATCCTGTCTCTGGGACCAAAATGAACAGATCCAGTATGAGCCCCGTATTTCGGTATTGATACAAAACCAAACCATAGGGACGCTGACATTTCAGGCAGATGTGCTGTGCTGAAGGTGCATCACTCAGTCTGGGACCAGTCCACAGTGCAAGAGGGGTCTTGGGTGAAAGCAGGGTAATATGGAGCCCTCACATTCTCTCCCGCCCCAAAACATTCTGCCGCTGCTCTTTAGGGAGGTGCACAAAAGAAAATGCTGGGCATCAGAGCTAGCCGAGCAAGGATTCATCCCCCAAAGTCACCAATGCACGTAACTTTCATATTCAACAGCATTTTCATTAGTCTCAAAAGTCCTAACCGATGAAACTTGTTGCAATTAGAAAGCAATGGAGATTTTGCCTGAACTCAGAGATGAGGCCTTTAATTGCATTTGAGTAACTGCTGGTGTTTTTCAAAGTTAACATCACTCCTCCGGAGAAGTCCTGGCCAAATTCCAACGTGAGCAATTTATGTAAAACCTCTCTATATTTCCTCTTAGCTGGCTCTTCTGGATACAGCTGTACCTTAACCCTAAATTCTCATTAAGACACAGTAAATGGGAGTGACAAGATGTATAAGCAACTTGCAAGCACATTAGAAAGTGTTAGAGATTATAAATCACGGTTATAAATAATCTTTTGATCTATGACATTACCTAAGCGTTGAAAGATGATCTGTAACTTGATATAATTTCCTCTCCCAATCACTTATGTGACCTTACTACACTTTGGCAAAGATACTGTCATGGTGATGACCATCTACTATGCTCAGGTAGACAGAGCCCTGTTTTGAAGCTTTTTTGGATGAAGCAACTATTTAAATGGCCAGCCAAAAATCAGAAATAGAAAACTACAAGCACCAAGCAAATTCACATCAATTATGCCACCTTAGCTTCAAAAGACATAAAACACTTCTGTAGTCACACACATGGAATGCACAACTGATCCCCGGTACTTACTGGGCATTTACATTGGTGTCTCAAATCTGCTAGGAAAACATCACTATGTATGTTTAGTAACAGAGACAGATACTTGCTCCAGTAATAAGGAGTTCAGGAAGTATGAATAAAGCAGCTGCTTTGGAAGTGAAAAAAGAACTAGTAACAATTAGTTTTCTTACTTGGTCTTCCAAATCAAGAAAAAAAGATATAGAACTTGTCACAGACTCATCTTTCTCTATACACTTCAGCTCTGGTCTCAACCTCTCCACTTAATGAACTGCTACACATTAAAAAAACAGTCAGGATCCACTTCATAAAATGAGAAAAATTCACAGGAAGCAGATGCTAAAAACAGCTCTTGAGCTTTCTTCCAAAAAGGCTAGGCTTTATTGAATGCAGATATACTTGCCAGGACTACAAAGCCACAACATACATAGTGTAATCATATTAGAATGAGCACAAAAAAGGTGGGCAGTACAATTCACGTAAGTCAGCTGAATGAAGTTTAAATACTTGTGTTCACAGTCATTGCGCCACCTAAGACGTTCTCAAACACATTAGAACCCTTTAGCTCAAGGCTTGCTCACTTGACTTTCACTAGGTTTTTTCATTTGTTTTTTTAAAAAAGTAATTCCCTCAATCCTGTAAGATCAATTTGCAAACTTCTAAATTGAAACACAAAAATAATCTTATTTGCTGGTTTGATTTTGGAATTTTGCAGCATTTTACTTCAAGTTTGGCATAGCCTGAGTAAAACAGGCTGCTTGGATTAAAAAAACCCGTAATTTAGGCAAAAACTCTATTGTCAAATTTGAGTTTTTTGCCAGAAAAAAATACCACCTCACATAACTTGGCAAAAATGGGAAACACGCAAACTACTATAAGATTAAAAAACAAAATGATGGCTCTGAGAACCAGACTTCGGTGGAATTTCACAAAAAGCAGCAAGAGATTTAACTCCACTTAATTAGTTCCTTCTGCACTCTCCAGGAATTAGAGCTGGATGGAAAGGTATAATTATTTTAGGCGGCATAAATGACTGGGACATCAATTTACACTTACCCCCTGCACATATACTGGAAGGCTCTGCAGCCAGAATTTCAATACATGATTTCTTCAAAATCTAAAAGACAAAAGAAATTTGATGAAGTATCTCAGAATTGTTTCTATAAAGGCACAAACAAATCTGAACACTCGAGAGGGAGAGAGAACACTCATTCTCACCAATCTTAACACTGTAAATTGAGCCTGTCACAATTGTATCAACTTTTCACTGCAAGCCAACCATACAGGTGTCATTGCTCTTCGGCTGTACATTATCACTATGGGAAAGGCAACCGATGCCCACAACAATCTCCAGCATCTCAGCACAAACTTGCCTTTGTCAAGGACACAAGTTAGCATGCAGGCCATGACCTGGAACAACCAAGCTGCACTCTGAAAGGTTAAATTAGACAGGCGGAGAGTCATTGCCCTCACTTTGCAATCACACTTCCCTCCCCCAAACCCTACACTATTTCAGAGCCCAAAATTGCAGTTAATATTTCACAAGATTAAACTAAGGTGTTTAGCTTTGCCTTGAAACATCCTAGGAGCATTCATTTTGTTGCTTCCCGAGTCCCAGCATAGGGGTTGTAACTTCTTAAATTACTCTAGCCTGATCCACGAGAGCACATCTGAGTGCCTCCTCAAAATTTCACTGGCATTTCAAATCAGGAGGCATGGACAATTTTTTTTTTTTTTTTTTTAAAAATTTAAACTAGGGTTCTTTGCATTCAGATTAAATCAGCTAGGAAGAGGCTTAAACTAAGCAGCATGTCTTCGTAAGGGTTGGCACTGCATTAAGCCATTTTACATATAGACCGTGATTTAAACAAATACTTCAACATCAGACTTGGCAAATGGCTTGTAAGTCAAGAGGAGCACACTAGGTTTGCATACCGTCTATTCTCATACTGCGTTAGAATTGCTCAAGCTGTTCTTTGCAAGCAACAGCCTTTCCCCTGCTATGAAGACTAACGCAAATTCTTAACTGCGCACAGTCAGCAAACTTAATGACAGCATCCATAAGCCCCTGTGAGAACAGCAGCAGTAACCGAGAGCTGTGGGTATTCAGCATTGGGCTGAGCGGCCCCTAGACGAGGTAATACCGATCAAAATTTAGGTCAGCTCCAAGAGGCAAGTAAATGTCAGCCAAGCATTATGACTCAAATCCAACACAAAAATTATTTTCCCAACTTTAAATTGAAACATCTGTAAGGAAAGAAGAGCAACCAATACAATAAATTCTTTAGGAAAAGAGACAATCTAGTATTTCTCTGCAACCATGGGTCTCTACCTCAGAAATACCTCATTGCAAGAAGTACCCATGTAGCAATGAATTTCTCTTTAAAAAATAAAATAAAAACCCAGCCCCAAACTTTTAAACAAAAGGTTGAGTTACACAAAAGCAGGGTTGGTAGAAGCTGAAAGAATACCAAAGGACTGAAGTAACCTGGACCGTCTGAGCCGCTGGCAGTCTGACAGTGAGAAAAGAGAGGAGACTTGCAGGAACAAGGAGGCTATACAGGAACTGTCATGAGAGAGGAAAAAAGAGAAAGGGAGAGGCAATAGTTGAGAGCTGAAAAGCACTAGAAGAACTTGAAAGGCAGAATAAGAAAAAGAATATGCAAGAAATAAGGAGAAACTCTTCCAACATATCTGTCTGTGGCTATCTACTCATCCATCCTGTGACAGTCCTCTACCCTTTCCCCCCTTTGTCATTCCAGGTTCTGCTTTTCTGAAGATACAGCAGTTTTCTCCAGACATGACTGGTGGGGCTAATGAGCACAACTAAGAGAACTATGTATTTTTCCCTTTCCACTGAGAAAGGTCTTATCTAAAAAACAGACTCTTTTCACATTTTTTTCAGCTCCCCTTTAGATTTTGTTCCTGTCACCTTTAGCATTCCCAAACCATTTTTTTTGGTTATACACACACACATACTCCTCCTCTTCATTGACTTCCAGCAAAGTTGAAAAGAGGAAGAGGCAAATGGGTTGGAAAAGGAAAATATGAAAAATACAATAATCTTAACAAAAAATCTAAATAAAAAAAATCAAATAAAACCCACAAGACTAACAGTTTGAATTTCATTAACTCTATTCAGTCATTTGCAAACAATCATGCTGTAAGCCAGCTCTGATGGGGGTGGAATAGCAGGTGTCTCAACTAGATGATGCAAAGCTCCCTTCCAGTCCAGTCCATTTCCATGAATATAAAACACTGGCCCTAACAGCTTTTTACAGTGCCAGTTGCAATATTTATTTTGATTTAGAGTAACCAAGTTTCCAAGCCTCTAAGCCCTCTAACTTAATAAAGTGAAAATCAGGCAGCAGTAACTATTGCAAAGGAATTCCTTTATGCCTCTCCCTTGTTATAAAAACACATTCAAAAGGTCTTCAACTTATTCGAGGCAGAAGATTTCATCAAATCTTCCGTTTCTTTCCTTCCTGAAGGCTGCACAGCCTTGCATGGGCTGTAGGTGCACTTAACTCACTCTGTGCCAGCTCCCCAGGAAAACAAAGTAACACTCGACTGTGGTGATGCAATCTCCCACTTGAATGTCTATAAATCACTGACAGCATACAACGGAGAAACCATTCTGCATCCAGCCTATTTTCATTAGAGAGAACTACCGTGCTCCAGTTCCGGTTTACTTGGTATCTAACTGCATGGCCTTAAGGCAGCTTGCCTTGGCACCCATGCAGAAAAGTCCTCAAAGCACACGCTTACTTTTGATGAGGAAGCACCCTATTGTCTTCAGCAGCACATGCTTAATGACCAGCTCAGCTTCCCAAATCAGCATCCTATTGTACTCTGAGGGGCTCCAATTATGCTCCAACCTCAAACAGGGTCCTGGGAGGATCATTTTGTTAGTATTTGTTGACACTCCAAATACAAAATATAACAAATCCTCAATGAATGCGTGAAATGGCATTATTTGTCACGGTTCTCCCTTGACCAGGGGAGAACTGAATTTAGCACCGCCCGTGACTAATTCAGTTTTCTGCTGGGCAATGCATTGAAGACCAAGAACCAGGCAAGACCCTGGAGGTCACGTGGGTAATTAAGGGAATGAAATTCTGAAGCTACTGAAAGCTTTTATTTGGTATACTGGGCCATGAGCATGCAGCCAGACTACTTCACTACAGCAGCTGGACATTTCTTATTAGCTTTTCATTGAATTTGGGAATTCTCATTAGCAAGCAGGATGTAGAAGTTTAATGGATGGTTACTGCCTATCAGCATTACTGTGAATGACCTACAGTCTGAGGCTCGGTACTCATTATATCAAGCTCTGTTGAACTACCAAATAGCAAAGTCTGTTGCCAATTACAAAATAGTAATTTACTTCATCAAGTGTTTCCTGTCCAATAATATTTACATGAGCTAAAGAATTTATTTTACTTAAGTCATTTTTAAAGATGCATTGGGGGCAAGAAAGAGGAAGTAGAAAGTGCGATCACACACCACTAAAAGTAATGAGAAACACTATACAGTCGGGACTGGGGGTTTCACACTGCTCTACTTTAGATAGGGTAAGGTAGATGCTTTGAGTTGTTGACTTTCTCTTTAGCTGATGTAGAGAGCTTGGCTCCAACGGAAGACAGATTCAGAATACCTACATGAAGCTCCTGCTCTGAACTGCCCTCTGGAGATCCTCTCCTTCCTTACTGACTGCAGAAGGAGTTTCTAAAGCCAAGCTTGCTGAAGTTAGGCAGTGTACATGTAAAGCACAGTTAACATGTCAGTGGCAAGTCAGACAGCTGACTTACAAATTTGCACACAGTATTTTGCACGTACAGGACATGCATCTTGCCAAGGACATCACTCTCTCATGCGCCTCATATGCATGGACTCTTATCAGCTCTCCCAGTACCAGAGACTATGCAGTATAAATATTTGCTGGTGAAGCTTTAACAACTACCTCAAAAAAAAGTATAAAAGCATCACCACATTTCTCGTACTTGGCCTACCAGATGCTCATGTCAAGTTCTCACAAAAGTTACCACACTACGCATATCCAGGACTGCAGTTTGTCTTTTGATTGCTTTGCCTCAGAAGTGGAGACATTCACGTAACAGAAGTATTTGGAGAAAATACATTTCCAATTAACATTTCTTGGGGTGAAGGTATACACTGAACTGCCATACCAATTCTAAGAGTTGAGACAGGACCTGAAAAATACTGCAAGGGCACTACGCCACCATGAGATGGTACAAAAAGATGAATAATTTGCACAATGTTTACAGACAGAAGACAGTCTCGCAATACAAGCTACTTAGTATTACTGTGCTCGGAGAATCCTATCTTAGGAACCTGGGAGTATGCCTCCGAGATCAGCTCTGAACTAGTGTTACCGTTTAACACACTGCAAAGATCAGGCAGTACTCTTGCTCCAAGTCACTGCTCTTTAAGTCAATGGTTTGGGGGGTTAGAGGCTAAAAGGAAAGCAAAGACAGTATCATCCGACTTTCACATTGCTTTGTGCTTCACTGCCTTCACCACTCATAGCAGACAGACATACTGAGCAGTAGATAAAGCAGAGCTCCAGGTTTTCCTTGTAAGACTTGCTCCATTTGCTTTAAATTGACAAGTATGATCTGCAGAAATTCCTCACAGGAACTACAGCAACAACAAAAAAAAAAGCAGCATGATGAAGTACTTCAGTTCCTTCGATTTGCTTTCCAGCTTATAGGAATCAGCTGTCTGTTTCTCTACCAGATTCTTCCCTCACTCCTAACACACAAAATCCCCATTAAATGCATTTCTTCAGCCGAAGCTTTAGCAGTGGCTGTTTTGCTATGGGGGACAGAGAAAGCAATTTGCTTAATAAAAATCCCACAGGAATTCACAGGAGAGAAGGAAGAACCAAAACCCACAGCACACCAAACGCCTTTAGCTCCCACTCTAACAATCAGGTTGTTAAGCATGACTTCAGTATGGGAATGTATTTTCAGTTCATATAAGTACAGTCTCCAGGGCACAGCCTGAATAGCTTAGTGGTGCACAGAGACAGTCGGGTACAACCTTCCTCTGACAGCACAGAGCAGATATCCCCCTTACAGCTGCTAGCTTCCAAGACTTAGCAGCTCCTGCAGACTGGCCGGAAAGCAAGCGCAGGTGTACCAGAACATTTGCCGACCCACCGCCCTGAACTTTTGCTCAGCAGATGTAGAGAGGCCCAGCAGAGAGCTGGCCTCAAGCCCTACCTCTCCCCAGCTCCCACTCTTTCCCATCCTAGAGGGACCCGTAAGTCCACCGCCTCTGTACACGCAAAGGGTGGGGAAAGGTTTGCTCCCCAGGATGGAGGGGAGGAGGGCAAAGTCGGGCTGTCTAAGCAGGAATGCAGGACAGTTCATACGAAATCGCTACAGGCCTGAGCAAATCCAAGTCCCCACTTCTCAGAAGTGACTCAAACCCTGATCTCTCCCAGACTCATCATTTCATGTTTCCTTTCCTTCAGTCTCCCTGGCACTTCAACCAGCAGCTACAAGCCTGACCAATCCCCTCTACACACGGCTGAGTATCCTTGCTGTGTCAACTCTTAGACAGGAATCAAGCGAAGCTTCCAAGTCTCATGGCTCTTTCAACATGAAAATGGTCTCCTGTGAACACAAACACCTCGCTTGCCCCAAGAAAGAGGTGCTTTGCAAGGACAACAACAAAACAAAGAATGAAGCAGCTCTTGTTTTCTGAGCAGCAATAAGAATTACAGCTATTCTAGAAAGTAACTAATGCCCTTCTTGCCATTCCTTTCACATACCTCCTTTCCACCCAGTCTACTGCCATCACTCCACTCGAGTACACTGCACTAGCTGCTTTTTAGGATAAATGCTGGGTTCTGACTTTCCAGAAGGGATCATCAGGAAGCATGACCCCATATGACAACACTACACCACTATCAGCGAGATAAACTCATAACTGTGCAATTACATTTCCTTGCAACCCTCCCTTCTAGAGCTGGTAAACCTTGCACCAGTCAACCAAAGCGGCTCTTGCCTAGGTTCTTGGAGGCTGAAGGCTTCCCTCTGTCAAGTATAACTGGAAAGGAAGTTACAACTGCTTCTGGAATTCATTAAATACAGCTACAAAGGAAACGCAGGGCTCGGAAGCAAACTAGTGTTTTTAGTTGTTTTGTTGCTTTCTTAAATGACATGCAACACCTGACTGTCCAAGAGAATTGAGGCAGTAGCTCCACACTTGAAGAGTGCCAGGAAAACCAATAACTGAAGGATTATATTCCATCTACATGCAAGAGCGCACAGGAAAATTGAGCCTGTGCTGAGGGAACAGTTTTGCTCGGTACTACGTGGTCAAAATAGTGTGCAACTGCTGTAAACACAGAAATCCGAGACCCCCTTGGTGAAGCTACCCTTCCTCGCTTGAAGTGGAAAGTTGTAAATTTCATCTGTGTTTTATCAACTAAAATGCCTGTACCAAAATGAACATAACACATGTCCCTAAAAGGATTTCCCATCCTTCTTTGTAGTCATGGGAAACAATCTAATTAGAATGGTTATTGGACAGAACTGAGCAAAGGGAAAAAAAAATACAGAAAGTGATCTGAAAACATACTGTTTCCTAGTGAGTGCTTGGCACATTTTACACTTATAATATAAAAAAGGTACATATATCCTTTTGTACATTGCCTTTCCAGCTCAGTCAAAGGAAGCACTGGCCCTGGGTGAAGCAGGATTAGGTCACTCAGTTTTAGAGCTAGAAACAGAAGCCATAGGAGGTTTCACTATTTCCCAGTAAAGGCCAGGGAACCATTTGCATGACTCGAACACAAGCCATGGGAAAGGGATCAATCCATGCCGCCCCTCTACTTGTCAGCTAAACTGCTAGCTCCTGTATCCCAGCCATTCAGCAATGGGCTGATTCTTAAATGCTTCAGTGAAGCCCTACAGGAAATACCAACAGCTGATCAATCTGAATAGAGAAACGGGGGGGGGGGGGGAAATGAATATGGACCATTCGTCAAGAGGCCAAGTGAAAAGAACGAGGTTTTTAGGATTTCAGTATGCACAGCAGGATCCTTTTCCCATTTCCATACAGGTAAGCAGTACGGCACATCCATGAAGACAGAAAGGATGCTAAACAAACAGAAGGATGGAGAGACAAGGAGTGCCCTAATTCTTCACCTAAAGGAGTGTGCTCTAACATGCTTCCGCTGACCCACTTTGACCTAATCCTTTCTCCGCCTCATTTGTGACAGTAGCAGCCTTTTTATAAACTGTAGCAATGTACCTAGTCCATTCAAACATGTACTTTCTGCTAAGGAGGGAGAGACAGAAAGATTAAAATACTTGGGCTCTCGGTCAGTTGTTTTCTTTCTGGGAAAAGAAATCAGAGAAGTACTCAAAACTTCCTCTATTGTGACCTGTTTATGAACTCAGTCTTGAAGTAGCAAAATTAGTGCAAACAAAAGTCAATTTCTTGAGACCAAACCTTTGAGTGGTTTATTAGCAAGCACTAGGTCCTTGCGAACACAGGAAAATTAGGCCTTCCGCTGTTCAAGCTAACACAAACACTACCATCCACACAAGCAAACACATGATTAAAAATACTTACAGAGTCTATGATCCCCTGAAGAGCTTCAAAACCATCATTCACTGGAAAGACATGATCTTTGCTGTCGGCAATTCTAGCCAGCTGACAGAGCAGCAAAAGTAAATAAAACAGAAACGCAAAGAATGAGATAAATTAGCCAACAGGCAGCAAGTTAAGAGTTCTTCAGACTCATTCACTTGCAAGTAAAAAACAAATACTTTAAGTACTCAGTGTGGATTGCTAATGCATTACAGTTTGCCAAGCATTGAAAACTTGATACCTTTAGCCTGGCTGATTTTAGAAAGCTCTATATTGGCAATCAGAAAAGGCTTCCTTAAGTTTAAGGACAAGACAAAACAAGGATTTCACCAGTGCCCAGAGTCTAATGATTTTTAGCATAAAAAAACCCATCTCCT
The DNA here is from genome assembly GCF_036417845.1 of Apteryx mantelli. Taxonomy (NCBI): domain Eukaryota; kingdom Metazoa; phylum Chordata; class Aves; order Apterygiformes; family Apterygidae; genus Apteryx; species Apteryx mantelli. Next base: position 1,960,855 of record NC_090006.1, on the reverse strand, counting down.
ACATGACTGTAAAGCACCCAGCACAATAGATTCCTGATGTGAACAGGCCATCAAGGCTCTAACATTTCAGGTCACCAATACAGGAAAGCACTACGTCATTTAAAGCAGGCAAGTAATCAAAGTGATTCAGTATTTTTGCATATAGGGAAAAAAAGAACGGCAAGTTATTCCCCCATCCAGAGATCTAGGCTCGATTCATCTTTCCTGTCAGGACAGATTGAACCATTTGTTCCAGGCTCAGCCATTTCAGACCCAAGGAGAAGAAAGCAGGGAGGTAACTGGAAGTGTTGTCTGAATGGGGAAAGGGAGCAGAAGGGCATTTTGATGCCTACGTGACAGAAAGAGGGCCAGTAACAAGGTGGTGGGAGGGAAGAGAAGGAGAACCGGGACATCACCTGCAAAGAGCTCCACGCAGGTTCATTTGTTAACAGCATGGTAAGAGTTAAGGCAAAAACGTAGGCCCCATTCAGAAATAATGAGCTCTCCATGCATTTGCTGGAGCAGAATCAAGTTTTACTGCCGCAAGGCCAACATTTGTTATAGTAATTCTCTCCCATGGCAGAGGTAACATCACCCAGCAGGCCTCTTTGGCCTCTCCTGGAGCATTGCAAATTGGAGGCAGTAGACTAGCCACACATTCCTCCCTGAACCCCGCTGGGCTCCACCTCTCCAGCTCATGTCAATCAATTAAGGTTAGCAGTATCAGCAAAAGCTCCCATTTCTCAAGGAAAACATCACACTGCCAACCTCCTGGTTTGTGTCCATCAAGAAATATTCCAAGCTATCTCCTCCCTCCCACCCTATTCCGAGTAGGATATTAAAATTGCTCACTGCTCGTTGGCCAAGATGCAGCAGTTTCTGTAAACCAGGCTCTCTATAGTTTCCCAAATTCATTCCTCATAGCTTGCCTGGTAGAGCCTTCTGGGACTTCAAACAGACTTGGTCATCTAACTCCAGACAATCTCTCCAGTATCTCAATGACTTCAAGTTGCGGCTATCTTTGAGGTCAACTACCTTAGATCTCGTGCCTCTGCCATTCCTGTTCTCTCCTTGGTTTTCCTATTACTTTCTTTGGGCTACGCTAGTCTCTGGTTTTGATTCAAAGGAGGTGGCACTAAACTATTCTTTGGGTTTTTATTTTGAGACATTTTTCATGGTGGAAAGTTATGTTGTCAGCTGTTACACTTGGGGCAAAAAATACCTCAAGGACACTAATTCCTGTGGTAAATTTAGAAATCTTGATCTATTACATCAATCTGAAAATGCACCAGAACATTAGTGTCTTTAATGAAGTTGATTGTTTCTCCACAAAATTGAGATATTTCCCCAAAACATTTCAGTTTCCATCAAGCTTTCATCTCTGAAAAAGAACTACATTGCAAAAGCAAAACCCTCACAACCTTCTTGGTCTAGAGCTTAAATTAAGCCCAGTCAATCTGATACTCTTCATCTGTCTTTCCTCCTCCATTAGCAAGAGTCACTGTGGCATGCAGATAGAGACAGTTCTCTGCATTTGGTCTTCCCCTCCATAAGGGCTTAAACCCAACACACAGAACCAAGGCATGTCAGGTAGTCATTTTAGGCTGCCCCACAGCCAACAGAAAGAACAGAAGACCTCTCGAGAAAGCAATTCAGGACTGAGTCCCTGTGCTCCCAACATCCACCTTCACCAAGTACCCCACTAAACACAACGAATGCCTCATTTACCTGTGTCTCATTGAAGTCTTTCACACCAACACAGTACACTGTTGCTCCCAGGTCACGTGACCGATTAGCCTGAAATAAGGAAATGTAGGGTGACATAGATACAAATGCGACAGAATGCAGGTTTCTGAAAGGTCCTGATTGTAAATTCAGAGTCTCTCCTCAAAATGAGGAACCAAGGGCTTGCCAAAACAAAATTTTTAAAATTTTCCTCTCCGATTCTGTAGAAACAATTTTGTCTGCGACTACAATAGGTACCTGTTTGATAAAGCTAGAGCAAGGCACTTGTCATTTTTTTAAACCTAATCTGCTCGCCTTCATAACCATTCCAACTCCCTAACATTTGTCTGTCCAACGTGTGCCACACAAGACAAACTAAATCCATTTTCCTCTCCTCATTTAGAATGTATCTCAGTAAAACAGTAACCTAAAACATCTTGGTATTTACTACTCCAGACATCTGTGCCTAGATTCATGGTATCCACAGGTGAGGAGACATTCAGTCTACCTGCTACAAAGCTGTATCACTCATTACTTATACAGCATCTCAAAGAAAGAAAGGTTTGATTCTTCTAGGATATTCCATTGGCATGCAGATGAAGTTGCATTTAATATTCAGGCAAGAGCATTTAGAACAGTTGCTTTCTATGAAAGTATGAATCAGCTAATTTAATCGTATTTCACCTGAACGGAACATGTAACTCTGAGAACCTGTTTCCAGAGAAGACAGTAGCAGATCAGATTACATCAGTACAAGGCTGTAGTAGTTCAGATGCTTAGATAGTAAAGCACTTTACAAGGAAAGTGAGCAATATTCCAGTTTTATGGAGAGAAGCTTAAACACAAAGAACTGAAACAACTCACTTAGCTCAGAATCTCAGTTCCATTAGCTCACTGTCCTCCCCAAACCAAAATAAACATAATACTTTTGATCTCTCAAGTTGCTCATACGTCTCTAAGAACAATCTTATTTTTCTCAGGGATTCTTGATTTCAGAAGGGAAGAAAAGGAGATGAACAACAGATAGTAGAACTCTAGACATTCATTTGTGCTGTAGCATTTTTGTTTCTATTGTACAAAATGACCGTTCTTTTTATTGTTATTGCATTTAAAATTGCACTTTGGAAAGACGAAAAATCCTGCCTGTAGCTAATTCATATAATACTTAATAGCATCTTCCAAGTTCAGTTCATCATCATTTATGCACAAGTGTCAAGTGAGAATTAGTTCATCTCTTCAGCAACACCATGCGTATTATCAAAAGGACTTCAGTAAGAGCATTATATAGCAAAGCTTGTTAAGTGTTCAATTACTGTATTTTGCATAACATGCCAACTTAATGAGGGTGGCCAAAGTCATGAAAATATATGCTTGAATCTTTGCTTTTAAAGCAAACAGTCCAACCTTTTTTTGAAGTTTAATTGATAAAATATTGGCCTCATATTGTCTTTCATTTTACATGCATAGTCAATTTCCTCATCCAGATTAAAATGTCTAAAATCCTGAACAGTCTTCCTTGGTGAGGTTACTGGTTAGGCAGGCATCCCTAAGGTCAGATGTATTTCAGCAAACACACTAATGAACTTCTAGTATGAGTTCTATTAATTCTAAAAAGAATTACTTAAATATGCAGCATTAAACACTTCTTGCTAACTATGTGGGCATTCAACTTAGCTTTCTCTCCAGGCCCAGTTAAGGAACTGCTAAGTTCTTTTGGGATACACAAACCCAGTTGTTCCAGCAGAGATAAACTCCTATTTTTGTGCACCTAAGGTGGGTGGCAACTGTTCAAAAGCGCTCAGCCCTTGGGGCACCGCTCACTGACATGGCCACATTTTCAGCAGTAACAGGACTCCAGTTGCATCTAACACCTCACTTCTGTTGCAACTCCAGCTTTGTCAGGTAAATTCCTGGAAGCTGAAGTTCCTCAAGATGCAAATAAGCATCAACAGAATTGGAAAAGCAAGCACCTATTAGCCAGTCTGCTGCATCATAAGGCAGCAAAATACTACTGAAATAGGACTAAACTCTTTCAGGTGTCCCCACCCCCCCCACCCCCATAGAGGATAACAGCAGCTTTTTGCTCCACAAGCATTTTTGAGGACTTGGAATCTTTCCATTCAAGAACAGGATCAGGAATGGAAGCATTTCTGCAAATTTCAGATTAGATCATCTGAAAGGCTTTTCAGTGCTACAGAAGATTATATAAAGAACATTCATCCTCTTACTTTGGTCTTAACTTTTTGTAAAAGAGTCAAAATCCAAAGTGAGAAGATCTGAATATTTCCCAAGACATTCCAGAAAACACTGAAACTTTTCAGTGGCAAACTCCTGTTTCTTCTCCCCCCTCCCTTTATTTTTTTTAACCGGAAGTATTGTTAAACACCTATCCTTTCCTATAAACAGTCTCAGTTTCGAGTCAGAGATGTTGCTGCTGTTAAGACAGAACTTAATATGCTGCAAGACGCACGTCTAAAGAGCCTGAAAATTAAGTTTTGTCACCAGGAAAAAACGTTTCTCATCTTTTGCTTTGGAAGCAGCAAAGTCAGATATTTCACTGTCTCCCAGGCTAACAATGCAGAAGGGACACTTACCTCCCTCTCCGAGTAGAAAAAGAGGTCCTCGTGGAGCTCTCCATCTGTCAATGCAATGATGACACTTGCAGTTCTGTAACCTAAATAAACAAACTACTTTAATAAATACAACTCAAGAACATCATGGCACTAAATTAGCACGGAACACATCCTGCTAATGACCTGTTAGCAGGTTTAAAGAACCAGAAGGATGAATATTAAGTGTGATGCCCTCACCTTCTTCAGCCAACCGGTTTTGAGAAGCCTTGAATTTCTGCATTTTTTCCACTAGGTCACCTGTCTACAACACCAGTTTTCTACCATACTCCTTTGAGGCATCACAGTGATTTTTAACCAACAATGCCTCACAACTATTTTAATATTTCAGACCAGCAGATGTCTGTAACCATCAAGAAAAACTTTGCAAAGCATTCCTAGTTATTTCCTGGCTTTATTGGTATGTGTTGAGTTGATATAGCTATCAACTCAAGAAATCCAGAGATCTTCAGCTTGTGATGAAAACCTGAATTAGGATTTAAATAGATTTGGTAGGAAAATGATCTAAAAATCTTATTCATCACTTCTACATAACCTATTTGGCAATACAGTTGAACACTACGTTCTTTCTGTTGCATTGATTATAGCCCCAGCTTTTAGAAGTTTACGTTAGTTTTCAGGAGTGGCCGAATAGAATTCGTTTGCATTTCTGACAATAGATTTGCTACAAATCTGAAGGCGCTCCATAGTTGCATCTTGCATAAACATTGCTAAAGAAAGTAAAAGGTTAAGTATGTGAAGACTTGTGTCTTAAAACCCAGTAAATTATCAATCTTTGTCTTAAATCATCAAGGGGATTTTCCTGCCTCTATGAGCAGCTGTGCCTTTAATGATCTGCTGTTGAAAAGAAAAAAAAAAATCAGAACAAATGCAACTTTTGCTGAGATTGTCTAGTCTGGGTCTATTTGCTTTCTGACACAGGCACAAACTTGCCTTTGGCTTCTGGGTTCAGACACCTGAATCCTGTACCAAGTTCCTGACATCAAGGAACAGGAGACTGAAGCGAGGAAGATATTGTCTGGCAATTCTGAATGCACATCCATCACTCAGTTATTGCAGAACACAGATCTGGATACCCAATTTTCCTGCGCCCACTTAAAAATCCCCAATTCAAACAAAAATATCGTAATTGCACAATAAAAAAAGAAAAATGCTTGACAAGCAACAGGCAACATGCACAGTCATTTATGTTACAGGTGCCAAACTCAAGCATCTAGGCTCTTTCTCTAAGAAACGGAGAGAGGTGGGTACTTCTCATACTAACTTCAGAGCCCCAAATACCCTCTGGAGGTGCCTTTTCCCCCTCCACTGACTACTGTAGGAGCCTGATCACCTACTGTAGGTGGTATAAACCCTCCTCTCATTAAAGCAAGGACAGAAATGCAGAGCCAACATTCAGAGTTGAGGACCCAGTTGTCCACTGCTTCTTGCATATGGTGGCAACCTGTTAACATGCAGTATGCATACAGGAACATAAAAGCATTACCAATGCCAAATGGAACTGTTTTAGCTATATATTTCATTCTATTGCTGTCATGGTTTATGGATCAGTGCCAAATCTGTGCAGACTTACTCACATACTTGGTTTTATTCATGAGTGGCCCAGAAGAATCATTAGGACTGTTTTTGTGCTCAGACATCTGGTCTCTTATCTTTCAGTTTCCAAGTAGTAATGTTTTATTTTTAATTTTGGTTTTCTATTGCAGAAAAATATTTTACATTAATTACAAGGATAGGAAGAACAAACATTTTTGCAGTTGTCTGCACTTCCTACTGGAAGCACTAATTGCTTATTGAAAAACTTGCACATAACAGGATCTCCACACTCTCACATTTCAAGATGAAGAAATGGTCACCTGAGTTCTTAAGCAAAGAGAGCAAGACAGTTATCAAGTATTTTTGAGAACATTAGGCACCTGCCTGTATCTTCAGGCACCTAGAATCATCCTGGCTTATCACCTTCGGCCTGAAACGCAGTCATTCCAGCTTGACCCTTAAAGCTCCACCTGTTCTTTTTCCTCTTCAGGACAAATTACCCCAAACACTATTGAACTCCTGTAAGAACAGGAATCTCCCCTCCCCGCCCTTTCCTGCAGTGTAGCCGAGTTACAAACAGAAATTAAGGATACAAGTCAAGCAGGAAGGAAAAAAACAAAAAACAACAACATTCAATGGATCAAGAGAGTCTCTCACCGTGAACATTTTCATAGTAAATCTGTTCACTTGCCTGAAATTAAATCAGAAGATTATTAGCAATAATAGAATAATAATACTTCATGGGCATCTATACATGCACCAGAAAGAAAAGGTGGCAGAGAGAATGTCATGCTTGCAGCCTGCATCTTATTCAAATGCAAAGTTTCCTTTGAAATTCAGAAGTCCTTCCCTCTCTAATCACTTATGGAAAAAGCAACATAACTTGATTTCTCAGCCATTCCCCCCTCCAAGTAATGCCAGAAATAACGTGGCCTCCTACTAATCTACTGGAAATCACATGCACCCTTCTTGAGAAACCTCTTAAGTCCACTGATAAGTATTTCCCAGCACTTCTAGATTAACTACTATAATTGCCAATAAACCAACTGCAGAGATAGTCTTATGCTTCTGTCTTCCGCTTTATATATACACAAGTGGATTCTGCAAGAGAAGGGCATATGCTTCAGCACACACCAATTCAAAATTAAGCAGTGGGCCAAAGCCGCACCTGCATTTTGAAAATACTAAGAGCAGATTCCGTGTTCTGAATTTAAACTTGACTTCCAGACTTTTCCTGCAAAGTCTAAGTGACCAAATTCTGAGATTTGGTTTTAGCATCTCAGTCAGGTCTCCTCACAGCTTACAGTTTTTCTCTGCATGTTCAAACGCAATTTACTTTCACTAGGCAGACAGTTTGACAGTCCTGCAAAATACATGCGCAGTAGAGAGAGGGTGGAGGGCTGAGGGAGGAGCTCCCTCAGCAGAGGTTGACATGAACTTCTGAGCTTTTAAAAGTTATAGGAGCAAAAGATAGAAGCAATTACTTCAAAGTAGCATGGTTTGCCCACCACAGTGAACGGGTTAGAGCCACGGCTTCAGCCCCCACCCAACTCTAACAAACCCACTACAGCATCCATCCAGCAGGACTCCTAACAGCTTTCCACCCCTTCAAGGTCATGGTTTGATGGGGAATTGCAACGCCAAATCCATCTGCCCTGTCCTAAGCTGAAAGGGCAGCTCTCCGCAAAGCTGAAGGCAAAAAGATGGGGAAGTGGCAGGGTCCAAGGCTCCCTTATCCCAGCTCGAACACTGGATGTGTACACTCCACCTATAATGCTCATTGTTCAGTGTACCTGTTGTACAAAAGGCCGATACCCCCATTTACCTACCAGAGAACTATTAAACAACTTCATTAAACACTGCATGAGAAGCACCCAGAAATGATTTAAAGGCACCATAAATTGATCTAGTTACCCTTTCAAATCCTTCATGCATGTATGTGTCACCTCCTGGAAGGACTTTTTGCAGCTCTTCTAGCCCTTGGCGTATCTGTTCCCTGAAATATGAATGCAGATGCATTATTATATCCAAGATCAAATTTACCAGGAGTTGATACCCAGGTGAGGATATGCATGGCAGAACCAGAGAGAGAGCAAAAAAAACCAATTAACCCAAAGTTCAAATACACTAAGGTAACGTTTGGATAAAAACCTTTGTAAGGATGTGGACAATAAGGCAGATTTTGCTGCTCATCATAACCACACCTTCAGTTCCTGTCCAAACTGACTTGAAGATCAAAGCCTTTCCCATTAGCTCATTATGGTTCCAGGTATCTGGTTTGATCTTTTGGAAACCCAGGCACATTGACAGATCAGTTGTGGGCTAAGTGGGGCAGGCCCCCATGTCGCTCCATTGAGTTGCAGGCACCAAACTCTGGAAGCCAAGTACAGGCCAGAAATCTTTCAAACTGAGATAAAGCCCTCGCAATGTGGGTGGGGTATCTCCAAGCAAACTATGCTATCTTCATGGGAACTGGATAAAGTCCCTGTATGCAGGACCCCACTGACATTGCAGGTCCGAATGCCAGAAGTCGGTTTTGTCCTAGCAATCATTGGAATCAAAGAGTTTAAGCACTGGAGAAAACTACTGTCATTTGCCCTTAAATGTCAGCTGTCAACTAGAGCTTCAAATTTGTTCAGTTTAAACAAATTGAAGCTTGTTGAACTAGTCCTTGAAATGACACAGTTACGCTGACGCCATCAAAAATACGAGTCTTAAGTATGCATTGATCTTTTCACTTCTGGCCCCAGATGGGCTCAAAGAAAAAAGATAAAATAGAAAATTTATCTGTAACTAAACACTAAGAAATTCAAGTTGATTTTGGATCCTTCAGTAAAATTTACAGCTGCCAGACACACATACTTTAACAGCATTAGCCCAGTGGTGCATGCAGAGCAGTGTTGATGGACATTCAGAAACATGACTGAGACAGGATGGAGCTGAAATCCAGAAAGCAAGACCTCATTGCACCTGAACTGGGTGCTCCATTCTTAAAATATGCACATCTCCAAGGCAAAATTTTCAGAATGGGTCTGATTCTTAGAGTTCCTGCATATTTTCATTACTTAAAACAACACCCATTTCAGTGATTATCACATATGCAGTCTCACACTTGCAATGCCAATTGCAATGGTGAGTTAACACTATCCAGTCCACAGAGCAGAGCATTAATCCCCAGAGAGAGGCAACAGGTTTTTGCCAGGGATTACAGCATCAGACATTCAAGAACTCATTCTGTACCTGTGATATTCCAAACCAGGTTGTACTTTGAGCTGTATACTGCAGGCAGGCTAGGGACAGATATTTCCTCCATTAAACTACCCCGACACCCCTCCCTCCAAACCAAAGCTTAATATAAAATCCAGAGCATTTCCTGTGATCACAACTGTTTTTCAAATGTGAACACTAGGATTTTAAAATAGACAGCAAAGGCCTTTAAAATAAGTGACAATCCAGTCTCATAAGATGCAAAGTTTTTTCACAAGGGATTTAAAGCACACTGCAATGATCTTCATGTCCAGATGCTGATACACTGGATGGAGACAAGGGGGAGATGGAAGAGGTTTTGCCACTTCTTCCTTTCCCTGCTAAGGCAGGCCAGCACCAACTAAAGGACTTGAGTGAAGCCCACATCTTATCTGTCAATCCTCCAATAAAACAACCAGCAGCTCTCCAGTCAGCTGGATTTTGACTAATGATGTATCAATACCCTGTTTGTAGTCAACATTTCTAGGACATCCACATAAACATGAAATGCATTTCCACATGGGAAATGCACATAAGTCTTGTAATTTAAAGCCTTGGAGAGGCCACAGATCTTTGCCATGGCACGCATTTGCAGGGTGGGAGACAAATAAGAGGAAGGGAGTCAGGTTTTCCTCTGGCACCCAATTAAATATTGTTAATTCTCCCTTTATACCCAACTGTTGCAGTAAATGGCAAAAGATGTTTAGACTGGCTGGGTTTAATGATATTTGAGGTTGGTATGTGTGTGGACTGCTCTTTAGGAAAGTAGCCAGTTTCCTATTCATTCCTCTATAGTAGCTGCTCTGGTATGCAACTTCATAGACATCCAATATGTAAAACACATGCTGACTTAATACTGTCTTCACATGTGTTACATATATTTTTGCTCCACGTGGCAATGAAGTTAACAGAGGAAGCAATAGCAATTAAAGGACCGTGTCCAGCTCTTCTTGAAGGGGGAGGGGGGAAGTGGGGGGAAAATCAACCTCAGATTTTTTGCAATTCATTTAGGATCTACAGGGGGATGACAGGAACATGCTTCAGAAACATCACAATCAAATTGTCCTAGCCAAAAAATATACACCCTTGCAACCCATTCTAGACACTCTGCTTGCCTATAATAACCTTCAGGTCTCTGAGAAATCATTTCTTCTCTATATCAGGAGTATGGGTATCACTGACTGCCTTTTAGTTTGTTTTTATGGGAAGGGAGTTTTACTTATTTGTCTGGAGCAGAAGCTTCCTAAGGATGTTTCAAAGGCAATGTTAATACATTCTTAGCTTTGGATAGCCAGAGACACTTCTATTTTACCTTTTCATCCCCAGGGCAGGAAGGAATCAACTCCCCAAATCAGCATAAGAGGCACAAATAAAAGAACCCTCAAAAACACAGGATTAAAGATCCAAGTCTGAAAGATCTCCCTAAGCCGTCTCAAAGGATCTGCTTGAATGATAATGAAAATTGGACAGCTAACTCCCTAAACATCTGATGAAAAGCTTCAGCACAAATCTTTTGATTTTGCTTCTCCCCTGGCTAGCTCTTAACCCTCTGTCTCTGGTTTATCTTCTATTACCTTTCATGCTGCCACCTGTACAAAAAAGCCACCTCTAATTAATTGCTCTCCAATTGCTTACTCATCTCTCCCTCTGGTGTGCAAGGACATTTTATCATGTTTAATAAAGTTAAGGCTATAATGATGTAAAATTGAAAATGCTGTGCACTTGTAAAGCAATACTTTCTCTTTATGCAAAGGGGTTGCAATCTCAGATGGATAAGAAAAGGGAACATAACTGTACAATGCTCAAAACACACCACGCTTCAGTCAGTGCAATGAAAGCCTGAAAACCTGTGGAAGAAACTCCCTCACTGAAAGTTGTTGTGTTAAAACCCCAGCTGGCTCTAGACAGACATTTAGAAAACTGAATTTAGAAAGCAGCCCTTGCCTTAAGAGGCTTTGGTGCATTCTAGCAGAACAAGTGTCACATGAAAATGGTCAGGTGATTTAAACAATTAGCCTGAGCATCACAAAGAGGTCACCGTACAGCTCACTGAATTGGGAATCCTTGAGCAAGAAAGACAGAGGAAGCTACAGAAAGAGACAAAAAGCCACTGTGTGCTCTTAAACTTCTTACCTGTCTTCTGTTAACCTCATTAGAATCGTCCCTCTCGTCGAAAAAACAATGAAGGACATCCTCAGCTGCGGGCTGGAGAAGGAGACGCACAAAAATAAATGATTTTGGTGGTCTGCTCACACACAGCTCACTATATGCTTAATACCAAACACTTAAGGTATGTCTTTGGCTGCTCCCAAGATTGTAACTCAACAGGACGAAAGGAGACAAAGCAGCAAATAGAGCTTTGCCCTAGATCTTCCCAGTTGAGCCAAGCCAAGTCCTTCTAGAAAACATAAATACCATTTGCATCATGATCTTGGGACTGCAGAGGCAAGAAAGACTTAAGTGCATCTTGGTATCACCACGGAGATGAAGGAAGGCTGACCATGTTTATCATAACACATTCTACCCACTGACCCAGCAAGTTTTTACCCAATCTGAAGGCATTCAGTGCTGGAAGCTACAGTCTCAGACCTCTCCCTGCAGTCCCAAACTTCTCCCTCCTCATGCTACACAGCAGCCAGCCATCTTAGAAAATGAGGGTTCCCTGCACACAAAAGTATAAATTGGTCCACAGAAGTCAGGCTGGGGGGATGGGAAAAGCCTGATTTGCTCATTTACTCGTATTTCCCCATAACAGAACAACACATTTGAGAAAAATTCAAAAGCAATCAATGAGATGATCCGAGAAAAGGATCGAGAACTCTTACATCAGGTCCCCTGGTGTAAAGCAGGGTGTGCTTCTTGACAGAAACAAAGCCTGTCTCCTAGTTGCTAGCGCACACACCTCATTTGGTTACCTCCAAACCTGCATTTCTTACCTTATGAACTTACGGGCCAAGTGTTCCACAAAATGATATATTTCATTCCAGTGGTGCAGGACACTTCCTGATCTACGGAAACAATTATTGCAGGAGATATTAGCTTAATTGCTGCTGTTGTATAGTTTCCCCAGGCTAATGTATTGTTAGACATCGTTTAGCTAGCCTTTTTTTTTTTTCCTTTAAGTTTACTTAACACTCACTGTCCTTTTCAACTTCTCAATGAAATAGGAAACAGTAAATCACATTTCCTACTTAACTTTGAAAAGCAAGAATAGATAATTTATGCCCCATGCAATTGTTTGAGGCTACACTTCACAATAACATACGGCACTAACATTAGACCTTTAGCACAGCCTTAAACAAATAACCCAGTGTTAGTACAAATCTGTCTCTATATAGTATTTTAGGTGAATTCTACCGACTCACTCACCATACCATTGTGCAGAGCTTTCAGCTCAAGTGCATTTTGGGAATAAAGTACAGTTGGAAGGAAGAACAGATACTTAAGCCTTTCTAGCATATCCACTGTGCTAGCATTTATGAAAAGTAAAATACCTTTGATCCACATCTCAGCCCTTCTGGTTCATTCTATCACACCTCAATTAAAGACAAAACAGATTGGACTATAATTTTGTGCCTTCAGGAAAATCAGCCAGGTATTTTAAAGGAATGGGATTATTCTTCTTCACGTTGTAAGAACAAGGGAAAAAATTAGGTTAATCCAAAATCTTTCAGCACTAAATGAGTCTTCTGGCACAAACATTTATATAAACATTGGCATATTAATATTGGAAAAAGAGTAGGAAAATGCCATCACTTATTTCAATTCACTGACTACAATTAAAAATACTTATTAGGGGAAATAATCCCAGCTTTAACAGAAGCATTAATTATCAGCAGCCTGAGGCTGGCAAGAAGAACGGTTGAAATTATATATTTTTTTCATTTCACAAAAAAAGGAGAGGTAGCTGACATCACTGCTCTGCCTTAGATCTTAGAGCCCAAATGAAGAGCTATGAATAGATTCACCCAGATATTACAGTACCAGTACGCTCTGTGTGACTTCCTCAAAGCACAGCAAGCAGGCAAACCACATTGTACAGGTTACTCGGAAATTTCCTGCCCTGTTCCCCCTATGCCTGGTTTTTATTTACAGCCATTCAGTAAAAGTCTGGGCCTTATCTGCTTGTTCCACGATACCATAAGCTATTCCTTCTCTACATGGCCCCATATGCCCCCAGGCAGCCTTAGACAGGGACATGCGACAAGAAACCTCACACAGGTACATAAATATACAGCTCATCTGGCAAAACAGCAAATATACCACTGGTTCACTTTGCACAAATGACCTGATACCAGCTGCACCTATTTATGTGAGTCCGCAATTTAAACAGAACCTTATACACACCTCACTTTTGTCCGTGATCATAACTAACAGATTACAGAGACCTAACCACAAGCAAATGCTAGTAGCTCTAAATTATTTCTTGGCTCTTAAGCATGCAGAGAGCCAATCTTCTCAACAGACCAGGACTCTAATTCTTGGTCTCCCTGCAAATAGGTATTGGGGAGTGCCAAAGAAACACCGCTAGCAAGGGCCTTGAGAAACTGATCAAATCTTGCAGGCAGCAGGGAAAATTGCTGTCTAACAGGAGGATGACGCACAACAGGATTTGCCCTCAAAAACAAAAAACTTACCCCAACTGTATATTCAAACTACACTAAGTTATACCCACCTTTGCTTGGCATGAACTGTCAGTACTTAAACCCAAACACACCATATACCCCCCACAGAACACAACCATGAATATTTTTGCAGGAACCTATTCCTTCAGATTTGTGGAGGTTTGTCACTCCACCGTAAGTATGTTTTAATAGCAAGGCTGGCATCTCTGGCAGTATTCTTTCAGATATTCCAAAGGCTTCCTTAGCAACATGGGAGCTTTCTCATACATTTCTAGTGGGCTAAGCATCCAACAGAACAGAGATGCACACGTGGAATCTTCCCCCGCACCCCAAGGCGGGGTTGCAACAATATCTAGAAAACACAAAGCCAAAACTTTGTTAACCATAAAACAGACAGTGCTACCTCCTTCAGCAAGATCTATACTGGCTTTCGACCATGCATCAGTCTCTTCCTGAAAAAAGTATGCCTCTTTCAAGTTCCATGTAGCTTCTGAACCATCTGGTAGCAGACACTACTGAAGCTGGGTCAGGTTTCACAAAAGCATGTACTAACCAACCTTCTCCTAACTATCAGAAATGAAGACTATACTGTATTTCATGTTAAGTGAAAGCTCAGCTCTCAGCTTCCACCAATACAGAAGCTCTATCCAGCCCTCACTGAGAACAGGACACTGCCCTAGAAGCTGCACTGGCCAAAAAAAAAAAAAAAGTGTGCTTATTCCTTCCCCTCTATTACAATCCTCTGAACAAAAGTTGATTGTCACTTTAAAAATTATTATTACAGCAAGGCAGCTGAGAATGAGAACCAGCCACAGAGCACATATGGTATGTAGGTCGTCATATAAAACTCTCATTTTCCATGGCTTTGAGAAGCCATGCATTTTTTGAAAGCAGCATTTGCCAGAACTAAGCTTAAAAACCAATAGCTTAGTTCAGTGATGTGCCAGTCAATAGCACATTAAGTGTTTGCTTTTGCAACTGTTCTTCTGCTGGTCTTAAGCAGTTTGAGCCATTTTCTCAGCTACACAGTGTCTTTTAATTTTCCACGCAAGTATGGTTGCAGATCCTGCTGCCCCCCCTTCCCTTCATCCTTGCTCTGTTCTCCCAACAGGACCCTCTTAGCCCCTCTGGAACAAAACTCTAAACATCTAAAGTTACAGTTCTTTTCCATAAAACCTTCCCACACATCTATTCACACAAAAGAGAGGAACAACTCAAAGTTCAAGCACAGCAGAATGTTAAACCTCTATTTTAAGAAAACTTCTTACCATTGCTATTATCATAAAAACAAACCCACTCTAGCCCACAAAAAAAGCCAGTTTCTGCTTTTAGTTACAGATGCACTGGTGTGGAGTAATTGTATTAGACTACAATCAATTTACTCTTCATCCGTGCCAGAGCAAGATAAAAACATGGTTGCAAATTGAAGGCTCACATCTTTCCTGACAGTGCAGTATTCCTCCTAGCACAGCAAGCTTTCCATCTTTAAGTAGAGAGCTGTGTATTTGCAGTTATTTGCTCCACCAAGTCAAGCCCAGGTCTCAGTGGCTATAGATGCACAGGTGTGCATTGAGAAGGGAGATACTCTTAATACATACATGTCTTCTGAAACAAACTTCCAGACTTCTTACAATCTTCACTGGGCAAAAAAATCCCTGGACAAAAGCAAAATAAACCTTCTTGCAATCAGAGGGGTTACAGACACAGTGACAGCCTGCAGTGTTCACCTCCACAGCTTTCAGCTGTGTTATCAGAAAACCCTGCAGTAAAAGACTATTGTCACTTGTAGAGCCTCTTACAAGAAAGGCCAGGAGCTCTGAATAGGAGAAATGTATCTAAAGCCTAAGAAAATAAAAGCCACTTTAAACTTGTATCTCTTTGTATTGTCAAAGTGAAACAAAATTATTAGCAAGCCAGCACTATGCAACCCAGTGGCTGACACTATACATTTGCAATTTAACTAAAGGCTCACACTGAAGATTGCAAGTTCTCTTTCTGGAGAAAAGCCCAATACATGGAAATTAAGAATAAATAAACCATTATGCCTTTAACAAGAGAACGATGCATTCTGTGGTCAAACGTGCTGGCATTTTGTATATCTAAACTAAATCCAAGGGAGAAAGAGAAACTCCACACGGCTCAGAATTTCTGGACTCAGAGAGCCTGGCTCTGGCTAAGTCCTACCCTTCAGCAGGTGCTTCTCTTCTACTCACTGCAATGGGATACACCATAACCCAGAGCTGTAGCAACTCAAACCTGCTTACAGTTTGGCTTTATATTACACTGCCCTCCTAACTTCAGGACTAAGGCAGCTCCCACTCCCCCATCCCCCTTTCACCAAGTAGTTTACTTTGCATTTGCCACAGGCTAAGTGCACATAGACAAGTCTTGATCAGCAATGATTTCACATACTAAATTAACCCATTGCAATGTGCGTCCACATTCCTACAGCAGACTCATGTCTGAATTATATTTTTTCAGGCAACAGGCAAAAAGACACAAGAAAGTGCAAATTTCTCCACGCTATCCTGCTAACACACCTCAACTCTGATACTAAAACAGGAAGTAAAACATCCTAAGCCTCCATATCCTTGCAACCCTGTCAGCCCAACAAAATGCACACCACTGCTCTCGATTCAGGCCTGTGATTCCAGAAAGATGATCAAGTAATCATTGACTAGCTCGGAGCCTAGGTCAATGAAGATCAAAGATGAATTTGAATTTATTTCCTCAGACACTAGATTTTTACCAGGCACCAACTAAAGACTTATTTCTTCAGATTAGAATAGCTAGAATATTCTCCAGCTCCGTAACAGTCCTGTGGTCAGCTCTCCTGGAGCATTCATCACCCCAGGGGAAAAGGCACTATCACAGGAAGCAGTTCATACAGGTCAGTCTCCCTGCCTGGTGATGAAAAGTATTTCTTGTCTGCTTTGCATCCTACCGTGTCCCCTAACTCTCCTACTCTTTATATGGGTGTAAATCAGGACTTAACCCTGCTTAAATCATGGTACCTACAGCTACTAAAACCAGACTCGAAGAAAGAAATATCAGGGTCTGTATAGCAAGAGTTTCATTCAGTACAATTGGTTAAAAATATATCAGCTGACTGGCTGAATAATGAAGGGATCACAGGAAACAGCTTGGATTACTTGCTTTTCTTTGACAAAGATCTTTTAGAGCCAACTTTTCATTCATGCATGTACAGTTTCTTGCATGTTTTCCACACGTGGGTATAAAATGCTCACACAACAAGCAGGAGCATAGGAAATACAGCCTTTGACGTATATAGAATACAGCTAAAGATTACAGAAAAGATTTGTTGTTCATTGTTTCCTACCTGCAAATCAATTCTTCTAGGAGCTGCCACTATCAAATGTTCAGCTAACTCTGCTGGTACTTGGACACTACAGCACCAGACACAATGTCAGTTGGGTGGGTTGGTCGTAATCTTCATTAACCACGAGTGATATTTGAGAATAAATGGACAATGTCAGCAAAAAAAAATATGTACCTTATGCTTATGAACATCATCTCACTGCTTCCTCACTACCCCATCTTAATGAAGACCTATTGTCTTATCTCACACCCAAGCTATAAATTTTTGGCACCATCTTTTGCCATACATTTTGATAGCATTCAGTCTATAGGAGTCTAAGTCCATAACTAAAACCTCTGAACACCGCAGCAATGCAAGCTGTAATACAAAAGGATATACTATCTAGGACCAGCTGTCTCAACAAGTCACCCAAACACACTGCAAGCCTTCCTCATCTCCCACAACACTGAGCTCCTCTTGGTTTGACCACCACTTTGAGAGATGCTCAACATCCTGTAAGTAGTATGCAGGATCTAGTCCTAAGCAGTAAATACCACATTCACAATTGTGCTTTAAATAACACATCTTTACTTGTAAAACCCTTTTTTGCAAAGAAAGCCCAAGGAAGACCAATTAATCCAGTCTTAATTCACATGAATATAATTTTGCTGTCTTCAGCGAACCTGCAGTCAGGCAAATCTGAATCTCAGGTTAGCTGCTTGCCTCCAAACACTGTATTTTCATCCCTTCAAGCTAGCTGTGTGTCAAGCAATGATTCTGAAGATACCTTGCAAACCTTAGTTTCCTCCAGAATTGGAGACTGCACTGACAATAGCACGATAACTTCATTTTTGCTTGGAGAGTGGTTGGCCCATCTTGAACTGCAGTTGTCTGGGGTGTTTTTGTACCACTTTTGAAACATGCTTTTGCTAGTCGGAGGTCCAACAGTCACAGCATGGGAGACCTTCAAACAGGCTTTTGCCAAGTCCCTGTTGCTACCTAAGTGGTATGAGAACTCCTCTTGGAAGTGATAAAGGACATGCAAGTGCATGCATAGAGGTTAAGGATGCTACTGTAACCTAGCAAGCGTACCTGCTGTATTTCAAGCTTCTGTTCAGTTTGTTACATGCACACCATGGCTGCAAGATGTAAGAGGAAAACAGCAGGATTGTTTCTGAATGACTGAATTCCCTTCTCACAACCATGAAGAAGGAGAGATTTGCTTCAGGTCCTCAGAGCATGCCATCTGCAGCATCATGTCTCCAGCTGTATGCAGACAGCCTGAGGAAACCTGGTTTCCCTTCAGCAGTTCACACAGCATGTTTGCAGGAGTCAAAGGAGAATGCTGCAGGGAGATAGAGAATCACTTCATGAGAAAAGCCTGTGACACTTATTTTTCCCTTGATGGGTTTCATGTTAACTTTGAAGGGGCTTTTTGTGTCTAGAAATATGCTTGAAGAGCCAGTGTTTTGATGAAGATTGTGTACAGCATAGCAGCTGGAACATGTTGTAAGAGCAGCACAGATACAAGGTGCTAAATGGACTTAAGTAGTCACTAAATCTAACCAGGCATTAAGGCAAAAGGGTCAGTAGAGGGCTCCAGCACTGGTGGCTTCCAGAGCTGTGTTTATTGTTTCAGTATTACTTCTGTGATCCCTGAAAGTAGGTTGCTCAATATTTTCATGGCTTTCTTCCACCACTGAAATTAACATCTCAGGTTTCAGACTGAAAATCCTTTCTGCCTTTGTGTCCTTTATCACCAAGGCTTTAATGATTTTTAGAGCTAATTCAGTTAAAAGCAGCAAGATGAGCCCTGAATCCGTTACTATCATTTTCTAGTTTGCCTGAAGGCCTCCATAGGCATCTTATCCCTCTTGTGTTCAGGGCTTCTTCACCAGCATGCATGAAGGCAACAAGTGAAGGTAGGAATGCCAGGATGAATAAGACCCAAGTTTTGCATAACTCTGGCTTAGCAGCAGAGGAGTGAAAGACAGTTTTAAAGAAAGAGTAGCCATGGAAAACCTACTCCACTATAATAAGCCTCTCAGCCTGCTCAAAGGCTAAGTAGACAATCAGGTCCAAAGCATGTCCAACATGTGAGTAGCTAAACACTATGACATTCCTCCAAACTCCACCGGAGGCAAAGGACATTTTTATATCAATGAACTTTATATCCGACCCTGTTTATTTCCGCACCAGAAAAATGCCAGAAATAGCGATCCTGCAACTGTTAAAAAGAAGGGTTTATTGTTGGATACCTTGATACACACACTGAGGTAACCTGCCTACTGTGAAGTTCGGCCCAAACGCCACATTTCCACCGAAATTCACAATTCCTTGAGCAAGCCTAAAAAGTTACGCCTTTCAGGAGGAGGACAGGATGGGGTGGGGGGAAGGCTGTTAAAATGACATTAGCTCAAACACATAACAGAGTATATCTATCAGATTTGGAAAACTCTTCAATTCTGCTTCAACTTTCAGTTGTCAAAGTTTTCTGCAGTACAAATGATGGTTCATTTTCCCCCTTACCTAGCATAAAAGCAAATATTCCAACTAACAACAGAATATCCAAAGCAACAAGATGCATTAGATAGGATGATCTTTCCACTGAATGAAGTAAAATGAAAATAAAAACCCCTCTCCCCTGGAGTAAGGGCAATAAGCTTACTGAAATATCCACTGTATTTATCTTTCTTTTTTACCCAGTATTCTGTAATAGTGTGTTATGTAATTCAAAGTCTTTTAGACTAACAGAATGTGGGAGCTACTGCAAAACACTCACGAGGATGAGTTAGAAAGCTTTATCTGCAAGCAATCTTGACAACTTTAAAATACTTTCCATTAAATTTATGGCTAATAATGTCAATATCATGAGAGAATATGCTCTGGCATGCACATTCTCTAGTATTTCCAATTTTTTTTGTTGTTGTTAAAAATAACTATTTTAAATTAAGGAAATTGGGGCAGGCATTTTAGCTAATACTTATTACACTTTTAACTAAGTTATTTTATTGCTTCAATATGAAGCTCTCCAAAACTCAGCACATCTCAGTTTCATACTGTTCAGAGTACAATCTGAAGGCCTTTAAATAGACAAAGTTACCAGTGCCAAGATCATGACACTATCAGAATAGTGATGAATAAAATGAGTAGGAAGTTCTCTCCAGCGTAAACAGTTAAGCAGTCAAAATATGCATTTAATTAGCTGGAAACAAAGAAAGTGTGATTCAGAGTAGAGAAAATAAAATTCACTTTAAATAAAGCACTCCAGCTATTTTCCATCACAATGACAAAAATCAGACTCTTTCAAACTGACTAGCTGCCTTAGGAGACCTGTCTTTATCTGCAAGTTGCTTGCACTAGAACATTTAGAGCTAACAGAGAAACGATACAGAAGTAGTTCTCCAGGCAGGCTAGTATTTCCTCTGAGTTTTCAGCTACAAAATTAGTGCCTGCAATAATAACTCTCCAAACCTTGCTTTTCTGAGTTCCTCAACCTTCACAGTTCATAGGGATATCAGAGGTATGTGCTGCTCTTCTCCCAACCACCGTTTTAAGAAACTACAGGATCAAGTACACATTAAAACATCCATACCAGCCACAGCAAAATTGATAACAACTTGATTTACAGAACACAATGGGATTATATATTAGACTCACCAAAGAAGCTACCACAACAAAAATAAAACCAGAACAGTAAGGACTTTTGCAGGTCCCTTGGGGACCCAGCAACTTCTACAAAATCAAAATCCAAAGAAAATCTCTTCAGTGTCAGTGCATGCCATTCCAGTTCATGCCTTGGAAAGATTTCTCTGAAAAAGAACAAAGTAGAACTGACTTACTTGTCTAGAATGAAATACAAATCAAATCCTCCATAACAGGCAGGACCACCATTCTCTCTCTTTCCACCTTGTCCATCACAGGCTAGCAAAAATGTTGCTAAGAAGAAACATTTGAAGCCAAATCTCAAGATTCTTTCCTTTGCAATGGCCATTATATCCAGAAAGGAGGAGAAAAAAACCTCTTCTTCCAAGGCTCCTTTATTTCACAGACTTCTCCACAAAAGCCATTCAATGACCTTTAAGTATATACACATATATTTTACTCCTTAAAACTCCACTTGCAACAGCTGTCCTCAGAAATTGCAAGACTTTCCCCCTGTTTCCCTTGCACTTCTGTTTCTTGGTTTCAGATTTCAAGATGCACAATACTGTATTCCACTTTTTTTTTTTTTTAAAGGGACTTGACCCTGTCTCACTTACAGCTCTCTGAAAACAGCACCATTGTTTTGCAACAGAACGAGCAGCCTCCTAACAAATCTTTCTTTGTCCCAGACTTAAGAAAACATGGGGAGGGCTTAGATTTTCTTCCCCTTAATTATTATTGTTATTATTAAGGATGGTAGGTTTTATTTTTCCTTGGGAAAAAAGCTCAGAGAATGCCACCTTGTGGTGAAAACTCAGGCTGACTGAAGTGTCTTGAAAGACATTAATTACATCACTTGTGCTCTGAGCATACTAAGCATGTACTACAGCAGCTTTGGGTACGAACAGATAAGCAGCTAGCTTACGGGAGTTACACAGCATTACGCAGAGACAGCTTTGTTTTCCACACAGACCATTACCTGATCTTTAGCCTTAGAGACCAATATAAACCTGGAGTAGCTTAGCAGCATTTACCAAAACTAGTCTACATCCCAGTAAAAATGAGCCATGCCAGCTTCACACCCTCATATTTTCCTCATCCTGAGGAAATACTAAACCATTTTTACCAAGCATTGCCAGCACCGACGAGGCAGACTTCTCCCTCTAACTATCCTTAGAGGGCTCACTTCAGCCACCAAAGTTTAAACCCTCCCTCTTCCCCAAGAGCTAGCCAGGAAACTTAGCTTCAGCCTCACTCACATTTTCTGTCTCCCTCCATAAACAGCACCACAAGCACCAAAATTCACAAGCACAAGAAAGCTAACCAAAAGAGGAAAACATTTCCAAGACAGAGGAGCCCCCACACTAAAGGCCCTATCAGCCCTTAGGGCAGACAGCAGCTAAATCAGAGGTCCAAAGGACAAGGCTTCCTACTCTTCCCTCCCAAATCCTCTCAGGCTGCAGCAACACAGCTGTTCTCTGAGTGCTAATTACTGTTTAGCTGAGCAGCTTCAGGTGTTGGCACTAAGCACCAAGGGACCTGGGCAGATTTTGGACAGGGGAGTGGGAGTGCACCGGAGTCAGGCTTTCAAGCTGTTCTTTGTTGCTTAAAGAGTTAAATTTGTCTTTTAAAAGAATTCTTAGCAAAAGTTGATAATCTGAGGAAAAAATAGGAAAAGCAGCAGGATAGGTTTCATGGGAAAATGACAAACAGCATGACAGCAGACTTGACAGAAGTGGAAACACCTGGAATACAAGTGAGTCAGGCACCTTGCTGCATCAATGATTAAAACTTTGGGAGCATTCTCTCCCCTGCACCTGGTTATGCTCATCAAGTACACCAGCTCCATTACCTCTGGTGTGAATAACATGGAGATGTGGGCAAATGCCAGGTACCTCCCCGGTCCTACTGTTAAATGCTGGTCAGAGCTGAGAGAAGTAGAGATCCCTTAGAAGTCAAAGCATCTCAAGGGTTAGTCAGGGGCAGAACCAGGTGTTTTGTAGATGGATATTTTCAGCTTCCACACCTAAATTCAAGAAGTTGGGAGTGTGCATGTGAGTTTCACTTCCTCTCTGAGTCTGAAGGAAGAATAGTAACAGGGCTTGTTGCTGTACAGGTAAAGATCTATGTTAGGTTATGAGACTTCCTATGGCAGGCAGGAATGAGACTCTGGGAAATGTTTGTAAGAGCCTTTTACTGAGGCAGCTGCAAGGCTGCCCAAGCTGCAGGCTAGCACCTGCACCAGCCCTGGGTGGGCAAGATGGGAGGGGAGGAGCTCCTTTTTGGGTAGTGCTGAAAAAAGAGGTGGAGGAGCTATTTGTTGGCTTGTATCTCTAATTGATTAGGTTGCTTAGGTCCTGTGTGGTGATGCTGCTAGAGGGTACAATAGCATAGAGCTATGGTTCCTGCAGCCAGAATGCGTATGCTAGTTAAACAGAAAAGGTTTGGGATTTTAAAGTCTTATGTGGATGATCTTGAGTAGACATAAATGTTTATGGCTGTTAGGCTTGTACTACAAAAATTGTTGGAATACACAAAAAGAGCTTAATGCATGTGTTTGGGTACTGTATTGTACTAAGAAAGGGATGAGGCTGATTCATGATTTTTGCTCTTTTAAAAGAAAGTGAGCTGAATGCAGGACACAAAAATATCTCTAAATAGGAGGGATGTAAGAAAAATTCTCTCTCTGGGGACTAATGTGCTGTTTTTGAGCAACTTTAGAAAAATACTTAGGGCTTGATTCTGATGTGAGCTACAGCTAGGGCAGTGTTACTGCAGTCAGAAAAAGTATCTTGTTTTCACCAACTTATGATCTCTGTCTGCCTAAAGATTAAAAGCAGACCAAGAACCTTTTTCATCTGACTGGCCCTGAGATGAACAAATATGGAGAATTAAAAAAAAAAAAATACTGTACTCAGGGAAATAACTTTGGCCAGAATCTAGCAGAGGGAAAGAAAGGGGGGGGGGGTGGAAGAGGAGATCAGATTCCCTGTGTAGCTGTGGATTCAGGCTGACAGAAGGCCCAGTAAAGCTTGGGAAAAAGCCAATGAATGAGGCATCAGAGGAAGCTTAGAGCATTCGGAGATGGAGGGAACTGCTGAGAAAATGAAATACTGTGCTTTGTGCTGTAGCTTTGATTTTCTTCTGGGCTAGTCCTTTCCTATATGTCCGTCTTAAGAATACATCTATCTGTTTATGGTCTGGTAATAGTGGCAAAATGAACACGATGCTCTGAGAAAAGCAGCTCCTTCATAGGCAGCCCATGTGAGAGACAGGAAGGAGAGTGGAAATTCCTGTCTCTGTCCCTCGCTTGCTAAAAATATTAGAAAGAAAAATATTATGAAGAATGTAGCTCTGTATGGAAGACAATAATTTTTGGAGAGCATGTGTGTTGTATTCTGTACGAAAGAGATAAGGAAAGTGTCTTAACTGCATGCAGTAGTTAAAGAGTTAATTAAGCTCCAACTAGTACCCCTGGTGTAGGAATAGAATTTGCATATTGTTAATGATGGGGAAAGTGCTAAATAGCATCTGCAGATTTCCTTGTTTTATCATCTACTATCCTGTACATATCTGGAGGACCTTTCCTAAAAATCACAGCTGGGAAGAAGTTGGTTCTGTCAGTTTGTGGTCACAGCAGTGTTGCTGATAGATGACAGCATTGTGTGGGTTTTGTGAGCACTCGCTTGTTTTGGGGGTTTCCTGGCAGCTGGGGAGGTGGGCAGGTTTTGGTTTGCTTTGGCTCACAAATGTCTGACCTGTAAGGTAGATAACGGTTTATGTCAAGATCTCACAATCCCATTCCTCAGTTTTCAGGGCACTTTGGAAAGATGCAGCTGTTTTGCACAGATAGATGAAATCTAATGAACTGCCAGCACTGATTACTAATATTATTATCGCAAATATATCAGCATTGTAACTTCCCTATGTTCAGTGTAGATGTGTCCTTAAATTCACTGGCCATACATGCAGGTTATGTAAATCAACATAGCTCTTTTAACTTCAGTAGAGCTATATTGTTTTATCTCCCTTGAGGATAGTGGACTATTCTGCGTAATGAGTGGTGCCCCCTTTACATTTAAACTGTATTTCCAGTAAAATGCAATTCAAGGCTGACACCCAGTGGCCAAGAGGCTTTTTCTTCTCTGGGATGCTCTAATTTTTCAATGGGATCAATAACTCCTTTATCTCTTGCTTTTATCTGACTTTGCCTTTCTTTGATTTTGATTGTCTCTGCTGTAATGTGCAAGGATGTATTGCAATATTTTCCTCGTGATTAGAGTTTTTTCCATTGGCCCTTTAACAAGGGCTACTAGTTCATGGCATGTATATGCAACTTCTTCCTGGAGAAGAATGTTAGGCTGAGTATAGAAAAGGAAAATATATGCCCTGTGATGTATTAAAATCAAATAAAGCATTAGAAAACACAGTGTAGGGAATAATTCTGCCATGATCTAAGAAGGCCATATGGTGTTCCTTTCCAAGTCTTGTTTTTATTTCTAGCCAAACCTAGCTAGGAGCGGTGGGGGCAGTCAAGTGAGTTGTAGTCCCCTTTCATTAATGCTGTATAGTATAGGCTTATATAATAAGGCTATGCAGATCTCAACTCCCTTCCCTCAGCAGTGTTGCATGTATATTCCTTTTGTTTCCCTTTGCTTCAACCATTTCCAAGCAATTTGCCAGCACTAGGGCATTCTTGCAATGCCTCTGCAATTGATTTTAATGTTCACGTTATAGTCGGACAAGATTCAGGCCAGTTTACTCAAAGGGGCTTCTATGATTACAGGTGTCTCTTCTTGCATAATCAAATTTACACAAAAAAGACCAGCCTGGTTCCCACTGATCCCAGATTTGGACCAAATGGTGAGGAAGGCATTAGGGGCTCCTGGCTTTTAGCATTTTTGAATATCAGGTGGCTGAAGCAACCTCCCTTCTCAAAATCAAAGCACTCAATTAAAAGCATCTTCTGAGAGCTTGAGCTTCAAATTTTTGAATGCTCTAATGAGCAAGTCCGAACGACAACACAGGTGTCCTGATTCTCAGTCCTCTGTGACTCAAGAATGCAAACTGAGTATTCTCCTTATGAGTCTGCTCAATGTGATCAGATACTTAACATGGCAGTAATTAACCCTCTGGGAAGATTGTTAAGAGTGCATGCACCCTGAAAAAATGGAGTCTAAATACTGTGCTCTCGCTTACCTAGAACCATGCATCTAACTTTGGTTTGAGCAAGGGAATATGCAAGCAGCACTGACAGAGCACTGCCTATTTAAATGGGTATTAGGTTCTTGTGCAGTTTGATTTCCACAGGCCTTAAGGCAAAAGGGTAAGCCCAGATGCCCAGCAGGAGGGAGCAAAGCTGCAGAGAATAAAAGATTCAGATCTACTGACTTCATTTCGCATAATTCTAACGAGATTTAAAAATAAGTCCTACTGCATTGTTGGATTTTCAGTGTCTGACTCATTCATTTCAAACTGCTGTAAATATGGAGAATGCAACCATCGTGTTAAGAATTGTTACTTCAGATGTATTCGCTCATGCTCCAAAGGCCATACGTCCTTTGCAGGAAGGACTGCCCCTTCCTCTCTGTCTTGACAGTGCCCAGGGCAATGGTGTCTAATGTCTCACCATGTTATCAACATAAGCACAGGAGGTGCCTAAATCTAGCATATAGCACAAAGGGCAGGAGACATGTCCCATTCCTGACTGTCTTGCACAGTGTTGTTCTGAGACACGTGCACCGCTTCTGCAATATTCAGGTTCTCAGTGTGGCTGTTTTCTCCTTTGGGGAAATTTTGTTGTTGCCTGTCTTCCTGCGTAGGAGGAGGAGCAGGAAAATTAAGATGTCTTTATATCATTTCACTCCTGAAACCGGACGTCTAGAAGGAATTTGGCACAAGATTTTAAAGGCGTTTCTGAATTTTGAGCTGTTCTTGTTAAGTCACAAAAATCAGTCCAACATATAATCTCTTGGCCCATCTTTCTAACCTATATCCAGTATGGAGCTTTACCTCTTCCTATAAGCTCCATCAAGACTTGTCTGTGAGGTTCAGGAGTCTAATCTTTTCTGAGTGTTCAGCCACTGCATCTCTTATGGCTTTCAATGGCAGTATATTAGAGAGCTTGCTAAGCAGTAAAATTAGTTATTGATACAGAAATGTCATTTTGGAGCAATTTTCCTGTAATGTGTTTCCATGGGAACAGGTTTGATGACACAAAAATGACAGTGAAGATTTGGCAGAATTGGGTGAGTAGCGGAGGAAGGAAAAAAGGGCAGGGAGGGATATTTTAATAACGTATGATAACCTGACTAGCAGATTTTGCTTAAGGTGTTTCCTCCATATGAATCAGCTTTGAACAGTCATCAGACAGATGAAGTAACAAAGGCTGAGGTACGGATTCATTTTTTCCTTCATCCTCCATACAAAAAGGGTCAAGCAGAATTCAGCAGTTCTCTGTTAGTGTTGCAACACTTCTGATCAAGATAAATGGATGTTAAAATGTTGAATACATGTGGTGCAGAAATTCATAGAAACATATAAACCATGGTTATAAGCAACTACCTGACTTGTTGAACTCTGTAACAATCTGTAATCAATCCCTGGAAGCCTGTATTACATATTAGCCATAAGCTATTTTTAAATTGCATGTTATTAGGACTGCTTATGTTAATAGATAAAAGGTGGGCTTTTTGATCAAGAATGGTTTTTGTGTTTCAACACGCAATTCTCAGCCAACATGTTTCATGAAGAAATGCTATTTGCTATAGATGTTGACAAGAAATGGTCTTATGAAGTTGAAAATGAGGCTGATGTTTTCTGGGATCTTTAAAGAGGAGCTAAGTTTTCCCTCTTGCAGTGATGGATTGACTGTCTGCTTGTTTTCAAGTCTAAGGATTTATTTTGAATCGGAGCTCTCAAAGGAATGAAGCTCACTTCTAAGCTGCTGGAACTATGCACTTTTCTTGTGAAAACTGAAGCAAGGTATTCATAAAGCAACTAAAGTGCCTTTCTGGATCCTTGCCGTGCTGTAGTCAAAAATTGCATGGGAAGAGTATGTTCCAGAATAAATGTTAATTATGACTATGGTCACATTATGATTTTATGTTCACTGTCTGGTAGACAGTCTCCCACCATTTCCCTTACTGCTAAATTGCATAGCCTAGAAACACAAATCTATCATCAGACATATGCTGTATCAAACCATAGGAATGTCTGTCTTGAACCATAGCTTCTGCGTCTGAGCAAAGGATAGTACTCAAAAAGAAAGCTCAAACTAATAGTGCAGAATTGGGAAGAACTGATTTGAATCAGTACCCACCTCTGAAGAAAGCCCATTGAGAACAACCTTAATTTTATAGCCCACTGTCAGTCATAATTACTGCTTGGACCAAGCTAAGGTTAGGTCTAATCCAACAGTTGCTAGACCCTGGTTTCTACGGGCATGTAAGGGTCTACTAAAAATGATTGTGAATAAAAAGACAAATTGTTGGTAATAAACTTGTCTCATATTTCCATATGAAGCCAGATTTCCTGTTCAAGACCTTCACAGGCCTTTGCAGAAATACTGTGCGCAGGAATGGTCACAAGAAAACAGAAGGAAAGCTGCCCAGACAATTTACACCATGGCAGTCTCTTCCTACCTCCTTATAGTGTTAAACCAGCTCCATTAGATTTCAGTGTCAGATTGTCAAATTGATTTAATTAAAATCAATGTCAGCAGAACAGGAAAGGAAGTAAAACTCACTGCTATTTTTTCTAATGAGCTAAGTTATATAGTAACCAGAGTACTGGGACAGTTAACTTCAGTTTATTCACGGTAATGTGGCAGTTTGCATTTTAAATGAAATGCAAAAATTTGTTTACCCTTGAGTATTATTCTGTCTGTATGCTGAGCAAGAGCAGAAGAGAAGCAAGTTTAATGGAAAACGCTTGCCATCCTGCCGCCATGGAGCTGTTACGCTAATACAAAATCACTGCATGTATTAGCAGAGAATGACTCTGAGATCCATGTTTACAGGCTTGAATTAATAAGAATGCCATCTCATAAACAATATGGGAAAATAGATACATAGAAGAAAAAAAAAGTTAAACATGACATATGGTCTTCCACTTACCTCACTTGCAAAAGCTGGATTCACAAAAATAACAAGGAAGACAAGAGGCAGAATCTGTAAAGTAGAATGGAAAAGATTAAAAGCAATTTCTATGCACCCTGGAGATCTTTTAGCTGCCAAATGCAAGTAGGTTTGCAAGGCCGTAAGCATGTCCTTAGTTTTTCTACTTTTCCATAAACACAGCTCTACGAAGCATGATCTTTATCGTTTCCTTCTAAGGACGCCTACAGTAAAAGTGCTTTTAGAAAGCTCATTCTAATTAGCTAAAATGAATACTGACACGGTTGTGCTCTAAAGTCCCACATATTCTAAGCAAATCCCACACCAGCTCTCATTATGGCTTTATTCCTGTTACAGTTTAAAATGAGTAAAGGCTTTAGGAGCTTGCATGAAACTTAACTAAAATAGTGTCCAACAGGATGGAGTTACCACCTTGGGGAAAAAAAGGCCTCTTTTTCTGACTCTGTTTTCGCATCTCTTGCCCTTTCTTCACCATTCGATTTGATGGGAGCCAGGGATAGCCAGTGCCTCACCAAACTGGAGCTAAAGGTACTATAGTAAGAACCATTTGATAGAAGTTTGAGGTTGTTAAAATACTTACAAATGTCTCTATTCTGTCTCTAAGTAAGACTCACTGACAAACATGCAAAATCTTCAAGAAAGATTCGTAAGTCTTGAATTGACCTTATATACTTTTCTTGGGTAGGTACAGCTTTAAACCAAAGTACCCAGGTAAAATACTTACTTTTCTCATTAGAAATACATGTGAAATAGAGCAAGCAAAATATATATATATTTTTTTATGTATTTATCTGTGAGGCAAGGCAGTGTATTTTCATTGGCCTTGCTCCTCCTCAAAGACTCTCCTTGCAAGACATTATACTGACATGCACTCCAAACTAGTTTGGGCTGAAGCAATACATGGAAAAATGTTCCCTTTTCAACTTGTGCTCTTTTTCAGTCTGGCCTTCTCCTAATCCTGTTGACAAATCTCTGTGAGTATTGTCTAATGCCTTTGTTACTACATTAATCAGTGCATGCCTTAGACTTTATGGGGCAAAATGCAAAAGAGTATATGCAGGGCATAACTGTGGCCTTTAGTTTGGATACTTTTGCCCGAGATGTGCTTAAGTGACTTTCATCTCATTTCAAACTGCTAAAGAATAAAGCCTGTAGGGATCAGTAAGAAGGCAGTGGAAACTGAGGCATGTTCTGTGGCTGCTGTTTTCTTCTTGAGTTCACAGATTCATTTTCACACACATAACCCAGGACGTCCTCCCATTCTTGTTTGAACACAGGAAATATTCAGCCTTGATTTGAAAGTTTCCAGCAATGGGGAATTCTTCTTGGTAAAGATTTAGTGTTTAATGGCCCTACTGTTGAAAAATTGCACTTTAATCTAACTTTTTCTAGCTTCAAATGCTCGAGTTTTACTTCTTACTCTTGGAAGCCTTGCTTCTCCTCTATGATAGTGGCTTGACCATATAGTAAAACTGGCCTTAGGTCTTCACTGCAGGATCAGAAAAAAATGGAAAAAACAAGAAGCAGGAAAGACAGAAACAGAGCAGCGATGTATACCTTGGTCACCACACTGACCTTATCAGCAAGAGAAGGAGCCGGCAAGAGTCCAAGAAGTGCAGTAATCACAATCTGAAATGAAAATTGAAAGCATAGAAGTGTAAATGCAGGCCTGTCTGACAAAGCTGGTCATGAGAATCCTTTCTAACGACTTTTTCCTAATCTGATGCTGAAGTATACTCCTTGCATCCCTCCCCCTTTTTTCTTTCATATTGGAATTACAACAGTCATCTAAATTGAGTCATCCTTACTTTACCCTAGAACAATTTAACCTAGACCTGTATGAGTAGTTTACTTTAAGAGCCGAATCTGAAGACTCTCCTGAAGGGATTTACATACTCGTATAGTGAGATTTTGTATGAGTGAGGAGAAAGAAATTTACTGCATTTAAAAATTACAAGTGGTAGATCCATTACAGTGTTGCTCCAGTTTTGCAAAATGACTGACAACAATGGGTTCTGGATTAGGTTCCCTGGAGATTGAATAATATATAGCTAAATCTTTGCAAGAATCCTTACCTCTTGATCTGTTTAGGTTAATACGGTCTGAGCTGTGCTCTCTGAAGGAGCTAAATCTGTGAGGAGAATAACTTTCTGCTATAAATGGATATAGGCAAACACACCTAGGGTATAAAGGCAATGGTTCTGGATCAGAGTTTTAGTTTATAAGAAGCAAATGGCATGTATACTCACAGTGGATTTCATTTTGACTGTAGAGCAGATGCCAGTGCGGCTGAAAAGAATGTTAACCTTCGACCTTATATGAGCTAGTTCTCAATGTTAGGTGTGGAATGGTTAGATATTGAAATCAACTTATCTAGGGATTTGTGCCCATGTCTGCATGTCTGTGAACATTATTTCCTGCTATAACTATTACATAAATATGGGGGTTGTACTTGGCAAATTCTGACCTGCCAAAGCCTGACAAATTTACCAGATAAGGTTCTGTTTGCAGTGAGAAATTCAATATGTTTAATGATAACTTTCTGATATGTATTGACTTTCTAACTATTTTTGAAAAATCCCACAGAACTTGAGCAATATCAGGGTAACTACTAAAATCCAAAAAAATTTGTAAAGGGAACTAATTTCTTGCCCAAGTAACCAAGGTAAACCACCCTATTTGCATTGTAAAAATTATAATACTGAGGGTTTTTTTTTTTTTTTAAAGTGCTCCAATAGCCGTATATGAAGCGAAGCCACATGAATATATCTCATTCCACATGAACAGGGTCAAACGGATGCTTTTATCTTCCTGCTATCCTTGTGGAGCTTTGTCTGGAAAAAAATGATCATAATGTATCCTAAAATTTGTGGGCGGGTTTTCTAGTGAGTCCTGGTGTGACTTAGAAGAAATACTGGCCTGGGAATTGGAAAGCAACAAAGCCATTATACATTCACTGGACTTGACACCTCTTACAGACTAATCCCAGTCCATAGACGCTGGGACCCCAGAGAAAGCATTCAAGATGTTCAGTTCTGCAAATGGACTTGGTCAGCAGGTTTCGTTCCTGTGTCTGTGAGTAAATAGCTATGTCCATAGGTGTGTATGCATAGCTGTGTCGCATCCTCTAACCCAGCCCAGTTACAAATACATTAGCTTTACATTAGATGAACACAAATACATTAGTCTTTGTACCTTCAAATATTATTATAATTTACCATACATTCTCAGAGTCCACCAAAATATATGGCCCAAATACAGCAATGAGAGGATTTATTGCCACTGAAACTATGTTTTTCAATGAAGAGGAAATTTCAGCTGAAATATAACACACAAGTGCAAATATCTGGGCATTTTTTTGTTGTTTTTCTAGACGGTGGCAAGAAAATTTTTAATCTTACCTCAGCTCATCTTTTGCAGTGAAGCAAATATTTATTGAAAGAGATTATGATTCACTTAGGGAGGTTTTTGAATAAGAATTTTTTTTGCCTCAAGTTGCTCAGCTTGATTCTTCTGTGTGGTATTAGTGTGATTCTGTATCTGTTGAAGGAAATCATTGTAAAGATCACAAATTACTTTCCAACTGGAATTCAGTACATCTTCCAAAAACAAGGCATTTTTAAATATATAAAAAAGATTTATAGCCAGTGCTGCAAGTACATTAAATCAAACTCTGCTTTCAATTTCGCTGAGGCCAAGTCCGCCAATCTCCAAGGGGTGTTCTTATTAAATACCACTATGCTAAATAGAGGTGATATATTCTTTGCAAGCAACAGCCCCTGTACGAATCTGAGCAGAGCCACGCGTGTCGTGCACGGGTTCTGAGGGCAAACGGCAGCCGCCACCGCCGCGCGGCAGTGGAGGGAAAATCCCCGAGGAGAAAAGTGAGGAAAGCCCGTGCCCCAGAGGAATTAAGCCTTTGCTTTGCTGAAGAAATCAAAAAGCTTGCCTGAGTTGAGTTGGAGCGAGGGGGGAAGGCAGCCCGGAGGAGGCGCCGGGTGTCTGAGGCGCGAGGCGGGCGCGTGACGAGGAGGGAACTAACGGTCGGCGCTAACGGTCGGGAAAAAGGGCGGGAAAACGCGCCTGAGGGGGCACCGCCGCGCCGTAGCCGCCTTGCGGAGAGCAGCCCTGGCTGCCCTGTACCATGCCTGCTTTATCCGTTTTGGGGTCTTTGTGGCCTTTTTCTGAAAGATTGCCATTATACCTGCTGTTAATGGCTCAAGTAAGGATGCTACCTGGTTTTTACCTTAAAAAAAAAAAAAAGACTCACAAATCAGGTTCTCTCAGCGTCCTGAATTTGTCTTACAATACACAAGGTTGTTAAAATACATTTATTAAGTGGTTTTATGGCTTTTTAATGATACTCGGGTCACACTTTTGAACTTTTCTCTGTCAGTATGAGCAGCTTTATTTTTTCCTTCTTTGTTTTTAAGAGGTAAATAAAACGGAATCCTCCCAGTCTGTCTTCTGTGGGTTAAGAAGAAAATCAGAGCTGCAGATCGTAATATAATAACCTGTGAATCTGTAATACTGATTTGACATGCTAATGTGTTGCCCTCAGAGAATTAAAATTGTTGCAGATCGAGGAAACTGTGTTTAGCAAAAAAGCTCAGGCCCGTTCTTTGTTGAGAAGGACCTTTTATTGCACGGTTTGCAGTTCCAGTTTTCTGCACTATTAAGAATATCCATATATCTCTTTACTTATATGGTCATTTCACTGAGAGTCACAGTTTTGATGTCTCTTCTGATTCAATGGAGACTTTGCTGTCATGTCCCCAGTTAGCAATCTCTGTTTTGTACAGCAACTCTTTCTCTTTCTGATAAGTTTAAACCTGTTTCAATTCCAATATATAGTCTAAACTGAATAATGAGCATCGTGAAATATAATGACTTCCTAATTACACCAAAAAAACAGCCAAAATGTAATATTGAAACTAAAATCCTGAGGTTTGGAAAATTCACTTAACTGTGCTTCGTCTGAAAACTGCGCTGCCCTTAAGTTTACCTATGACAGCTGCTTCACTGGGGAAACAAACTGCTGCTTTAGCTGTATTAAATATTTGACTTTTTTGTGTTATTATTGCAGGGTATCCCTACATCACCCTGGACCGTGACTGCTAGGACAGCATGATGCTGTGCTGCACCGTGCATGCTGCCCAGGTCAGATCCCTGCAAGCTCAGGGGGCTTTAAGTCACTATCCCTTATAGAGCCTTGCCCATATTCTTCAGGGGCTAGAAGGCCCCCAGAGAGACATTTCCCAGTGACAAGCTATCAGTTAAGTAAAGAGGGCTTTGCTTGCTTTATCTCAAAGAAAATGCAGTGTAAAGCTGGAAAAGGAGAGGAGATTCTCTCCAGAAACCCTGGGCAAAGCAGCTGGGAGCTTTGTTTAAATAGTGCAGCCATATGGTTACTTTTCTTTGGAGGTGTTAAAATATTGGGGGGCTGGGGGTGCAGGCAGCCAAGCTTTGATTTTAATTTAACTACCGCGGACCCAACAAACATTTGACTGCACAGGACAGGCTGCCACATCCTTGGTTTAGAATAGCCCTTGACTATTTCTGAACAGGAAAGTGTCTCTTAGATTGACTCCTTTCTAATCCCAATAAAAGGGCCTCTGAACAGGGAAGGAGGGTGAAAATCTGATACTGTCCAGTCAGCCCCAGTTACTGAATTAATCCTTTCAGACCTGCAGAACAAATTAGTCCCATTTTTCTGTAGTTTTGGCCTTATTACATTTTTGTTCTCTCAAATTTCCAGCTGCACTTTCAATTGGTTAAGGTATACTTTTCTGTTTCCTGTGTTAAAGTTTTATCAAATATTGTTAAATAACAGCTATATTCGACTACAAAGTGTTTGCATTTCAGTAGTACACTTATTAATTCTCCTATATTGACAGCTGGATTTCTATGCTTATTAGACCAATAATACATCTGTCTACTTGTAATTGGCCATAATGTACTATGTTTATTATTTTTATAACAAAAGACTGTAATATTTATTATTTTAATAATAAATTAAAATAAGTCATATGCTTATTTTCATACATGTGTATTTCAGTTATTATTATTTCAAATACAGTTATGCAGGAGAAAACACCATTAGCTTTTGGCAATGATAAATAATTGCTTAAGGCAGGAAATGAAATCTCACTGAGAAATTCTACAGGATCAGATTTAAATGCTTGAATTGGAATTCTGCAAGAACACTAGTTTAACAACTTGTCTTTAGAATTGCTTATATATTTTTTTCAAGGCTTAATGAAATCACAACGCAAGCCAGTGCAGGTTAATGATAAATTTTATTGAGAGACAATAGCCTACACACAGAGCAGAAGAGAGACAGATAAAGAAATGATTGAAAATGTGATCAGGATAAGATTGTCAGGAAAAAAATCTTCATTGTGGATACAGTGTTATGTAAATTCTCTTCCTCAAGACTTCATCAGCAAAAATTTTACCAATAGTGAGGACAGTAATTTAAAATCACTTTGTTCATCCATGTTTTCAAACATGGGACATCTTGTTTTAAAAAGTTTGATGCTGAAAGGAAGGAACACCAAAACTCATATCAGATTTGGACTAAGAAAATATGAGAGCAAACTAGGTGAAAATTTTCCAACACAGTGGTCTTCCACCAAAAAATGTCAAACTTAACAAATTCTCAATTTAGTAATTGAGCTGCCTCTTTCTAAATTTGTCCTATAAGCAGCTGTTAGTGCAGCCTTTTAAAACAAAAAATTGAACAAGTAAATTACAAATTTGGGTTCTGAATTTCAAAATCCTGCTGTGGCAGGACCTGTGGCAGCTAGGGCATCAACGTATTGCGTATGCATGAAGGTTCGTGAAAAATTCAGACTCATATCAACAATTAGAGGCCAAAGCCTTCCTGTAATGGCCTGATCTTAGTTCAGTTGTACTCAGGAGAGTGACAGATCTGCCTTTTTTTTTTTTTCTCCTTACATACAGATTCACAAATTTATAAAAAGCTGCAGAAATGCATTACAGTTTAAATAATTATTTCAATTGCTTATTAGTCTTTACTTAAATCTTTATTTAATCTTTATTTAGAAGCTTTTTAATCTTTATTTTGGTAAACATTAGTTACAAACATACTCACGTGGAGCTGGGTAAGCCAAGTAAGCGGGAATTCCTCTGCACAGAGCTTGAATGGGTTTTCCATACGGGGCCAGGTTTCCAACTCTCCTTCTCGTCACAATGAAGTGATACTCGGATACTGGAAGTGGCTGAGGAGCAAACACATAAGCATCAAAGAAACAAACCCAGAAAACAGCATTTAGAAAAAAACAGAAATAGCATTCAGAATCCACACGCCCATCTTAACGGGGAAGGGATTATTTATGTACAGCATAACTTTTGAGAGACTAGAGATTAAATTTTTAGAGTGGTTCAGTCTTTCTGAGAAACTTTTGCTCACCTCTTGGTGCTTTTTTTCCACTTTGCAGTTGTAGAATGTATACTTTTCTCAGGCGTTTAATTAGATTTCTCACCACTTTCCTTCACCATCTTACCTCGTCTCCTGGAGGCAGTGGAGGAACCAGTTCAGTAAAAGGAGAAATATTTGTGTCTATTTTACTAAGGATGCAGGTCTTTTTCGAAGATACCCTGGTTGCAGCAAAGCCCTATTATAAATATATATATAAAAAAAAAAAGTGCAAGAGATTCGGCGCTTTTAAAATAACTTTTCTCATTTGTCGCAAACAAAACTTACAGTAAAAGAGAAGTGGAATGACAGAAGCACTGTAAGAAGTGGCTTTATACAGTACAAATAATTATAGAGAAGGAAAATAATGTTGTTCAATTATATTGTCTAAGTCAATGTGTCATGGAGCTTGACGAGGGACTTTAATCAAAGGTAAAATATATTTCCTTCTCCAGTAATGCGATATGTATATGTTACCCTGCTTAAGTCAGATGAAGAAACTGACTGCTAAGAAGATCAGTGCAGCATACAGTATAACAGAAATAAATAAAATGGTTCAATGGGAACACTTTCAAAGCGCCTACTGTAAAATCTCATTAACTCTTGTTGAAGCTGAGGTGTTTTGGAAAAAATGTTTGGTTCTATTCCAGCGCTAATCGAAGTCCAAACTTAGATTTCTCAGTAGCATGAGACAAAGCAAGTTTGCAGCTTTGTATGGTGTTTGCTTAACTCATGCAGCAGTTGTGCACTTTGACAACTCAGGTCATTATTTCTTCAGAAAATTTCCTGAGTCTGGTTGTTCTTGTATAGGCCTCAATCAAGAAAAGACCAACAGAGTAACAGCAGTGCCCATTTACTATGGGCTTATATCACGATCTTTGCAAGCAGAAGGAATAACTTGCAGAAAAGGTGTTTGAGCCGTGGTGGCTGCCACTTACAGTGTTGTAGTCCCAGACAGAATTCCAGGAGTTGGAACCATCGTTTGAGTCAATGTTGACCACAAGGTTGTCCTTATCGATGCTCAAAGTCTGGTGTGAATTTCCATCATTGTTCCCCTTATTGTTTTTCTTGACATTTTGATTTTTGAAAACGATTAGAGAAGATAAGGATTTAGTTTTGTAGCTTATTGATGGTCTGTCAATGTATTGCTCTGATAACCGCATTTTGGAAAATCATTGTTCTTACAGACCAGATTAAAGGAAGGATAAATTCCAGCCTTAGAGGAGAGGCTGGGAAGCCATTAGTAGTGTTTTGTCAAACCCTATATTCAGGCTTTACCTAATCCTGGGTTTCATACACATCTGATGCATCTGCCTTATGAAGATAGACAAGCGTTAAAAACATCCCCCTCCCCGGTACAAAATGCCTTTTAGACCACGTGGAAAGATTGTTTTGTTTAAACACTGGAGAATTGCCTTTAAAGTTAAAAACTAAATTGGATGTTCTGCCTCAAACTTGCAAGAAAAAAATCCGTGAAAAGTAAAATACTTTCTTATTGTCCTTTCCCCAGCAGGAACCTGCAGGCAGACGGACAGTAACTATAGTATTTCAGTGTATTTTGTGATCAGATCCTTTATGCTACCATTCTATCTCCACACAATTACTTTTACTGTTTATGCTAATCTCAAGACAGATTTTGTTGTTCATTTCATATCTAGCAACTGACTTTTTCCCTCAATATATTGACTAGTTAAATGTTTTGTTATGCAGTTTCATTCTAAGTTTCAGATTTTACAGAGAATTCGGCTTCATTTTCAGAAACATGCTTTTCAGAAGTTGAAACTAAAGGCCACTGGTTCTTATGGCAGCAGTATATAAGTATGCATAGCATTATACTTACACTGTTAGCAAGAGCTGGAGCCAGGAAAATTCCAAGAAGAGTAACAATCACAACCTGAAACGAACATTTGGAATTTACCACGCTAACACTGTGACTGCTCATATTGCATCAAGTTATGTGCTGTCTTAAAATAAGTTTGACTTCCTGTTTAGCTTTCCATACGTGCTCCACACTTTTCTGAAGTTGGGTCTAGCTGAAGAGTATTTAAATATGCTGAAGAAATTGTGTTAAAATGACCATAAATCAGATAAAAAAAAAATCATATAAATTGCTGTTAACCTTAGCAGTGTATTTTGCCCAGGTAAGAAGATCGTTTAAACACAGTAGACTCCTTGGAAAAAGCTGGGCTGAAATTTTTCATTTTTTA
This sequence comes from Apteryx mantelli, assembly GCF_036417845.1. Taxonomy (NCBI): domain Eukaryota; kingdom Metazoa; phylum Chordata; class Aves; order Apterygiformes; family Apterygidae; genus Apteryx; species Apteryx mantelli. The sequence continues at coordinate 1,922,364 of NC_090006.1, read as the reverse complement.
AAAGGCAGTGAACTATTCCCTCTGAGCTTTTGGATTTCAGGCGTGGAGCAGATCCATGTAACGTCCATGTGCATGAGCACCTACTCATGAACAGTTAGAATATGGGTACTCAGTTCAGCTCTGTGCTTGGAACACTGCAGAAATGCGACTTGAGCGTCCTCATAATACATTTCATGCTGCCAAACAGAGATAATAGTATAAAGGCAAGCATAATCTTTTTCTGTACAGAAAACCATAATGTTAAACATTTTGTTACTGCTTTTTAAGATACTACAGTTACAGTGACTCTCATTTGTTGTTCAGATTTCTCTAAGGTCAAAACTACTGCCAATATATTTTTATGTAAGATTTAAGATTGCTATGATAAATTGTTTTATAGTAATAGTTACTGTTAACAATTATTCTCTTGGAGACAGTCCCTCAAATACTGAATCAGTCCCAAAATTTGTTGACTTCAAAGGAGAGGCTTTTTTATGAGTGAGATCCAAGCGTAACTCAGAATATTTAGCACTAACATTTTGGAATTTATCCTGCAACAATTGAAGACTGCCATAAGTACCACTGTGCTTCACAGTCATGCACTTGGAGTCTCACATCTCATGGTTCTTCTCCTGCACTCTGATCAGACAGCTGTGCCCAGTAAGACTATTTATGACTCGCACCTAGAAGTTATGAGTAAGAGAATATTGCCCTTTCTAGATCTTACATGTGCACATCGCCCTGGTATCAGAGCACTTCCCTCTTTCAGGTTTGAGTAGGCATATGGAGTGAAATCACTGCCGTATAAGAAATTTCACCAGTGCAGTCCCAAAACTTTTGCCCATTTTACTGTGTAATCCCTACGGAAACCAGCAATATAGTTCAGTAAGTGCCAAGAGAGACTCAAAATAACTTTAAAACTGTCCAGCTTTAACACTTTTATGAGAAAGTGATGCACATACTTATGGTGAACTTCATTTTGATGGTAGGAAAGGCAAGTTCTGCTGGTAATTGATGTGTACTTTTACTTTTTATACACTAACATGCCCAAGTTAAACGTTAAAATATTTGTTTATGTTCCTGGCAGGTATCCTCTGCTCACAAAATCATGACGTCCTTCCTGTGATACTATTCTGATAACAGCAGGCTTTGATACCGGTCTGATTGAATTCCTTGCAAATGGGAAGATGAAAGAAAACTTTTCATGGTAATTTTAATATATTTAATAATAACTTCTAAAAAAATTTAATCAGAATCAGAAAACTGGTGCTTAATAAGAAAAAATTCCTAGTGACATTTTGTGCCTACGTGACAAAGGACTCAGCCTAATTGTTTTTATCCACAGTTCATAAAATTTTTAAAACAGCAAGATTTCCACATCCATTCATTTAAAAGGCATTGTTGTGTCTCCAGAAATCATGAGATTAGCTCTAAATCATAGAAATTATTGAGTTCTTCTTCTGTTTGCCTTCCTTTCTGAATCTTTTCAGCACTGTTCTGTCTTTTAGGATCTGCTTACCGGTCTTGAGGCCTGGCCTCTGTATTTTTACAGAGATTCTTAACAGAAAGAGAATCTGATTACAAGCTGAGGGCTAATTCTGGAAACTGAACCATAAACTAGAGATAACAAAACCTGGGTAAAGGGGAAGCAGTAACAATGGGCATTTAAATCAATTATTATGTAGCAAGTAGATCTTTTTTAATGTTTATTTGAATTTGGTAATTATATATAGAACCACTCTATAGGATGAGTTATTTGCCTTGTTTGCTTGTGAGTGGAGAACTCTGTTTTTCCACGTCCATTTTGCACCCACTTTGCATTTTGCATGAGGTATAAAATAATGGTGAATGAAAACAGTAAGTTACTAAGTGAAATGATTTGTGGATGCCAAGTGGAGACAGGTATGTGTTTAGCCTCCGAGATTGAACACACACAGAATAGTCTATTTTCTATGTCACAAAATCTTCTCGTAGTCTCTGAATACCTAATTAATCAACTAGTTCTCATGAGAAAGGCATTGAGAAATAGAACTATATTATGCTAATCCCTGTGGTGTCATCAGCAATGAGCTGGAAAGCAGCTTTGTCCATTTGTTGCAACAACCATGGCCAATTTGGCTATTATAATAATGTGTCACACTTGGAAGTTTGAATCTCCAAATCCTCCATCAACTTTTGATTACTTAAATAGCTTATATGGCAAACATACACAGCTAGAGCATTTGACATCAAGACAAGCTTAAGAAACTAATTACAATAGAAGAAGCCAGGAAAAAGGGGAAGGAGGGGGAGTCTTACTGTATAAGGTTCTGTTCTTTACCCAGTACAAGCTTGTATCTCTCTGTCTCATTTTTAAAGCTTTGCCCAAAGCATTCTCTTTTTCTTTACTAAATTGTTTTATCAATATATAGCAAACTGTTATGGCTAAGAACTATATGAATTTTAACCCTATTCTCAAATCAGTGTTTTGTTTTGCACACACATACTTACATTTTCGCATGTTTTTGCTTATGTCATTTTCTAGCGAGAGTAAAACTACTGAAATTATTGTTGGATTGGTCCTAGAAGCTTGGCTTTTGACTACTCATTTGATTAAATTCTGCTTGACCTGACCCTTGGCCACACAGAATTTTCTAGGCTGTGTCACCCTTTCTTGATCCAATATAAGTGTGGCCAGTTGTATGCAAAGTTAAGTGCAGAGAATTTTGTTGATTTTTGAGGTGTTGCTTGATTTTTTTTTTACATTCCTCCCACTACTTTCTCACTCCCTGATAAAGCAAATATTTATCAAAAGTACCTGAAAAAAACCATGAGTTTCCAGGAGAGTTTTTTTTTCTATGCCAGCATTATTCCCACCTGAATTAGATTGAATGAATCTGCCTTATGTGTTGAAATTCCTAATCAGACTTGAACTGAAATTGTATAAGTATACGTTTCAATCTATGTTCAAGGTTCTTTTGTTTAAATTATTTTTAGTGGATGATGGTGCCAAATGGTGGGCCAAATTCTCCTTGCAATTTTACTTATGTAAATTGCAAGTCATTCTGTAGTTTAATCATATTTCACTGCAGTAAATTAGAATGAACTTGAAAATATTTGGCCTTATGAAAATATCAAAGAAGTTAACAGTTTCCTGTGACAATAATTAACATTGCTGTGTTGTAACAATGACTTGCAGAACATATTGCTTTGTTCCAAACATTACTCAAATTCCATTTCCTCCGAGCTCCTCTGTGCTGATATGGCAATCTGACCCCAAGTGTAACACTTGAGAGAAAGTGATCTAAGGGGAAACCCTCTTAGATCGAATGTGTCCAACGCAAGAAGACTACCTTGAGAAATGTGAGTATCACCATAAAAGTTCAGATTCACTAAGGAGTTCTGAGACTGCACCAGTCTCTTCCTAAGCCAAACCTCACTCCACCTGAGGACTGACAGAAGTGAAAATTCTGTTCAAGGAAATTAGAGCATCTTATAGCCCCTCTTATGCAGCTGTTTACTTCAGTTATTTAAATTAGATGAGCACTTAAAGGAAAGTGGCATAGTCTTGCCCCTCGGTGAACGCATGCAAATTTCAGGTGTATTAATGGGAGATGTGCAGATTCACTGCGGACAAAAAGTCTCCAAAAAGCAGGGCCCTCCTATTGGAGGGATATACAGGCTCACCTTGAGTAACAGACCTGAGTCAACTAAAAATATCTTCTCTCTTGTAATAAAGTTAATTAGTAAAATTCTCTTTAGAAATTAATCTTTATTTTTTGGCCTCATATAACTGGATCATAAGATTTCACCTAGTCCAATATAAGGTGAAAATCATCAGTGAGATAATGGCTACTGTTATAATTCTCCTTCACTAAGTACTGCTGATTTTGCATATTGCTCTTCTCTTACATGTGTAGAAGTGTGTGTCCATGCTCATGCTGGCATAGAAGTGTGTGTCCATGTTTAAGCTCATGCTTCAACACTATGAAAGTATCTCAAAAGAAATTAGAATATGAAGCCATAATGATTAACGAAAAGTTAATTTCAACTTTTAATTTTAGCTTGCAGTGCCTGAATCCTACTATGATCACATGTGGAAGACTCATTTGACTACTAAAATCTGTTTTGTGAGTATTTCCAACATAATGGTAATCTTGCAAACAAAGAATCATTTGAGAAGAATGGGGAGGGGCAGCTTTCAATGGGAGGGTAGCATCAATCTGATCTAATTTAGTCTTATCTAACCACGCTTGTCACATGAGTTTGGTGTCTGTTCATATATCCTGATATATTGCTGAGCAGCATGGCTTTGCTACACTCAAGATCACATTTTTTTGTGCTAAGTTATGTGGAATAAAGCAAATATGTGCAATTTCCTCTTTTCATTGAGGCCTGTTTGTAGGGCTAGATTTACATACAACCTCTTTCACCTCTTTTCTGATGACTGACATTACAGAAATTTGTTGGCTGTTACTTTACACTCTCGTTTCATCACAAGAGAACAGGCCTCAATTGTGATATTCTTGTAAAAAGTAGAGTGTGATTCCTCAAAGTACCTGCACTGGCTGATGTTGAAGTCAGCAGGAGATGAAATAAGGAGTCCAGACAAGGTCATACTCATAGGAGAACATTTCTTATCACAATATTATATGATCAGTGTGTTTTTGATAAAATACAGAGAATAGTGTTAGCTTTAAAGAAAGAATCCCCATCCGGCTCATTTTGACTCATGACCTTGGGCAAACCACACATCTTCTTGTGTTTCGTTTTGCTCCTTTTTGTACTGGAGACACTAGTAGTTATTCAGCTTGTGTCTCTGAAGCACAATTATCATCCCTGACAGTGTCAGTAATATAAATACGTGTGATATGCATCATGGCAACTAATCAAAAATGAGCAGCACTTTTTGTTAGAAAAGGCCGTGCACATATTAGTTGGAGGAAATGGATGTAAAGTTGGTCTGCTCATTAGCTGGCACTTAGGCTACCGTGATATAGGTATTTCTTTCCAGGATTTGTCTGCAGAGTATCAGGTGGCCAGGAATTATATTTCAGAAGACAAAGTACAGCTGAATAACTGAATAACAGAGTCTTTCCTGATATCATTTAATTCTGGATAAGTATCCTGTTAAATACTAAAAGCTTGAACCAGCAAGAGTTGAAACTCCTCCAGAGTTTAAACCAGCAAACAATAGCCATTTTTAGAGTGATTAATTTTACAAAAGCTGACTTATTGAGTGCTTTTGACGTATCAGGATCAGGTTATCTATGCCAGCCCAATATTCAGATAAAGAGGCTTGCCATGGTGTGGCATGTAGATATGGAATTGCTTGAGTCATGAAGAACGTTTGTCAAATGTCTCCCACACCTACAGTAAGATATAAAAGTTGAATGTCTCTGGGATTCTTTTCCATTTTCACTTTCTGCAGCCTCTTGTTCTTATCTGAAAGAAAAATGAAGAGTTTTGTGAGTATACACATTTTTATTGAATTTATATTTTAGAAAGTTCCTTTCTAAAAGAAAAAAATACAGAAAGAGGATGTTCTAACAAGGGGTGCAGTACTGGGACTAATGATATGACCTGTATATTGTTTCTTCTGTTGTTCAGGGGGAAATTACATTTCTTACATGTGCAATAACCTCCTTGAACTCAGTGGAAGCACCATCTGAGCAAAGAATGCAGAACTTAATCCCTGTTCAGAAGTATGATTTATTATGTTTTATTGAGCTCTGTCCTGCTGGTGTGGCACTGCCCTATGTTTCTGTTGAGTATTAATGCTTATTCTTTTTACAGGCTGCAATTGTCGCTTTGCTGGGAGTCTTTTGGATTCAGACTTCCGCAGCACAAGTAAGTAGACTGACAAGCCTTCTACTGCATGTACTTGTTTAAAATGCATTAGATTCTTGGGCATGGGGGAATATAATAGGAAGAAAAGCACAGAAGAAACTAACAAGATGCTTATTGCTAAGGACAGAGGAAAAATAGCCTTTGCCAAAGGAGACAATCATACAAGCCAAAGAGGTAGTTCTGTGCAGCTGTATAGCAACAGGAAATTCTAGGGGGGTAGCCCGTTAGCTCAAGCTAAGATTTGGAGACCATCGCAGACTTCTGTCATGACAATCTCTGCTGCCACACACAATGACTAGGCTGCCCCATGTTGTTCACCTTTTCCTGCAATGTGGCTTTGTTCCCTCCTCTCCCACCCTGAATTGAACTCTTGGGCAACTAACCTCCACCTCGAGGGCCTCCTGAGGTTGCCAGAGAGTTGTAAAGAGACTTAGGATTTGTGAAACAATCACATTTGATTATTTGAGAGGAAACACTTTCATTTATATTGTACCTTTTAAAGATACAAGGCCAATAATGATGAACAACTATTTTGTGTTTTGTACCAAAGATCTTCTACCTGGAAGAACCTGGCAATGCTTTGGTCACTGCAACTATGAGTATCGACAATGAGAAGTACTTAGCTGATGTCCATGTCCGTGCTGGGGAGTACTCCTCTGATACCATTTTTGACTACTGGCATGTAAGTAAATCCAAGAATCTGCCTAGACTCAAACAATCTCTGTGAGGAATTTTTAAATATAGAGAAATTATTTTGGTGTATTGTCATCATGAGTTGTCTTGAAACTCTTTCTTTTCACACTTCCATCACTTCTCCTCCCCTTATGCCATCTCTTTGTCCCACACATATGATGATGCAATTGTTTAGATAAGACTTGTAATGAAACCCATGGTGGTTGTTCATGAAAGGGAGAAAAATATCATTGACTGCAATGCAACAGAGTCAAGATCAGGCCACCATCACTCATGTGTAACAAGTACAGCAGAAGTCCATGGAAGAAGATAATTTCACTATTATAGATATACATTAATATAGGGAGGCTGCTTCCATTCTCCAAAGGTGACAGTGTAACTGCAAAGTCATGATAAGCAGTGTAGCGACTTTACGTTATTTGTTCACCCTAAAGAATAGGGGGAATCACCAAATGTGGGTGGTAGCTGTTTTTAATGAATTTAATTATATTTAATTTTTTATCATAGGGCTATGTTGCAACAAGGGTGTTTTCACGGAATGCCTGCTTTATCCTGAAAATAGAGAAAGATTCCATCCCAGAGCTGCGAGAAATTGGACGCCTGGCATTTGAGAAACAGGTGATTTTATGGAGAATCTTGTACTGTATATAAGAAAGTTGCGTTGTTGGGTGGTATGATAGAAGCCCTCCATTCTACCATTAAGGACAGCTGTTGTTCTTAGGAACCTATTTTATTGGATTTGCAATGATGAAACAGAGAACTGGCAAGATAAAACTTCAAGGGAATATCATATACAATATTATTTTAAAATAATGAGCAATCGTGGCCCACCCAGCAGTTTTATAGTGGGTGGTGGTTACAGTTAGAACTGTAAGATCCTGTGTCTGTGGAAATAGTGTGTTTGAATACTTTTGGGTAGTCCTAATATGAATTCACACAAGCTTTTTCCTTTTTTTTTCATTGTCGTGCTAATGTTTTAGGGATGAGATACTTGAAGTTATTTTGTTTTCAGAACAGAATTTGGAAATCAGTTTACTTTGAGCAGACTGTGACTTTCCTACTGGGGCAAAACTTTCATGAAGGTGATTGGGAGTATTGCCTGGAGATGAGCGTCAGCTCTGGCCCATTTTATGACAGTCTAACAGTAGAACTTCTACAGCAGAATGTACCAATGCAGTTTTTAAAATGCCTCTACAGACTGGGAGGATGAACATATGTGCAAACTGTTTAACTGTATCACAGTCAATTAACATAATTTGTTATTACATTAATGCAGTTCAATTTTGCTATGTTGATAGAATTACTGTCTAGTGAACTTTGTTTACAAATAGATAAAAAATATGTATTATTTTTTAACAGCTTGTAGCTTTCTCAGCTAATGCTTTGTATGAGACCAAAGAAAGATAATTTTAGATTTTGGGATTTTCTCACAGGACGTGTTAGTAGACTGAAACCAAAGCTACATTGCTGATGATATTTAACATTTTCTCTTTAGACTTTGAAGAAAATATACTCCCCAAATAATCTGTGGGTACAGTATGATACCGGCAAATCAGTATTTGCAAATGTGAAGGAATGGTTAATCTATGGTAAAGCCATTGAGAATCTCTGCAGAGGTCTGCCTATCTACAAGCTTGTAAAGACTGAAGGTAAGGAGCAAGAACAGAACGTAAACCTTCCATTACAGGCAGCATCCGAGCACCTTTCTATCCTTCCTACCTAAATCCCTGTGGCACCATTGTGAGGTAGCAACATATTGCCCCGTTTTAGAGAGGAGGAGTAAATTGCCTAGTAGGATTAAAAGTGTAAGGCCCTATGATGCTTTGGAAAATCCTGTGAAACACCTTTCTCATCTTTAGGCATTTAAATACCTGGAACAGCTGACCCAAAGTGGTTTGTCCAGGGTCACAGAGGAAGCAACTGTGTAACAGTTGTACCCAACTTGTGCCCTGATGATATAATGGTCCCAAAATATATCTAGCATAAGCCAGGATGCTGCCTGGTGTACCCTGGCTATAGGAAAGCAGGAACACAAAGGTGATTTAAAGTCACACAGATATTTCCTCGCTTTGAGTTATACCGTAAAAGTTTTACACGGTACCCATTCAGACCAACGGGAGCCTTGAACAGGGCCATAATTGGGGATGGAAATATCTGTTTGTGTAATTAACAGACTTTTCCTTGCTGGATACTGGGAACTTGTCACCGAAAATATCTCTTTCTTGTTTCTGTTTTAGCACCACTAAATTCTCGTGCTTGTGCCAACGCAGGAATTCCAAGCATTTTGGGCATTAGAATCTGTCCAAAACTCGACTAGACCTGGTCCTGACAATTCCACTGCTTGGAAATGGTTTGTTTTCCTTTGTGCTTCCCTGACTGCAACCATGTTCTTAAATTGAGTCAGATCTTAGTGTTAGACTCAATTGGCCTATCCTGATCTTTGAACACAACACAACTACGACAGACAAATAAAGATAATGCATTTAAAAGCTTTGTTCTTTTCTTCATCCAAAAACAGAACAAAAATAAACCAGGCCTTGCTATAAGCTTTCCTCCAAAAAAGATAAACTTTCTTTTGGCACATTCATATACAGAGGCTGCAACATGATCTAAGCATTGGTATATGCTTTGTGCCAATGAAGGAATGGTAAAAGAATGTTTTTTTAGTGAAAAACTCCCCTTTGGCATCAGCACCAAGCATCTTCAGGCACTGACTCACCTCATATGTGATCACTAGAGAGAGTATGGGAGGGATCAAACCGATGAAAGGATAGAGGGAGGAGTGGATATATGTTACCAACTATCACCATAACACTTCATAATATCTTTTAGCGGATTTGATTTAAATGTTATCTTTAGAGATGTGTCTGAACTAAAGCTCCACTTTGAGAAAGTTCACTTCTGGAAATTTATGTTCAACTCCTGCTTTGACAGTGCTGTGGGCCAAACTGAGGACCGGCACAGCATGTTGCCAAGCTGCGGAAATTCTGGATAGCAAGCGAGTATTTTAAAATACCTTTCAGATTCTTTACAGATTTTCACTGGGATTTGCAAAGAAGCTTAACTTCTGCAGGGCCAGTGAAAATTTGTAGCAATTTTAATAGCTGCAGTAGGTCAAAGAACCCGTTGCTCTGGACACTGGACAAACCCAGAAAGAGGAGATGGTCCCTGTCTGTCCAAAATTTTGTAACCCCAAATATTATTTTTTCACACTATGCCAGTGTAGAAAGAGCCATGGCCACTGCTAAGCACCCCACATATTTTGGAGAGTAGTTTATAGGTCAGGAGCTGATAAAAATGCAAGACGAGGCAGTACTGATGCTGCCTGCATGATCCTCTGGTAGATATCACTGAAGGGTTAAATACTTATGCATCCATTCCATCAGTGCTTGGAAGGAGTGTATATTTTTAGGCTGAAAACTGAATGTTTGCAGTTTCTTGGAGCCTTGAAGGGCTGCCAGAGAGCAAGGCAATCCTTTGGAGTCCAGAAAACTGGCCCCAGGTTCTCAATTTGTTATTTTCAAATCAGGCTCCTGGTCAAACCATCTGTCACTTATTAGAAGAGCATTTCATCATCTTATCATGAAATTGTTCTTTTAGATTAATCCTATTCACAACAGGCTGCAAGTTTTTGATGGTCCAGAGAATGTTTTTGGAAGGTCAAACTTTGATTAAGTCCAGGAATATTCGTGTGTGTCTCCAAGGTACAGGATAGTCTATTTAGCCCTATTTTGAAATGGAGTGCATTGATGGAAAGTAGAACTAGGAGCTGGAGTTGTGATGTTCTTGCCTTGTCTTGCACAAGGAGGGCGCAAAACACCTCAAAGCACTCTTTGAAAGCAACACTTTGCAAGAGCAGTCATGCGAGTGACTGTGTAACCTTCAGACCTTCTACTGTGGTTGCAACACTCAGAGAGGCTATTTGAAGTGGTGGTCTTTCTTTCAAGACCTTTAAAAACTGAGTTAGAAGCTCCAATCTACCTTCCAAGTGACAACCGTCACATTTCAACCCTCTCTTTGTGTATTCTTCTTCTGACGTAGGCCATGGAAGTCATGGCAACCCTCTGACTCAGCCAAGATCTGCAAAAACTAGGAAATAACTGCCTTAACTAGTTCAGGCTTTACTGCATGCAGTCTTTGGTATATATGTGTCTTTGGATTATTTCTCTAAGGGTGCTGATATGACATCAACTATCCAGTAGAAATTTGAAGACCAGAGGCTGAAGTAGATCCCAAAGGAACAAACTAATAGAGCTTCCAAAAAGGCAGTCTGAATGCACAAATATGATTATTATTTAATTCAAAAGTTGTTTAAAATAATTAGTCAATGTAATCTGGGTTTCAGTCTAATTGCGGTATACATGAATCTCAATTCCTACTGTCTATGCAATTTAATGGCCTATTGAGATTCTCATCATATTGATAATGGTTTAATCAAAATTAGTTACTTTAAAAAAAGTCCTCTGTGTACTGCACTTATTTATTCATGGAACAGTGTTCTGAGATAGATAAGTGAGGTCTGATTAAAAACAGAGTGGTTATGCACAGTTATTCAAGGTGCAGGGCTAAATTCCCTGTTGACCCATGCACAAAGAGCATTGCTGATGTGAAAAGAGTCCTATTCACCTCTTGCATAGTTGCTTACAGATCCTGAGGACTAGTCTAAATAGAGAAAATAAGGAGCGTGTTACTGCCTTGGTTTTGTAGATGGGAAACCGAAGCGTGAGCTGTTCTGTAGGATTTACCTGCTCTGATGGAAACTCTCTGTGACCAAGGCAGGAACTGAATCCAGCTCTTCTGCTGATGGCTTAGAGGAATCCCTTTCTGTAGTGTGATGGCTAAATTTCATTTAAATTTAAAACATCATTAAGTTCTTAATTTTTTTGTTTAGAAAGTACTACATGTAAATCAAATACCAGCAAGCTTTTAGTGAGTACTAGGTACTAATTCTGAAGGCAGTGTTACATGTGCAGGAGATTTGCACTCGCTATTGGAGCAAATGGTTAAACAAAACTCAATGAAACAAGCCCCAGTACCTTATCATCTGCCATTTGATTTGGTTTGAGCTAGGGAAATAAAGTGTTTGTGCCCTTTATGTACTCAAACGTGGAAGAAAAATGTTTCTAGCTTTCCTTTAAATCACACGCACATTGTATCCATCAGGCCTGTTGGCAATATATTTGAATTGGGACTGTGGTGTTCCTTGTTTGAAAAATGATGCTTCAGCCAAGCATGTATTCCCATAGCACCTCCACTGCTGAGCTGCACAGCTCAGGAAAAGGTTCTGGAGAGAGCACCCCGGAGGCAAATCTGTTACGATACTGCAGCACCTTTTGGGTGCAGTTCACAACAAAGAGGGGGAAGCACAGAGGATCATACACCCCACTGTCCACAGGCCCGCCTTTGCATTATCCCTCTTTCTCAGAGGCTGGTCTGTTTTCACATGAGCACGTGCATGGCATATTACAGCTCTCACTTTGCAGATCTTGAGCCCAATGTTATTGACATCACCAAAATGCAACTGATTTCAAAGATTGTGCTAGAAATGACTGCAGAGCATTTATTCTGAGTTTAGTAACTGTAACTGTGAGATGAAAAGGGATGTACACCCACCTCCAAACAAAGGCAAAGAAAAGGACCTATGCAGGAAAAAGAATTCCGATATTATATCTATTTCATACTGTAGTTGGCCAGTGTCATTTCCTGCCTAAGAGCAAATTCCTTGCTGATCCAGGGCCTAAATCCACAGTTTGCCATATCTTTTAGGTACCTACCTTATACTATAATTAACCAATTTTCATTACTTTGCAAGGTGATGGATGTTACTGCTCGACTACAGGGAACGACCAAGGAAGTAAAAAGCAGCGACAATAGGTATAGTGTCCCTTGGAGATGTGGCCCATCTGTTGCCTTAAATAACTGTAGTCTGATAATGTTTTTAATCTTTGAACCCACAACCATGACAGCAAAGGGTCTGGACTGAATGTTCATGATTTGAAAGAGACATGTATTTTTCCTTTTGTTCCACGTGATATGAGGCATCTGATATCCCATAGCTCATTAGGTATAAGTAAGTAACTTTGTTACTTATAGAAGAGAGAGAGCATATGGGAGTGCATCTGGAAATGCCTGAATATCTGTGCATGCGTGTGCCTTTGTGCATCAAGAATGCTTTTTAAACAGCTTTTATAAGTTAAAACAATATTTATCCTAGACCAAGATATCAGAATAATGCTGATAATGTGCTTCCAGGTTTTTTTAAAAAAACAGGTGATTAAAGGCATGCCTGGGATCCCAGCAATGGTATAATTGGATGCACACTGACAGGCAGCTAAAGTATGTCAAGCATTTGGGGGGGGGGCAGAATTAGTACACATTCCAGTCACATCTCCACCTCTGCTGCAATTAACCTTTCTTGATCCTTGTATCAGTGAGCAGGAAGGATCTATGGTCCCTCACTGCCAAGGACACTGGTTTATCTAGTCGTCTGCACTGCCCTTTAATCCAAGATCTTTATACTGTTGAACCCATTCCACTGAGAACCTCCCACTACCTACCATTTCCCAGTGCACAAGACTATTCATCAAATCCTCAGTTGTGTCACTTTTGCCAGTTGCGATGGTTTTAAAATCAGAGATTAGCCCTGAAACTCTTTCCCAGTAAGGGGAAAAGTTTATTTTCATTTAAATACCATTTAAATGAAAGAGACTATTAAATTAGGAGGAGTGGCAAATTTGGACCTATCTTGTCTGATATTTGAAAAAAGTTTTTGAAATTGCGTCAAGTAATGAAAAAGGACAGCTACTAACATAAGGAAATTTTACCTTGTAGGACAGAATTTCCAGAGAAAACTGGAGTCAAACAGGCTGCAAAATTAAGCCCACTATTTGAAACAAAAATTGTGTGTTTTGAGCCAGCAAGCCAAAGCTGTGAATCTGAATGCCCTCATTTGTTAGGTCTTCCTGCTCTTTTTGTACTTACAGTAGATAGCAGCTGAAAACATCATCGCTTAAGTTTTAGAGGAAGAGAACTTGCCTCTTGAGTGTGTCTCTAAAACAGCACAGGAGCAAATTGCCACAATCGAACACAGAACAACATGGCAGGATCCACGTGCAAGAAGAAAAGAGGCAACATCTCAGGAAAGGGAAAGTGCATGCTCAGTTTGAATCAAGATGCCTAATTTTAGATACTCAGATTTGAAACTATTGGTCATAGAGGAAGGTTAGCTGGGTTTACAAGGTTACTTGTTAAATAAAAGTGACCCTCTTGGTCAAAGAGCACACCAGATTTTCCAAGGCACAGAATTAAATCCTGAAGGTATATATTTACTTTCTATGAGCTAAGAACTCAGTGTAGTTTCGATTGACCACTAGATGGCAAATCATTACAGTAATCTCAACAATTGCTTTTTAATTGCATTTTTGAGTCCAAGGTTATTGTTAAGGAGTGAGATCTTGCTGTCATTGGGCTAGTAAAAACATTGACTAGGTGCAAACCATAACTCAAAAATAAAATGAAAGGAATCCCTGTCAACCTGAGACCTGTTACTCAGGAAGTAAAAGCTGGGTCGCGATGCAGAGGATTAGAATTCTTTCTTTCAGATTTCCATACCTCTGAGATATTTGTTTTCACTAATTGAATCTCTCTCAACCCCTTAATATTTGCAATTTCTTCACTGTAACATATATATATATATATTTCTTCTTGCTTTATGTAATAAAGCAGTGCATTCACATAGTGTGTATTAATCAAAGATTTCAAAATGTTCTAGAAATATATGTAGTGAAGATTCACAAGATGATCTAATATAAATGCGTGAAATCATTTCTGTTTCAGAAAAGGGACACAGCCAAGGATGAAAAGTAAATCTGACAAACATGAATCACACACCGATCACGAGCACAGGTAAGAAGGGAAGACCCAACACTCTTGTTTGTTAGCTGAGTGAAACCTAACCAATCTCATCTTGCCAACTGTCTCTGCTCCTGCCCAGTGTTGCTCAGCCACACTCCTCCCTCAGGGATAAATACCCCACAGAGGAGTTCTGCTCTCTAGGGCAGTTGTTTGGGGCAGGGGGGCTGGCTGGGGATTTGTACTGATTGTAGCCAGATCTCTATCCCCTGCAGGCAGGTCCTTCAGTCCTTAGTATTCGTCATGGCCCCGTCCTCTGCTGGCTTTAGCATCTGTCTCTTCCTATTCTGCAATTTCTTTCCTTTGCTCTTTCTCTCAGCTCGGTAGGAGGCAGCCAGCCTCATGTGTCTTTGCAATTCCTGTTTCATTTAGTTTTTCCAAGGGTGCTTATATAGAAAGGAGGGTGATTCAGACCCAAAGAGCTGGGTCTTCAAGTTGCTCCGGCCATTTCTTGACAGATGGAAAGGCAGATGTAGCATAAAGTAGACCCTGCTGCGGCTGCGCTCAGACTGAAAAAAGCATTCTTTAAAAATCATTTTGTAATCCCTGGTACTAGGACGAGAGCTAATATGAGGATATAAAGGAGGAAAGAGGGGTGAAGCAATACAGTGAGTTATTTTGAGGAGGTTCTTGTAGTTTAGGCAGCTTCTAGGACAGCCTGGACTGTAAAGGTAGTTAAGGCCTTTATCTTTTTGCAGGCTGTAAATCCTGCCCAGCAGTTTCCAGGTAGGACACAGAGCCCATGCATCCACCCAGCACCATGGCAGTCACCAGCCATTCCAGCTGCAGGGGAGTTTCCCTGTTCTCCTGCTGCACTGACACCATTATACGGATGGTCACGTAGGGCCGAGGTACCCTTGCTAGGCATTTAAAAATATGCTAAACTTGAGACAAAAGGACATTAAGGCTTGAGCCCATAGTGGTAGCCAATACCCTTTTCCATCCCCTGTGACAGGGGACAGGGGCTGTTTTCACCTAAAGCTTCCTGATTCAGAAATTTGCCTCGAACATGTTGGGAGGTGTTTGACAGCAACACATTAAGCGATGTCCCTGGGTGCAATACACTGAGAGCTGAGCCAGGGCACTCTGCCACTCGTCCCAGATAAGTCGAGCTGTTTAACACCAGGGACTGCGAGGGGCTTGTTCCATGCTCTCAATGAGATAAGCTGCCATCCGCGCTTCACAAGACACTCCTATCTGCCAAACCACTCTGAGAAAAACTGGGAGATGTGCAGCATGATTTAAAGCACATTACAGAGTCCCCCAAACTACAATCTTAAATGTGGTGGTCTTGCTAATTACAAGAGAGGAACCACCAGAGGTGTGGGATCCTTCGGATACGGGACCGCTTACAAATAGCTCGTGGGTGTTAAACAGACATGAGATAGATAACTACAACACAACATGAATAATGGTAGAAGTTGCAGTACTAAAGTCTAAAAAGTAGGAGAGTCATTCAAAATTCTCTGATTAGAATGTATTTTCAAGCTCCTGAACCTCACAAGTGTTAACGCAGTACAAATGTACCTGAGAGAAAGAGAGAGAGAGGTCTTTATCTGCATACACTGCCACAAAAATCATCTCTAACTGATGTGATGGCTAATCAGAAGACAACCTGCTGAGTATCAATGAGGGAAGTTTCCTGGCTGTAAATATGTTTTACCTAGAGTTATTATCTAGGGACTCTCATTTTTTGTGTACATTGTGGTTTTAAAAAGCTCTTAAGGTAAAGTCATATTTTTGGTATGTTATTCAAATTTGGAGACCAATTAGCCCTTCAGTCTGATGTTGCTCTTGGGTATCCGTAAGGTTTTTCGTGAAGGCAGGTGAGGAGAATTCAGCAGTTGCCTCATGAGCTGAGGTATTAACAGCACTTGATCAAATTCCTCAATAATGCTAACTAATACATATGTATTTTGAGCAGCCTAACAAATAAAGCTGCTGAAGCCAGACCTTAAAATCAGAAGCAGACAAGCAAATCCCCTGCAATTATAACTGAGCTGGGAATAAGTTTTTCCCCTTTAGAAAAATAAACCAAATGGCAAAAATTAATTTTTATTAATATTTTTCTCTGAATTTTTTGAACTTTCACAAAAAATAATGAACAACTCTAAAATAGTTCCCCTCTCTCTCTGATGGTTTTGGCAACAGAAAACCATAAGTTTAAAGATTCTAGAGGCTTTTTTAAAAAGGGAAGGGAGGGAAAAGGGTTGCTGCAAATTTTTCAGCAAGTTCTAATGTAATTTTATAAGAAAAGTAGAATATTGCTTTGTTCCCGGTTTGGAGTATAATCACTGACCCATTTCTTCTGTACTGGAAATAATAAGCACACAAAAGTGAATTTCTTCATTCATTTGCCGATGAAAAGGACACACAAAGAGCACAACACCACATAATCTAGGAGGGCCAAACCATGTTTAGAATTTTTCCTGTGATCTAAGCCAGAATTAATCAAAACTTCTATACAATTTCCTCACAAAGGATAGAAAAGACAAAATCTGATGTTAACCTGTGTGATAAACATAACTAAGAGCAGCCACTAACAGTCCCGCTTTATCCTATATAATTACAATCATCAAGTTACAGAAACTCAGATGTAAAACATTTTAATTTTTTGGTTTTAAAAGTTTTATTTAAACAGGATTTTTTTTACTGAATCACTCTCTCCTAGTGTTACACACAATTTATTTTCCTCATGTGATCCCAATCCTAACATCAAAAAACAGAATAAATATTAGACATGCTTGCCTAATTTTTCTTTTTCATGTTCTGTCAAGGTGATTATGAGCTGTTGGATTTGTAATTACCGTGTCACACTGAGACATTGCTTATATTTGACATAAAAAGTTCCAGCTCTGCTTAAGTACTAAAGTAGTCAAATAGTTTCAAGTTATTAATCAAAGTTGTCAACAAAATAATTTCTGGTAAACAGAACCTGTTTTCTTCCGACCAATTGTTTATGATTAAAAATCCATAGTTTTAAAAACCAAGGCCAGGATGCGTTTAGTAATTGTTCCCAAGAACTTTGTCCTTTTAGGGCTTTGGGAATATTTTAAATGGAATTCTCATTAAGGAAGAGAATGGTATTCCTCAAACAGCCTACTTGGACACAGCTGACAATGACAGAGGAACAGTTTTGGAGATTTCTGTAAAGCTCTGTTCAGGAGTCTTGCTTTTGTCAGCGTCACTGAAGCTGTTCAGTGACTTGTCCGAAGTTTAACACCCAAATGAATACCGAAGCTACATAAAATAACTAGATGACGAGAGAAGGAATTTCAAAAATGTAGAATTAAAACTTTCTCTTGACCTTTCTCTATTAAACTATGCTGTGAAGCAAGTACGATAAAAAGCTGGCAGAGTTAAAACTCCTGGTATTATTAAACAGCTTGCCCGCTCTGCTGTTAATTAGCACTACAGTACAATCACTTTGTGTGTGCAGATCTCAAATATTAATTAATTTATTTTTTGCCCTGTCCCACCGTGTTAGCCTGAATTAGTGAATTTTGTGACCTTCACAGCTACTAAATTTTAAATGACCTTTGTATATTAGTAAGGATCTCTATTTGTGCATGGAGGCATATACCCATATAGCAGGGTTGCAGGCAAATCAATCGGTTTCTTGAGACAGCTCCCATCGAATAAATGACATGTGCAAATATTTAGCCTAATGCTCCTGAAAATATTCGTGCTAAATGTAAGCACTTTGTTAGCCTATGTTGCTGTATTTTGAGGACTAGCAGGAAAATGGAAAGACTGAATGCTAGAATTTACAGAAGCAGATGCAATAGCAAGAGCCTGCTTTGTCTTTCTCACATAAGGATCAGAGAATTTGTCTGCGTGTTGTTCTTTCACAATGATACTGATGTATGTACTCGAGCAGCTAATAGCACAAATTTCCTGATAAATATTTGGAAAACCCAGTCAGGCTAGAAAATGGCAGCTCTTCCGAATAACTGTCCAGTCTATGAGCCCACAGGGAGCTGGAACTTGCAGCGACAACGAGGACATGTGTTTGCAGTGAATTTGCTGCACGTGACTGACAGAACACTTCCAGGAAGGCAATGTCCAGCTATTGCAGCCCTGTGCTTTCTGTTTCAGTTGCTCAGGCTTTGTGCTGGCTTGAAGATCTCTGCTTATCATTATTTATACTGCAGCATGACCAATGACCTGCAGCTGAGACCAGGTCTCTGTTGCACTAGTGCAAATGTGCAGTGATGGACTCCCTTCCTAGAGACTTTGCCGCCTCAGCAGGAAAAAGTGAGTAGAGGAAAGGGAATTGCCAGTAATCATGCAGGTAGTTTCTCTGCGCTGTTCATTAGTACTTCCCCCATTCTTTTTTCACTTGCCTGGAAATAGCTGATGGATGAGACGTTCCGCTGGCTTCCCATATAAAGCTATTGATGCACATTTCAGTGTTGTCTCCGAAGGCACACAAAGAGGTGTAAGTAGTTCCCTGCCTGTATGGCTACACAGTGACTTTCCTTCTCCTCCTTGCTTTTCTTTTTCTCAATCACTTTAGTTGTAATGCATTGTTACACTTCTCCCTCCCCACTCTTTCTTTAAACACCATCTTTTCAATTTCCAGTGACATCCAAAATTGGAACAGAGAGCTGGTGGGAACGGCCCATTTATGGAAAGGAAATCCAGAGCAACGATGAACCAAGGCATACAACAGTAAGGACTTAGGGAGATGCAGGAATGGAAACTAATTTTAGTTATTCCATTGCAAGCTCATCACACTGTCAGTGTCACACTCTTCTTTATCTCCCATATCACATCCAACAGTTACCTCATGCCACAGCCATCTTCTGACAGAGACCATTGTGGGGCATTTTTGTAATAATTTCTTGCCTGTATTTTGGAAAACTTCAGCTCATATGCTGTGATGGTCACTGGAACGCATTAGTTTACATCACTCTCCTACTTCTCTGAAATGGCATCTGTGTCATCCTTGTTAGAGAGCAGCCTTGAACCAAAATCGCTGTACTTATATAGCCTCAGATTTTGGAAAGGATTTAAAATTTGCCCAATCTGAATTTAAAAAAACATCTGGACAAGATGCCTTCCTGTTAGTTCAGTCTGGATGTTGAGGTTTGATCAAAATACTGTGATAGAGATGCATCTTATGGCGATACCTGTTAACACTGCAGTGTAAAAAATTGTGGGTTTTTTAGATTTATCTCTGAGTTTTTAAGGGCTGATTAACATCACCAAGGCACCTTTTGCCTTGATATAATACACATCCTGACTCAGAAAGCATGGCACATTCCTATTTTCCTATGAAAGGACATGTTTTTATCTTTCATTAATCCTATCTTACTTATGGGCAAAAGCAGTCATTTGGCTGAAAGTGACAGCTCTCTGCGTCCTATTGAGAAGACACTCAAGCTTGACATTAGGTTTTTCTCAAAGGTTTTAACATAGAAACAAAGGGTCACTTGTGCTATAAGGAAAACCACTTGCAGAAGCAGGATGGAAGGGGATATTTTCTTGTGGTGAAAGCAGGACGTTATATTTTGAATTCCAGAAATCTCGGCACAATCATTGCCTCCGCTGTCGATATCCTGTGTGACCTTGGACAAGTCATTTGATAAATTTCCTTGTTCTATGAAACAGGGATGTTTCCCTTTGCTATCCTGTGTCTCTCTTCTTTATATACAGTGTAAGTTCTTAGGGGACAGGATTTGTTTTTTACGTATTGCACAAACATACATCTAACAGTGTTGCTGACAAATAACCATGAAGTTTAAATGAGAACTGTAATGCTCTCAGAGATCATAGGAAACTGGAAATGTCCAGGGCTTGTTTGGTTTCCTGTCTCTCCTGCACTAAATAAGGGGATTTGGAGTTGCAGTTTGAAGATCTGTAACAAAAGTCTCAAAAAGCCCATACTGGATGCAAATCCTTCCCGTGTGAAATTTGACATCAAATGCTCTTTCCTCCACATCCCAGCCACAGCTTTAACTGGGAGGGGTATTTCTATTCATGTTTAAGCAGAACAGGGAATGTTTTTATATTCCTCTCCTCTGCAAATATTTATTTGGATAAATTTTCATCAAATATCTCTCTTCAAATATTTTCCCCCGAAAAGGAATCTCTGAGGAATATTTGGTTTTCAGCTTCTGTACTTAAACCCAGAACAATTCTATTTTTTCTCTACTGAAACCTTAATCACTTTGGGTTTGTTTGGTGGTATTTTCTGAGACACTCTTTCAATAAAATCCATTAAAAAAATTCTGAAAGAGAAAAAGAAATATAAAAAGCCTAATATTTAATACCAATCTAATTTTAAAATATTATTATAATTTCTTAAGATATGGACTACTGAGCCAAAATCTACCTGACTGAATTACATGCGGAGGAACTACATGTGAACTTATTATAACTAACTAGCAAACTTTCATTTTATTCACTGAGGAACTGTTTATGTCCAAAAAGGCCAGGACAAGCAAACATTAGTCACTCTCTCCTGGAAAAGATTTCACGTCCCAGTCTGTTCTGAGTGTGTTAATGAGAACAGGTGTTCCTCCTTGAAGAAAATCAGACTAGAGAAGGGTGAGGATGCTTAAAAAACACTTCACATTCTTTTTCCCCACTTCCTCTTACCCGGAGGAGCATCACACCCTTTCAATCATTGTGTATCGTCGACCTTGACACTTCGTAAAGCCCTGTTTCGCTTTCTAGCCTTTCAGCCCTGGGCTTGCTTCACACATTCCTGCTCAAACCCGTGCTCTTCTGCTGCCTCTTGACGGAAGAAGCCACGGAGGCATCAGCTCAGAGGAAGTTGTGGGGTGCCTGAGATTAGAGGCTATTTTGGAGCCACACAACCTTTGGGGCTGACCCTTTCGACAGCTGAACTGTTCCCTGGAGTTGCTGCGTACCCTCAGCTACCGCTGGCATCAACTGCTCTCACATTCATGCCTGATCTGCTCAGTGCCGTGGGAGGGAAAGACCCTCTTTTTGCTCTCCTAGTGGCTTTTATTCATCCAGTTCTCACCAGGGCATACAAATGGAGAGTGTCCAACCTGTAATGCCACCTCCACCAGAAGAACATTTTCGAACTTCAGCAGAAGGGCAAAACATGAATTAAACAATGTTGTGCATGTGCTGAATGTTGCAGGATCAGTGCAGAAGCTCAGGTTCTCATTAGCTATGTTTTCTTGTGCAAATTCACTGAAGAAATAAACACAAACTTCCTAGGAATGATGGCCAAGAGCCCTTTCTGCAACTCTGCCTGCCTGATACCTAATTTATTCCTAATGAAATGGTCTCATCATTTATGCTATAAATTTGATAACAATTAAACAGTAATGATTATTAATGTTCCTTCTCCAGCTAGCTTGGTTAATCTGTTTAGCATAGATTTCTTGAGGGCAGTTTCCTTTCCAGGGGAAGGCCAAGCCTCTTCATTTCAGTGACATGAAATAAAGTCCTCCTGTTAAACATTTTAATTCAGCAAAAAATATGCATGTGTTAAATTCATCAGCTTATAACCTAAGGAAATGGGAAGCTGCTTTTATATCAGATATACTCTATGGGTACTGCTCATCTGGCAAATCCCCAGCAGGGTCTAAATTGAATAAGCTAAAAAACGCAGCAAAAGCTGGTTTGTATATAACACAGCAGGCTGCATTGCCCTTCAGTATGCTATTGTTCATGGAGTTACCAAAACAAGAACAGAAATGCAAAGAGAGCTAGAGTGTCTGAGCAGTAATTGTGTTCCTAATGAGTCACTGAATCAAGGTGACATATTTGTGGGTTAGGAAATTTATGTCAGATCACTGTGTGCAGCTTTTACTTATGTATTTACATCTGCAGGGTGTGAAATTACAGAATCATAGAAAATATGTCTGGACTTAGCAGAACCTAGGTCACTAGTCCAGCCTCTTCTCCAAGGCAGCATCAGCTCTGCTTATGTCACTGCCGGAGCAGTTAAACTAACGCTGTTCAGTTTTGTCACCCAGCAAACTGCAGTTGCACAGCAGATTAAGCTTTAATCTATGTTAAAGAGGAGTGAACCTGGAAAAACTCCTCTGACTCTAGAATTGTTTATGTGATTAACACCAGAGTAACAAAGAGGAGAATTTGACTCAATGTGTGATTAAGAGCCAGATGCTGTCCTCAAAATAGCCAGTGCACTCGTAGTGAGAGAGGGGATTCAACTAAAAATCTCAGAGCAAACACTCTAAAACTTCCTTTTACATTCAAAACCTTTACCTAAATCTCATAGCAAACCCAAAATCCTCAGAAGGAAGCCCTGCAATACTCTACATCCCAGTGTTTACAAGCTCTGCAAGGCATATCTTTGTGCTGCTGCCTATGCGTTCAAGCCATTATTCCTGGTTGTCTGAGAAGGAAGAACAGCTATGAGCACGAAGGATAAGGCTGTGAAGCGCTGAGAAGTTTCAGCACCTGTTACCTTCCAACAGGCAGTAGCTCTTACAAGGTGCTTACCTCCTTAATTTTAAAAATGTGTGCTTTTATATATGAAGTCAGTGCCTTTCTGAAAATAATATTTAAGCAAACAAATGACCTTTTGAAACAATTTCTGTAGGTACTATGCTCTTATTACAAAACTACTACCTGTCCAACTGACTGTGAGAAGCCATCCCAAAGACCTTGCTTTAGAGGAGCCAGTTATTGTGCTGCATAAAAGAGTTAAGGCTGTGTGCCCTGCAGTCTTTTCTCCCCATTCTCAAGGTTAATCTCATTTCCCTATGGAAGTAAGTTCAGCATAGTGAGGTGATGAATCACCGACAAAAAGAAGATTGTGCTTTTCTTCTTAACTTAATGAACAGAAGTGACCTGGATTCAGCTCCAAAATTTCCCTAAGTTTTTCTGTGCTTAGCTCTGGAAAGCCACAGTAGTCATGGGATGAGTCTTTGATAAGGCTGCAGAGGATTTATAGATAAGCTTGCACAGATAACTGTGAAATCCACACTGAGATCTAAATTAATCTTTCTGAGCTCAAATATCCACTTCCAAAGTACTGTAGCAATACCAGAGACCTTGATAATGGGTTTAGCTTTTATTGTCAAGTTCTCCATATTTAGAAGATGAGTTGAATGAAACAAGATAAAAAAAGCCATGCTGATGCCTGAATCCATGGCATTAATACTAAACATTATTTTCACAGAGATGTATTAATATTTGTGAAAAAAATCCAATATATAGAAAGCATGATTTTAAAACAGCCAGGACTGAGTATTCATTCTAATGAAGTCAGCTGGAGCTGTGGCCGCTTGTGCCAAGGATAGACTCGGTTATTGAAGAAGACAGAAAGTTTTAGAGCTGTGGTAACAAATGGCTGGATGTGTTTAGCCAGAATGGAGAAGCAGAGTCCAGAAAACTCAGCAGATCTGTGGAGGTTTCCTCTTTGGGCTAAGCTCTGTAGTGCTTGTAGAGAGAAACTCAGTAGTGCTAATGAAAAGAGATCACTTTATCTTGAGTGTTGGACCACTGGGGCCAAGGAGCTGAGCTCCAGCCCTGTTGCCAAAACCGGGGCACTTTGAAAAGTCTGTGAACAACCAGGACATTTTAAGAAGGCAATGTTACCTAAAAACTAGATGAAAAATAATTTTGACATTTTTTTTGCATGTGCATTTTGTTGAAATTTGCATGTTCTAACAGAAAAGTGCTGCTAAATAGTTTTAGCGTGTATTTTTGCAAAAAACATTCCCACATTACCCACCTAATATCTTTGGGCCATTTTAAGTGATGCAAAGGTGAGTGGTGAATTAAGAGTAGTCTGTAGACCTTTGTGTATTTTCAGTCATTTTTAGACAATCTGACTGGGGGGTACTGTGACTAAATCAAGGATAACTGTAACCTGCCGAGTCAGATAAATAAGGTACAGAAGGAAATAAAGATTTTATGAACCATTTGCAAATATTCCAGTCCTCCCTCTGTTTCTGAGCATTTATATGTCATACAGCACTGAGCCTATTCCCATTCAGCTAGTGTTAATGTTCAGATCAGGAAAGAGCGCTTTGTAGCAAAAATAAGCATGGCAAAAGATACTTATTACTTTCCCTTTATCACTAAATTCTGTGGTGCCAATGCAGGTGCATGGTGTCTGCACAAAAGGAATCTAGGCTTAGCTTTGAAAGCCATGTTCTGCTCTTCCCTAACTTGTGCTCACTCTTTCTTCAAAAGGCTTTTTCCAGTGGAGCCCTGGCAAAGCACAGCTTCAGAGTTGCAATGTGGGAGACCCTCCTCACCCAAATATCTTGAGCTCATCTGCTCCTCTGTGTTCAGGGCCTTGTGACCCCAAAACTGTGGCAGTACCTGGAGCTCTTCTCGTGTGCTAGAGGCTGTAGAAGCACAGAAGAATGGACTTTATCCCAAAGAGGTTTCTTTGTAAGTAAAATATAAACATTTAGCTCTACAGTATTTT
Organism: Apteryx mantelli; assembly: GCF_036417845.1. Taxonomy (NCBI): domain Eukaryota; kingdom Metazoa; phylum Chordata; class Aves; order Apterygiformes; family Apterygidae; genus Apteryx; species Apteryx mantelli. Next base: position 1,897,556 of record NC_090006.1, on the reverse strand, counting down.
TACAAAGGGCAGTTTTGTTGCCTTAAAGGGGCTCTTCATTGCCCTTGGTGCAGAATTCATAAGTTTGGATACAGGCTCTGTAGAATTTACATGCCAGCTTGAAATCTGCGTGGCAAAAAGTTGGTCATACACACCAGAGAAAGTCAGCTACCAGGAGACAAAAAGAAAGGGCAATTCCTCTTGAGGAGAAACTTGTCCTATCTCCTAGTGTCCTAGCGCAGAATGTTTACAAAATGCTCATTAAGGGAAAGGGGATTGCGAGATAGCAACGAATCTGGTGAACAGCTTACACTACACGAGATAAGAGAGGCAAGGCAACCATAGAAGAGAGCAAGCCATATCCAATTACTGAGACCTGGTTTTGGGGAGGGGGAAGGGTGAAGAAAAAGGGAGGGGGCAGGGAGAGAGAGACGGGATGGATCACAAGTTTCAAGACAAGAGCTTCCAAACTTGTCATCTCTCTGTGACACAAGCTGCGTACAACCCAGGGGATAAAACCGCCACTTAGCCCACACGAGAGCTAAAGCTTGTTGAGTGTGGTTGGAGGTTAGAGTGAAGTCATGGATTTTGTAGTCCTCCAGCTGTGGGCTGTCCTCTCTCTCTTGGTTCACCTTGCCTCTTGCAGTCCCATCCTGAGCTTGGAGCACTCTTCCTTGGAGGAAGACGTGCCTCTTTTTGACGAGGTGCTCTCCGAGCAGGATGGTGTTGATTTCAACACGCTGCTTCAGAATATGAAAAATGAGTTCCTGAAGACATTGAACCTTTCTGACATTCCCCTGCACGAAGCAGCCAAGGTGGACCCACCAGAGTACATGCTAGAGCTGTACAACAAGTTTGCCACCGATAGGACATCTATGCCATCTGCAAATATTATTAGGAGCTTCAAAAATGAAGGTAAGAAATGTGCGTCTGTAGGAGAACCAAATCGAAAAGGATACCCTTACAGTCAGCGTGAAATAATATTTACCAGGTATGGAGCATGAAGAGCACTAGGGGGAAAAAGGCCTTTCAGTGAAGAGGCCATTGGAAATAGGGAGCTAACACTGTACCAATTTTACACAGATCCCACTTTTTGTGAGATAGATCCTTTTTCCTTTGCTTTTGAGATTGTAAGGTTTGGGGGGAAGAAGTTGTTTCTTTTATGTCTGTACAGCAGTAAGTATAATTTGGGTGTGTTTTTATTATCCCTGTAATCACACATATCATTTGCAATTAGCTGTTTGATTTTCAGATGGATAGCTTAAGTCAAATTTGAAATTAAGGGGCAAAATGTTTTCACATGCCGTTCAAAGGTGCAGTATATGGCTTTCTATTAATATCCTTCCACTACTGATCCTCATGGGAATTGTAACGTTTTCTTCCTTTGATGTCTGAGCATAGCCCAGCAAATATATAGAAATACGTGAAGCTGAATTTGGATAAACTTCAGATTTTGCTTTGGAGGAGCAGAACATTTCCTAATTAAAAAAAAAAAAAAGAACCGAGAAAAGACCAATTGTGAGCTTAGGTGATTCTCTCTATGTTTCTGCTTCAACATTTTCCCTCACTTTAACGAGGAAAAGATAACATTTCAGTGCTGTCATTCAAATGTTTTTGTGTCAGTAGCTATTAGCACCAATACAGGCTACATGTTAAAAATATTTTTCAGGTAGTCATTTCCAAACCCAAAATATTCCACTTTGCAAATACAAGTGCTTTGATTCTTTTTAACTACTCAGAGGTACATGCAACTGTTCAAATTGCTGTGGATCTTCTCTCATTCCTCATCAGTCTAATTAATGAAATATAACACTGATTTTTTCTGACATTCGCAAATTCAAGATGACAAACTATCAGGAGAAGGTTGTGTGCAAGTCATTTCAGTTTGGCAATGCAGTGAGGTGCCAGGAGAGGATCCAGCAGTGCTGGTCTTTTCTTCATTTCTGCCAGGCCTTGGCACTCTTTACCAGCAACACGTTTCCGGTTTGAAGAGGCACTGCAGTTTAAATCTTCTTTACGTATTCTTTTTCTGCATTGTGGTAATATGACATTAAATTTATTGAAGGACTGATAGCAAACCAGTTACACCTGCTAGTGAACTGTTACTCATCTGAATAGTCTTGCCTAGTAACTGATCATCAGTATAAATGAAGAAATACACAGAAACAAGCATTGTTCTTTTCTCCAATTTCCACTATTCAGGAGAAATAAATCAGATAAAATTTGGCAAGTACAATATGCTAAAGAACAAAATGCAGTGTGATTTACTGAGGTAAATCTGAAACCGTTTCACTGGCAAGGCTGAAATGGTTCTAGGCTTACAGCATTGAAAATGGTACAGACTGACCTATGACCAGTAACACATGCAGCAATTCACGATTCTGTGCCTGTCTGTAAACATGATGGAGATATTCCATAGCTTTTTCATGGCTGCAGAAGTTCTGCACCGGATAGAGTAATCTTGGTGCAGCTTTCTGTCTTTTCTGTGTTTTTCTCACTTCTAATCCAAAACAGCAGATGCAAGGTGAGACTCCTTATGTTAACACATCACCTTCATAAACTCATATAGTTACAGGGACTGTTGCAGTTAATGTTTTTTATCTGTCTTGAAAGTCCATGAAGCTAAGAACCGCTCATTTCATGCACGAAGAGTTTTTTTATAGAGAAAGTGAATTACTTTCAATTATCAGGACACTAGGAACAGATCATATCATGAAGCTTTTTATTCAGCTGCTTATTGAAAATCGTCAGTAACTGTTCTTTCATTATTATTCATTAAATCCTTTATTAACTTTGTTATTACTGTAACGAGATTATAGAAATATAAACAGCTGAAAGAAGCTAGTTGTTTTAACCCATGGAGCATAATGTCTCTGTTGCAAATGGGATTGTAATATCCTACCATTTCTTAAAACTTGAATAAAGGTCTTAAGCTAAACTTTTCTTTTCCAATGGACTTCAGATCACCCTTGCAGACCCTGTCAGGGGTGCACTGGTAACTAAAAGGGATATTTCACTCTATAAGTTTCCTAACTAAAGAGCAAAGCCGCATCCTGACTTATAAATGAACACTTCTCGCTCCTTGCTAGCACTCACCCAGCTTCTTACAGATGGTGTGGCCTTCCCCTCCCTCCTGGTGAATTACTTGTGCTCATCTTCTAGATGGCCAGGTGGCATTTCTCCACCCTGTCATTGTCTGTAATGACTGCAGATTTGCTTTAGCATACTAAGGGTTGGGAAATCATAAAGATTTCTTCCACTTGAGAGGTTGTGGCTGAAGTACTCCTGTGCTTGAGTAGCACTGCCTTTTAGCCTGCAATCTACTCCCACCCTGGAGCATACCCCACCTTCATCAGTTGATGGGAAGGGAGAGGCAACCAGAATTGCCCTTTGCTTTTTTGTTTATGAGCGGATGGAGATGCAAACAGGAAAAAAAAAAACAGGCAGGTGCCTCAAAGCCCACTTCATGTCAGTAGGACAACTCACGTGCTTGCGTAAGTGCACTGATGGAGTATGGCCAATACTTGCAGCATTATCAGTGTCATTTTTCTACAAACATATCAAAATTGGAGAAGTCAGAGATGAAGACAGTAATAGATCCCAAGCCATTTGCCCCCTCAGGCCTTGCAGAAATGTCACCCATAGTCTGTATGTCCTAGTCTGTCCGCTGAGCTACGAGCGACAGCACAGTAATCCAGCAACAAAAGCACAGTCATTATTAGCTAAGATGCCTGTATTGCGTGAAGAAATGCATATTGCCCATGTATAAACAAACAATGCAGATACAACAGACAGACTGACTGACAAGCAGATATTATGTGCTTCTTATATGTTTTATTAACTAAAACTGCCAAAAGTGCCTGACTGAATACAGCTGTTTGGCTTAGTTCACTTCAAACCCGTTGAATCTGTGGCAGGATTTCTGTTGACTGGCGGGTTTTAGATCGGGTGATCACTGCCTGCTTCTCCTAACAAGGTGCCTTTACATCTTCCCAAGCAACTTTTCCTCTCTTAATGCCTGGCCCTTTCAGTTGCTGATGATGTTTGAGCAGAAGGAAACACTTGCTAGCACAGAAATAATAAGCAGATACAAATACAGCCTGCCATTTCTGCATACACAGGTTACATGTCATCTGACTGTCTCTCATGTTCACTCCAGTGCCATATTGTTCTTCTCTTCCTCTCCTATACTGAGTAACATTTTCTCCTATTTGTTAAACAGTTGCTGTGCAGCAATCTAGAAGCGATTTCATTTCAGTATTTGGCAAGGCATTTTTAACATGCAATCCTACCAGGTGTCAAGAAAGTCCCTGAAAGCCATGGCGATAGAAAGAGAATCTATAAATCCAGGTTTACTGACTTTGTCATGGCTGGGATCTCACCATCCTTAGAGAGCTAGAATAAAATAGGCCTTTTATTGATCATTCAAGTATGGTTTTGGGAAACAATGCAAAACCACTCTCCTAGAAATGTTCCGCTGAAACCAAAGGAATGCAAAACATGTCAGATGTGCTGGATGTATTGACCCTTCTAAAATATTTGATCTTTGTCATTTCTAGACTTGGCTTCCCACCCTATTGGTGTTGTAGGAATTCGGAAATACCCCCTTCTATTCAATGTATCCATCCCTCATCATGAAGAAATCACCATGGCGGAGCTGAGGCTCTACACCTTGGTGGAGCGGGACCGAATGCTCTATGACGGGCTTGATCGGAAGGTCACCATTTTTGAAGTGCTGGAAAATGACCACATGGGGGTAGGAGAAGAGAGAAAGATGGTGGCACTTGCATCTAGGCAGATCTATGGCAAAAACAGCGAGTGGGAAACCTTCGAGGTCACCGAAGCCATCAGGCGCTGGCGAAGGGCAGGCCTGACCACACACCGGCTGGAAGTTCATATAGAGAGCAGGGAAGGGGAGGAGCAGAACGGAGAGGGGAAACTCGATATCGACATCAACTCTGAGGCCAAGCATGTGCCCCTGTTGATTGTGTTCTCTGATGACCAAAGCAATGACAAAAAAGAGGAGAAGCAAGAACTGAATGAAATGATAGACCATGAGCAGCTCCTGGACTTAGAGAACCTGGAGGTTGGCAACTTCCACAACCGGCCAGGCGAGGAGGCACTGCTCCAGATGCGCTCCAACATCATTTATGATTCTACTGCCCGAATCCGGAGGAACGCAAAAGGCAACTACTGCAAAAAGACTCCGCTTTACATAGATTTCAAGGAGATTGGCTGGGATTCCTGGATCATCGCCCCAGCGGGATACGAAGCCTATGAGTGCCACGGAGTGTGCGCCTACCCCTTAACAGAGCACGTCACACCAACGAAACATGCCATTGTCCAGACTTTGGTTCACCTGAAGAATCCCCAGAAAGCCTCCAAGGCCTGCTGTGTGCCCACCAAGCTTGATCCCATCTCTATTCTCTACTTAGATGCAGGGGTTGTCACCTACAAGTTCAAATACGAGGGCATGGTGGTATCAGAGTGTGGCTGCAGATAGTAGGAATGCATGCACGGGGGAGTGCACAGGGGAAGTATTTAATGATTCAGTCTGTAAATTTGTACATTTTGGGTTTCCTATTTAATGAGGTTATTTAATGAGGCATGTACAGATAATTGTATGTTTCCTGTCACGGGGAATGGGCAAGTCATACGACTGTAGGGAATGTATATTTTGTTCCATTGCTTGCTTCTTGCTATTCTTTCCTGTCCAAATTATGACTGAGTCTCTCTTCATGTCAGGGCACAGACCAGATCACTGGATTGTTTTGGGGGGCTCTTCATGCCAAAAAGGGGCAAATTCAAATTCATAGAAACAAGGCTACATATTCTTGTACTTTTTAAATGTTGATTGGCACCTAAAGGTATTTCCAGAGCTATCAAAGCTAGGTGAATTATGAGTGATGCATACCTAGATTCTTTAGCTGTTGTGTAGAATCTGTCAAAATCTTTACATGCCCAGATGCCTTTGAAAAATGATCTCTGTAGATCTTAAGTCCTGATAAGTCTCAGGCTCCTAAATCACTGAGGCACAACACATTGTTAGGTTTTCTATTTTATCCTTTCTTTAATCTTTCCCAGTCTTGGTTAAAGGTAAAAGACACCCTGTCAGGGATGGTTTGGCATCCAGAGGGTAGAAGGGATCCATTTCCCTTCCCATCTTGCAATGGGCCCAGGAGCGATGCCAGGCTTGTGCAGTGCTCTGACAGGCAATGGCAAGAAATGCCCCTCGTGCATGTTTATCGCAAAAGCACCCTGCGTAAAGCAGCGCTGGATTTGTCACATTAGCCATGTGTCGTCTCTCAAGGCCCAGAGCTCTGGGTGGTATAAATCTCATTAACTCTCTTCAATCCTTGAAGCTGTGCCGGTTTGTACCAGCTAAGAAACTTGTTCCCCCAGTCAGTCCAGTAAGTTACGTACAATACATCTGTGTAATCCAGCTCAAATGGCAAAGTAATATTGCATGTAGTCTGCATAGAGCTAGACAGAAAAGGAAACCCCTTTGTGCCAGCTAGATAGAAAGGATCTTTCCTTTATGTATGTGCTCAAGTTGTCAATTCATAAAGATATTGCCCCCCCCACTTAAACTATATATGATCGAGTCACATGCCATGTTTCCGCCACTCTTCTGCAACAAATCGTGGTGATAAGAAGGTGTCAGAGCTGAGAAACAATAGACCCGTCACTTTATTTATACTAAGCTGCAAATTTGTCAGATTCTTGGGAAAGTGTAAGTGACATTGACTCTTTTAGCCTGTAGCAGAGCCTACTGTACTGTCCCTGCATCTGTTTTACACTTTTAAGGGAAAGTTATCTTCACTGGAAGTGCTAAGGGTCTTTGAAAGAATCCCTCTAGCACTTCATGGGAATGAACACAAAAGACTTTATCAAGCACTAACTAAAACCAATTTCACCTATTTTTCACACATATTCTTCTGTGCTTCTCATAATTTATTGATCTATTTATTGACTGCCTGCCTTTGTAATATAATGTAGAATACAGAATGTTTTATTTTTGTGCTTGTATGTAATCCCACTTGGATAAAACCTTGTACCGATCCTATTTTACACAGAATCTCTCTGTTGAGTTGTGCTGCACAGAGATTGGGTTGTTGATTTTTTTTTTTCCATCCTAGATGTTTGTAAATACCGTATACCACAGTTCTCTCTCTTGCTTGCAACCTGTTCACTGCAGTGATTTAAATAGCATTCTGGAACGCACACGGTCTTGTCCAATATTTAGCTACCCTTGCAGGGCTATCATTTCTTTAAGTGGTCGGTTGCGTAGTTTATTGTAGAGTTATGCAGTCTCCACTCGGGCTGTGTGTTTCCAGATAGCAGGCTGCGCCATGGGACTATATTGCTTTACGCCTGCTGAGGATCTTGCCCGTGAGTGCCTGACACTGCTCACAGACCTTTCCCCTGAGCTACGCTGCAATCTTCCTCTGCGATTAATGGCAGGTTAAAAGAATTCATAAGAGGTGTGATATTTTGCTCTGCTGACATGAACTGCTGTAGCCAACGGCTGAAGTGTCACCACATAGATCCTTTCAAACTATCCACTCTTCTTATGCAGCTATTTGCCAAGACAAGCCATTCACCTTGTTAGGAGTGATAATCCAGCATTAGAGAGATAATCCACCATTTGCTTTTATCATCTCTTTTCTGCGACTGTTCTCGTTGCAGTGATCTGACCAGTGTGTTTTTACACCACTGTCCTTTATACGCTGTATTATGAAACCATGCAAATGTGTGTAGAGATATAATTTTATCACTGAGTAAAACCACATGCGTGAATTTTTACAAGATCAGTAAAAATTTCAGTGAAACCAATTTGGGGTTAGGAGCCAGCCAGTCTTTTGATATTAGTAACCTGTCTTTATAATGAAACATGGACTGTACTGCTAATTGAAGAGAATCTCAAACAGAATTTGTGATGAAAACCAGTAAAACAGAAGATGTATCTGATTGTGCTATTTTGGGAGAAATTTGAGCATCTTGTGACTCCCACAGCTGCAACTGTGTTGTTCATAATCTGAGATCAGAACAGTATTATTTCATTTTATTAATGAGTGCCTCTGAGGACTGCACGCCTGCTTGATTGCCAAAACCTTACCTTACCATTGAAAATAACTAGACAAAGACATCTGCTGGATGTTCATGCAGTCAGACAGCAGAGATCAGGCAAAATAACACAGAAAAAGGGGACAGTTATTTTATCAAGATATTTCCTTAAATAGCAAATTAAGGCTATTTCTGCAAACTCAACAGTACTTTGTTTTAAACATGTATGTAATCCTGTCCATATAGCTATGACACTCACAAATAGTATGGTGAGTGCATGACAAGAGCCAGTACTACAAAGCCATAAGTGTCAGTAATGTCAGCGGCAAGTCCCTGAAAAAATATCCCAGTGCATGTTTTCTTTTTCCTTCTTTCTTTCTTGCTTTCCTCCTTCCTTCCATCTACACACTCATCCATCAGTTCATCCATATTACTACTTTGGCTTCTTCTGTTTCTTAAAGAATTTATTTTTCTCATTAAATAGTAGTGTGCATTGATTTTCCTTTCATTTCTGATCTATTTTATGTCAACATGCTAGCAGATTCTGGACTTAAATTTTAATAACAAAAATCATTTTTTAAAAGGTTTTGTTAAAATATGACTTCAGTATGGAAAAATCTATCTAGCCAGCCAGCCAGCCAGCCAGCCAGCCTTCCCTAAATTACTGCGTGCAGCTAAACAAAGCAGCAGCCCTTTCTCACAGAAATCATCAACATCAGTTGGAGTTTCGCTTTCATCTGTTTATAATTTAATACATATGAGCAACCATAAGCAGATGTGAAGCTCCTTTTGTGCTGGATGCTGTAAAAAATGCTGGGAAGTGCTTACAGCCCAAATAGACAGGACAGGCAAAGGGTGGGAGCTGAAAAAATGAATTAAAGAGAGGAGGAGCATGGATAACGTATCAGCGAGGGAGTTAAGGATAGAGTTTTGGTCTTGGATTGCTGCTCTTAAGTCAACACACGATGCCTCCAGAAAAGCATGAGCTTCAAGACATCTTACTCGTCCGTTGGCCTGTGAAGAAGTCAGCTCTGTCTCCTATGCAAACACTCAGCACCCATGCCAGATTTCCCTAAGCTCTAGGAAGCCTGATGATCCACATCTCTTAGGTCTCCACATGTGGACTAAAACTTGCTCAAGGAGCAGATTTTTCCCCAAAGCTTCCTTGCACTATCCCTTTCTTGGACGCAGTCCCTGGAGCCCAGGCTTGCTCCGGCTGCTGTGCTTCCCCTAGCTGATCGAGGCTATAGATTCCCAGCTGCTTGAGCATTAAAGCTTGACAGTTCAGCATGACTTTTTCTGGCAGCACTACCCCAGCCTCGCCAGCCCCCTCGGTCTGGGCAGATGGGCCGCTTGGGGCAGTTTGCTGAGCCTGGACAAGATGGGCAGAGCCCCACACCATCCTCACGCTGCTCTTCCTACGTGGTTCAGGGAGCAAAGCCAACCGAAGCTCCAGCAGTCTAGAAATATCAAAAGATTCTTCAGTTTGGAGCAGCGTCAGGCATTTTGGTGCCTCGCTCACCTACAGCACAATGGAAGAAGCTCCACTAAGCATTTTCTGTGCAAAACACTGAGCCAAACCCTAGCTAAGTGCATCATTTATGAAAAAAAAAAAAGAGATTTCCTGGCATTTGAACAGCTGCTTCAAGCATTTGAAAAACTACAGCCCAGTGTTAATTTAAACTTCCTTATAACCCAGTTCAACATTTGGAGAGCAAACACTGTTAATAGGATGGGAACCGTGGTGGTGGTGGTTTGCTTACTATATTGGGAAACAAAGCCAGAACAAAACTAGCTTGAGATAGAGGTTTTGTTTACATTGCTGACCCATCTGTCTTCATTAATGCACTATTTACAGGAAAAGTTAAAAAATTAGCTTCTGCTCCTTCTTCAATTGCAACAGCAACAAATAAAGGCTGAATGGTTCATTTGCCCTCAACTAAAAATGGAAATTCTTATCAAAAACCCTTGGAAGAAGAGGTTTATTATGTGAAGCATATTACTGTTGAGTACTAGCGCTGGACCCAGGCTTTTTGGCCAGAGCTGTGTATTTCTAGCACAGGCAATGTCGGGAGCAAAAGGAGGTCAGGGAAGTGCCTACATCTGAAATGATGGCACCCTGCACGCTGGCTGCAGAAAGCAGAAACCATCAATAACACTTGGCACTTGTTTTACCCTAAGCCCCTGCCTCTAAGTCTAAGAAAGAAATAGTGTATTTTTTTTTCTTTTATTAACCAACGCTGGGTAACAGCATGTGATTCCCCTGGGTATTGAGAGGGGACACATCTGAGGCCAAGCAAGGGGAGGTGACGCAGGGCAATACCCCTTTCTCTTACTTGCAAGTCAAGGGACCACACACACATGCTTCGCTTTCTAGCATTAGATGCCTAAATGAGGACAGATGACTTTCACCCCAAAACTCCTTCAGCTAAAATGAGGCAGGTTCATGAAAACCTGCTATCAAGTCAGTTCAGCCAACAGGGAAGAGCAGCCAGGTGTGGTCACACCTTTAGCTGGCAGAGCCGTAACCCAAGGAGGGTTTGAATTTACGGCCTACCACCCCTGTACTTCCTTATACCTGGGCCATTTCATTCTGAGCTCTCTACAGTCCCGCACTGTGCTCTGCGGATATGTGCTAATAGGTGTAAAATCCTACTGAAGATAAAGCCATCTGCAATTGCACTTCAGCCCACGCAGGAGTGGGTTGCAAGCCCATTGAAATAGAGACATCCATGAAAAAAAAAACCCCAAACCTCTCATTCTATAAACCAGAAAGTCAATAATTTCAAAAGGGCTCCGCAGCCATGTATTTCTGAGTTAACAGCCCATTTGCACATCCCAATCCATGGACAGGTTTTCAAATGATCTCAGAATCCTGGGCACATTTTGGGAGCAAATCTGGCTCTTAGGCACCTTGTATTGCCCTCTGCCATCCCTTCACCCCTCTCTTCCTCTCTTTCATCCCTGTATCACTCTCCTTCTGCTTCCGCTCAGACAAGATCCGTCTCCCTGCAAGCTGTTCCCAAGGGAGCGGGACTCGAGGCACGTAGTGTGGCTGCCCAGCAGCCAAGCATCCTTCGCACGGACGAGCAGCTTGCTCTGCAGACACAACACTATCAAAAAGCAACCGGAGCAGCTGCTAGAATTACTGCTTCTTCTCTCAGATAAAAGTGGATGGAGAAGTCCACCTTTTGATACCCCTGTCAAGAAGATAAATAGTGGGAGGGGGTCCAGCTCTCCATGCTGAGCCTTGTTAACACCCCCTGCAGCAACGGAGTGCGTTTGCTCTCAGAGGCACCCTAGCAAGTAAGAGCTTATTCTACTGCCTTTCAAGGAGTCACTTCAAATGTCAATGAAAGCAGAATTTAATCTAGCGATTAGCTGCGCAAGTTTCTGCCTCCAAGCCCATGTCACCACGCAGCACTGCTGGCAAAATCCATCAGGATATAGCTGCGTTATTCCAGTAAAGTGAATTATTTTTTCGAGCGGACAATGCCAGAAAATATAGAGGAGTCCTGCTAATGGGTACAGTCTAACATATCCAGCGGGTCATAAATCACATTCTGCTCAGGCCAAATGAGCTCACATTGGAAATAGGAAGTTTGCTTGTTTGTTTTAAGCTGTTGGATACATGCCCAATGTGATTCTGTTCATAATGCAAATTGATCAACCTCCTGTTCAGCATTTCAAGGGCTTAGTGGGACCTTTGATTGCATTTTTTTTTAAGTAAACAAAGGAAATATGGAGGATAAAAGTAATCAACATGGCTACAATAAAGGATATGATATGAGAGGAATGGATTTCCGTGACACAGAGCAATGCTTCCTGAAGAAAAGTTTTTTTTCCTTTCCCTAGCTCCAAGGATTATATTTTCTGTGATGGCCCAAGACATGGCCAATGAAGGCAGCACACTATATTTTATTTTAAATGAGCAGTTGCAGTGCCATTATTTCAATACATTTCAGATGAGCTGCTGCTTGTCGTGTCTGCAGCGACTTTCAGGATGAGACAGACCCTTGCGGGATGAGTGGCGAGAGCCACCCTGCTTCAGTGCCCTCTCTGGAGCTCCCCAAGCAATGTCACCCGGCTCCGTGCGGCTGAGGCTGTCCAGGACGCGAGCTTCAGATGGTGTTGAAAAGATATGTGTCGAGTTAAGTGAGAAGGTTTAAATACAGGGTGGTCTCTGAAATCCAGTACAGTAGCTAACTAGCAACAGCGGCTAAACAACAACCCCGTCCTCCATAGCTCGCAGGTTTATGTTGGCTTTGCTGTGGCAACTCCTTATCTTTCCAGAGATTAGAGCATTTTAGATCGGTTGTTGTGAGATTTGGTGGAATCCATTTCCTGAGCTGTCACCGCTGGCTAATCAGGCAGTCAAAATACAAAGCTCTGGGAGAGTGGGAAAGCGAAACCAGTTATTGCAATAATGAATGTGCTCTATTAGCTTTTATCGTTACCAGATTTTACATGTCTGGCACAAAATACAGATACAGAGAGCCTCGCAGGATGAAATGTAAGCCATCGGAGCTGTGAGCAGAGCAAGTAGCTTATTGTAGTGAAAATGAACCTTATTTAGCGTTTCTACAATTACTCAGAGTTGGCATAACAGTGCACCAAATTAGTGCCTGTTGTGCTTGTCCCTGCAGCAAATCTGCACTAGGAAGTCCAAACCTGAACCCCACTGCAGGTTAAAATGATAGTGGGGATCCACAGGAAACTGAGATCCTTGGCTGGAAATCTTAGCTCTAATAATACGGTGACAATTCTGGTGTGTGGTTGGATGATCCGCAGAACTTTTCAGGGATGAACATCTGCAAGACGCTCTTCCTCGTTTAAATTATACCTTTCTCTATCATCTCTGAGGGAGACCTCTCTGAATCTCAGGCACTTAAGAGACCAAGGGACTTCTGCTTTCCTTGCTGAACTTGTCTTCTTCCCTTCCTCATCTTTTTGAGCTCCTTTGCAAATTGATGGCTTACACCAGCTGCAAATGCGGCCCAATAATATTGATTGCACATGTCTCATGCTTCCAAATCAAGCTAGTTTCCTCTCTCCTGCCTAATTAGAGCATCAGAGATAACTGCAGCACCCCGAGCAGTGAGCTCACCTGCTAATGGTGGCAGGTGTGGGCTCTGCTTTGTGGAGCACAAGCCCTTCTCAAGGGGGGCTTTCACGCGCATCCCCCAGTGACACTGTTCAGGGCACTGCATGCAACGCTAATGAGCTCCCAGACAGGCAAACAATTTAGACAAGGACCTCGGCGAGCTCCCCAGAGATGCATTAACCCCTGCACTTTCTGCATGAGAAAAGAATCACTTTTAAGACAGAGATAGGACCCTGCTGCACACCCTGGTCGGCACGCATGTGGGGATGCAACAGCCTTCAGGATGGCCAAGTAACCTCTGGGAAACTGTAGATGAGAAGATCCTGCTCGCTGTCGAACAAGGTTTTCCCTCTAACTGTGTGAGAGGCCCCTCCAGAAGGTATCGTGGAGGCAAAACCCGGAGCAGTGTGTCTCCGAGCATCGCTGGTCCCCTGGGTCTGGCTGGATTCTCCTTCCATGCTGCAGCTGCGTGCCGGGGTGCAAAACACAACCCCTCATGCCTGCAGGAGACTGGAGGAAACAGAAATCCTACTTAGGGGTCTTGGGACGGTTTCTGGCACATTCGTCCTTGCTGCCTCACATATCTTTGTCTGCGTGACTTTGACAGACATATGTATTTCATGAACATTCATGAGACAGGGGAACAGTGTCGCTCGGCCACAGCTCAGACATGTTTATGCATTACTAAATAAATGCCAGTGCAACAAGGTGGCCGACGTGGCTCATGTGATTCATCCTCGCTGCCTTACTTTCTGCACATCGGTGGAGAAGCTTGACTCAGGTGACCGCACCAAGGTGTCCAGGGCCTCTTGCGATGCTGTAGGGTGTCCAGGGCAGTGGATATGACCCAGAGGTGTGTGCCTTTCTGGAGCAACAAGTGGAGGTCAAGCAGGATATTTTAAGAGGTCTCAAACGGCAGTGGGTACCCACAGTGGGCAACTGAATTGCATCTCTGTACCTGCCCTCAGCTGCTCTTCCATCAACAGCCAGCCTGATCTTCCAGCATTTGGGTCTCAGCGAAGAAGACCAGCATCTTCAGCACTGACACTGCTGTTGTCAATGCTTCTAGCCTAAGAAACCACTAGTCTAATGTCAATGAAAGGAAGGGTTGTCTGGCAAGCCTAGCTATCTACTCATTATCCCAAATATTTATAGACTGGTATCCTGGACTCCTGAGTCCTTTTCTGGGTCTGCTTTATATGTGCTCTGCAAACACTTTCAAAGGCTTCACTAGTTTTTATTGAGTATTGGAGATGAAATCTGTGGCCTCATGGCTTGACGTTCATTGGGGCAGAAGACCTTATTTTGGTTCGAGCTGTGAGCGCTGAGCACTCTGCCACAACCATCTTTGCCTTGCCCGGCCAGGGCACCATGAGACCCGCACCGATTCGGACACATCATTACAGCAGGGGGCTGCTTGCTCAGACACTGTGGTTTTGAGGTCACATCACCACTGCAAAGAAGACAAGGAGCTAAGATATGGGGCAGGTGAAACAAAAAGCTTGGAGAAGAGCAGGGAATGGGACCTGGATCACCTGAGCCCTAAACCAGTGTCTGAAAAAAAACCAGTATAGATGCAAACCACCTTATAGCTCCGTCTCTGGGTTGTGATGGGATGTTGAGGTGCTTTGCCACCGGCTGCTGTTCCTGCATGTTATTGCTGAGCAGCCTCACAAAATGGAAGAACGACTCTGCTACAGTTTTATTTTTAAAAGCCATCCTGCTGCCATTATCTGTGAGGCTTCGTAGCTGAGCGAGCAGAAACAGTTCAGGGCGGATGACAGCAATTTAATCTCCTAGTGCTTTTCCATAACTTCTTGTGCCATCCTTGACCCTGCGCCAATCCCCTGACACTGCCAGCTAGAAAGATCCAGTCTTGCTGAGCTCTGGAGCTGCTGACCCTGTGTCCCAAGTGCCCGCAAGGGTGTTGCTTACCTCAATGATAACAGCCCCAACCGGCTGTAGGGGGCAAAGCAAATAAACACCTTATGACCTTGAGCTTTCTTGCATCAACAGGAGTCAGGAGCAAGCCCAGCCAAAGCAACAGGGCCAAGTCTGATCGATGGTTTATACACGGATGCCACAGATTGGAACATTCGACGGGGACAGTGAGGCTGAGGAGATCCAGCGGTCATCACGGTGAGCTGCTCTGTATTTCCAAAGAGTTCAGCATTTAAAAGCATGGACAGGGTTTTAGCAAGCGTCAGTAACACAAACGCACATAAAGGGAATCATCGGCAGATATTGAAATCCATCCCGTAGGCTCTGGGAAAGGATATGCAGGGTGAAGGTGTCACCGAAGGGATGGAAACCTGAGTTGCGTCCAGGGATGGCCTGGGCCACTCATTATCAGTGAGGTGAGAAGGGAAACAAAGCAAAACTGAGGGGAAAGGAAAAATGAGCCTTCCCTGTGCTCAGAAAGCAGATGCCAAGCTGATACTTATTCTAATTTCTTTTAATACAAGGTTAAAGCCCAGTCCCTCCTCTCCCTAGCTGTCCTTTAACTGCACTGATTTGAAAATAGCTCTCTGGATGCAGCCACAGCATCACGGCCAGCTGAAGCGATTAAAAGAAAACATGCCCCCATTCCCAGTTCCCGTTATCGGTACATTGTGTGAAGAGGGTCTAAATATCGCATCATGTTTTTACGCGTGATAAAGCAAATTTTCACAAGCGGCACTGGCGGCTGCCGACAGCATCGCTGTGTGCGAGAGCGTCCCCCCGTGCCGCAAGGCCGTTCCATCAGGGTTTTACATGGAAAACTCATGGCTTTACTTGAAGCCTTTGCATGTGACAGGGGAAGGGGTAAACGAGATGTTTGCCGCTCTCAGAGTCCGCTGCTCCTCGCATTTCTCGGCTCTGTGAATTCTCTGATGTCTGATAAAGGCTAAGCCCGCTCTGGAGCCTTTCAGCCGCAGCATCTCTCCGCTCTGCCCCCATGGCTTACGATTAGGGAACTTGCACCCAAATTTATATTATTCAGGCTGTTACCTCATTGTCGTATTCAGCCAAAATCGCTTTGCATTTTCCAGGTACCAGCAGCCAAACAGGTACACACAGCATGAAGTTATAACCAAGCTCCCAATCAATTGCTGAGCACGTCAGTTTATGGGAATTATCTGGAGAGGAAACGCTTGTAAAGGTAAACTACTAGAAGGGTAACCTATTGCCAGACACACTGGTGAACAGTTATTTGTACAAACAGTCTCAATTTGGCAGTCTTTTCTTAAGAAAGGCAGCCTGTTTTGGGGGTATCTTTCAGTTCCTGTGTAAGGGAAGGAGGAACTGTGTTATTCAGTCATTCTGGGGGAGAACAACATGTTCTTGCTGTTTTTCTCTCATTTGCATAAACTATCCTAAATAATGGCTGGATGCTTTTCCCGCACGTCCACCTCGCCTCCCACAACAACTTGCTATTTTATGCAATAGCCAAGCTAAAAAAAGAAAGTAACTATCATGCCAAAAATGCAACTTTGATAAAATATGAGGGGAAAAGTCAGCATAAGTGTGACTGGCTCGGGATCCAACGAGAATAACATGGGAAGGATAGTTTTGTTTTCTTGCCTCTCATGCCTACCAAACCCTGATGGCTGGATACACCGACGTGAATATGTAAGAACAACAAAACAGATTTTTGCTCTAATGCAAAGAATGCTAGACAGTAAGAGCAGGACTGGAATTATATCCTAGAAGATATCATCTTTTCACTGCATTATGCACAGTTTAGTGGGTCTAGATGCAGGAATTTCCAGACCACCTGACCTCCTTGGAAAGCCTATCTTGTAAATATGACCACTGTAAACACTCCACATTTTAATGGGCAGAATATCTTCAAAGAGGCTACTCTGCCGTTCGAAAACAGACGTGTCTTGATAGAGGTTCTTGCAGCCTATCTGCAAAGGAAGTGGAGGAATGCACAGTTTATACTAAAGTAACGTGCACTTGCCCCAGTCTCAGTGACTTCTGAGACTCGGCCAAGGCTTTTCACGTCATTACGATCTCCTGCAGTCAGCGCGGGAATTATTTGCTTCTTCACACTTTTATCTTAACAGAAAGGAGCGTGTGGCATTTCCAGCCCAGATGGTCGTGTTTCGTTTTGAGCCAGGCCTGTGCCGCGTGGGTCCAATGGACGAGTTTCTCCTGAACCTCCTCCCGCTCACGTGCCTCCTTGCGCACTCGTGGCGTTGCCGTGAAGGAAAAGCAGATTCGTAACAAGCTCTCTGGAAAGGTAAAAAGTTAAATAAAACGAAACACTCAAACAGCTCTCTCAAGGTTATGGTCTTTTGCGGGGTCTAAAGACACCACTACTGAGCTGCTTGCTGAGGAGCTGTGCAGTCCCTGGGGGTCCTAGGGAAGGGAAAAGTATCTGCAATCAGAGTTTACAGGTGGGATGAGCTATTTATGGGCCGGATTCTTAAATGCGGTTCAACTTTCACAAACCTTTTCTTTGCCTATACTTACTCCGTATCTGAGCAAAGATGGATTCAAAATACCAAAGTGAGTCTAAATTTGAGACTAAGGAGACTGAGACTAAGGAGTCTTGGCTCAGTTTTAGAGCTAGTCTAGTGCCCAACAGCAAGACTGATGACAGCAAGTGCTATATAGACAATACCGACTTTTATTCCATATTAACGTTTTCCCAGTCCCATCTCCCCGTTTTTCACGTAGTTTCCTCTGTGTCGGTTTTTCTCTCCAGGCCTTTTTTTCTTAGCAATGTCTACCAAGAGGGTCTGCAACCTTCAGTCTTGAGCTAAACTTTTGAATTGCCAAAGCTAAATCCTAAGTAACAGTAACCCAGTGTCCTTGCATTAATGCCACCATGCTTGCCTGGCTTGGCCAGAGCCACAGAGCCGTGCATCTGGTCCAAGACAGTCTTGGTTCTGCTTCTGTTTCCTACACCGAACGCTTCCAGCAGCATCACTGCTGGCAAAGGCCAACTCTCTGGCGGGCAGCGGGAGAACAAGCAGCCAAAGCAACGCATTTAGAAACAGCCAAAGTGGTAGCACAAGGCCTTCGAGTCCGGTCCTTATGCCTGATGGGTAGAGTTCCAGCATCACAGTTGGGGTGCAAATCCAGGTATCCACCGAGGTGACCAAGGGAATCCTAACCTACACCGATGAAATGATGAAAAACAAAAGCAAAGGCAGTAAATAAGTTCAGATCTGTTATTCTGTGAAAACTGTCTCCCAGGGAAACTGGTAGAAGCCCCATTTTCTGTAACAAGTAAAGTTCCTAAAGGACTTGCTTTGTACGAAGAGCTCCGTGTATAAATACTTGGAAGCGGTGCTCCAAGGCTTCAGCAGCAGCTGCACCAGATAAATATAACACAGGGCTATAAGAAACAGCGATCTAAAACAACTGAACAGCAATTTAACTAAACAGGCTTTTACGATTTATCAGTCTGCTCAGACCATTTGCATCTGGAGCCCTAGTATCGATGAGTCTAGCACAACACATCGTAGCGAGTGACCTTGCATTAGACCTCTTCTTGGCGGATCAGAAAGCCTGCCTCATCTTCTCTCACTCTATAAGAGTGAGAAGCATATGTGTTAATCCAAACATCTCGACCTCGTTGCAGAGGGTGCCTTGCAGCACAGCGTCCAGGCACACTGAGTGACAGGCTGTGCCACTTCAGACCGGGGTCTTTTCTGCCTCCCCGGTTCCAGGATTTAGTCTTTTTGTTCCACTCAAACCACTATGATATCTTCAGCAAGGAGACAGCCGAATGACAGGAAGACCACTTGCTGGTTTATTTCTGTTAAGTATAATATATATTTAACTTGAACTCCTACCACAGTGCATTCTGGTTGAGCAGCAAGAAGTATTGGCCTGTTTTACAGGTAACCTGAGCAGCCAGAGGATTTAAAAA
Organism: Apteryx mantelli; assembly: GCF_036417845.1. NCBI lineage: Eukaryota > Metazoa > Chordata > Aves > Apterygiformes > Apterygidae > Apteryx > Apteryx mantelli. Next base: position 1,878,537 of record NC_090006.1, on the reverse strand, counting down.
GTAAAATAAAGCTAAAGAACAGTTTTGAAATTTCCTGTTTCAGAGTGTAAACCAACCTCTAATTTCTGGGCTCCTTCCTCCGAACGAGCCCAAAGTCTGTAACAGGACACTGGCCTATATGAGTCCCTGGCTCTGATCCTGCTGGGCAGTTCCTTTGGATGCTAAACCGTGCAGCTGCATTTTATGTCTGCACACATCCAGGTGTCTTCTAGTTGTTTTTGGCATCGGCTTTGCTCCTGGATTGAGCAAAGTTCTTTATCTCGTTCTCAAGCATTTTGTTTTTCTTCTCCATGTCTTCCCGCGAGCGCTCCATGTTAATCAGCTTTTGTTCCAGGTCCTCCGACTTCTTCTTCTCCCGCTCAATGTCCTGGTTCAGCCTCACCACTTTGGCCCAGACTTCGTAGTTTTCTTTCTCAAGGCTGCAAAGAGAAATGAAAAGGAGCGTGAAAAGATTGAATTGGAAGAGTGCTAGGAAGGCATCGTTTGGCTCTTAATCGGTCAGTCCTCCCTGTCATTAAGCAATTAAATAATTCAGAGCTGCAGAACTTATCTCCTCCACCCTGGGAGATGCCTAGCAGCACTGGGGTGTCTGGTCCAGAATAGTGGCAGTGTTTGAACCTAAATCCCTGCTCCCCTGACCCTCAGTGACCACATCATGTAATGCAATAATCACAATACATGACCATATAATTATTGCAGAATTAATATGGTAGTAATATAATAATATTAGCAACTACATCATGACTTTACAGGACATGAGCATTGAATTCTAGACAGTACACTATAATACTATACTGTAACCTTAGTCATTACTATAATATGCTGTATATTATTACTGGTAAATAATTCTGTGAAGTACTAGTATTGTAATAGTATGGGCTGAAGACTTCACACTCTCCACAAGGCAGCATTCGGCAGTGCGTTACCTTTTAATTTGCTCTTCATAGTTATTCTTCTGTTCTTCCATTTCTTTTTCCAGCTTCAGGATCATGCTCAGCAGGAACTCCTTGCTCTCCTGACCAGAATCACAAACCTCGGCCGGGCTGCTGGCGGGGCTGGCCATCTCCTTTGGCTGATGGCTGAGGCTCGGTAGAAATTGCTTATCGGAGCTGCTGCTCACTGTGCCGGGGCTGGAGCAGCTGCCTTCCCTGCTTTCCGCCTGAGAGGTAGGTACGTTATCATAAGTTGAAGCCCGGTGAAGGTCAAGCAGCTTAAAAAGATCATGAGACAATGTTCTTTTATGTCCATCAGGGAGCCCAGAAGGCACGCTGGTTCCTGGGGAGGATTTCCAAAAGTCACTAGCAAATATGTCACTTTTGTCATTGCTGCCTTTCTCCCCCTGAGGAGCAGCCGTCAGGAAAGATTTCCTGTTAGGTAAAGTCTGAGTTCTTTTCCTAGACTGCATTTTCCACATTCCCAGAGGATCTTTGGATTGTTTCACATCATTATCTTCTCCGGGCACACTTGAACTGGCAGCTGGTCCAGTGGCACTGCTGGCATTCAGGTCGTCTCTCTGAAAAACAGACCTATGGCATTAGACTGTCTTCACCCTGTCGTGCATGCAGACATAGGTTGCAGCGACTACAGAAACTGCAGTATTTACAAAGGTCACATTTTAACATGCTAGCAAGAATGACCAAAAGTTTTCTATAAAAAAGATTTTGGCTTGAAGTGTGTTCTCTGCTAAAAAGAGCTTTTTGCAGAGACTATCTCTTTCTGAGAAAAGCCCTCAGCATTTTCACTTCGCCAGCATGAACTGAAAGGGTTTCATCTGTTCTGCCTTTTAGCTAAGAAGCTTTAAGAGTTTTGATTTTTTCCCAGAAGAGTAAATTTTCCACAGGAAAGAACTCATTTTCCTGACATAGATATTCCAGGGGTGACAATTACAGATCTTTAGCCTATTAATAGCAAGTGCTCTTAGTGGCTTGCTGACCTGTTAGATCCCATAATAATTAACCAGCCCTTTATTAAAAACACTGCTGGCCATTTCTCCAAGGATCTAGTCTTACTGTTTGCCTTCGAATCAAGCTGTCTGTCCCGGACACTGCAGGGTCTTCTGCAGCGTCCCAGCCCACGGAGCTGCGCGGCACGGGGGCTTTCTTGAAGTCATTATTTTTTTGGGTGGGTGGAGATGGCGGCACATCTTTGGATGCAGGAAAGAGGTCTGCATGGTCACTTATCATCACGGTCATCACTTTCTGGATCTGTGGTGTGCCTGGAACAAACAGGAGATCCGTCAGCAGCGAACCCAATGTGGGGAGCTTTCCCCTGGCTTTTATGTTTTTTGGTCTTTCTGGTGTCTGAGACGCAGAGGCAGACAGAAATGCAGGGGAATGCAAGGAGCATGATCATAAAACTAACTCAAGGGGGAGATTTTTGTATCATGCCAGAACAGCAACCAAGCTGCGACTCTGCTCAGCTGAACCGAGCCACAGATGTGCTTCTTCAGCTCGGCAGGCAAACTGCAAGCATCAGTTATACCACTGGATAGCTGAATATCGTCAGCGAAAGAGTTTGGGAGGTCAGGAAGGAATTTATGTCATCCTTTTAAACCAGGCACCTGGTCTCACATACTTTTCTTCCAAGCATGCAATAGATGTTATTAAAAACAGAGCAGAGCTGAGGGACTCTGTGAAAATCCCCCTCTGGGGAGAGCATGGGATGTAACTCATGCATGAGTCTGCGGACCATTTGTGCATGAATGACCTTCAGCATCAGGGATCATCATGCCTTAGCTCCGTAGAGCAGGGAAATCTTTGGCCTTACAGCATTTCTTCTCTTAGTTCTGGTGCATCTGTCCCTTGCCCAAGGGATTACATTGTTTGGCTCATCTAAGCAGTTATTTCTCTGAGTTTCCCTTGTTTCTTCAAGAAGAATTTCACATCTCCCTGCTTTGGGTGAAAGAAAGGTGACTTTACCATCTTCCTGAATATTTTGGAATAATCAACGGAGAGAATGCACAGTTCAGCTCCTAGGGCATTTTTTACCATAGACACATTTATAGCCCAGCTGATTACCTGTGGCTTTTCACTGCCCTGCAGTGTTACTGTGCCCAGACACGTGTCTGGCTTATATCCATAGGTCTACTTTAGAAAGCTTTAAATTTTAAGACTGTGGATGCAGCTACCTGAATATTTCAGTGTATCATGTGCTCCTATGCCAATCGTTCCAGGAGTCCCTTTTACCTCTCATAATAATCGCAGGATCCCCTATCTTTGGCCTGATGAGATTCACTCCGATCACTGTTGCCAGGTTATCCACGCTCATCTTGTTGACACAAGAGTTCAACTGTATTTCATGTAGAAACCTGCCAGAATCCAAGGGTGAAAATTCCAAGCCAGAGAAGAAACACTCCTACACGCAGGCTGTTATAAAATCCTGATAATCTGTCTAGCTCTTCTGCTAAACCCCAAGGGTAGAATATATGTCTCGTATAACTGCACTGGAGCTTTGTCTCATGTCAGTAGAGAAACTGCCACGTGATGAGCTGCTGCGTTCTCCTCTTCCCTCCACCCCCCAAAAAAAAGAAAAAAGGAAGGAAAAAAATCTAATCTTAATCGCAGTGCCAGAGAAAAAAATCACACATCACCCAGGGCCAAGCTGGGTGAAACTCAACAGTTTAATTGTAAAAGACTTAGTCTAAAATACTGCACTTCATGTTAATTCTCATGGCTCACAAGCGAGTTTTGGGACTTTGGGGTAGACATTTATGCTCAGACCTCCATAATGTGTTCATCCTGTGGTGTAAGACTCTCCCTTTACAAAGGTAAGGATCTGATGCCAAATGACAGCTTGTGAGAGCCCTCACTGGAGGAGTCAGCTTCGGTCTTTGGAGTGATATTTTTACTCACAAGCAAGAAATCTGAGGTGTTTATACCTTACGCAAAGGACTGACCTGCAGATATAGCTGAGGAGGTTGTAGTTGTCTCGGGGAAGGAGGGACAGTTGCTTCAGTAGTTCCTGATGACCCTAAATGCAAGTTAAGAAATAGCTCTGTAAAGGTTCACATATGAATTCACATATAAGAATTGCAAATGTCTCCTGGTTCCTCCAGTCCATCCCTGTATAGTCTCACCTCTTGGTATTTGCTCGCCTCGGAAATGAAATCCAGACATTTCTTTGGAAGACCCAGCATGGACCTGCACAAGGTTTTGCACGAGGCTCAGCAAGAAGAGGCGGCCGATTTCCCAGCATAGTCACTGCCAGAGCAGCAAAGGGGAGAGCAGGCTTCGATCCAGCACAGCACGGGTGTGCTGAGCCCTTGTGAAAGAGCTGATCACGCCCAGTCTCAAAGGTAATGAGATGTATTTGTATTTGTAGATGCATTTGTATTTGTAGATGTATTTGTTTACATTTCTTGTATACAAATATTTATGGCATTTCTAACCCAAAACATCCTGAAGTGAAACCATCTGCAAGAAACACCTGCCCTTGAAATAGAGGTGCTTGTAGGGCCAAACGCAGCGGTTCGTAGTGCTCATACTGCTAAGGATGATATCTGCCTTATTCTTTTGCAGTGTACTTGTGTTTCTGTTTGTATGAACCACATCCATGAGTGTTTTCTTGGGGGGTGAGGAGGCTTCTGGTCCATCAAAATACAGTGTTAGTAAAAGATTGCTCCTCTGCGCTTCTCGCTTCTCTAACCTTCTCCCAAATCCCCACTTCCTTCCTTGCTCTCGCCCCGAGCTCTTCCGCCAGCTCTGCTCAGGGTGATAGCCGCTGCAGGATGTTGCACTTCCTTCCTCTCCTGCTTTTCACACCCTCCACTTGCTTCAAGGGCTCAACTAAGAGACACCGAGCAGCTCTGAGATCTGCCCCTGAAACTTAAGCTGTAAAGCAGATAAACCCATGTCGTCAGGCTGGGAAACCCCACTGACTTTGGGAGATTTTCTCTTCTTTTTTTTTTTGCCGGGTTCAAAGCCTCGTGATTGCACACCAGCCCTTGTGGCCCAGCTAACGAGACTCTCATTCAAAGAAGTGAAACTCTGAGAAGGGCTGGCGAGAGGCTGCACTGAACCAGCTGCTGCAGAGCAGCTGCTGCCAAGCAGCCACGTCTCCAGCTCCCCAAGCCCCGCCGTTTAAATGAGGTTAGTTTTCAGGGAGGAGGAGATAAACAAACGCCCTGTTGTACCTTGCTCTTGTCTGCATCCAGCACTTGGCCGCATAGCAGAAAATCCTCATACTGCATCCAGGGCACAACGGGCTCGGGGAGCTCCCGCAGGTAGAGCTTAAACAGCGAGGCCACCGTGTGCACGTCCGTATCGCTGTAACACAGAAAGAGCCGCTCGCGGGAGGCTCGCGCCCAGCCCGAGAGCAAACCCTGGCCCGGCACCAGGAGATATATCTAAGCTCCCCGAACAGAGATGGGGGATGAAGAGATCTCAACGGGGCAGACGAACCAACCAGGGGGAAACTCCTGGGGACCACGGCCCCACTTCGGGAACGGACTCAGCCCGCGGGAAAATAATTGCCTGCTGGAGACTTTCTGCATCGCAGAGCTGGCAGGTCCCCAGCGTTCCTACGCGGCTGAGTCTTCCCAGCCCGCCTTTGACTCACAAGTGCTTTCATGCAAATACCGTCTAGCATTCGCCTCTTTGGCAGGCGCTCCCCACTCTGCACAGAGCTGGCGAAGCTCGCCCGGGCTTTTAAGATTAACAGCAATTACTGAAGATGTTCTGCTAGGACAGATGTTTGCAGCTTTGCATACCATGTAGTTTACATTATGTCAAAAGGACACTGTCAAGATTGTCAGCCTCACATTTGACCCACCTTGGAGCCGCTAAACTGTTATAAACTTCTAGCAAAAATCCTCCAGGTCATTTATTTTTAGGATTTGTTGTGCTTTTTTTTTTAATATTATTATTATTATTAACTAACCCATATAATCAGGAGGAGTTTTTTCAAAGCCATCTTTTTGTAGAGCCTACCAAAACACAACATTAGGCATCCTTGACGCCCAGGCTGTGTTTGTCTGGGCTAATGTGCCTGTGCAAACCCAAACAGGCCGTGGCCGGGGAGGAATACTCTCTGCAGCGTCAGACGGCTGCGGCCATCCTTAACAGCCAAGCCAGTGAGCTGCTGGTCTCTGGTGTCGCAGGGGGAAGCCCAGCTTGGCCGGAAGCAGCGTTACCTGCTGCTCTGCAGTTTTGGGACGCTGTATTCCCAGCAAAAGCCTCACTTCCAGTTTTAACCACTGCCCATTCCTGCTCTCCAAAGCTCCCAGGACATTTGCTGTCAGAGCATTTTCTGGGCACTGTGTGGTTGAACTCGAGAGTACATTTTGCTTAGATTGCCCAACTTTGATCCAGGTGCTGTAGCACTAGGGCCATTCTGCTCTCGCTTCCACATGGTGCATGGAAAATCAACTCATGAGCCCTTTTGCTTTGATTTTGGTGGCCTCGCCAGGAGCTTTTTGGAAGAAGCAGGATGTCCCTGTGCCCCAAACTCCCGCAGTTTTGAGGATGAACATTTGTAGGGTTTAGATAAGAGTTGGGAAATGACGGTAGTTGCACCTCCTTGAATCCCCGCCCCAGTGTCACATCTCACAGCTCCACCTGTATGAGCTGCCAGGGCTTCACCATGTGCTACGTGACCAAGGGAAATACTGCCTATGGTAAGAGCAAAGTGCAGAGGTACAGGAGGTAAGAGGAAAATGAAGTGTGACATAGAACAACAGGGGAAGAGCTATTCATTTGACTTAATAGTTTGGCATATACGTGGGTTTTGATACTGCTATCTCAGTTGCACGACAGACCCTGGTCACATGTAAGACGGTCTGAAGATGGGAAGATGGTGCTGATGATCGAGCCAGCATCTTGTGGCATGTGCGCTGGTGGGCATCCTGTTACTGGCCTTCCCAGCTCCCACCTCAATGAGAAAAAGTTTTGGCTGAGGTGTACAGGGTTGCTGTCACCCAAACAGAGAAATCTCCGTGGGACCCCAGCGCCGATCATCCCAAGCCTGGCAGCATGGGGTTAACACCACCAGGTGCCAAAACCAGTGGCTACCCTTTCCTCCTCCATGCCTCACTGCAAACCATTTTCTGCAAAAAAAAAAGCCTTCACCTTCCTATGACCCCCGTGCAGGTTACAACAGGAAAGCTTTGTGGAAGTGTCGGCAGGATACAGGCACCGGGAAAGCAAGAAACATTCAGATGCAAAACCAAAGGCCAGGCTGGTTACGCACGCAGAGCAGCCGCCTCGCTGCCTTTCACCCCCCCGGGGCGGCGCAGGGGTTATTTAGGTAAGAGCGCTGTGGCTTCTCGTAACACACTTTCTGCATAAAGCCAGGTAATAAACAGGAAAAGTTTTGCAGTCCGGGACAGGCCTGGGAATGCAGAGACAAGCTCTACCGAGGGCGGCTCAAGGAAGCTGCTCTGCACAAAGCCTCCTTCCCCAAAGTGGGGAGCCGAGAGCGAGGGGTTAAACCCCGGCTCAGCGGGGCCAGGAGGTGGGCCCCCCTGTTAGCCATAACGAGGCACCTTCGGAGTTTGGGCAGCTGCTCTGGGAGCAATCACCGGGGCTTTATAAAGAGCTGCAGCTGAATGCTTTCCCTCTTCTCTCATTTTGCATAGGGCATGGCAGGGGTAGGAGCTGCAAATCTCTCTCTAGAGCATCTCGCTGTGCTCTCAGAGGAGTTACGTTGCCAGGGACGAGGTCTGGGGTACAGGAGCTCTGCAGAGACAGCCAGCTCTCTATTAGCTTTGGGGAAGCCACGAGGAAAGCAATTCTACCTTGAGCTTTAGGACTTTCTCTGAACTCTTTTACAACCCTCTGCTTGCTCTCCTTTCTCTAAACTTCCTCCTTATACAAACCTCAGCTGCTCAGGGCAGGAAAGCAGGGAGAAGTGTTACCTTATCTGCAATCTCAGCAGGGACCTGTCTCAAGCGTGGGCCTTGGAGAAGGAGGGTGAGGGACACTTCTAAACACTCTTTTCTATTTTTTTTTTTTTTCCCCTGTCAACCTAATATCAGCAGCTTGGCTCCCCACCTGGCCTGCCCCACTCCAACTTTGCCTGCACTTTGGGTTTTTGCTGAATCTCTCCTTGCTGAGCCCCTCTGGACTTGCTGGGGGTTCAATGGGCTGCTTTTCCTCAGATTTCAGGGCTCAAAAGGGGGGAATCCAGCATTACCGGTCAAATGATGGCCTTTCTCCAGCATCGAACGCATCCCGGAGCCGTTTCACCAGGTTGTCCTGGCCAGGGAGGCGGAAGATGCCCTCCTCGCTCATGCCGTGCTCCCGGATGAACTCTGCACACTTCTCCACCAGGATGGGGACCTGGTGCTGCCCAAATTTCTGCTCGTAGGCCATGGTCTCTACCAAGCGCTGACCAAACACCGCTAGGGAAAGGACACATGGGTTAAAAGCTTTGCTCAAGGGTGATGAGCAACACTCACCCTGCTAAATGATGGCTTCACAGAGGGATGCTCTAGACCCTTGCTTTGACTGTGCCGCCTTATAAATTTCAGCAGCAGCTCTGACTTGCCAAGATTAGGGTTTGGCTTGAGCAGAAAAATTCTTCTCCAAGCTTTTCTATTCCTGCTTCCCAACCATACTGGTGATTTTTTTTCTGCCCTCCTTACAGACCTTTAGCACCGTAAAGCATCCGGCCAACAGCGCTGAAGGTGCGTTACCTACGGCCGCGTATCAGGCAGTACCTGCTTTTCTTCCTAATAGCGAGGAGCAGCAGCAGAGGAGAGAGGAACAGGAAAAGCAAAGAGGTAGGCGCATGGGCGCTGGGAGGGAGCGCAAGCTCGTGGGGCAAACGCGAAGGACGTGCAGGGCATGGGAGACGGCTAGAAGCTGAGTCGCATTCCCAGGTGCGCAGACACCTCAGGCTTGGGGAGAAGTCGGTAGTGCAGCACTTTAAAAGCCAGGAACTCCGGTTTGAGAGCAAAACTGCCAGAGCCAAGCTGGGCTTGGGGGCTCCCTTGCTTCCAGCCCTTGATTTTCTTCAGGGAAAGATCAGTAGTAAAACAGAAGTCTCTAGAAGCGAGCTGCAAAAGCCTTGCAGAGGCTTGGGGCTGGCTGTCTTACTTATTTAGCTGCTTTCCTTCCCTCTCTCCCTCCTATCACCCCCCCCAAAATCTCCCCTGTGCGAGCAAAAGCAGTATTTTACAGTGGGCAGTACCTTTCCTGCGGAGCAAGGGCTTTTTCCTGCCGAACTCGCAGCAGAAGAGCAGCTCGAGGGGGGGAATGCAGCAACCCGCATCCCAGCTCTTCCTCCGCAGAGCCTGCGGCATGCTAACAGCAGCAAGGGCCCAGCTCCAGGGTTTTAATGGCAAGGGGTCCGATGGCCCGCTACCATATTCTGCCCTGGCAATGCCTGCTCAGTCCGTTTGCCTTGTGCTCCGAAGTCTGAAATACTCCCTGCGTATCCTCCGGATCAGTATAACACTCGTAAATGCTCTTGCTGGGAACCGCAAGGCTTGTCAGCACCTGCCCGCTTGTGGGGGTTTTTCATTTATAGGAGACTGTTTATGCTTTTAAATAATGACTATAAACCCGTCATTGTGCAGAGTACAAGCAAATGGCTGGGTTTTTGCTTTTCTTTTTTTTTCCTCCTTCCTCCTTTGGTAGCTGATAAGGCTTAGCACCCTGCAGGCTGGGGTTTGCATTTGCTCGGGGAAGCCTCGCTGGGCCAGCAGCGCGCTCCGTGCCCTCCCTCTGGCAGCAGAGGTGTCGCTTTGCCAGGGGAGCCGGCCCGCGAAGCAGCTCCTGGCGCGCGCTGGCCCGGGGAGGCTGGAGAGGTTTTGGAAAGCGGCGCTTGGCCCTTTGCAGCCGCTCTGCCTTTTAGCAGCAGCACAACTTCACCACCAGCTGCCTTATCTGTATCTGAGTCACGTGGGGCTTCTTCCACCACGGCTCTTGCCAAAACCTCCACCGTGCGGCGGGTTGCTCTAAAGGCACGCGTTTCCTCGGCTTGTGTTGAAGCCAAAAGCCTAAAGCATGAAGTTTAGGAGTCCATTAACCTCTGCATCAACATAAAATGCAGCTCCACAGCGCCTGGCTTTGCTGCTATGCTCAGGGCTCTCCGTATTACTATGAACTTATGTTTTCACTCATGCAAGGTCACTTTATCCTACTGGCAGCCTCCTCAGTTTAACCGTGGATCAGACCTGGAGTTATTTTATATTATATCAGGGTGGGGCAGTGCCCTGAAAATCTCTCTCAAGCAATCCAAATTTTAGACGAGTAACAGCGCCTCCCCTGCGGCACAGCGTGTTTCAGGATAAAAGCAGAAGACACCTCGACCTCAGAGGAAGCTGGCTGCATCAGGATCTAGGCGAGGTTTATCTTTTACTGTAGCGGGGTTACAGCAAAAAAAGCTCATATCGGCAGCGCCCACTTGCCTTTGAGCTGCTACGATTTATATTAACGCGGGAGCTACGGACCCCGGTGGAGAGCAGAGCTGCATCGTGCTCGTCTTGCAAGCCACAGCACAGGACAGTGACCTTGCCTCCTCCTCCAAGTGCATCACCGGCGGTGACAAATCGATGGTTTGCTCCTTCCTAAGCAGTTAATGCTTTATGTTTCCCTGACCACGATTCTGCAATGGCATAAATAACTGCCCGCAGGCCTGCAAGCAGCAACCCCGTCCCTGCGAGGCCAGCCCGCACGCTGGGCGAGCACATGGCGGGGAGACACCACAGAGAGCAGAGCCAGCAGAAACGGGGGAAGGAGGGCTGGGCACTCTGAGAAGCAGAGCAAGAAAATGAGGAGGTGAACAGCAGGATATTTTCCTGTGCTTTATTCCTTGCTCTGTCACTGACCTGTTGAATAGAAGTTGTCCTTGAGATTGGCGCTTGCTGGAGTTAATGGGTCAATGAGAAAAGTCCCCAAAGGGTCAAACTGAGCCCAAAGATCCTCATTCATGCCTGACTACCAGTTCCTTAACTCTGCCCATGTTTATACCAGACCCAGCACCCCAGGGGCCGGTCTATGAGATGGTTTCAAAGGCACTACTGCATTATAAATAATAATCATTGCTCCCCCGTTCCAGTTTCAAGGCTTGAATTCCTTGCGTAAAAGGTACCACGGAGCACAAGATGCTACAAAACGGCCTCCCTGAGGGCTGTTCCTGCTCCCTTTACCTCCTGAGGCCGAGCCCAGCACTCTGCGGATAGATTTAACCCACTCCTCCATCTCAGCCTGGGAGTTCGCCATGAGCACGCAGGGGTCCTGCCCTGCCCGATTCTGGTCTCCGGAGACCCCTGCAAAAAAAATCATTTATAAAGGGATTTGGAGGAGGGAAAGCAAAAATACTTGTTGGTTTCTCTGCTATAAGTTTTGGGCTCCCAAATCCCCCATTAATCTCTACTTTGCCTGTGCAAGAAAGCAGCGCTCTTGTTTCACTCATGCTGAAGCTGTTCAACAAGCGAACAAAAACTGCTTAAAATTACAGTGAGGGAAGTGTCCTCCCCTTGCATCAGTGCCGTCGCGAGTGCAGAGATCAGGCTCAGGGCCCTGGCCACAGGCGGTGACACGGGGCTGACTCATGAGTAGTAAAAGCAAGACATGAATTATCACATGCCATGCAGTGCTGTGCAGACACTGAAAATAAGGGGGAAGTAAAATGACAGGCAGGCTAGAAAGCTCTCTGTTATTGAAAGGAAATGAAACCAAACCATGAAAACACTTTTTCCAACTAATTTTTGGAACTGCTCCATCAGATCTTGAGCAAGACCTGGCCCCAAGAGCCTCCCTGGGCTCGGACATCTCTGGTCCAGCCGAAAAGCATGCGACAAAGTGGAGTGAAGTGGAGATGCAGGGTGCTCGCAGCCTCACCTGGGATGATTTCGAAGATGAACTTCCCTCCTTCCTCCAGGGTGCCGGCCACCTCCCTGATGGTGCTTCCCTGCAGAGACAGGCAGCCCTAGGGCCAAGCAGAGCAGGAGTTGCAGACGCCCATTTTGCATCGTCTCATCCGCCCGAGGTTGATACTACCGTGGGCCGCAGCAGCCCTCGAGACCAAAATCCTCCGTTTAAACAAGTTTCAGGAGCTGATGTTTTTTTCTCATTGCAAAGAAAAAAAAATCTTGTAAAAGAAAAGACTTTTCAGGCAATAAGGGACACTTCTTAAGTGCTGTTTTTTTGTGATGAACTGGTTCTCAAGCTGAGAAAACTGGTTATTATATGTTAGTATATTATATTATACTTTTTTCTTCTCCCTTTTCACTTTTATCTGTTTTTATCCCCCGTTGGGAGTGGAAGAAGAAAGACCTGAGGAGACAGGACACACTGGAGTAAAGAAGAAACTTGTTCCTTTTACACAGAGTCCCTTGAAACAAAAACCAAGCAAACCCCAATGCTAGTGGGAGAGGAGCAGAGAAAGGAAGAGGGGGTGAAAAAAAGGGAGAAAAACCTGCAAAAAAGGAAAACAACCATTTTGTCCCCACGGAGGGGCGACGGCCGAGGTGTGTGGGGGCTGCCTGGTGCAGGAAATGAGGCTGGGTGACAGCGATCAAGTTTTGCAGCGGTTTGGACCACCCAAAAGCCACCTCAGCTCCTGCGAGCGGTGGGGACTGCTGGCACTGCAAAAGCCAAAATTACAGCTGCAGAAATGCCGGCAGGATCAGAGCGGCTCCAAATCGCCCAGGACAGCGCAGCAGCCCGCATGCGAGAGCCTCTGCAGCGGGGCAAACGCCAGCCGGAGCGATAAGCTTTCGTAGAGCACTTTCTGTTTCTACATCTCTCTTTACAGCTGGGGAAACCGCTCCTCCCCGGCACCCCCGAGACAGGGCAGAGCCAGCAACGAGACCTCGGTGCCTCCGGTCTCAGCCCCGCGCTTGCCACCGAGCTCCGCTTGCTGCCCTCCCCTAGCTCCAGTTTCCTATCTGGGCATTGCTTTTCCCACCGGTGACCATTCCTGCGCAGACCGGCTTTTCCGTCGGAAGTGAACCTCTTGCCCTGAAACTTCCCCAAACAGGGAAGAGATGGTGGAAATGAACCTTGGAGGATGACAGCAGCTTTCTCCCCCGTTGTGTTTTCCCAGCACCTGGGCAGCACCCAGCCCCTCGCAGGGCTTCCGGGCGCTGCATGAATTTAAGCGCAGATATGAAGGATCCCGATGGGGTTAGCTTGGATGCGCCTCTGCCATCTCCCTGAGGCACAAAACCTCTTTAACGCCCATGCTGGCCCGTGTGGCTACGAACGTGGCCGCGGAAGGGCCGGCTGGCACCCGCAAAGCCCCGCGCCGCCCCGCGCCACCCCTCGTACCTGCGGCTTGGCATCGTCCTCGTCCTTGTAGTAGTAGAGCTGCTGGCCCTTGAGCACGAAGTAGCGCTGCTGCCAGTTCTTGACGATGGAGCGCTGCTTCTTGAGCCAGCCGATCTTCAGGGGCCGCTCGAGCGGGTTGGGGGAGGCTGGGCGGGCGCCAGCGGGCACCGGCTCACCCGTCATCACGCTCTTGGAGCGGGCTGGCGAGAGGAAGAGAGGGACCGGCTGGAAGAGGGACATGGGGCGCGGCGAGCCCTGTCGCCAGAGGGCCGGCGGTCAGGGAAGGGCAGCTGCTGCCATCCCGGGCTAAAGCGAGCGCTAACGGGAAGGAGGCAGCGAGAGCCGCGCTCTGCCCCTCTGCCTGCACAGAGTGCACTGGCTGGAGAGGAGCGGAAGCGGCTGCAGTATCTGTCAGGGTATGCTTCCTTTTTCCTGCGTGGGAGTAATTGTCTTGCAAGTGAGAAGAAAATCATTAGCTTTTTTTTTTTTTTTGATGGTAGCGTGCTTTATTTATTTTTTTTTAACGCCCTCCTCCCCCCAGCTGATTGCAGCGGCGGTAGCAGAACGCCTCAGCCGACCTCGAAAAGACCACTTGCAAAATACCCCTTCGGTCTAGGGAGCTCGTTGCCTGACGTTTCCAAAGAGGCTGTTCCCGTAGTAAGGAGATCTGGTGGGAAAAAAGCGCAAGTGCGGGTTTCCTGGGCAGGAAGGTGCTGCTCCCTGTCTCCCGTTAGCATTGCTTGGACGGGTTTTGAGCCCCGTTCGTGCCGTCGCCGTGCTCGGCGCCTGGGCCCAGGGATTTGCACGCGGCAGCCAGATCTCTGCAGCATCTCTAGGTGCCTCTGCAACACTAAATGCCCCTGCGGAGGGATTGTTTCCAGAGAGATGCTCATTTTTGTCTCTGGGCCGGGCACTGCAGGAGCTGCTGTGTGCCCATCTCAGCTAGCTCGGTCAGCGTTAACGGGCTCCGGGTGAAAATAGTTATATGACTACAGGGGATTTCAGCTTGGCTGAGCTCCGTGTGGGGACTTGCTGGGGCCTCGGCTCTCCCCGGCTAAGTGGAGCGAGTGACGCCCAGCCGGCTCCCACGAAGGAGATGACGTATCTGCTGCACTCCTCTGCTGCAAAACTAAAAAATTACTCCCTGGAGCAGAGCCAGCGCTGCAGCTCAGGGCCGGCTGCAGTGCAGCGCTCGTGCAGGAGCTCGGGGCACAAGGACGCCCGCAGCGGGTGGCCAAGCATGAGAAATTGGTTTTGCACCGCGCTCAGGGCAATTGGTGATGGCTTCAGAGGTCAGCAGCGCCGACCTGCTTCCCTTTTTGAAATCCCCCGGCGCAAGAAACCCGGTCGGGCTTTCCAGAAGGCGCTGGCGTGCCCGGCGTCCTCGCGAGCGAGGCTTGGCGACAGCGCAGGCGCCATGGACTTGTTGCACGGCGGGAGAGCGGCCGGGAGGCTCTGAGCCCACGTTCTCCCTGCAGAAACCAGCATTTCCACTAGAAACCTGGGGAAGGACGGCTACCCCCCCCCCCCCCCCAAATCATCTTCGAAGCACAGGGAAGGCATGGAGAGCACCGCATCTCTCCATCGCCTTAGCCCGGGGTGGCTGCGTCGATGCCCTGCGTGCTGGGACGCTGCGGGAAGGAAGGGCCAAGCGAGCCCTTTCGAGCAGCGAGCTGCGCGGCACCGTGATGATTAAGCCACTAACCGCAGCATTGGAGACAGGAAATCGGAGGAATGCTGGAAGGACTCTGAGGCACGGCCAGCCGACCCTAAACCACCTCACGGGTGTCTGAGATGGGGACGGCGCGGGAAAACCTGCCATTGCTGCTACCGGGGCGCTTTGCCTGCTCCCAGCCCTAACCGACCCGGCCAAAGCCTGAATTAGCCAGGAAGTGGAAATGGAAATCCTCTGCAGCCTTTAACGTGCTTCATCTGGTGCAAAACGAACGTGCATGAGAAGGGATAGATTGGGGTCTCCTTCCTCCGCGGTGTGCGCGGCCTCGTGCCCCGCATGCGGGCGCAAGGTCTCACCAGCACCCCCAGCCTATTCCTGCCTCTAGGAAAACTTTCTGTCCACACAAAACCAGCGGTCCCGAAGCTGTGGCTCCCTCCCCGACCGCTTTGCCACATTTCAGCCTTCTGCGGCGAGGGCTAGGCGTGCTCGAAGTCCTGCCTGGGTTTTGACACGGGGCTGGGGGAAGCTTTTCCCCCAGCTCGGCGCTTGCAACCTCTGCGGGGCACCGGCACCAGTGACCGAGGTGCTCCCCGAAGCGTTTCCTGCGGTAAAGGCCTCCAAATTTTACTATTTCTTCCAAAGCATCCTTGCTCCTCCTCCAGCCCCGTTGCGGCGAGGTGCCCACGT
This sequence comes from Apteryx mantelli, assembly GCF_036417845.1. Classification (NCBI taxonomy): domain Eukaryota; kingdom Metazoa; phylum Chordata; class Aves; order Apterygiformes; family Apterygidae; genus Apteryx; species Apteryx mantelli. The sequence goes on along the minus strand of NC_090006.1, from coordinate 1,862,958 downwards.
CCTGCCGCGTGCTCCAAACACGGGTCCTGCCCCAGCCCTGCTTGCAAAGGAGAAACTGCACCGCGGGGGCCGGCGGTGCCGTGGGCTGGCGCCGCGGCACGTGACGGCGCTGCTGTACTGGGGCAGGGGGTGCCGAGAACGCAGCAAACAGGTTACAAGCAGCGGGGCTCGTGCAGGCCTTGCAATGAAAATCGGCTCTGTCGCGGAAAGCGATATTTTTGCATTTTCCTCGGCATTTTTCAGAGGCAGTTTGTGGAGGAAATGAGAGCCCAGACAGTAACACAGCCCTTACTTTGAGGTTTTTCTGCCTCCAAAAAGCAAAATTTTCACTGAAAACTGATGAAAAGCTTTTTCAAGTGAAGCTGTCTGGGAACAGTAACTCGGAGGTGACATGGGATGCCGCGCGCTGTCCTGGGCCTGCAAGCTGTCATGCGCCGTGGCAAGGGCCAGCGAACGGCGCAGCCCAGGAGGAGCTGGCGAGGACGCCAGTGAGTAACGGGGCTTTGCAATTATTTTCCGGAGGCAAGTCACATCCCTGCCGCTCCCATGCCCGGCGGGAACGGCCCGGCCAGAAACCTCAAACTGGGAGAGCAGTCAATGCACCGAGTTGTGCCGGACCCTCGGCTCTCTGCAGCCGAGCGGGCTGAGAGCGAGCGCATCCTGCAGCCCACGTCCCCCGGGCGCTTTCCCGGCAGCCGTCTCCTTTGGGGGAATAAAAACAGCACAGCTCCGCTGCCTCCTGCGTCTTCCTCGCCTCCCAGGGGCAGCGAGGCTGAGCCAGGGGGGCAAACCAATGGCTCCCTGGATAGAAATGAAAAGGAGGGGTGGGAAGGGGGTTTTTGGAGGTGTCCACGCAGCGGGGAGATGTGGGGCTCTGCGCTCCGGCGGACGGCGGCACGGGAATGCCACGAGCTGGGAGCCAAAGCGCAACCCAAACCGGGCCTGTCTAACAGCCTCGCGGGTGGCAGTTCCCGCACCCCGCTCCAGCGCTGCTCGAGGCCTCCGGTGGCTGGGACTTTGAGCTGCAAAAGCAACGCTTACAAAAAATACTAGTAATTCAATTGCGAGCAGATTTGCTGGCAAGAAGCAATTCCCGAGAAAGATGGCAGTTCGGGAAGAGCTCGGCGCCGCAGACACCATCTTGTTTAACTCCCTGCCGCAGGGAGAAATCAACAGCGTAAAACTCAGCGCGGGCCCAAGGAAAATTCACGGCATGCCTGGGCATCGCTTTCGATGGCCCGATTTCCCAAGCTTTCGTTCAAACCAGGAGGTGTTTTTCCAACAAGTGCACAGCAGGGACTGCATGGACCAAAGCATGGCCCCCCCCACACCCCACAGCGTCCGGACGGCTCCGGCCACCGCAGCCGCCGGCGCCCGCAGCCCAGCAGCAGCGATGTGGCTTGTGCCTTGACCAGCCCGACCCGAGTGACCACACTTCGTCGCTGGCACAAGGACGGCCAACGGCCTCCGCGCAAGCACGGGGCCGGGCCCGTGCACCCCTCCTTGTGCCCCGGTGTCCTTGCAAGGACTGGAGCACCCCGAATCCCCTCCCGGGGTGAGCTGAGCCCTGAGCCAGTGTCTCCCCCGGTTGCACGACCTGAAAACAGGTTTGGATACACCGCAGGAGGAAACGAGTGACGTCAGGGCGGGCTAAGAAACCTGAGCGCGGGCGAGATTGCTTCTTCCAGCCTTGCACCTCTCTGCATCTCAGGTATTTCACTGCCTGTCCTGGCAAAATGAGCCAGAGCAAGGGCCCTGTGTGTGCTTGAAATCTCCCGAAAGCCTGGGCGTCGGGTGGTCCCGGCCCCGGTCCCCACGCTCCTGGCACACCCAGTGCAGCAGCCCCGAAGCGTCCTCCCTGGCCACGCTCCAGCAGCGTCATTTCACAGTAGCTTTGTAAATGGCTTTTTGCAAATGATTTGCAAATCGCCCTGCTGTCCGGCACCACTAGAAAGCGGCAGCTGGGGGTCGTGGGATGGCGGCGGCGGCTTAGCGCTCGCCCATCCCCATGCCCAGGCCAGCAGTGGGGTTTCGGGTCTGGGCCACGTTCGCGATTGCTGCTGGATTTGGGTGCCAGCACCCCCTGGAGCGGGGTCCCCAGCAGCCCCGGCCCACGGCTCACGCCTGAAAGGCCCCAGCTCAAGCAGAAACGTTACGGGCATAAAGAAGCAATAACTGTACCTATTTTTGCAGCATCCATTTTCAGGTTGAAATCCCAGTTCCGGGGCAGCTTGAGTGACATTTTGGATCAGGAGGGTTTTTTTGTTTGTTTGTTTTTGGTTTTTTTGAGGAGGACACGCTTAGGAGATTGGTTGAAACGAAGCTCTTATAGTCCTCTGGGAATCCGGTGCCCGGGGTTTGATCCCCTGCTTGCAGAGTGACGGCGCGATTAAGGTTGATTTGCTAATGTACTTCCTCCTCCTTCCTTTGCGAGCGGCTGTCAGCAACCCCATAAAAGTACTTTCCTGCCCTTCTTGTTTTCCGCAGCGCTCTCCCTTTCGCTTCCCAGATGCAACGTATGCAATTTTTTGCCCCCCTTTTTTTTTGCCCCCTCTTTGATACCACCTCGGTCACGCCAGTTCAGAGGCACCGGAGTCGCAGCGGTCCGTCCCCAGCCTCCGCTGCAAAGCGCTGGCAGCCAGCACGGCAGCGGCGTTGGGTTTTTGTGTGCATCTCTCTGCATTTGAGGAAGTGGCCGTCCTTCTGTCTGTCGTTGGCGTGCTGCAAAAAGTGTTTGCCTCGTGGCTGAAGGGTGCAGCCCAGCCCAGCGTTTCGGGAACTGCTCTGCTGAAGAGCAAAGTGGCTGCGGTTGTCAGGACTAAGCGCCTTGAGGATGGAGTGCTGCACACGGGGAGCTCCTGGCCAGGGTGGTCGGTGCATGCACAGCCTGGGAAGACTCGGGGGTCTGCTTGCACTTGCTTATTATAACTGCCGAATAGTCCCCAAAGCTGATTTGAGGTTTTTTACACCTACGTTGCTCTGTGCCAATGACTGCACTAAGTGCAAAGCAGTGCACAGCAAACGTCCCTGCACCGGGGGAGCCTTCGGGTGGAAGGCACCAAGCAATGTGTGCAGCCACGTAGGATTTCCATGCCTCTGGAGCTGTGCAATTTGGGTGATAGAGGGGAGATGGCATGGTTATGCTGGCACATAAATTCCACTATATGCACAGTACTGGTTTATACTGGTACGGCTTCCCACAGGGCTGCAAGCACTGGCACAGTTTCCTTTACAACTTCTAAACCAGTGTTGTCAGCGCTGGGCAACCTGTGTGAAGTTCAGGTCTGTGGCTTATTTGCCACAGCACCAAGATGCATCCAAAAAGATGCCACGCGGCTGCATCGACACAGTGCTTCGGCACTGCAGGGGCCCCCCGATGCACCCCGCAAGGGCCGGGGGATGTGGGCCCAGACCTGTCCACCCCACAGCACTGGGCAAAGCCCCCGTCTCTGCTCAAGACAGCGAGCTTATATTGTTTCACAACGTAATTTATTGCTGGCTTTCTAAGAGAGAAGTAGCTGCACACATGCAAAGCAAATTGCTTCTCAGCAATGTAATTACATTGAGATGCAGCTCGTGAGATGCAGGAATAAAGGGAAGGAAGGATTCTTGTGTCAGCAAATAACAGCGAGCACCGCTGCAAGACATGGGAACGTGGGCCACCGGGCTAACGGGGGGGACGTCAGCCCCTACCTGCCCCCCACATCCCTGCCCGATGAGCAAGCGCCTGGGGTCTGAGGAGGGGGAAGTGGCCCTGAACAGAAAGCAGGAACAGCGAGCTGGGGCGCGCAGTGCACTGGAAGAGGACGCGGCGAACGGTTCCTGTTTGGATTTGCTGGCCCGCCGTCACGCATTTTGGAGGCACGCGCCTGGGATGCAGCGAGCTGGCTGCAAAGGCTTTACGCCGGCAGGGCAGTAGCATCAGTTCAGGACGTGCCGCTAGGGGAAGGAGGGGAGGCACCTGCTCCGACTGCCCCAACCCCAGCTCAACCTGGGGTGAACCCGTCGGGGGCTGGCTAATTGCAGACGAATACTGGTCTCCTTGAGCTCAGGACTCCGCTGTTCCTCACCCAGGTCAAAAAAAAGAAAATCCCCAAATTGCCAAGGTGCTTGCGCGCTGCAAGCACCCGTTGCCGCACACCCAGCCAGCGAGCCCTGGGAAACGCCAGCTCAGATATCCCGTCTCACATATTCCACTGCCAAAAGCCCTGGAAACGTGACGGCATGAGGCAGCGTGGAAAGTGGAGCTATCGCAATGGAGCAGCCGATCACGCTCAACCTCAGGACCCAAGCCTGAACTATAGTAACCCCAAAATACTGCTTTGAACCCAAACTGCCTGAATTACCCCCATTTTCCTCCTACCCCCAGCAAAGGGCTCCGTAAGAGCTCTAGAATTTAGCATCATTTCTCCTTTTATTAATAAGCTGCAGAAAGAAGAAGGAGCTCTAGTGTTTCATGCATTTTAATTCCTTTTTTCAATTGCACTTTTATGACACCCCATAGCAGCTTGTGTAAAGACGGTCTCTGCCCGCGCTTCGCCACCTGCCCGTGTGAACAGGATGTCACGTGGCACGTTCCCCTCAATGGGAAAGGAAATAGCAAGAGTTTTAGCCCAACTTCGTGCAATTCAGACAAACGCCCTGTGCCTGCGCGCAGCAGCCGAGCTCGCCCTGGCACTTCAGGACCGAGCTCTCGCGAGACGTCGGGACTCCCACGCCTGGACAGTGCATCCGCTTGTGGTTATGAAATGTTCCTCTCTTGACAGTGCTGAGGTGCCTTGCTCCTGCCAGCACCCCGAAAAAGCCCTCAGCAAGCTCCTGGAGAGCTGTTTTGGCTGCCACCCGCTTGGTCCCGTTAGCCACCCTGCTGCTGGATTTGGGAACGCACATGAGCAGGACTTGGGGTTTTCTTAGAGACCATGCCAGACCTGTTCCTGACGTGAGTGCTCCAAGGGAACGTGGACAAATCTCAGCCCATAAAATTGTTGTTTTGCTTTGTTTTGAAACCCTATTCTCTCCGAATTTCCTGGAAAACCTGTTCCGACCCGCCACCAGCAAATGGAAAGATGGTTTAGATGACAGTGGGAAGGAGGGAGGGTTGTGCTGAGACCTGCTTGCGGCAGAGGCAGGCTTGGCTTGAGGCTTAGCGTCCTTATGGATACTAAGGGCACTGAGAGTACCAGGCAGGATTTGCGCTGGGAATGGTGACTTCTGAACGCTTTACGCAGTTCAACGGGCACAGATCTAGGAGGAACAAGGGCGATCTTCACAAAAGCAGCTGTATGTTCACAACACCTGGCGACTGGGGGCTCCAACCCCCCTCCCCGCTCCGACCCGAGCTTGAGGACCAGCCCCGAGGCAGCAAGGCGGGTAGCAATGCAGGGAGCGATGCAGATTTGCCAGGCGCCGAGGATGCGGCACATCAGATGCGTCTGACTCATTGCAAAGTGTGGGCATGCACGTTTCCGGGCTGGCAGCATCTCGCTGAAACCCATGTCACGGCAACGAGAAAACTTAGTTAACGACTGCAGATAAAGCAAAACTAAAGTGCAGGTCAAACTAACCTGGGGAGGAGGGGGAAGAGTTTTAACAGAGATTAATTCTCCATTTATTACCTAACCCCTGCGTGCTTAGATGACATCTCAAATGACGCATCTCTCGACCCCGAAGCACTGCAATAACTAAGGCCTGTGTGCATCAAGCCAAGTAGCACAGTTACCCTGCAGCAGAAGTATTTCTTAGTCTGTTTTCAAAAACAGGGGTTTAATACTGAGGGATCTTTAAAGACCTCTTGGTAGCAGCATGTAACTGTTTCAGAGGCTTGATAAATATTGCATGCTGCTGCTCAGCAGTTTTTTGTTCAACAGGCCAACTCCTCCAAGGAAGATGTGTTGCAGTGTGGGTCTGGGTGAGATTTGGGGCTTTAGAGCAAATTTTACAAGTTTGCTAAAGAGAAAGCATCATTCCCTTTTTTCTGTTGGAGGAGGTTTACTATTAATTCCTCTCCGAATGCTGAGACAGTGTGACAGGACGCAAAAGCAGGGCTGATGGTCAGTTGGTTTAGCTTAGCTGGTAAATCAAACAACAGTCAAAATAACACAAGAGCTAAAAATAGTACAGTTTGCAGGCAACCCGGTCTGCTCTTAGGAAGATCCCTGAGGAAGGAGGGCTATGGAGCAAGAACTGGGGGAGTCAAAAAAATATCAGCGTTGGTCCCTACCGCTCCACAGGGACACGATGACGCCTCGTTTCCTTGCTGAGAAGGGGATTAGGAGCCTTTTCTCTCTACTGACCACTTCCATCACAAGGGCCTTGGGACTAACACCTTCTCTACGGGAAAATACAGCACTGTGCTCATGCTCACTACAGCTCCTGTTACTATCCGAACTCTGGGGCTCAGATTACTCCTACAAAAAAAAAAAAAAGAAAAAAGAGAGGGTTTAAAATAGACTGATCTGCTTTAAAGAGCATGGAAAAAAAGGTTTTCAGCATCTCCCCAACGATCCAGTGGACAAGAGAAAGTGATTTTGCTCAAGACACTCAAGACCAGGAGCCAGGTTAGGCAGCTCTGCCCCATTTGTGAGCAGGGATGAATAAAACTCCCGTACGGATAATGGAACTTATATTTATTTAACAGTAACATATAGTATATAAATAGGGTAAATACTTTAAAATATACAGTATATCACATTCAGACATTCGGTCAAAGAAAGGCAACTCTACATGTGTAGCTAAAACATTAATCAAAAGAACGATGCACAGAGAAAGAAGCAGATGGTATAAACACATCAGATCTGGAGAACAGGAACACACAAAGATTACAGTAGTACAAGATGCAACTCCGGGGCTGGTACAGCGGGCAGGAACCACAGGAGATCCCGTGTGATACTTTTCGTGATGAAACAGGAGCCATACCTTGAAGTACAAGATAGCGGCAGTTCCCAGCCTGGCGCCAAGCACTAGCTGATGCTACAGGTTTTCCTCCGCTCGCATAAAGCCCTGTGGCAAAAGCTGCCCCTTCGCATCAGTGACAGCAGACCCGTCGCCACAGAGATTATCTAAATAATAGATGGCGATGGGTACAGAACATGACACCATAAGCAGCAACGAGGTTTTAACGTTTTGCTGAGCACCGCAGGCCACAGTCTGGCTGCACATCCAGTTTGCAAACTAATTTGGGCCACAAGCGGAGGCAGAGAAGCTAATTCCCATCTGGGCATGCCAAGAGTTTGTCTAGACATGTCTAGCACAGCCATGCCTGCTCGGGCTGGAGACCAGACCAGAGCCCAGACCACCTCACTGAACAGCCTTCATCCACCAGCAAACAAATGCCATCAGCGTTCAGAGCCATTTCACTGGGACAGCCAGCTTGCTGCGCTATATAAAAGTAGCTTTCTAGCTACGTGCCATCCCCTTGCCTATTAAAAGCACTCAGTCCCTCTCCATCCGCTCCAACACTTGATTCCCTCTTGCCGGGCCCCGTCAGGAGGGACTTCTCTAGCTGTGGTGCCCAGGCAAGCCAAAAAATCACGTAACGCCGAGCCCACAGGGCAGTTGAGCCACGCAGCAAGAGAAAGTTTACGGGAGCATCCCCACGCCGCCTTGCCTAGACATCCCTGGGGCCGGTTTGGCCTCTCCGGTAACGCTAGCTACGCAAGCCTCCCTCCAAACCTACCGTCCCACGCGAGCTGCAGCAGGGCTGAGGTTTTGCAAGGCTTAACGAAACGAAAAGAAATGCAACGTCTCAGTAAGGAATCGGCTGCCCGCGCCGTGCTGCAGGAGACACGGCGACAGACGGTTGAGCTCTGTCTGTCTGCGCATCCCTGCACGCTCGCTTGGCACCGCAGAGCAACAGGCAGCTCCTGCCGTACAGCTGGCAGATAACCTTACGTCCCCAGTCTCTCTCCGTTTCTCAAATGGATGCACCGTTCCCATTAAGTTTAGTAAACATCAGTGCGGGATGCTAAACCCTTTACACGTGGCTTTACTCTTTACTGCTAGGAAGGAAGCAGAAAGAAAAAAAAAAAGCTGCGGGCTCATCAGGAAAGCCACCCACATGCCTACTCCCAACCCTCTGAAGCCACCAAACGCAACTGCTTTGCCCTCCAGTGTCTGCATCCAGCACTACACCATTAAAAAAGGCCAAAATTTTATTTCAGATCAAAAGCATGCAGTGCTTTGTGTTGGTTTTCTTTTTTTTTTTTGCCCCACTAACTACAACTAATAAGAAGTACAAAAGGTTTAAAGCAAGAAGAGCAGGATGCTAGAGACCCATATGAAAAATGTCCTACTATAAAGAGCAATACACTTTTGTAATATTTACCAACACTGTAGCTTCTAATGACTGATTCACAACCCAACAGTGAGGTACAAGGGATTTTGGCAGATGTTGGCATCAGGCAGGGAAAATCCAGAAAACACCAGGTTGTCTGACTGCGGGACAAACTACTTTTCAGGTCCTGCCGAAAACCCTGTCATTTCCACGCGTATTCCCAGCCCCGGCACTCCTTGCACGCGGCCCCAGCCCTCGCTCTGCCCAGCTTTACTCAGACAAATCGCCGCGAACTGCAGCCTAAAGCAGATGTTGATGAAACACTTGTATTTGCAGTGCAATGGATGCACACTTCAGCTCTGCGGTTCCTGGGGAGGAAGATGAAGCAGTGCTTACAACACACGAAGAGTCATATAGAAATATAAGAGAGAGAGACTGGTATCTATGAATACATTTACACTCACACATGTGCGCTCTCTCTCGCTCTCTCAAGGTAAATGAAAGCAACGGCAGAGTCAGAATATGGAGCATGAACTACGAAATATTTTCAGGTGATTTATTTTGCATTGATGGTTAGCTAGCTTGTGGGGTGTACATGTCTCTGTGTGCGTGTGTAAAAGGTTCGTGTCAGCAACTGCTTGAAAACACCAATGTACTTCTGTATTATCTTTCCCTGTCACTCGTTCACCAGGTTAAAATAAGGTGAAGTTTCTCTCTCTCCTGCACAAACTATGGAAAGAAGTAAAATCCGAGTCACCCTGTACATGGGAACAATGCATAAGATCTAGTATGAACTGGGGATATTTTCACTATCTGATCACAAAGAAAAAAAAGTTTTACAATCTTTAGGGCTCTCACTTTTAAATAATAAAAAAGTAGGACAAAATAAAGGAAAGTACTCAGATAAAACTTCCAACTATTAAGTGCAACCTATTTATGACAAGATTTAGTAAGCCAAGCAGGACAGCAGCCTGCAGGTAACCGAAGCCAGACTGAAATGCAACACAGACCATGATAAACTCAGCAGTACGACACCTGGAACTCAAGTAACAAACAGGTGAGAGACATGATCCCTGAAAGAAAAAAACCAACAACTGACAGCACCAGCGGGGTGCCGGAGCCCCAACCTGCAAATGTCAGAAAAGAAACTACGTTGGAAACTTGCTCTCCACATGAGTTAAAATATTCTGGTGTAGGGTTTCCAACCATCAAGAAATAAAGCATGGTTCAACGTTGCTTTCTTAAAGGTTACGTGAGGAGAAGAAATGAGCCAAGTTATTTAAATGGTTGTTCTTGCTTGGTAGGATTTACTCAGTGAAACTTTGATGTTCTTTAAAATATCTATTTACCTGATTCAGTTTTGAAGCAATTTGAACCTCCCACGTTCCTACAGCAACTACCAGTTTCTTGATTCCTTGTCCCCAATGCAAAGTCTTTACTGCAGTCTATTTGTGGTTTAATTGGTTAAAAAAGATCTTATTTGCCAAAACACCTGCCATAAGAGTGAACGTGGGAGGTGCTGTGAAAACCAGCAAGTCAAAATAGATGTCTGCGCCTGGTTGGGCAGGGGAGACATGGCTAGACTAGCTCACGGTCCTCTTCCAATTAATCGAGCCTCGGGCTTTCTGGGAAAATTAACGCGTGCATTCACAGTTACCACCAGGTAATTAGGGTCCCCAGAGTTCCCGTCGTGAACGCCGCCTGGCGCAACTGCCAGGGGAGAGGGGAGGAGGAAGGAAGCCGGGGAGCTGCAAGACTTCACTTTCCCTGTTGGCTCCGACGCATGCAGAGGATGTTGCACAGACAACACTTTGTGTATTCCCTGCATAAGCAACGCTCAAAGGAAAAGTTAGGCTCTGCCCACATGCATCGAACCTCAGAACAGATCCAGGGGAACAGCTGTACCCTCCTATTTCAACCAACAGCCCTTCCAAGTCTTAACTCCTTTCCAGCTACAAACTCAGATTTGCTCATTTTAACCAAAGCTATATAAATATATTATAAAAAAAAAAAACCCACAAATGCAAACATTTACCAAGAAAGGAAGAAAAGTTACAGTGAAATGAGGCCTTGTTATTGTCTTAAATCAGGCAAGCCAGGAATTTCCTTGGGGAGACTTGTCTGTTTTTCAGTTCTGTTCCAATTGCCTGGATGTCTATGCGTCCTCCAAACTAGCTAACATACCCTTGTCAACAAGGTGCGCTTTTAGCGTGTTGAAGATGTGGAGCTGCTGGTCTGGCCGCAAGGTTAAGAACTGCTGGATCAGTTTGCTTGGGTTAGGACCCCTGAAACACAAAAGCATCGTTATCAATGAGGCACACTGCTAAGTCTCAATGGTCTGGGAACCCAGGCGCAGTTTGATCAAAATAATAGGCTTAAAATAGTAGTCACGTTGCCTATTCCTTCTAAGTGTGGCTACAGAACTATTATATAATGCAAGAGAAACAGATTTTTCCACTCAATCAGCTCTGGGGAAACACCGTTCAAGACTCAAAGGGATGCATAAGGAACACAGAGCAGTTTCAGGGGGACTGAAGTAATACAGCTTGGGAAACAAGGGTTGTGTTCCCAGCTCGGCATGACACTGGCAAAAGGCGCTTCCCTTCTTTGAGCCTCCATTTCCTCCCTCATTCTTTGTCTTGTATTTTTAGATGTTAATCTTATGGAGATAACAACTGTCTCTTACTACAAGCCTGTCACTCAAGTTTGACAGGGCCCCCAAACCTCACCACAAAGCAACAAATACCTGATAAAGCTTGCGATGTACACATTAACAAAGGTGGCCATCAGGTATTGACAGTCAAAGCGGTCCATGATACCTCCATGGCCTGGGATTGTGTTGGCAAAGTCCTGTGCAAATCAGAAAGGATTGCATTAAGCAGTCTCAAATGCCCACGACCTGTGCTTGCTATATGTACATCTATGCTCTACACTCATACCTGTGCTCTAACTCTTATGAGAAGGCAAAAGTCAGCCTAAGAATTAATTTTGCTTGCCATCTCCCCTGGTTTTAAAAGTTTCTCCTTTATGAAGGCCATTAGTGCCTGAGGGACATCAAGACTTAACTAAGATCTGTCAGGGTCAAGGAAGGCTGATGTTTATCGCTTGCAACCCTGCCCTGCCTTTCAAGGCATCTTAAGTGTACAGAAGACTGTTTATACACAAAACCTGCCTGCAACACATCAAGGGAAGTCCAGATTGCAAAATTTCCTGACTCGGTCTTTGTTCCTCTACCTCAAGTTCTGCATTAAAGCGGTGTTTAGGATATCACAGTTTGATTTTTAAGATCCTCCCCCGCACACATTCAGTCAAAACAACTGGATTGTGCCCCACCATTTTATTTTGTGACAGAACAAATCTTCTCTTCCCTCCCGAAGCTCCCAGTCTTTCACTCCTTGGAGTAGAGGGACAATATATAGTGGCAGCAACTCCTAAGGGACAGTCTGTGTCACTTCAGTCTTTGCCTTCTAAAAGGTAAATGGCCTTTGAGAAGAGGGGTGTCCTTACCTTGATTTTGAAGGCCCTCTTAAATCCACTAGCAAAGAAGCCTCCAAATGGCCCAATGAGGGAGGCAAAAGTAGACAGCGCGATGCTGTGGATTTGGAAGGGGTACATCCGGACCGTCTTCTGCAGAAAGAAAAACACGTCAGAGGAGGATTTTCACAAAATACAGCACTTCCCTGAAGTTTGCTTTGCTAAATCCAAAGCTAAGACCTACAAGTGACCAGTGGTTCTGGACAGCCAGCTCTTCCAAAATGCTACATACACATCCCCTGGGAAACGGCGTTAGGAAAACGCCACTGGGCCTCTTCAAGTGCCTTTCCCTCACCCCTATAGCTAAGGGTTATCTTCAGAGTCTTAACACACATCTCAAGGCAAATCACACTGGGACCCAGTCTGTACAAAAGGGAGCTGCAAGATGTCTTCTGGATCATCTTGCCCCTCGCTTGCCCCTGTTTCTGTTCTCTCCAGGCTTTAGGCCAGTTGGTTTACAAATGACTTAAGCCACCAGACTTGGAACAATTCCTCTGGGACTTTCACTAACAGGGAACGCCATTAATTTCCCTCTTTACTAGGTCTAGTACCATCATTGCTTGCCACATAGGTCTTTGGAGCATTAAAACATAGCCCCACTCTCTTTTTGGTGTTCTATCCCAACAAACAAAACCCTTTTAGTAGCCTCCTGCCAGGCAATCGCTAGCAGCGTGTGCAGCAAGAGTCCTACCCAGCCAACCACGGACTGCAGCACCACGGGGATGTTGTATTCCTGTAGCTGGAACAGCTCAGACGGCTCACAGTCCACTGTGAAGCTGTTGGTGTCGTTGTTGAATTCCACCGGACAGGTGAAGCACCGGTACCCAGACATCACGTAAGACAGCTTCAAGGAGACAGAAAGAGAGATGCATCAAGAAAAAGGAGGATTAATAGTTCCTGAGCAAGGAGGCTGAGATACTCTCAAGGCAACTCAAGGAGACAAAGCTAGGAGGGAGCCACGTTCCTGGCTTCATTAAGAAGATTACTCTCCTGAGAAGCTTTAATTGGCTAAAGGCAAAGTAAGCATTTTCTTTAGAAGTGCATCTGTTCAGCAAGCAGTGATCAGAGGCCCTGCATGAACAGGCTGAGACAGGCTGCACCATTTGGCTGAGCAGACAGCAACCAGACACAGAGATCATCAAAAAAACAGATAAGAATATTCTAATACTCAGAGATGATGCAGGCCTCATGACTTCCTATCCAGTTAAAGGCTTCACTTAAATTGTGCATGTAATGAAAGTAAGCTGCTTTTTCTCATGCTCTAGTCCTGCAGTACAGCAAAGTGCCAGAAAGAGCACTGAATTCCCCACACAGCGCTTGAAATGATGCACCACATTCATCCAACGGGATCCTCAAATTCTTTGGCAGACAAGAGAGAAAGCTTCAAGGACAATTATTGTAATGAATGTGTCATATGGGTCTAAAGGGGACCAACATCTTTCTCCAATATGCTGTTCCACCCGCAGGACCTGCATACAGCACAATCCATGGCCATGGACCAGTTCAAACCCTGGTCAGCCAGGCAAGTGTGAAGTTTCTGACCAAAAGCCTAAATAGGAGAGCTAAAAGCTTGCCTGCACTTTTTGGACAAAGCACTGTCACCTTATGAAGGGAAAAGAGCAATGAAGTAAGCACCATGTTACTTACCAGCAATCCAAATAAAACGGTGGCAAAAAAACCTCCAATAAAACCTTCCCAGGTCTTCTTTGGGGAGAGCTGCAGTCGGAGAGAAAGACAGAAGAGGGGGGTAGTCAAAAATTGTGCACCTACACACACCACCACACACATATGCAGCCCTTCCTCAACTGTGAATTGCTGAGGCAAGCATAAAATGGTGCAAACAATCAACAAGAGCTTAGTTAAAACCTCACACTACCCTCTTTGTCTGAAATGCTCCGTTTCACTTCACAGCCTCAAACATTGGGACGTGCCCAAACTGGAGATCAGAGAACAGGGACCGGGATTAAGACCCAAAGAAGCCAAAAGGTATGCATTCATCTTCTTTATTAGTAGCTTTTTCACAGACTTTCTTATTTAACTTATCAGATGAAACTTTTCAGACAAGAATTTTAAGGACCTAACTTTAATATGCATTCAGCTTCTTCAGACATCACAGCCCACCCTTCCAGTAGCTACTTCCACTGCTCTAGCCTGCTCTCCCATCTAGGATCAAGGGCTGCATGCAACTGAAAGGCGCCGGCAGTTTTGTTCGCCAAAGCGTTACGAACCTTGATGAGCGGGGTGCGGCCGAAGAAGAACCCAAACATGTACGCCATGATGTCGTTGCAGATCACACAGGAAATTGGGACAATGAACCTAGATGGGAGGAGAATCAAACCATTTGAAACTGCCAAACACCAGACAACTCCGAGACCTAGTGAAATGAGCAATTGCTTCATCATGTGTTCGCCAGTGCCGTCCCATCAACATCTCCCTGTCCAGTGCAATCTCACAACACACGGAGCAACCACCTGAAGCTCCTAGAAAAAATGGAGGTGTTACTCTAATGCTCTAGACTAATGAGCAGGCCGTGTACCCAGAACAGACTGTTTTAAGCAAAGTCTTTCCTTTTGCAACACATGACATGCTGTCAGACAGTTGCCTCCGCTCACCCCAGGGTGGCTGCATCTCAGCTGTTAGCAGGCTGCTCTCAAAGCACTTTGGGCTGGTTCAGGCACACACAGGAACACACAGTGACGTCCTACAGCAGCCAAAATTAGTTGCTGGCACAGCTGGTTTGGGGAAGACAGATGCTGCTTAAGACCAACACTCTGTACTGCCCAAGTAGCACAAAGCAAGTCCTAAGACACCGAGGTATTGCTCAATCTTTTGCTTTTCCATTCTGAATTGGTCAGTCCCTGGCAGCAAGTATCTTGGCCATTTGTTTTTTAAAAGAACAGTCTTAACTGAAAACACAGTAATTCATATTAGGCTGCAGAAATCACAATAACTCCAAACACAGAGCAACTCACCATATCATTCCTTCAAAGAGGTTGTGAATGATGAGGTGCGACTGGGTAACAACAATGAGCAACGTCACATGGGTCCATCCAAACTGGAAGAGAAGACAGCATGCAGTCCGGTCTGCCTAGAGACATTTCTCATACGCATCGCTGGCAGAAATCAGATGCTGTTAGGCACCTCAGAGACTGGCCCACGCACGTGTGCATTGCTAGCATACACCTTCACCACGACAAACACCACAAGTGGCAAAGAGCAGGGGACAGCGACACATTAATTAAATGGGCATGTTCTTCAGCTCCAGCCCAGGGCTGAACTTTACTGGGAAGACTTCTGCTGGACCAAGCACTCTTTAGCCCACCCCATCCCACACATCTCAGTCAGCCTTCTGACTATATAAGAAGAACACAAGGCTGATGGATATCCAAGCTGTATCCCTGTGTACTGAATCTAGAGGAAAGCAAAACTAGCTGGGTCAGTGGTCAAACACGAGCAATACCTTACTGATGTTTGGAAAAGGGGACATAGCCAATTAACCCTCGCGGTGATCTACCCACAGTACAAGAGTCAAATAGTCTTGTGTGGTCATCTCCGCTTGCAGAAAGTTTCTTAAGAGCATCCTCAAGTGCAGAGAGAAGAGAATTCATGTTTCCAGGGAAATCCGGTCAGGGCCACCTTCCTAAATATTCAGTCTGCTCGCAGTAATTTTCCTTCCAGGCAGCCTTACAATGCACAGCCAGCACAGAAGCATCTACTGGCACGTATTCCTCTACACAAAGTTTTCAAGTAGCCTACATTATTCATTCTTCTGCCTCCAACTGGGGGCAGCCAGCCCCTGTGTTTAACCTTACCATGTAGAACTGGAGGCGATAGTGTTTCTTCACCAGACTCAAGACAAACATGCAGAAACCTGGTGGGAAACAGAAGAAGAATGAATGAGTGGGAACATATCTTCAACAGAAAGAAAGGCTTTTTTTCCCATGACAGTGCACAGTGCACAACTCCACAGGGTTTTTATTTTGAGTAAAGCAGCAATGTGAAGTGGGGAAATGCACTGTTCTGGAAGTCACAAAATACAATTTCCTATAAATAACACTTGGGCAGATAGCAAATCAAGCCTGATCGTCCCAGACGAATTAGAGGGTTTTTTTTCCAAAGAGTTTGTTTTTCTTTCCCGTGAACTTGCTTTCACAATGTCAACTGGATGTGCTATGGATACTGCATCAGATATAATACTTGTGAGAAGCACTCAAGAGATCAAGGAGATTTCCTCCCTCCAGCCCAGGTAAATTTAACTAACAGAAAACATGGTCTTTACCTGTTAAGTACAGGGCAAAAGAAATGAAGCGGTGGTATTTGCTGAGAATTCGCAAAGGCTCCTCTCTCTGAACCAGGGTGAAGAAATAATCTGTTACAGTCTCGCCATAGAAAAAGTAGTTTACGCAGAGCAGGAAGTACCTGTGGACGGATGCACATGCCCGTTAGCATGAACCCTAAAAGCGTTCTGGAGAAACAGAGAAAGGGGCTGATCCCCAAGGTCTTTATACTGGTCTGATACACTGTAAACAGCCTTCCTGAAAGTGATGGCCCAAACTTCATTCCCCCCAGTTTAGAAATGACACCTTCATTTAAACTAGCAGTTGCACCACCCAATGCCATTTCTTGGTGGATCATATCCTGTTTGGGATTGGTTTGGGCCTTTTGATGCACAAGGACTTTCTGCCTTTAGGTGGCACTCCTCAACAGGCCTCTGGAAGCTTGTGCATCCTAAAAGCACCGCTCCTCCCCTCGCCACAGCCTTGCTCTGTCTGGTATCCGGCGCTGCTCAGCCCAGCTATGCCCCGGTGTTCAGCAGTGTTTCACAACCACCTACAATAAGCCTCCCATGCCAAGTGAGCAACCATGTCCGTCTCCAAGTGGTGACAGCCATCCATGCCATCCCTTGCACGGATCATGGGATTCCAATCTCAGCACTTCATAAACAGCGGGACAAACTTTATCATTACAGCCTCTATCAAGATATCAATCTATCTGGATTTGTGGGGGCATTTTCCTTACAAGAGCTGCTAACACACAAAGCTGGACAATTCACAGCAACCCTATGGTCTCTGTTTTGGAGGTTGCTAGATGATCCCCTTCCTGCCTCTCCTCCACAATGAGATGAAATGTATCGTTGCACTCAAGAACAGAGAGGGAAGCAGTCACCCTACTCACCAACTGAGAGTCCTGAACCACGGCAGGTCATATGAGTGATACACGTTATAGCCGATAGTAATAATCTCGTGAAAACATTTGATCTGGACGCACATCACCTGCACGAACAGACATCAGGAAGCTGTAACACCTGTTGATTAAACACTTCTCTCCTCATGGAGATAAAAAACATGCATGTGCATAGCAAAAGATACTTTAGCAGGTGTTATCAGGCTGGCAGAAATCTCCTAATCCAACCCGTGAAGCTCACCATGTTGTTTTTCCCTCCCCTTTCCTCTGCAGGAGGTTTCTAACAACCTCCTGTGTTGGTTTCAATTGCAGCCAAACGCTGGACCGCCAGGGCAGGCGGTCACAGATTCGTTCCTCCATGGGGAAGTCCAGCGAGCTGAACACAGACCACAGAAACACAAGGCTCTGAACTTCCTGCACCAGTGATGGTCCCAGCAGCCATCCCCCCTGCCACTGCCAACATTAGGGCATCTCTCTGGAGCACTTACTATCATCATTAAGACCATGGGTCCCAAGTAGATGATGATGAAGAAGAAGGTGATCATCGCCAGCGTGAGGATGCCTCTTACCCACCAATTCTTCCATCTAGGCCACAGAGAAGGAAAGAGGTTAGAGAGAGTCAGAACAAAGGAAGCAGGACAGCAGCTCTGCTCTCTCCTCTGCACATCTTCCAGGCAACACCACAGGCCAGAAACTGAGCCCTGAAAACGCTGAGTTTCCCCTCTGCACCGCAGGGAGAGCTTGATCCACTGACCAAGGCCTGGCTGCAGCATCTGCAAGGCTACAGCTCAATTCAGTCTTCCCTGCTACAAACCTCACTAAATGCAGAAAGCATTACTCCGGTGCGGAGCAACTCCGAGGGCACTGAAACGGGACCAGGGAGAGTCTGTTCCTGCTCTCCTACAGGCTTCCCACACCTCGGACAGGCTGCTTGATTAATTCCCAGTCAATGAAACAGGGACCACCACCCCACACTACTTTTGAAGAGGAGACATTGGCCCTAGTGTGTTGTATCCTCACTATTCTCCAACAGATTCTGCCTGGAGTCTCTCCCATTCTCATAGCACACACAGGAGAGATGCTTTCTCCTGTGATACGAGTTAGATGCTCTTCCCCCTGAAGCAGCCCACGGAAGACATTTGCAGTTTGTTCCTTAATCTACTCCTTATCAGCAAGTTTTTCTCATGCATTCTTGCAAAAGTAGGTCAGACTAGCGGTTAAAAATCATCACCGTTGGAAGTCTTCACTGAGATCATCTGCCAAAATAAAAGGGACTCGCAGACAGTTCTGGCTAAGCTAAATGTGATGTGCCCCCCACCCAGACCTCATTTCGCCTGCGAGGACCAAGCACTCGACAAGGCAGCGGCCTTGCAGCGCTCGTCTGTGACTGATCCTCACCCACGCGCAACAGCATGGAGCTGGGAGCGCTGCCCTTTGCTCTCCCGCTAGCACTGGTATCAGCTTCTCCTTCCTGTGGCCTTGTGGGCACCTTGCTGCTTGCATGCCAGGGACAGAGAGCGCTGCGCTGCAGAGTGCAGCTATTTCAGCCTCCGTCAGCCGACAAGACGCTGTCTCGGCTAGGGAAGCCGCAGCGAACGCTGCGGGACCTTCTGCCAGGACCCCAGCAGCAGTGGAGGACTGTGCTCCGTGCTACCTTGAGGACAGGTTGGAGAGAGCTCTGTTCAGGACCTCTGGAGTGTCATCGGATGTCGGCACCGGAGGCGATCCTCCAAATTCAGATTTGCTTTCGCTGTCAGATGCTGTCTCTCCATCTAGCTTGTTTTCAGACTCTGACTCCTGCAAGCGAAAGAGAGACGCAGAGCTTTGCTAGATACGGTGCTAGGACTCTTTAAAGCAACTCAGATCAGCCCCGTAGATGCAATACCTACCACCACTATCCTTCTGGCTAAACGGGAGAAAGACAACGACAAAATTGTCTGGGGATTACATGGGGTTATACCCACAAAAAAATAACATCAGGTGTTTCAGGTGATAGGCAGAAGGGGTTTTACTGCCCTGGCCATCTCAGCAGCAGCTACAGAAAAGGATCCAATCCCTTTGAAGAGTTAAAGATGCCTCACAGTTGATTAAAAAGTATCTCCAAGTGCAGCAAGTGTTTAAGGGACACAGGCTTGTTAGCAGGAATTTTTGCAAGGTCTCCCAATCCCCAGGCAGATCTCCAAGTATGCAGCATTGCCCATGTTAGACAGAATGAAAGGCCTCCACGTAGACAGGTCGAGGGTTCCAGACAGACTTTTCAAGTACTAACTTTACATGTAGGTGCTAAAAATAATGCCAAGGCCATGCTCAGAAAGCTGAAGAGGAAGAACATGGCTTATCGCTCAAGCCCAACCACCACCCAGGCCAGGCCATGGAGGAAACCTGATGTGCTGGAAAGATACAGCACACGCTCTCCCTGCCCCTTGCACTGCCCCAGCACTGAGCTCCGAGCAAAGTCCTGTACTTAGGGGGCTGCCTAAATAAATACAGGCAAGGCCGGCAGGAGGTTACTTGCGGCTGCGCAACAGGGCAGTGGTGAAAAGAGGATTAAAACAGATTCCTGACTCCCAGTCAGTCCCTTGCCCTCTCCAGTGGCAGTTTTTCCTCCAGTCCAGCTCTTCAATACAGGACAAATCCAAATTTCTACATTTTGCCAATCATTTTATCAGCAGAGCTTCATCCTGCTCCTTGCTAGCTCTTGAAAATGAGGAAGAAAAACTCCCCTCCCTGGGGAGCACTTGCGCATCAGGCACACAGAGCCCAGGGCGTTTGATCATGTGCTATTTTAAAATTCCCGGAAAAGGGAGCATGTTTGCAGGAAGAGCAGGGAGGGAGCCAAGCTGACAACCGTTGCAATCTCTGCAAACAAAGCTACTTAATCGCTCTGGGTTCCCGCGGGCCTCTGGGGCTGCCGGACAGCGGTGCCCCCTCATTCAAGGCAGGAAAGGATAATTACTGCCGAGCCGTAAGGTATCAATGGCTGCAGCCCAGGTGCTTAAAACAGACAAGGACAGCTAGACGCTGTCAGATGGAGGCAGCTAAAAATACCACGGTGTTGTCAGAGGATCATTTCCGGGGCTGAGCGAAGTGCCTGGCATCGCACCGGTCGCATGCGCTTAGATACTTAGGGCACAGAAGGGCAACGATCATCCGTCTGTAGAGGCTAAAACCAAAAACCTTAAGTGCAATTTTTAATGCAATACAAGTATCCATCATCTCACACAAGTCCAAGGCTTGCTGGCCATGCAATAAAAGGACTGAATGTTGAGATGAGAAAGTAGATCCAAGCCAGCATCCCTGCATTTTATTCCCCAGCTGTGCCATCTGGGAAAGCACTGACATTTCAGGGCTAAGTGCAAAGCAGGCAAATTATTCCTTGCTTGTAGCCCACAGGATCAGAAGCTTCGCAAAGTGCTCAGAGAGCCAAAGAAAGGGAAAGAGCACTAATGTCTTCTCCCTTCCAATCCAGGCTGAGAAAAAAAGCATAAAAGCAACTGCATAGCTCAAAAAGCGACAGAGGAATGTGATGTTGCAACCGAGCCAAGCTGGCCGCTGCTGAAAGGGGTAGTCCAGATCCCTCCCGTACCCCGGCCATCAACTCCCTGCACTAACCCTGACGTTGCAGCTAAACTGATAATCATCATCATCATCATCATCGGTTACCTGATCCACTGCCTTCGGGGTGATGCCAAGCCGTACCTTGCGATGCACAGCGTTTTAGTCTCTAAGAAGAGGGGCAAAGCCTCACTGGGTCAGTCCAGTGGTACACGCATCCCGTTATTCCCCACGTCGTCTCCAGCAGTGGGAACAGGAGAGCTTGTGCAACACATACGCAGTACCCACGGCTCCAGCTAACATTGCCGTGTTACTTCCCGAGAGCACAAAGGCGGCAGTGAAGGAGTTTGTCAAGATAAAGAGACATTGTGAGGGGGCAACGCTCGCTCCTGCCACATGTCTTGCTTGTTCCATTTAAGCCTGATGGGAGCTGGAAGAAAACATTTTCCCTGATGGAAAAAGTCACCAGTCAAACTGATGGATAACATAAACTTTAACATCTTCATTTTGAAAACAACTCAGTATTGGAGATCAGCTTTTCTCCCTACTTAGACTGCTCCCTGAAACAGGGAGTTGGGTTTATATAGGACGTTGTGCTAGATACAGGCTATGGAGAAGACTCAGTAATTGACACTATTTTTATTCCTTTTATGCAAATTGCAACCATCAGCCTACAAATCATCAGTTTAAGCAGCTGAGCGAGGTGCTAAATAACTTGTTTAAGCCTGAGCATGATGCACTCCGGTCTGGTCTACTTCATCCAGCTGTGGCATTGCCATGGCAACAACCTCCCGCGTGCTTCCATCGCTATCTCGCCTGTCCTCAAACTGAGCCACACAGATCCCCGTCCGCAAAGGAGAGCCGTCAGTGAGCCACACTTTCCACAAAGTAGCTTGCCACCACAAGCAAGAGCGCAAACCGGCACGGATGCCGCTACGTGCTCTTCACCAAGGGCTCCTGCAGCCGCAAATCCGTGCTCCTTGCAGAGCAGGACTTCGGCAGGAGAAGAGCTTGCGACTGCAAGGGGCAGACCTGGGCTACGTCAAGCCATAGGCAGCAAACACCGCATCCAGGCATGTCAGCACAACCTCAGCATTTTGGGGAGGTGGGGTCCCATAGGCGGCAGTCGGTCATTGATGATTTAGGGTCGATGGATTTGCTTTAAATGCACATTATAAGCAAGCCATCAGAAGCCAGCACTGCACAAACCTGGAAGTACATCAATATCTCTTTTAAGCATTTAAGTTGTCTGATAAATGCAATATAGAAGATAGAGTTTCACATTTCAGGTTTTAGAAGATACATTTAGAAGATCAGCGTCTCAATATGCTGCACATGGACTCCTTACTTATCAGAATTGCTCACCCTGCAAAAGGGACCCCAGGGCGACTCTTGCTTTTTCTTTTCTATCTTCAAGGCGAGATGTGATCTTGTGATTGGAAGCAGGAAACTGGGATTCCAGGCTTCCAGCTCCAGGCAGTCTCTCTATGTGATTTGGGGTATATCATTATGTCTTCGGATGTCCATCAGGAAGAATTCTCTACAAACCCTTAATCCTAGTATTTCTACCGAAGCCATGAATTATTCAGAGCGCTAATCACCTCCTGCTAAGCCTCTGCAATGGGCTTCAAGTTTCAACTAAAATAAGCAAAACCCCCAAACCACCATCTAACAGTCTTCATTGCGACAGACTATGCAAACAAGAGATGATAAATATATTCAATTTACAGCAAGTTAACCAAGAAATCGTGATTTGCCTCTTTTCCCAGCCGCTAGACCATAGTCCTTCCTTAACGCTGCAACAGGCCTCTTCTGTGCATTTAACAAATGCAGCCAAAAAAGCCCAAGAGTACAGAAGCATCCACGGCTACCTGTGCAAAGCCTCCTCCATTTTCATAACTGGAGCTCATCCTAAAATCGAAGCCATTTAGCCACAGGCTGATCCTCGCACACATCTTGCCATGCTTTAACCTTTTATGACTCTGAAGCAGCACCAAGCCCAATATAACACTGGGACGTAAAAGCTTCAGTCTTGGGCCAGGCTCTAGTTGAACTAGATGCTGCACAGACAAATCAAACCTTTCGGCACTGCTCCAGCTCTCTGGATTACAGGGCAAACATTAAATCTGTTAAAGCACAAGCAGACGCAGCATCTTTACTGGCTTTTGTTATCAACATGGACCTACTATATTTAAGGGCTCTTTCTGCACAAATCTGCCTGTCCAGGACTTTAGGCGAGCCCAGCGCTCCGTCTCCAACTTCTCATCTCAATGTCGAGGGCTTTTTGAGCAATCAAGGGGATAATTAATACAAGAATAAAGTCAAGATGGCAGTGTAGGTTTTATCTTAATCCATTCATTTTCACATTAGTAATGATGAGAAGAAAGAATAAAAACCACAGGTCTCTTCAAGGGCGGTTTCTCCTGATTGCCAAAGCAAAGGAGACAGAGGAAAAAATCCGGATACCTACTTGCTTGTTATATTTGTAAAATCTGCACATCTAAGCAACATTTGCGAATAAGTATTTTGTCCCCTAAAAAAAGTTAATGGAAAAATGAACCGTCTTAGGTTTCTTTAAACAACGCTTGTGAGCAAGCAGTGCGAAATTTGTGCTTATATTTCAAATGGCCGTCTCGCAGCGGAAGCTACGAGCACTCTGTTTTTTGCCCAAGTATCCGTGACATGATCTCAGTTGTCATAGAAACAAGTCCGATATCTCCCAGCCAAAAATTTTCTGCCCAATACAGACATAGAGTTAAGCATTCAAGGCTGGTAGATTACATTAGTTCAAGAAATCCCATTATTTGTGCACCTTTCTTGAAGCGAGGCCTCATTTTATTTGGACTTCCTGCCAGATTTTAACAAAAAGCAGTGACGGAAAATGCTAATACACTGCTAAAGAGAAACATAACGTTGTCTTTTGAGGCAATAAAGCCGACAGCTAGAAAAACCGGGACGAATTGTGCAAAAGCCTCTCTCATTCTCACCTCCGAGCACACACCATGCCCAGCAGGATCATTAGCCCAGACAGCTATCATCTCCGATATGTGCAGGATCAAAGCCAATATAATTAATCTAAGGGAATATAAACGCGATAGTCTCAGTTATGAAAATTGCAATGGTTTTCAAAAGGAGGTTTACTTATTATGTCCGGGAAAACCGCCTGCTCCCTTCCCCTCTCCCCTTCTTCACTGCTTTCCTACACAGCAGTGCCCGGCTCTGCAGTTCAACACACTGAAGGGAGAAAAATTTGGAGACACTAGAAGGAAGGTACCCAAGTGTCCAGGCTTGATTTGTACTGTGGTCACGGAAAAGCATCGACTTTTTGGAAGTGGGCACAAAGTAGCTTAGTTCATAGGCAGATGTAGAGCAAAGTGCTTGAACTTCTCTGGTTGGGAAATTATTCCTATAACCATCTTCCACCCCAAAACAGGCTCAACAGACAACAAAGCAATTAAATTTAAGTCTCTCATGTCCCTCCATCAAGATATCCCAGCAAGACAGCATCTAGGGGTGCCTGCTCGGTTTATTGTCTCAAAAAACAATGACGAAGGTCAGCTTTCACTTTTGTTGACAAGGAATTCCCTCCCCACCCCGAAAAAACACATTCCAGTTCAAAGCACGCACAGAAATTAGGGCATGCCTATAAATGGAGGCCAGTGGCAGATAACATCACAAAACGCGTAAGCATTTGCACCGTGGCTGAAATAATTGAAAAACACCCATTGCCATCTCATATGCCCGAACCGAGCCGCTCGGTTTTGAACACAAGCGAGCTCAGCCCGTCAGCGGGATCCCATCGGAGGCGTGCAGGGTTTGCATTTAGCAGAACAACGGCCTGATAAAACAACCCGAGCTCTGTGTCAGCAGACGTGATTCATGCAAAGTCACGTATCCCCGTGACTCACTGGGCACAGGGCAGCACCGGCTCGACGGCGGAGCGGCTCTTGCTCTGCCCGGCCCCCAACTCACTGTCCGCTCCGGGATTTGTTTATTCCAGGAAATCTAGAGGGTGAATGCTCCAAGTCCTTTACAGAAGCTACTATATACAAAAGAGCACAAAAACAGGTTGCCAGTCCTGGCATTCCCCCAGGATTTCCTACTGCTAAGACAGCAACCTGCCTCCCCCTCTAACATGGAAATATTTTGGAGATAGGCTTTAGTGCTAGGTTCTCCTGGATCTAACGGGCATCTCTTTGCTACCGTGGCATTTACCGAGCCGGCAGACTCTGCTGTCCCTGCAGAGACAGAGAAGCATTTACAGGAACAAGAGAGCGGAGCTCCTAAGTACCTCCTGGAATCGGCGTTTGAAAGACGCTCTCCCATCTTGGAGCGGCGTCGGCAGGATTCTGCACAGACATTTCAATCTGTTGTTAATTGGGAGAGCTGTGAGAAACGAGACAGGGAACAAACAGCTCTGCGGCAATCTGTACTCGACTCACATCGGAAGGTTAGTGCAGGAAAAGTCTATTTTTGTCCACCAAAACGAGAGCCTGCATCACACCAAGGCTCACGGCTTCTGACCCTCAGTTCCTCTGGAGTTATGTATGTTTTTCCAAGACATCATCTGAAAGAAATCCTACTAGGCTGGTTAATTTGCTAATCAGGCGATACCACGCTCTTGCCCAGATTCCTCTATCAATCAGTCCCTTTGGCTCTGTCTGAACTAATCGGACACAGAAAGCAGGCACGCAGCTCTCAGCCGGTACGTTCAGATGTAATCCTGACAATCGCGAATCGATAGCTTAAGTCACAGCTACCACTGCGAACTTAGGGACTACCACGTACTTGTTCTAAAGAGAAATCTGTTAATTAAAAGCAGGCAGGAGGATGAAACGATCTTCTCGCCACCTAATGCATTATATGCGGTTTACAGACAGGGAAATGAGTCCTCCGTTTAGGACGCGGAATGGCCCAGCTGGGAAGGGAAACGTGACTTTCCTCTTCGCAGCAGCGAGCATCCCTCCGTGCACAAGTACTGTCCGTCGTGCTCACGGGGCTTCAGATGTGCAAGCAGAGACACCGCTTTTGGGACAAAACAGCTCGCATGAGCGCTGAGCGAGAGCCCTGAGCTCAGCCTGGAACGGGCAGCAGAGGCGGCAGGAGCAGCCGTCGCGCGCTGCCCACGTGCCGCGGCCTCCCTCCATCAGGCTGCCTTACAGCGACCTTATTACCCACAATAACAAAACGCGGTCGGAAGCGACGGCAAACCGCTGAAGCGGCAAGAGGGAACTAGATAAGAAGCTCCCAGACCCTGTACGACGCAGCGAGAATACTTCAGCAAACGGTCAGCCATCTGCCTGGAGGCAACAGCGACTTCTCGCACGCTGCGCAGAGAGCCCTGAGCTTAGAAAAAGTAACCCTCCAGGCCAGATGGAAATAAATCGTCTAGCCCTTAAATAAGGATTGTACATAGAAGCCAGCTCTGGACAAACCTGTGTTTGGGGGGCTTCACCCGAGCATCCAGAGTCTCGGTGCTTGCTCCACCGTGTTGCCCACACCTCTGTGCAGACTGGGAGGCGAAGATGCTCCCTGCAGTCCTAGGAGGATCGGGGCAACGCCAGCTCAGCCAGTCCTTCAATCGACTGCGTTTTCCCCTGGGATCAAACGTCTCCGGCATCACCACAGACGAGCAAGAAAACGAGCAGTTCGAAGGGGAGCGTGTGCATTTTGCAAAAAGGAGTAGTCGGACGCTGTCTGAAGGAGATCACGAGCAGCCCCTTCCTCTTTCATCAGCTCCAGGGCAGGCCAGAAGCTGGGGAAGGGATTAACTTTGACCGCCGGTCATAACGAGCTCCATTAGAAGTGCAATCAGTCCAACCTCCCGTTGCCACAATTAACAGTACCGGATAACACGGCACGCCTGTTGGCAGCCCCTCATAAAGCTGAGTATTAAACAGCATGGAAGGCTGAAACGTATTCTCGCAGCAGCCCCGAGACTGCTAACATCCCGCGCTCTCTCCCAGGCCAAATAGCAAAGTCCTCGCTCCTCCATCCTGTTCTTCAGCACACGCCAGGCCACCTCTCCCCCCAGCCCTTCACCCTCCCAAGCAGACCTGAAGGACAGGGGTCAGCACTAGCGTTCGCGTACACGGCATTCACTTAGCTCGGCATCTTCAAAGCCCTGTACGTCACTAGGGAAACCTTGCAAAATGCCTGGAAGCGCAGAATCGCGAGGCTCGGAAGCTAGAGTCTATTGCTTTTTTATAGAAACGCAATACAGACGCAGCCAGATAAATTCATGCAGCCAGCCCGCTGCAGAGCCGGGCTGGAGCAAACAAGAGCCCTCCTCACCAAATCCCTTCTTCAGCATGGAAAGCTCTCACTTTTCAACACCGACTGCCAGAAAGGCGACTCTTGAAGGCCTCGTATCAAGTAAGCAGCACTCCTTGCAAGCACGCTCGCCCCTCTCCCCGTCAGAAATGAGCGTCCCCAGCGGCTGCGGGTGCAGCGAGGTGCCGAACGCGGCACGGTGGGAAAATTCGCCCGCCCGGCCCGTGGCGCAAGGATGCCGCGGAGCGCGGCCGCCGCACGGCCCGCTTCCACCCGCCCTCGCAGCTGCTGCCTCTCTAACAGGGACAGTGTTTTCCACCAAGACACTGCCTGCCGGTGACAAAGAAGTGGGTAAACAAAGCCGCAGGTGACAAGCGGGTGCGATCTGTGGCCCAGACAAGCCTGCCTCTAGATAGACTTGCCCTCCTCCCCTTCCACAAGGCCAGACCACGAGACGTCCGAGAAACCCCCTGGATCTCCGAACTGGTGCAACGTCCTAGCAGAAGAAGGCCAGAAAAGGAAGAAACCCTCTGTCCTCACTGTTGAGTCACAGACAGTACAAACCATTACTGAAAAATGACATTAAAATCCCAATAAAACCGCAGAAGGGTTCAGGAGTTCTGCATACATTGTGAAAAATTTTTTTTGCACCTTTACTCTTCTCTTTGGAAGCTGGAAGAGAAAATGGGATTCAAAGGGATGCCTAAGCACAAGGGAGAAGGCATTTACCTCCCGTTTTACATGAAGAATGAGTCTATCAATCAAGTAAAACAGAGTCTACAAGAAGCAAGTGAGAAAAGGATCCGTATGGTAACGAGAAGAAACTAGAATTTGTTTCAATCATCTGATCTCCGATATCTGCACATTAGCAGCAACAGCTATTAGCATTTAAGTCCTCTGAGCTAAGAGAACAGGTACCAAGCACAAATAATACCAGTACCCGTTTCCCTGTCTTTTAAGCAGAGAGATCTGATGGTGTTCACTCATTTGAGTGAAAAGATATTGCCTTATGCCTTTTGAGAAAAAGATTGTGTTGCATGGCAGTTTGACAAAAATCAGTGTTCAAATGTTCTTGCACAATGGTCTCAATACATAGCACAGTTTCAGCTATAAACACTGCCTCGTGCCAGCGGAGAGGAAAACGTCAAAGCTGCGATACTGTGCAAGGGTTAGAGGGCCAGAAAGCGAAACCAGCCTCTCTCTTTCCACTGTCAAAACAGAGCAAAGTGGAAACAAGTACAAAGCAAACCAGCTTACGGCTTCCCGGGTCCGATCTTAAAAACAGCCCTGAGGTTTACAACTCATTTTCACTCATCTCCTTTAATACACCAAAAGCTCTTTTCAAAAGACGCAGCTGCTCTGCAGAATGTAATACCTATTGCTAAATTATTTTTCCTGGCGAGGCTACCTGAAGGACCAAGCAGACGCGGGGATCCCCCCGCTCGAGAGCAGCAACTGCACGGGGCCCTGGACAGGCTAAGACTACCAGTAAATAGCAGGAGCAGAGCAATTTTGCTGCGTTGGCTTTCCAGTGATGGTGCTTTCCCAGGCGCTTCCCCGGCAGTGAAAACACAAAGCCTTGATCTCAGAGGAGGAAAGACAAATCTGACACTGGGATTTACCGACACGGAAAGTGGACCCTGTAGGGTTTTTCTGATGGCAGTGTGACTGTTACCTCCTACCAGGCTCGACTTGAACAGTTTTGGGAAATTCTTTGTCTCCTGTAACTACTTTCTATTGCTAACAGATGTCACGTTCAGCACCCGGAGGAGCTGTTCTTCACTGGTGATAATAGATCTTATTTTTTGCTGTTGCATTTCATTCGAGCTGCTTCACGATGAGCGGTACAAGATAAATGTTCCAGCTATCTAGCAAGGACACTTCAAGTCATTGACTCAAAGGTAATATTGGAGAAGCCCTTTAGAAGGGTCATTATATGTAAAAAAGCATACTTGCCTGGAGATAACAAGATTGCACTCAAAATAGCGGCCCTCTGACCTTCTTTAGCAACACATCACAAGTAGCTAAAGCGAGATCACAGCTTGGCCGAGGGAGTTTGTTTGCATACCCGTTAAGCAATACTAGTGCTTCCAGGCTCCTGGGGGGCGCGTTCCAACTCCCACCAAAGTTCTGGAATTATAAAAGTCCCTTAAGTTTTTTCTGCTGCAAAGTAAATTCCAACCGAGACAAATGTAGTTTTCTAGAGGATAACAGTTTTGTTCTATGCAAAACAAAATGACGACAAAAAAGAGCGTTCTTATTGCTGTTTTGCTCGAGGTCAGCAAATCCGCACATCAAACAGCTTCACGTCAGCTACGAAAAAGGCAGAAACTTTAGATCTACATCAAGGCAACCTATTCCTGGCGCTGTCAGCACTTTCCATCCTCGTTTCAGCTCTGATCATATCGAAACGTTAAAAGTTATTCAAAGCCGGCAGCAGAGCTCCTAGCAGGTGGGACACAGGCATTCAAAGCAGTATTAAATGCGATATTTAAATTGCAAAATTCTGAAGGATTATTCCACGCCCATCTGAACAGCGTACTTTACGCGCTGGAAGAGGAAACATCCAGACGGTGCATTTGCGGTCAGCTCCGCGGGGCGAAGCGCAGCATCCGCGGCCCGGCGAGGAGGAGGAGGAGGAGGGGGAGGAAGGCTCCGCCGCGCGCACGCAGCCCCGCAGCGATCGCCGCGGCCCAGGCCCCGCTCCCCGCCTCCCCCCGCTCCCCGCCGCCCGGTCCGCAGCTCCCACCTTTTCCTCGGGCTCCGGCGGCGCCGCCGCGCCGGGATCGCGGCCGGGCCGCTGCCGCAGCTCGCTCATAGCGGCCCCGCTCCGCGCCGCGCCGCGCCGCTCCGCGCCGGCCTCCCCCGCTGCTGCGGCCGCCGCTGTCGCTGCCGCTGCTGCGCCCCGCCGCGGCCGCCAGGGGGCGGGCGAGGGCAAGGCGCGCTCAGCCAATCGCCGCCGCGGGACGGCCCGCGGGTGGGTGTGGCTTACCCCCGGCCCCGCCCAGGTGTACCCGGATGTGCGCGACGCTCCGCCGCGCGCCGCCATGATGGGTGGGCGCTAAGTGCGTAGGTGCCGCCGCCTTGTCGCTTCCGCTACTCAGGCGGAGCAGCGGGGAGAGAAACCAACGCGCGCGCGGAGCGGAGCCGTTCCCTGGCTTTCACTGGGGCTGCGCTTCCCGCCAGGAGCAGGGCGCGGAGCTGTCCCCTACTGAGAGGCCCGCGGCGGGCAGGCCGGGCCGCGGGGGTGCGTGCGTGTGCCACCGGCTCCACGCGAGGGCCGCTAACTGCCTGGCGGGATCGGGGGTCCCGCCGCCGGGCATCGGGGCGTCGAGGTGCCCGCTAGGCCGCACCGGCGATCGCTGCCCGGTGACGGGGGAAGGAGTCTGGCGCCTCGTGGTGTGTGTGTAATGCGCGCGCTGATTGGCTCTCGCCGGGTCAGTGGGCGGGACTCGGGGGAGGAGCGGCGTGGGGATTAGCGGAGGAGCGGGGAAGGGAGGGGGCCAGCCCGTGATGTGAGCGGGGATTGGGCCTCGCTCGGGGGAGCGCGCCTGGCGATTGGCGCCGCCCCGGCGGTGGGCGGGGCGGCGGCAGGGTATAAAAGCGGCGTTTGGCGCGCTGCGGCTGTTGGTGGCCGATTCCCTTCACGTTCTCGTGCGCGTCCCGTCGGTCGCTGCGAAGATGTTCGAGGCGCGGCTGGTGCAGGGCTCGGTGCTCAAGCGGGTGCTGGAGGCCCTCAAGGACCTCATCACCGAGGCCTGCTGGGACCTGGGCTCGGGCGGCATCAGCCTGCAGAGCATGGACTCCTCGCACGTCTCCCTGGTGCAGCTCACGCTGCGCTCCGAGGGCTTCGACACCTACCGCTGCGACCGCAACATCGCCATGGGCGTCAACCTCGCCAGGTAGCCGGGGCCTGCCCGGAGGGGGCTTGGCACGGGGGAGGGGAGCCGCCGTCGGGGTTGTTAGGGCCTGTCGGGGGGGGGGGGGGCCTCGGCGCTGAGGGGAGCAACGGGGGCCTACGGTAGAGGGGGGGAGCTCGGCGCTGAGGGGAGCCGCCGTCGGGGCGGTTAGGGTCTGTCGGGGAGGGGGCCTCGGCGCTGAGGGGAGCCGCCGGGGCCTACGGGGGGAGGGAGCTCGGCGCTGAGGGGAGCCGCCGCCGGGAGGGACCGCCAGGCCCTGGGGAGGGGGACGAGGGGCAGGTTTGGGGGGGGGGGTGTCGTTTCTGCCCCTTTCCGCGGGGCCGCCGCCGCCCCTCCCCCACTCTCCACAGAGCGCTGGCGCCGTTTTTTCGCCGCGCGCGCGCGGGGCCCGCCGGCGGCGTGACGTCACTGCCGGCGCGCCGTGGCGGGAAAGCCGGGCGGGGAAGGGGGGGGGGGGAGGCCGGGCCCTGCCCGCCATGGCGCCTTCGCTCCCCCTCCGCCCCCACGAGACGGGGGAGCAGCGAGGGACGAGCCCGGGCTCTGCTCTTCTTCCCCGTCAGGATGGCTGGAAGCGGGGGGGGGGGGGGGGGGGGGGCGGCGCGTGCGGCCTTCCTGGTGCCTGGCCGTCATTTAAAGTGTTTGCTGCCTTGGGAACTTGTGCGGTGCGCTGCTAAAGGTGGGGGGGGTTGTGCTTGTAGAAGGGAGCGTAGGGAGTGCATAAAAACAATAATGCAGGATTGTCACGTGTTGCATCAAAGCTAGTGGCTGTTTCTTGTTAGACTTGTTTTAACGCTATATAACAGATAATGGGCCTGTGTTCTTGCACTGTCAGTTTGGGACCCTTTGAGTGACCCAGCTTTTGTTCCCCTAGCATGTCCAAAATACTGAAGTGTGCTGGAAACGAAGACATCATAACTCTCAGAGCAGAAGACAATGCGGATACGCTGGCTTTAGTGTTTGAAGCACCAAGTAAGTGTTATGTTTAGTAACTAAGTTGCTACTGTGGTATCTTTTAGGTGATCTACCTAGATGAAGCAGTATGTGGTGGGACCAAGAAGAAATACTTCAGAATCTGGAGGGCTCCCAAACACTTAAAATGGGCTGGAGATGTAAGCTTAGTTTAGCTGACCAACATCTCCATAGGAAGAAAAGAAGACAATCCTCTCCAGGCCACAGACAGGACAGGAAGATCCTGGGAGGCTGTTGTCCTCTTGTGGTCTGCGAGGGACTGTTTAGGTCTGTTTTAAACTTCTAGCTCCCAAATAGCAAGACTAAACAAGATGGATCCCATTGTCATAACTGAGGTTTTTTTTACTCTGAAAAAAACTTTGGGCAGAACTTAAATTCAGGTTGATAGCTTTAATAGCTTTTTTTAACACTTGGTCAGACTAAGCTTTGTTTGTTTTAGATCAGGAAAAAGTGTCTGATTATGAGATGAAGCTAATGGATCTGGATGTGGAGCAGCTTGGAATTCCAGTAAGTAGGAACTTGAATTTCTAACAGGATTACGTTATTTTTCTTGCAAGGAAAATATTCCTTATGTTCACATCAGGCCTACAGTTTGAGCTTGTAAAGCCAATGAAGAGAACATCCTTTAAAAGAACACAAATCAAGTGTAGTGACTGCATCAGGCTTCTTGGGTAGAAGTTTAATTGTGACGCTTCCTTTGCAGGAACAGGAATACAGCTGTGTAGTGAAAATGCCTTCCGCAGAGTTTGCGCGCATCTGCAGAGATCTCAGCCACATTGGAGATGCAGTTGTTATCTCTTGTGCAAAAGATGGTGTGAAATTTTCAGCTAATGGAGAGCTGGGGAATGGAAACATCAAGCTGTCACAGACCAGTAATGTGGATAAAGAGGAAGAAGCTGTAAGTTGTGTTAACGGTTAGCTACTGTTCTCACTGTTGAGATATCTACTAGTGATTTATCCTCTGAGGTAGCTTCATAGGTACCTATGGGTAGATAAAGATGGTGATATATTACTCTGGTTTATAGAAGCAAGTCAACAAACAGCTGCCAGCTTTGGCTCTGTACCCCTGGCGTCTGCCATGCAGCGCTCAGCAGAAGGGAGGGGGCAGCAGTGCTGGCTGCTCTCTGCCTTTGCCTGAGGCGTCTAGGTCTAATACTGATGTATTTGACAAACTTGTAGGAGCTTATGGCTTGCAGTTATTGAACTCTAACCTGGCTAATGTTCTTCTAGGTTACAATAGAGATGAATGAGCCTGTCCAATTAACCTTTGCTTTGAGGTACTTGAACTTTTTTACCAAAGCCACTCCACTGTCACCTACAGTAACACTCAGTATGTCTGCAGATGTTCCTCTTGGTAAGTAGAAGCAGCCCTTCTGGAAGGGAACCCTGTAGAGCACTGTCACCTTAGAATTATATTCAGAGATATTGTTTGAATGGCTTTTTCTGAATAATCTTCTATATCCTATTTTTTCCAGTTGTGGAGTACAAGATTGCTGATATGGGACACTTAAAATACTATCTGGCTCCAAAGATTGAAGATCAACAAGAAGGGTCTTAACTGGACTAGGACTGAGGGGGAGATCTGCTCAGCTCTTGGAGAGGACAACTGACTTTGAGAAGGGAATTGGGTCCAGGCAGTTTATTAGCAGTTTCAGTGCATTGGCCCATCAAATGAGCACTGCTAGGCATGTTTGTAGATATCTCTGTAAATATTTTTCAGCTTACTATTTTGCTATACTGGTGTCATTCAAAATAGGAATTTTTGCTATTCTAGTTTATCCCTGTACCTCCAATAGCCTTTATATGCTTTCTTTAGGTGGAATCTTCTACTCCTTCTGATTTGTGTTAGAGAAGGAGTGCAATATTTAATTTGAGTAAAGGTGACATTTCCTAGTTTCACCTGTGAACTGTAGTTCACTAGGGTTACTGTTTAATGATGCTGGGAGTTCATTCAACCTTTCTTTATATGTTTATTTTTGAAGCGGTATTCTAACTGAAGTGTGGAAAATGGAAATAAAGAACATGATTTGAAGTTTTTATCCTGTTCAAGTATGGATGAACTAAAGTTTTGTCAAACTATGATGGTACCCTTGCCCCTTCTGCTAAAACTGCCTTGAACAGGCAAGCTTATGCTTTTTTTTGTTGCTCTGGAGTTACCAGCTGCTGCTGATGGTCGTGAGTAGCAGACAGGGGTGGCTCAATCCCTGGGTTAATCACCCTGAAGTGAAGGGGATGGTTAGAACTGGAATAACTAATCCCTCAGTGCTGTCTGTTCTAGGCGGGTGAGGCTTGTGAAACTTCTTTTAAATGCATTAGCTTCATAACTGTTCACCAAATGCAAGAGCTGGCTCTAATAGTGACTGAAAGCTGCCTGATGTGACAGAAGGTTGTGTAAATCCTTTGTTTTCTGCTCTGCTTCTGTGTATAGTTTGTGTCAAGCCACTCCTCAACAAGCCTCTGCATGTTGCGTTCATTCAGTCCCGCACCTCGCGCTTCTGTTGACAAGTGTGGTGCAGTCACTGGAACTGTCAGCAAGTTTTCCCTTGACCAAGGGTGTTGGTAATCATGTTCAAGTTTGTTGCTAGTAAAATACAAAGATAAGGTTTATAGCATGTTCTGCCCTGAGGTCTCGATCATGAAGGCTGTAACCAACCTGAAAAATAGGATTTAAACAGTTTTAGGCAGCTACTTTTTTTTCTGTGGGTTTTTTTTGCCTGTGTTGCTGCCAGATAACCAGGATGGAGGGTAAGTATTGGTGGGTATGCAAGTGACTCCACTTGCTTATGGATGAAGAAATGATGAAAAGGCATTTGTTGGCTTGATCAGTGCTCAGTGGTATTAGGACTTAAAGGGTCCTGTTCAGCCCTGTGGGTGTATTTGTATGTAGGCCCTATACTTAGTCATCTATTAAACTCAAGCATGAACTGGCTGTAAACTTACTAGTTGCCTAATTGAACTCTTCAAGGTGGTTTAGCAGAAGGATTTCACAAGGTGGCGGTACTAGACTGACATAGGAGGTGTGATTTCTGCTGTGTCAGGATGATGTGGCTGCCGCCGTGACTGACTAACCCCTGCCCGAAGCCTTGGGCTGGATTTCTTAATGCCTCTTGCCCTCTGTTCTTAATTGATAGTAACACTTGCATGGCAGGGAGCTTTAGGTTTCAGTTTTCTGCTCTTGCTATGAGGTAGGCATATGTTCTCAAAACTTCCCCCATGAGCTCCAAATGTCTGTATGTCTTTGTTCTCCTGAACTTCTTGAAGTTGGTGATGAATTTGGTATTTTTAAGAAAATGATCTGAGGAAAGCAAGATCTGGCTCAACTGCCCTAAATTATGGCATAACAAGGTAAGTTCTTCAGGCAAGAATCAAATTTGTAATGTTGCAATATTGAGGAAGTGTTCCCTTTTTCTTTCATTTCAGTGGCGTAAGTAAAACTGGACTAGTAACTGAAACTTAAATCCTTCTTGGTGCAACCTCCTGCTATACTGGAAATTACTGAGCTTCTGTTTTTCCTATTCTACCCATAAAAAGATCATAATAAGCCAAATGGTTCAATTGCTAATTCTTCACAACTGCAGCCACCCAGTTTGTGGGAGCTTCATGTCATAGGAAATATAACTAATGCTATAAGTATCTAGGTACTCGTGTTTTAGGGAAATGCACTTATCTGCTTTCTGGCTAACACCCTACATGCCCAGATAATGAAAAAATACTACTTGATCCCTCTTTAAGAGTTGGGGTTTTAAATGAATGCTGTGTGGGTTTTTTCCTTGAGACGGTAAGGATTTGAGGCTTGTATCTGTTCCTTAGTAACAAGGTTAAATTGCAAAAGGGGGGAGAAAAGATGATTCTTTCAAATGCAAGGAGATTGGGCTTTCGGGCACATAAAACCCAGAACCTATTTTATTAATTTACAAGAACAGGAACCATGGTAACTCCTGTCATCCCCTGGTTTGGAGCAGCTGGGGGAGGTAAAGCAGCAGCTGTTTTGTCCTCTCACTGTTGATCCTGCTGCCTGAAATCATTTCCGACTGTAGCCTGTCACACATCCAGCCCTGGTGGAGGGCTGTGCTCTGTCTGCAGATGGCTTAATTACTTCTAGGGCTTCCTTTAGAAAATGAAGCTATTTAAAGTACACGGAAGATCAGCACATGCCAGAAAGTGCTGTTTCACGAACCATCTACAAACATGGCCCCGAAACAGGGCTCAGTGCCTTGCTCTCCCGTGGGGCCTGTGCCCGTGGGACTGGGACACGCAGCCTCGCCAGCCTGCCCAACCGCACTGCGCTTTTAGCCGCCGATTCCCCGGCACGAGGCCCAAAATAACCCAGCGGAGCTGAGCCAGCGAGCGGCCGGTGCGTAACCTGGAAGGAAACGGCTGGCGTCAGGAATAAACTTCCTGGGTTGGCCTGCGCCGGGAGCGCGGAAGGAGCGGCGCCAGGAGAGATGGGCTTCAGCAGCGGCGCACGTAGCGGGTAACTGCTTCTCCTGCCTCGGTGCCTCTTTCTTTCGCGACTGCTGCAAATGTGCTCAGCTGCCCGTGCAGTTGGGGGAGGCTTCGCAGACTGGTTGTGAACTTCCTGTCTAGCAGCGGAGAAACCATTCCGGGTTGGGAGGAAGGGGATCCCGTGCGTTCGTCGGCTTCGGAGGGAGCTTTGAGCTCCCACGGGAGGGAGAGACGACCTCCCCTATCCCCACTGCTGGGCGGAGGGGGATGGACGTTTATATTGCTGCTCTTTAGAGCAAAATGAGGATTTATTGCGTTTGTTCATGCACAGCGTTTGCTTTCACTCCTGTGCTGGCCTTGCATGTCTGTGCTCTCTTCTGGAAGCCTTCTCGCAGGCAATGCTGGTTCTTGCTCTGCTCAGAAAGGGAGTGTAGTACATCCTATCAGCGAACTTGAGCAGCCAGCATGCTTCAGCGTTTATCTGCCTCTTAAATTTGCCTCTTAAATTTGTGCTCCTAAAGAGCCTGGTGGTGAGCGGGTTTCTGCTCTGGAGCTGTTGTGGAGTGCAGGGAGCTTGGTTAAGCTCAGTGCACTTGTTCTAAGTTTGTCCCTTAAGCACATGGTCCTAGTCAGTGTTTTCTGGATTTGTCCTTAATAGCCCCTCTCTTGCTGATTAGCAGAGTAACATGCGGGGTGGGAATCTGCTCTTACACAGGTGTAAATAGGAAGTAATTCCTAGGAAGTCGGGAGGAACAGGCTGGTAAACAGTGTGGCAGTCGGTGCAGTCAGTCCCCTGCTCCCTGAGGCTGAAGTGGGGCAGAGTCAGGAAATCGGACGCGATTTCGGATGTGCTCATTGCTTCTGGCTCCCTCGTAACCCCCGTCTACCCTGGGGCAGGCAGGAGCCCTCGGGTGTTTTGGAGTGCAGCGACCTAAAGAGTACGGATGTGTGTGAAGCTGAGGGTGTTAGCAAACACCTTGGGGGTGGGTGACACTTGCATTATCAGCAGAGATGGAAATGGGTTTGTCTGTGCTTGGTTTTTCCTGCAGAGAAAGCAAAAACCCCTTCAAGTTAAATGCACAGCGGAGGCAGTGCTGGGCTTTAACTGCTGGGAGTTAAAAATTCAGTTCTCACTTTTTTGAGGGAGCAAAATGCAGCAGCCACAGGGTTGGAGCTGAGAGGATGTTGGGTTCTTGCACCAGTCAAACTTGCAGGAGGAGGAAACATCTAGCGAGGAGGATTACGGCCAGAGGAGGTGGTTGCACTCTGCTGCCAAGAAGGTGACAACGGATTTCAGTTCAAGGGAAGCAAGAAGCTATTAGCGTGGGTGTAAGTAGCATTATGGAGAGAGCACATGTATCCTGGCAGGGGTGTTAGGGATACGCTTTCTTGGGGCTTTGCTTGTTTGGTGTGTGGTGGTTATTCCCCCCCCCCCCCCCCCAAAAAAAAAAGCTATTGGAGGAGGAAGGCGCAGAGCAGCCGCTGGCTCAGGAAGGGTTTATTTTGCATCGCTTTTGGGAATCAATCGATGCGTTGGGCCGCAGTGTGGGTCCGAGGCCGTGCGCGAGTGGAGAGCCGATGCGCGGCTCCCACGCCGGGGGCTGCGGGTTGCCAGGCCGGGTTAAGCCCTGACTCCGCGGTGAGTCACGGGTGTGTTGGCGGCAGGACGGGCCCCGACTTGGGCTCCCGAAAAGCCAGGCTCTGCGGTGCAGCTCTGCCTCTCCCCCGAGCGCAGTCCCCCGGGATGTCGCTGCTGGCAGCAAAACCACAGGGCTTGGAGTCACGGCGCGGTGAAATTGCAGGTTACGGCTCCGGCGTAACTAAATAAAGCTCTGCCCCGCGCGCCGCCTCCCTCACGGCTCTGCTCCGGGCCGACGAGTGACCCAGGCGTCTCGGCTCCTCGCTGTTTGCTCGGTTACCTCATCCGCTAACGTCTCCAGCCCCTCGTCAGGCTCCCTCTGAGTCACGGATCGAGCTGCCTGAGGGGTGGCAGCTCCGTTTCAGGCTAGTTTCCAGTGGTTTTCTTGGTTCGGGTTGTTTTTTTCCTCCAAACGGATCTATTGCAAAATATCTTGCTGGCTGAAAGGCTGCTTTGTTTAGTTTTGCTTTGGGTTTGTTACGCTCCCTGTTTAGCCAGGGCTGGAGACCTCAAACGACTCCCTGCTGGAACCGAGGTCTCCTTGCAAAAGGGTTTTTTGGCTGTTTCGGCTTGGGAGCTCGCTGGGGAAGGGGCTTCATCCTGCACTGGCCCTGAGCATCCTGGACGGGTGTATAAGGATCCTCACTAACGAGTCCTATGACACCAAATTCACGCTCGGCGTGCAGGGTCTGTGGTGTCTGGCCCTAGGAAGAGCTCACTTGTACCTGGCTTTATCCAGGAATCTCTATCATGTTTTAAACGCATGTTCTACCTTAATCTGACTTTGCTTTCAAATATTGACAAGCCCTAACTGTCCGTTCCCTCGCAGTTGCAGCTTTGTATTTTAGGCTTATATACAAAGCTTTCTCTGAAAAGATTTAACTACCGAAAATGGAGATGTCTTTGCTTAGCACAGGCTGTGTCTCTCTTGATGAACTTGATCCATGTGTGTCTCAGGCTCTGCTGTCTAGTTTACTCTGGCTTTTTTTTATTGCTGTCCTTGTATTTGTTTTCCAGGTTCTAGCTGATGCCCAGGTGTCCTTGTTATGATGCCGTCACGCACCAACCTGGCTGCTGGGATTCCCAGCAGCAAAGTCAAGTATTCCAAGCTCTCCAGCACCGACGATGGATATATTGACCTGCAGGTAAAAACTGGGGAGGAAGGTGACATTGTACAGCTGCTCTGACTGTACGCTACAGACAACTCGGGGAGGTGCTGTAACTCTGCCCAAGCGTGTGAGGCTGCTTTTGTTCATCTCCATCTCGGACTGGAAAGGTCCAAAGGTGGCTCCAGGCCTGGGGCTTCAGCCCTTATTCTGGAGCCGAGCTCTAGAAAACAAAATGGCCTTGAGCCTCGCTAGTGTTGGGACCCTGCTTATTTGCTAGGGCCGGCTCTATCTCCTTTCCTGTGGAGGGAGGTGAAAAGCTGAGAAGGGATCCTGATGGCTGCCAGTGCATGGAGCAGGTCTCCTCGCTGGTGGGCACGTGGCAGAGCCATCGCTGTGGCTGTGCCGCACGGGCTGACACCTGCAGTGGTCATCTCCTGCCTTCTCCCTGCTAGCTGTGGGATTCGCATCCAGGCTATGGCTGGGGGGAATGTGCTGATGTTCAAGCTATTAATGTTTATCTCCCCTACAGTTCAAGAAGAGCCCACCAAAAATCCCCTACAAGGCGATCGCGCTGGCTATAGTGCTCTTCATGATTGGGACCTTCCTCATTATCATAGGAGCCCTCCTCTTGGCAGGATACATTAGCAAAGGGGTAAGTGGTTTGACCGCACTTCTGCTACAAGTTCTGTATTGCTTCCCCTCCCCAAAGCCTGCTGCGAACCCTCATGCTCAGGGTGGAAGCTGAGAGCAAAAGACCTGTAAAGCAAGGAAGTAATCGCCCGCTGCCTCTCACTAGCTCTTGTTGCCAGCCCCGTTTCTCTGGCAGCAAAACCCTCTGGCTTCTTCAGTTAAGCAAGACTGGAGCTGGCCTGGAGATCTGCGAGGAAGGGCTGAGTTTCTCCATCCTGCCTGTGATGTGGTTTTGTTCCGATGCTCCATCCAGCACTGGTCAGTTTGCTGTCCTGATGCTGTGCTCATCGCTCTCCTAGGGAAGATCTTTCTGTAGGAGATACCTGACAGCTCTATAGGACACAGCACTGTTTTCCTCGTCTCTCTGCATGTGCATTGAAAGCATCAGGGAAGAAAGTGGGTCTGTATTTGCATTTGACACTGTGCTCCACTATCGTACGCTTCTCCTCTTACCTTGTGTGGCATGGAATTGCTTTGCGGTTGGCGGCTGCCGCTTATCACGCTGGAAACGTCAGCGTTGGAGCCGTATCGGAAGCAGTCCATGCGTAGGTAGGGGAGCTCGCCAAGTGTGCGGGACCGAGCCTGTGGCTGGCAACTCTGTAATGTGATTAGTGTTGGAGGAGCCACCCCTTGTACCCGAAGGAAAGGCTCGGTTGAGGTTTCCTGTAGCGAGGGGCAGAAGCCAGACCAGGAAGAAGAACTGGAGCTTTGTTGCACTGCTTGAGCCTGCAGAAACTGAGGGATTTCTGCTATGAGTTGAAGTTCCTGTTAGCTAGCCAGGCCTCAGACATGTAGGTAAGGCGTCTTGCTCGGCTGAGCCCTGCGAGGCAGGACGGACGAGGGAAGACCCGACACAGATCTCTTGCTGTTGCACTTAACGTGTTTCTCCTGTCTTGTCCCTCTGCTCCAGGGAACGGACCGTGCGATCCCTGTGCTGATCATCGGGATCCTTGTGTTCCTACCTGGCTTCTACCACCTGCGTATTGCCTACTATGCTTCCAAGGGCTACCGGGGCTATTCCTACGACGACATCCCGGATTTCGATGACTGAACCGCATTCTAGATCACATTGTAATTAGGTTGGCGATAGGAGCTGCTAGTCGCCCTGGACATCAGCGGGAATGCGTAAGGCTGTAAATGAAGTAGATCAGTCACAAGATGCGACTCCCTGTTTTTGTAAATACTGTGTTGAGGTGTTGCCGGTTACTCATTTTGGGGGAGTTTTAAACATGGGATTGACCAAAGGGATTGCAACATTACGTGGGGAGAACATGTGATTTATTATTTTTCCTCTTTTGGTTATGTCATGCTGGTTGCTTGTAAAAAGTTCTTCTTGGGCAAGGTAATTCTAGCCATTTTCCAAAAATAGATGAGCCAGACAGTTTCAGCAACCACGATATTTGTTTTTCTAACTATTTTCTAGAGTTTATTTTACTTTTCAAGAGATTATGGCTATCCTTGGGTTTATTGTTGCAAACAAATAGTATGTCCAATTTTTTTGCTCTCTGTCCATCAGAAACATTTCCAGTACAGTTCTTGTCTTGTGCTTGCACCTGGAATAATGGAAGTCAAATGCACACAAGAGGGAAAACTGCAGTTGCATGAAATAATTCACAGTGCGTTCGCTACACAACTCCTCTTGTTAGAATGACGAATCTTATTTACTCGGCAAACACATTCCTCAGAAGCAAGCAGTTTCCCGTGCCACTCTGTTTTGGCAAAACCCAGTTGTCATCCTTTAAAAGGACTGTTGTTGGATTTTTTGCTTATCGTTTTAAACTTAATGGAGACAGAGGGAGAAGAATTGGAGTCCAGATCAGGAGTCAAGTGTCTGAATACTAAAGTCTTGTTTTTGACTGGTGAGGATATTGGAGACACTTGGATTGCAGCTGTCTGTGTGTATATTTGGGATCACTTTGTCCTCCTGTAGACAATATGCTGTGCGTAATTCCCTAGACCAGTAAAAAAAGTCTGTGTATAATTTGCACTGAACAAATCCAGTTTGTATTGTTTTGCTGGCTTCGATAATATGTTATTCTGGGCAAGCGGATTGATAGCTCTGTACTTGATGCAAAAGCTAGGTGTCTCCTGAAGTGGAAGTGATGAACCGTTGCAGAGAACAAGTGCACAACAAGAAATAGTAACGCAAGACTCAATTACAGGTACTTAGGATGAATAAACTTCACTATATTCTGCGTACAATTCATCTCATCCTTCTCACATTCGAAGGCAGGAACGTGTGCTGAGAGTTGTCCTAGGCAATGGGAGTAAGGCTTCAGCTGATTCGGCTGTTGCCTACAGCCACCTTTCAGTGGTGCAGGTGGTCGCTGCGATGGGCAGGACTCCTGGCCAGGCCAGCGGCTTCGAAACAGCTCTGCTCTGTGTGCATGAGGCAGGAAAACCTGCTGGTTCGGAAGGTCTCTGCAGGATTAACTCCTTGAACCTGACATGTGATGCTCAAATGTGAGGACCCCACATCTAATTGCTTTGGTTCAGGGTCCAAACACCTCTTTTTTGGTGCCACCTAACAGGAGCAAGGTCTGAATATGGCTTGCGAGCTAGTACTGATAGTGCAGCGTCATGTCAGGCCAGGGCAGATTGACCTTGGACGCGTTTTCGTGAGCAGGGAGGGGTTCAGCAGTCCTGTCTCCACCAGGGCCGAAAGGAGCGGGAAGTGCCCCGTGCTTCCCTCTGCATCCAGTCCCTACCCGGACTAAACCGGCGTGCA
Source organism: Apteryx mantelli (assembly GCF_036417845.1). Lineage (NCBI taxonomy): Eukaryota > Metazoa > Chordata > Aves > Apterygiformes > Apterygidae > Apteryx > Apteryx mantelli. Next base: position 1,820,639 of record NC_090006.1, on the reverse strand, counting down.
TGTTCCCACGTGCTGCCCCAAGGAACAGCCCAACTGAGCTCGGCATCTCCCGTTGCGTCCCCCGAGGGAACGGAGATGTGCGTCCCCTCCCGCGCCGCTGCGTCACGCCGGCCCTCGCGCTCCTGCTGCTGCCGGCTGCCCACTCCGATGTCGGCCCTGCTTCCCGGACGCTGTCGCCTGCCACTTGGCAGCAGCTGAAATGCAGCAATTAAAGCCGGGTCTGGCCAGGAGAGCTGACGCAAAACCATGAATCAGCCTCCACGAGGGGTTAAAAATGTGGGTTTGTTCCCTTTCGGGAACAGGGGGAGGAGGCAGGAGGGAAGCTGAGCTGGAAAAAGCAGAGGGGGAGGGAAAAGATGCTTTTGGGTAAAAGTGAGGATGATGGGACAGGGAAAGCAGGGACACCTGGGGTGACCGAGAGTGAGTGAGTGTAGAGGACGGGGGAAGAGTGCTGATGCTTCTGGAGGGATGGCGATTGATTGATTTTTATTCCATAGGATCAAAGTCCTTGGACAGCACAATGTAAATAACAGTTGCTGCCCTAGTGCTCGCAGGACTGTCTGCATGAGCCACAGACAGCACAGCGCAGCGCTGCTAGGCACACTGACGTTTTCCTTCGTATAGGGATGGTTTATATCCAATTTGGAAAAAAAAAATTTTTCTAGGGGTGAAAAGATATAAGCAGCACTGGAAATATTTAGATCCAGGCTACTTAATTCTTTGAAAACTTATTTATTGTATCCCACGCGTGGTTTTCCTCCAGGGTTTAAGCCTGTAGATGTTCAGGCTTCTATTGCCTGTCCAGCAGTGTACCTAATACCCCGTGTTCATTTTTTCTTACCGAATAGCCTAAGTTTACATTTATTTTGGAAGAGTGCAAAATTTTACTGCTTTTTTTTTTTTTTTTTTTTTTTGCTGCTGCCCCCTCAGTGGCAGCCGAGCACCAAAGCTTGAGCTGGGAATGACCAGGGTGGCACGAGGGAGCCTCGGCTGGGCCCTGTGGTGGTTACACTGGGACCAACTTGCTGGTTAGCGATGCTGCTGCACGTGGAGGACGTGTCCTGGGTACTGGAGGGCGAGGGACGGAGCTGCCAGAGCCCAGGGTCACCGCAGGACCCAAGCCAGCTGCACGGGGAGGCCTGGCATGCTCTTGCTGCTCTAATTGCTGGAAACAGCATCCCTGAGCCGCAGGTGCTTTAGTTTCGCTGATATGCAGAGCCTGGTGCAGCCCCGTATAGCAGGTTTGAGCATAATCACTGCTGTCGGCTCTTTTTTTAATGCTTTCCCCAAAGCACCAGCCCCAGGCATTACGTGCGCGCGGAGGCATTGCTGCTCTGCTTCTCAGCGGTGCCGGTGCCCACGTGCTGCCGTGCCGGTGCTGCTGAGCAGACACGTTACGACAGCATCTTTCTGGTTTTTCCTCCCACTCCTGCCCCCCCAGGGGCCTGTTTCACGCGCCGCACGTGCGATTCCCGCGGCTGGCTCGGCTCCTTTGCAGCCTCGCCTGAGCTCCCCCAATACCTGGCTGTACCACTGCTGCCAACCCCCCCGTTAACGGCTGTGCTCCTCCGCTCCCCTTCTGCAAAACAGGGGTGTCAGGGATCTGGGAAGAACTGACTGACTCATTACAGTGATGAGGCTAATAGGAAAACCCCAGTGAAGAAGATCCTGGTTCTAGAGCAGGGCTTGAATGACAAATAAGGCGCAGGCCTAACACTGATGAATGAGGATAATACTGAACAGCTATTGCCTTTATTGAGCATCATCCATCCTGGGCACTCGGCGAGGCAGCTGCCTCGGAGAAAAAAATAGTCTGCATTTATATAGCTCGATGGGGTGTTATTATGCGCAGAAGCTTTGGAGCAAGAACAAGCACCCATATTTCAGGCTTTTTCTCCAGCCCGTGAGTGCCTGAATTCATATCCCCAGTCATGTCCTTCTATCGCTGTTCTGTGCGTGGTGCATTTATGATTATGTCCTTATTTTAATACCGTAATGGTGCCAGAGAGACATTTGGAAACACAATTCCGGGGCCCCTGAAGGCTGAGTTAGCAACAGTCCCAGAGAAATCCCCCCAAATGTGTTTTTATTTATGAAAGCGAAGACTCATTTTCAGTCAATCCCATGATTTTTTAAAGTGGGTGAAGCTAATGAAATTTCCTGAGCATGGTCACATCAGAGCAATGTCTAGGCAAAGCTCTTGGAAACCTCTGGGTGAAGAAATTCAGGGGATGCCCTGGGTGGCTGCAGACAGGAACAGCAAGATGTGAAAATCAATGCCGCACCCAAAAGGACTTTCCCTGTCTCCGCTTTGCCATGGTTCAGCGCTAGCAGCGCCTTGTATGCCCTTGGTCCTCCTCTTCCCGTGCAAGTACCGTGATGGGGAAGCCTCTACCCGGCCTTCCCACCAGCTATGTCGTGCCAGTCAGCCTTCAGCAGCAGCCGAATGTGCTGTCAGCTCTCGGATGCGAGCCGGTACTGCAGCCCCATCCGGGGAACAGGGGCATGAAGACGCCAGGCAGCACCTTTCCTTGAACTATATATGTCACTTGGCATCGTTATTGCTGCTGCTTTCCGAGGTTTTCCCGTGTGTGCTCGCTGATGGAGGCTCACAGGCTGGTGAGAAGAGAGACGCCATCGCCGGTCCCGCGGTGATGGAGCGAGAGGGAGCGTGGGCGTCTCTCCTGCTTTTCGCGGCAGGGATCTGTGTTTCCTCTCAACAACCCTGCGCCAAGGCCCAGCTGGATGTCGCACCCTCCGAGGGCTGAGGAATCCGCCCGCAGAGCCGGCGGATGGGCTGCCCCATGGGCTTGTTACTGATTTTGTCCCCAAAGAAAAATATTTTAGTATAAGCCATGTGAAACGTGCAGAGAGAAGGGAGAGGGTGATGACTCACTTGGAGCACGCTGGATGTGTCCCGTGCACTATAAATACGGCCGTAAAACAAATGCTTTGTTTGAACCAACAGCGCAATCTGCAGCATCTCCAGGGCTTCTCTGGTTCCCGTGCTGAGAGCGCACCGAGATGAGCCCTGCGGCGGGGTCTGCTTTCTCTCTGTCGCCTCCAATTAGCCAAATTCAGGGACGTTTGCCACCGAGAGGCTCAGTGCTATGCCACCGCTCTCATAGTGGCATGGATTTGACCTGGTGTAAGAGAAGACATAGAAACCCTGCGGGGCAGGAAGAGATGACTTGGCACAACAGCTCCATCCCTCCTAATCAGTTTTCCGCTCCGCTCACGCTGGGGTCTAAACGCGTTTCTCCGCACTCCTCCCCTGGGCGACTCCTTAAAAGCCCTGAGCACCAGCCCGTTGGCACCACGGCTCCCCGCGTCTTCCCCCTCTCCCCGGCCGGCTCCCTGAGCCTTCTCCTCGCCTTCCCTGGGGGCGTTCATCCCGCTCTTCTCCTGCAGGATCTCCACCTGCAAGTCGCCTCCGGGACTCCCGGCATCTCCTGCCTTTCTGCCGTCTTCTCCTCGCCATCCTCTGGAGTTGCAGCTCAGTGGTGAGTGCGAATTGCCTGGCCCTCGGGTCTCTCCGACCCCCCAGCAGCTAGCAGAGGAGTCCTCCTTTGGTGTGCCGCCTCCGGCAATCCTTGCCCTCGTTTTCCTCTTCTCTAGCTGGCGAAGACTGCAGGCAAAGAACCTTCTTCATCTTTTTTTCTTAGCCTTCAGCCTCAGTTATGCCCTTGCGCTGCGAGGAAATTGCTGCTTTCAGTTGCAGCTTGGAAGAACTGTGGTATGCCATGTTCCGCCTTAACCGTGCGAAACGCAGGTGTGCACGTCCACAGGGTTGCTTTTCTCTCCTTCCTTAATACGGAAGCAGCTTGAGGATTTTTAGGAAGGCTGGATTTAGCTAAAAATAGTCCAGGCAGTTCAGTGGGCCACAGCAGATTCCTTCCTCCCAAGAGAATTGGCTTTGTTCTGAGGTGGAGCCAAGGGTCAAGGTTTAAGGAAGAAAAGAAAAAAAAAAAAAAAAAAAAAGCTAAATTGTGGATTAGAAAAGATTACTTCCAAATAATTGTATGGACCTTTCACTGCTGCGGCCTGGCTGTTTGCTTCTCCAGGCTTAGACTTTGGTGTGTGCTGGTTGGGCATACATTACTTTGAGGCCTTCTCCCCATGCTTTCACCCGTGTCTTGGGAGGTGTTAAGAAACTTCTTTCAAGGCAATTATTAGGAGGTCTTTTTTGTGGCCAGAGCTTACTCATGGCAAGAATCAGGAAGCGAACGTTTCCTTCCTGTCTTGGCTGCGTGTTGTACTTGTGGATATGGAGCCGTGATGCTTCCCTCCATCTCTGGAGCGGTGTAAAGGCTGCTCGCGGAGCTCGTCTCCCTGGTAGCACCATGGACCTACAGGATCCGTATATAATTTCTGCAGTCCTGCTGCAGCTACGGTAAGGAACAAAATTGCAATGAATCTTCCCTGAGAAGGCTCTTTCTGCTCCTGCAAAATAGCAGTTTTGGCACAGAAAGCATAAATTCTGTGGGGGAATCACCATTGTAGCCTGAGCTGGCAAAAGGAAGGGGAAAAAAAAAATCCACTAGTCACCACTAATTAGTTTTATTTTGAAATATTTACTTGGACTGAAGTAGTAGCTGCTCTTAAGTCTTTAAAGGATTAGCTGCCTGCTAGTCTGTAGTGCCTGCAACCATTTATTTAAGCAGTTGCTGCAAATCATGCTGTTAACCTGTCATGCAAGGTTTTAACCTTTCTTTTCTCGTCAGTGAGAAATGCGTAGTGCGCACGGTCTTGCTGACGTGACAGTGGGGAGTTAATACATCCGCAGTCGGGTCCTCTGGGTTCTTTCCCCAGCTTAAAATCCTTCTGGAAGGAGCTGAAAGATAGGAGATGAGAACAGTAATAATTCGGTACTTTATCACGAAGCCTGGCTAACGAGGGTTGTAGAAAGCTCGGGAAACATGAGATGCTTGCAGAAACCCCTACCATGAAGACTTCCACCTCTGAGCTTGTCCATGGCGTGTTGCACAACGCCGTCCTCTCCAGGGAGGATGTCACGTTTCCGTTGCGCCGTGCCCCCGTATCGTCATATCGTGTTGCGTCACTTCTAATGCAAGTGGTCGAAGCAATATAAAACCCAGCCGCCGGGGAAGGGCTCACACATGCAAGAGCATCGGCTTCTGAGATAAAAGCCATATTCAGCAGAGGAAAACTCGTGTGGATTTAGGGAAGCTTCCCGCAGGACCTTGACGTGAAATGTTGGACCAAATTCTTAGCTGGCACGAACTAACTTCAACCGGAGAGGCCAATTTGATAGAAAACAGACTTTCTTTGTGTAAGAGGTTTGGACAAGAGAGGTCTGCTTTGCTCAGCTCCTTCTTTAGTAGTAGTAGTCTCACCTAAGCAAGGATTATTTCAAACTCTTATGCATATTGTATATTTAGTGCAAAAGGGGAAGACCTCAGATCCTTAAAGCTACAAATACTAATCAGCATCACTGTATAATTTTCTAATAATTATTTTCATTGATATGTCATTAGAAAAAGTCTACCCGCTCCTACAATATTCATGTTTCTTGTCTCTCCTAATACTAACAGTAAATGTAGCAGCATGACTTTTTTCACTGCTATTTTGGGTTCTTCTTTTCTGGGCCAAGTGTCTTATTTTCTGTGTATCTGATGTTGCAGGTCAAGGGGATTCTCTCTTGCAAGGACTTTTATTTAATGATACTGCACCAGACTGCTTGGCAGTTGTTAAGAGTAGCAGAGAGGTGGGACTTCTGCACGTGGAGCAGGCAGGCAAGGAGTTAACTAGATGAAGGGCAATTTGCGGAGACAACTCGGAGTTCATCCTTCCGGGCTCTGCTATGGATTTCCTTTATGTCCTTTCATCTGTCGGAGCCTCGGCTCTGGTAAAAGGGCTGCTAGTCCTTCCTTCTTCTATTTTTATTTAGACCGTGAGCCCTTCGAGGCATGGACTGCAGCTTAACCTGCGTGCAGCGGCACAGTGGGAAAGCTCTGTCGGGAGGGAGCTATAAATAGTGAGCCTGTCCACCCCTGTGGCATCCACGCTTGCTATAATTGCCTGGTTTGCACTCCTGCGACAAGTGTTAGTTCAGCTGTCGGGGAAAGGAGGAACTGAAAAGTATTGCCACAGACTGCTTCCAGCTCTCGATTTGCCCATTTAGCTTTGGTTAGGGCCCAGTTCTCCCTTCTGCCTCGGGAAGTTCTTCTTTTTCTGGCCGAGCAAATGAAGATTCCCGGCAAAGCATCTATTCAGACAGTCCAATTTCAGAAAAAGCTTTTAGCAGGCTTGCTGTGGTGCTGCCCGTTTCCATCTTTAACCCATGCCTCTGCGCAGCGCTCGTTTATTTTGTGTTTTGCCACTCCCTGTTGCAGAATCAACCCCCTGCCCAATCATTCTCCTACCGTTCCTGACGTCGCTGTGTGCTTCTGTTATCAGGCAGCTACACGATGAATTAAATGAGTCATGGGGAGACGGGGGATAAAAGCAATGACAAAGTCCAAGATCATCCTTCCTGTCTGAGCAGATTGTGGATGTTCTTTCAAAATTGCTTGCAAGTGTGTTCCGGTAATGAAAGGTTGGACAGGGCTCCTCTCCGCTTTCACTTCTCAGCTGAGATTATGAGTAAGCCATCACAAGTGCGCTGCTGTCTGTTCTTTGCAAAGTGAAGGACCTTCTTTTGAACTCCCTGAGGAGGTGGTTTAAGAAAACCTGCTTCATTCTGTGCTGCAAAAGCCCTCTAATGGGATGGCACGTGGCTCTTGGAGCACTCCGTGTCCACACCCTTCTACAAGCAGATTAAGTTGAAATAAGTCACACTCTGGCCTGATCCTGCCTACGCATGTGTCATCAGAAGCTGCACTTTATCACCGCAGCTTTGAACAACAGCCACACGTGGAGCTGACGCAAAGTGGCAAAGCCCAACTTGTCTCTTGCCTGGAGATCTCTTCTCCGAACAACAGAGCCTTCATCAGACGGGGAGCCGCAAGCAAAACGCCAGCGTGGATGTGCACCGGCAAGGCGATCGCGTCAGGAGCTGTCAGCCCCGGGTTCCTGCGCTGCCTTTTCTGCTGCCGCAACATCTCTGAGCGAGGAGATGTGGCTCGAGCAATTCAGCAGCGTTGGCAGCTAGAAACTGGCAGGGAAGGAGAACAGGGAGGATAAATCCCCTTTTCCGCTGCCCCTCCTGCTCGCACTCCTCCCAGCATATAAGGCACTCTCCCTGCTAGTTGCAAGGATAATGCTCGTAAAACCAGGCGCGGGAACGAACTCGGAGGTGAGTAAGCACATCTCCTGCTTCCCCTGCCAAATACAGGCCTCGCTCCTGACTCAGCGAGCTAAATCTCAGCTCTTCAGTACAGCCCCTGAGGTACTAGACATAACAGCATCAAGAAAATTAGCTATTCATCCAAAGCATGAGCTGTCAGGTTGAATTAGCGTTACTGTAAGTGTCCTTGAAAGCTGTTACTGCCCATATTCATTGAAAATGTTTGCATGAGGGTCGTGTGGCCGATGTGCCCCGAGCAGCCTTACAGCGAGAAGCGCAGGAAGCTGTTCTGGGTTTTGTACCCTGCTGGCTTCCGAAATCTGGGCTCCGTTTGCAAAATATTTTGCATATACAAAAATGAAGGAAGGTCTTCTCTCCCCAAAAGCTACCAGGGATAAAGCTATCTTGATGCTAACAGCAGGGATCTAGCAATTCTGCAGCTATGCAGATTTTTTCTCCTATTCCGCTATTGATTTCTTATTTGAACTTGGGCAACTGTAACTTTGCAACCTCTGCTATTTATCTTTCTGTATAGCAAGCACAGCAATACATCTCCCTCTTGGATTGCTGTCTGAGGCCTCAGTAATTTGAGTGCTTGGACCAGAGTAGTCCAAGTTTGAGATCCTTGGACCAAAAGTCCTATTTGCTATTAAGGGCACTTTGTGCTAATTAAACCTCATAAAACTCTTCCTGAGTCTTACTATCGCCATTCTGCAGATGACAAAACTGAGGATTTAGCTCTGATGATGGACTACGAAGTATGTCATTCAGTGTTTAAAAACAGGTCTTACAAAGGAATAACTCTTTTGCGAGCTGCAATTTCATATTACATTATGGAGGGGAGGAACAGCAATCAAGTCACGATTCTCCCCAAGATCAACCATAAGTATATGTAGGTCAAGGAACCTGAGACGGTGTTTTCCACTAGGTGGTGATAGACAGCATTTTTTAAGAGGGGTTGTCCACTCTCCCTTTCTTGATGTTATGGCATATAAACCCCGTGTCTGTCCAGTTCAGTATTCTCTTCCACACATTTGCTGCTCTGTATTTTAGAGGAAGATGCAAAAATGTGACTGCTGGTGAGTTTTAAACAACCTTTCCTCAAGGAGCTTGCTTCCTCCTCCCAGGCAGCCACTGAGATACCGGAGGGTTAGTTTTTATTCTATATAATCTGGTAATGGAGATTCTTATTATCCGTATTCATGTCCTGTGCTGAGTTGTTCTCAGCTCTTGGACTCCATCTCTGGTATTCACGTAGGAGGTCGTTAATTCGATGTGAGGAAAATTACTGTTTTGTCTGTTTCTTTGTTTTCCTGATTTTTGACAACATAAATCAGGATAGGGAATTGCAAATGAGCTACCGAACCCAGATTCCAGAGCAATCCTCTCCGGATGTAATTGGACGTGAAGTTTTCATTTGGTCTTTGGGAGCTCCTGTGCTCAGATCAATGATTTGCCCTGGGATTTTGTCCCAGGCAGTAGCTAGAATGGAGGGGAAGAGCCTCCTGACTTTTTTTAATGTCCTGAATAATAATTTCAGTAACACACAAACAGTTACCAAAGGGCAGGTTCTCTCTAATTTTCTTTTCCTCTCTAATGCGACAAAAATGGTTTGACCAAAATGAGGCGGCACTTTGGCTTAACCTGGAAATCTTGAACAAACAGTGGAGATGCCAGCCAAAAAGATTTCAACATTTAAATTTACGTCGGTACCATGTGTTGCATCTCAGGAAAACCCTGACCTTCCCCAGCCCTGTCTTTACCATTTTCGTTTTACAGAGCCACGAGAAAACAAGCAAAATAACACATTGGGGAACATGTTCTTTAAAGGTTACCCCCGAGTATCGCAATATTGCACTCTCTGGCTGCAGGGAAGGATGCACAACCCAGGGTAAAGGCTCGATGGTCCCACAATAATACCTCTTTATGGAGCTTTAGAGTTTCACGTGGGCACAACCTCGCCGCAAAATCAAGTCCCTACTTGCGCGCTGCTGTTAAGAGATGTTCCAGTAATTCAGGCGGGCAGATATCGCAAAATAAGTATTTGCTCATGCATCTTCTAATCATTACTACGGTGATTACATTAATATAATATTTAGCCTGCATTATGAAAGCAAGCGTAATGAGTGATTAATACAAAGAACGGGGGAGGGATTGGGAATGCAGGATTATTCTTCAGCATTTTAGGAGCAGTCGCAGGAGTTCAGGACTGGTTGGGAGCAATTGCGGGAGGAATGGGGGCTGTATTTCTTAGACACCGGTTGAATTGGGAAGCCAGGCATAGACCTGCCGTTGAGACCGTCTAGACGCAGCAGCGCCTCACCTGTGCAGGTAAATCCCCGCGCGAGCGCGAAGGATCTCCCATCTCCTTTGTTCAGATAATCTCCTGGATTAGCTGTATTTTATGAAGGGAAATTGCACAGGGAAGCTCTTGCCTTTAGGATCCCCAAGGCTTGTGCAGAATAACTGATCACTGCTAATTTCTCCTGATAGTCCCTATACCCGCTGTTGTCGGGAAGGACACGCACGGACGGACGGACGCACGGACCTCCCTGTGTCTCGATGACTTTTCCGACTCGCTTGTGGGCCTGTGACTCATTCGAGGCAGAAAGTCGCTGAATGCATTTATAAATAACTCGTGGGCCTTTCCTACATTTTAATAACAAGAATGGTATATGCCGATAATCGCAGCAAATAAGTCTACAGTGGAGCAGAGCGACGGCATAAATTGGGCCCCAGGTCCCTGAAGAAGCAAAAAGAGGCTGCTCGGCCAGTTTGGTTTTGTTTCTTTCTGAACCTTTACAGCACAGAAAGTCACTGGGAAAAGGTAATTTATGTATTTAAGAGGGGCGAAGGGCCGAAACAAGCCGGGGTGTGCTTGACGCCTGGGGTTGCGGGGGGTCTGGCTGCGTCGAATTCGATCCTTGCCGCCACCTCGCAGTCCCGCGGCGCTTGTGTCACGGCCCCGCGCTGAAACGCCCTGGCAAACAGAGTCTGTCGGCGTTTAAAAGCCGCGTTAAGCACACACACGTATGTGAATGAAGAGTTATCGAAGCCAAGGGGGAATTTTCAGTGCAGCCGGCGCGCGGGGAGGACGTGTCCGCTCTGGGTTTCGAAGCGGGATGTGTCTGGCAGCGCTCAGCGCCCCGCAGCCATCGAAGATTTATTTTATTTATTTATTTACTTATTTAATTGGCTTTAATGAGGTTTTTAAGGGGAAGGGCCGCGCTGCCCCCTCAGGCCGCGGGGCCGCCATGGCGCCGGGCCCTGAGGGCAGCGCAACGGCGCGGGGCGGGCCGGCGGCGGGCGCCATCTTGTCGGGGCGGAGCGGGGCCCGTCCCGCCCCCGTGCTCTGCCTGCCGGGGCGGCCCCGGCCCCGCCGCACTCGCCGCTGCCGACGGAGCGGAGCGGGAGCGGGAGCCCGAGCCGCCGCCGCCGCCGCCGCCCTCAGCGCCATTGCCGCCCGCTATGGCAGGTGAGCCCGCCCCCCCCCTTCCCCTTCCTCCTCCTCTTCCTCCCCCCCCGAGGGAGAAGCCCCCGCCGCGCCGCCCGCCCTTCAGCCCGCCGCGGTCGCCGCCGCCGCCCGCTGTCACCTCCGTCCCCTCCGCCGCCGCCCTCCATCCCCGGCCCCCGCGGGGGCTCCCGCCGCCGCCCCGCCATCACGCCGGCTCCCCCCCTTCCCCTCACCGCGGGGGTCCACCATGTTGCTAGGCTGCGCTTCACCTTGCCTCCCCCCGCCGGTGTCACCCGTGCCGCTCCTGCCTTCCCTCCTGATTATTATTATTTTTTAATGGCTATTAGCGTTTTTTAAACTCCGTCTCCTCCGGGCGGGCGTTTTCTGTGGGGCGTCGCGCCCAGCCCGCGCTGTCTGTGGGGGGGGGAAGCGGCATCTACCTGATGGCGCGGCCTGCGTTACCTCGGCGGCGGCTCCGCACGCCTCACCTCGGGGAAGGCTGGTCGCTGATCCTCCCTTCATCTTAGTTTGTATTTCGAAGGGGTGGATGTTATCTTCTCCGTTCCGCGTAGATCATCCCTTTAAAAAAAAAAATTTTTTTTTTAATTATTATTTATTATTTGAAACAAAATGGGTGGCAGAGTCGCTGGGCTTGCAAATGGGATGAAGAATGCAGGTTAATTCTCTGCTGGTCCTGAAGGGGTGGGCTGCTCCTCCTCGTCTGATCCCCTGCTCCTGCTATGCTTGGAGGCGGCTTTTTTTTTTTTTAATAATTATTTTATTTTTTAATAATTTATTCGGTAGTGCGAGGTCGAGGCATTGAATATTTGTGTTTTAGGGGTTTTTCACTCACAGACCCTGTTGGGTGTCACGCACAGTTTTCTTTTGTTTTAAGGTGTATTTTTGTCAGAAGTAAGTGCTGTGGGTGACGGAAAAATCCCGAACAAAGCTTGTTCTTAGCCTTTGATTAGATTTCATTACTTAACATTAATGACTACATACCTATACGCTGCATTTCCGTTGTTAGTGGGTTTTTTTTTTAATTCTTAATAGAAGCAAAAAAAAAGGTGAAAATGTAGGGAGAGACTCATTACAGAATTTAATTCCTGCCCTTTCATTTTGAAGCCATCGTCATGTCGTAGACTGAGATGACAAACACTTAGCACAGTTTCGGGTCTGCTCTTGCCATGTATTATATCCCTTAACCTCTCTAGGTAAGTGATGGACTGGGGCTGGCACCCTGAAAGGGAGTTGCAGGCAGAGCCGGTAGAAGATTCTGGCAGGAAAGGGAAATCCCCAGATGGTTTTTAGGACAAGGTAAAGATCTTGCGTATTAATTCTTTTCCATCTTATTATTTGCTGCATACAGCTGACTCTTTCAGCATGAGCTCGGTGCCAGGTAAATGCTAGGCTCCCTGTTTTTGTTGAACTTGAACAGCTAAAACGTGAAAATTGCCAAATGCTCTGTTTTCACGGGGTGCTTGGTATGTCTGCGTATCCTCCCAGCTGTGATTGTGGCGTGGTATTGCGATACTAGAGCAAGCTTTAAATTGCCTAGTTTAAGCTTAAAAGATTGGTTGGTTTGGTTAGCGGTCTTCCTGGCACCTGGAGTTTGATGCAGGCTGTAAAATGTGACAGAAAAGCAGAATAAATGCTAGAGCAATTAGCTGCTGGTGTGCTGCACGCTGCCAGAGCTTGACGTATGCTGTGCACCTTGATCTGCCTAGTGATTTCGCTATAGATAAGGGATTATTGCAACAAGTAGCTCAGATTAGTAAACTGGAAAACAATCCTTGAGATATGTAGAACGATTGGATTAATAGTTGATGAGCTCTTATAACCCTGCTCCTAGCTTCAAGTCACAGTCCAGATAGCTTGAGTTCAGAGCAATATTAATATGGAGTTGCACCGAAGCAAACTCAACCTTGGGTTAACAATGAAGTTAAACGAGCCCTGGGATTTTTATCATGGGTTAGCCAACTGGATTAACCAATCCTTTAGCTTTAGTAAAGATGCATATAGGAGTTGAAGATGTCAATAAGGGAAGGAGCGAGGGACTGCTTTTCTCCAAGGTGGGCTGGGTTCCTGCTGTTCCTTAACAGGCCACATTTGTATGGTTTAAAATCCATCCCAGTCTGTTACTTGTGTCTCAACCTTGCTCTTAGCTGGGCTTAAATTCTGTGAGTTGCTTTCTCAAGGCACCTGCGGCTCTCTTGTTGAGTGGATGTAAGGAGCAGGATGGAAGTTAGGTCCTCTGAACATGGCCTCATGCTTATTCTCACTCTTCAATAAGAAAACAAATCTGGGGGGGAAACGGCTTTTCAAATAGGAGAATAATTTGGGCTGCAGGTTGATGAATGTTTCTTCTGGGGATGGCACCAGTTTAAGCAGCCCCCATCCATCACGGGCTGCATGTTCTGAGCCTTTCAGCGACCCCTCCGTGGTGCTGCCACAGTTGTCCATGTTGTTGCTCAGTGAGTAAGGTCAAGAAGCTGTTTGATGAGCCTTTTTTTTTTTCTTGCCTTGTTTTTATTTTGAAGTAATATTTGTTGGGACAATTTTTACCCGCTCCTTGCCCTTCCTGAGCTACAGGTAGGCTTGTTTGTACGTCCTTAAAGCCATATTGAATGATGTCTGTGGTTTCCGTTTTTCTTTTTTTTAAGACGACTAGTATTAGAATTTAAATGCCCTCTGTACTAGAAGCTAATGGGGAGTTGAATTCCAGTGGAAAAATAAAGGTCATGTCTTTGTTAGTATTGGTTGGAAACAATTTTCTTCAGGGTGAGCTTAAGCTAAGAACAGTGTTTTGTTTGTGGATTTTTTTTTTCTTTTTCCAAAAGAAATGATACCACTGGGTTTTCCCCCTATTTCTTTGAAAGACTCTATAGGAGAAGCTGCATTTGTGTGTCATTTACTATTTCAAGGTTTTTTTAATTGGGTATTTGGGGGATTTTGAGTTGGGTTCTCTTTCTTTGAGTCTGTTCATATATTGGACTTTTTTCCTTCCCAGTATAACCAAAACTGTAAACTTCCTCAGTATAATGGACTTTCCTATTTTGATGTCACATGGCTTTGTTAGGTGCTGTTTAGGTTGGCTGGAGACTGTTCAGAATTAAATGGGTGAAACTTCACCCTTTTTTTAGTATGGATTCCTCAAGAAGTGCCTGCTAAACTGCTGTAATGACCCAGTCTGAACTACAGCAGTTAACCTCTTCTAATCCTTGTGTCTACAAGGGGAAGTAAACTGGCACACCCTTGAGAGCTATTCCAGTTCATCTCAGATCACAAGGTGATGTCCCGTGCAGGACTATTTTGGAAGAGGTAATAACCTCTGTAGCTGTTCCTGTCAGTATCTTTGTGTGAACAAGGACACGGGCGGGGGGAAAAAATAGCAGGAAACTCAAGGCGGAAAAGGTTCCTTGGAGCCCTTTCTTGATAGGTTTGTTTGACTTTCAAACACTTCTTTATACATTTATCATCAAGGTAGCAAGAGAAAGTGCAGATGGCTCTGCAGAAAGGTTTTTCTTGGATCAAAGGTTCATGAATTGGTGAAAAAAGTTACTTTTATCAAGTTCTGTATTTATGAAGCCTTAGTGGTCATGAGACAGTCTGCCAGCAGTTAGTGTGTTTTATTTTACCTGAAAGCTGCAGGAGGAAAATATTGACAGTCAGGATGAGTAAAGGGATATGCATTATGATGCAGTGGAAGGCAGGAATAAAATAAATCATTTAAAAAGAAAGCTATTTGCCATGTTCCCTCGCTGCTCCCTGGGGTGAGGTGCATTAAGACATTGTGTTAACTTCGTGGTACTGCACATAATACTTCTATCAATATTGGGGAGTACGTTTTCATTACAGGCAAATATTTTTACTTGTTAAGTGGTCTTATGACAACATCTAGTGGAAGCCAGAACAGAAATCTGATGATATATGGGCATTTTCAAGTTATGGGAAGGAAATGTCTAGGTGTCCCCTTTTGTGTTTATTTTTGCAAACACAGGGAGAAAGTGTCTACCTTTGGACATCTGGGCACTATATAATTACCCCAATTAATTATTAATTATTATTAATTACCCCAATATTTATTTTATTTGAAATTAATTTAATTGTAACTTTTTTTTTTGGCAGTGGTAATTTGGCCAAAAGAAATATATTTTTTGGAAAGGGAATTAGGATTTTGAAACATCACTGGCACTTGGTGGGGGAAAGAAGTGGGAGGGGAAAACTAGTTTTCTGCTCTTTTCCTAGAGCTGCTTGCGATAAGAAGCATCATGCTGTAGTTTTCTTCCTTGCGCTAAAAATTGAGCTTTGTAATTTCTGTTGCCAACCATAGCAAGAAGAATGTAGACGGCATCAGAAATACAGTATACATAGCAATGTACCATCTCCCATATTTTTCTAATCCACTGTGTGCTCTCGGAGGTGATGCTTTTGAAGAGCTTGTTTTTTGGTACCGAATGTCATCATCGGTCTAGCAAATATCGAGTTGTTATTTGCCCTGGGTCTGCATAGAGCCTCGGCCGTTTCCTTGGCTGTGCAGCGGCCCCAGAGTAGTTGGGCTGAGCAGAGTTTGGAAACTCTGGGTTTGTTTCAGGGCAGAGGAATTGGCCGATGAAGTCCCGGCAGGCAAGAGAGTTAGGAAACGGGTGTTTTGGTTGTCCACATCCTGCATAGCTAGAGCGTAGTGAAATACTGTTTGTTTCTACCTGTTTCTTTGATTTTATTTTTTACGGAAGAATGAGCGGGCTGGAGGTAATTGTAAAATACTCTTCAACAGGCTTATAATTACAGATTCATCGATCTAAATCTACTTGTTCTTTGTTCTCAGACCAGAACAGAAAAGTACTTGTTCGGGAGGGTTGGAGGGGAATGTTACTGCGAATGCACTTACCGTCCGAGAGTCTGAGTCTGGTGGGCGTTCTTTTTTGGGGGGTGGGGGGGGTGGGGGTGGCTTTTGGTTTTGTTCCTTTAAAAAAGGTAACTGCTGAATTCAGGAGGGGATGAACTTTGTCCTGATCTGGCAAAAGAGAATTTCCAAAATTTCTTATCACGTTCGAGCAGCTGGGGACGCGTTTTTCCCCCTCCTCTCCCTGATCTATACTGTTAAGCATGCGAGAAAATTGGCATGTGCTGTATTACTGAGGTTGTGCCACACGCACCTTACCAGGATGGCAAAGTTGAATTTTATCTTGTGCATTATGGAGGCCAACGTATCTTGCCCTTCCGTATAAGTGATGTTTGATCTTGTGCTTGTGGCATCAAAATGCCAGGGAAAAAGAGCTCTGTCTGATAGTTGTATTTTTAAGAGAGCGTGGGAGCAGATCAGCCCAGTTGTGATTGTGTTTGAGGAGCTGTTAGCAGCAGCATGGTACCTATATTTTTAAGGCTCTGTGTCGTAGAAAAACAATGACAGAACTTGTTTATGTGTGTGCATGCACGTATATAGTAATCATTTTGGATGTAAAGCAATGTTTGCTTGTTATCTCCTTTGTGATTAAAAGCACCGAGGTCTTAATTCCCTTTTATGTTTGCTGTAGAGTAAAATTGCTTGCAGTATGAAGTCAAATTGATATAAATGGTGAAGCAGAGGTCGACTCAACATTTTTATGTTTTTGACTGTTTTTAAATCTAGTGACAGACAGAACTGACTTGGAATAGTCTGCGTGTCTCTAAAATTTGTGGTGTGAATTTATTTTCAAATCAAATTATTGTAGAGTTTGTGTTGTTTGAGCAGTTGGCAGAAGCCTTTTGAGCATGCATTGCAGATAGCAGGGAAGTGAAAAAGCAACTTAAGGGGGAGTTCTGTGTACTGACATTCCTGGGTATTAACCTCGTGTCTAGATGCCTTTAGTTAAGTTTAGGCTCTAAATGTAGTAACACATTTTAATTGGCCTTGCTCTTATTTGTTGCCTGGCCATGAAATAGCAGCCTAGGGCGGCAAAGCCTATTTTGGTGGTATGTGGGCTATTAGTACAACACTTATAAGATTGTAAAGGTTAAGAGAGTACAGTGCAGTTCTGAAGCTTTAATAGAAGGGTGCCTTAAACACTTAGTTTACTAAGTGTGCTCTTAGCTGTGTTTATATGATGAGGTGTTTAATGTGCCATTAGTGAGCTTGTCCCAGTCTTTCAGTGCTCTGAATGTCATTGTTGACCTAATATTAGCAGTGGAAGGGAACTGCTGGAAGACTTTGACCGTTGGAGTTTGCCATTAAGCACATTTTATTGATTACTATTTCTTTTCTAGCACAGAAGTAATGATCTTATTTTTTATTCCTTTTTCCTCTGGCCTTGTTACTATTATCACATATCTTTGTCTTGTATTTAAGCGTATAGTTCAGTGTTTCCATTTTGTGGTGCTAGTGGGAAAAAAAAAGTATGTGTGTATATGTTTTCATTAGTATACAAGATCCTATAGATGCTTTCAAGAAAAACAGGCACGTGACTGCTTGTTTTGACTTTCGCTTTTTATTTACAAGCTTGGAACAGCAATAAACTGCATTGAAAAGCTAGGAACTCTTTGTTTTGTGTGCTAAATAAAATGTCCCAAAGTTAATGGTTTTTAATTGACTGTGTTGTGATAAGCTTTGAGTTTTTGAGTGTTTGAATCCCAGTGGCAGGAAGAATCCCAAGTCCTGTGATTCTTTTTTGTGTATTAATTATCCTCTGTCTATAGATTCCTGTGTTCAGAGCCTTACTGTACCTTGGCAAAGGGAACACACCCTTGCTTTTGCAGATGACCATAAAAATTGTATTTGGAAAACTCTAAAGTGCCGGCTACTTCATGGGTTATAGCAGGCTTTTCTATTTTTAATACAAAATGAATTGTTTCTGAAAGTTGTTAAATGTTCCTGATTCAAGAAGCATCTCAAGGGTTGTATTTTAACAGATCAGGGATTTTGATGAAAACTTAAGAGTTTTCTGATGAACATCTCATTGTATAAATGCCAAACCAAAGAAATAATGTGGATTTGGGCTGACAAAAAATGAAATTGGAGCTCCAGATTCCTATTCTATAGGATCAAGCTGCAAGATAGAACTGCAGTTTTCTCATGCCGTTCTGTGTCTTTTCATATATAAGAACAATAAAAGTTACCAGCTGTTTGTCGCTATTGGAAGTATGTATTTGTAGCAGTATCATTTAATTTTGTGCACAGAACATTGCGAGTTCCATCTATTGTAAATACCGTTTTACTGGACTATGTTCAGGTTTGTTCAGACTGTTAGGCGCTCATCGATTACCTGTAGTTTTTTCTCCATTTAGAATGCTTTTAAAACAAACAAAAAAGTAGACAGATTAGAGGGGGGGAGGTAGTTGTGGGTGTTTTTTATGCCCAAATGTTCTGTTTTTGTTGTAGTAAAACAGTATATCTAGTTTATTTGTTCCTGAGGAAAGCTGAAAACAATGAGAACTGTGTGGTAATTTCAAAACGGAAAAATAAAACATGACTTGGTATAAATGATAACCTCTCGTGTTGACTGGCCCTAGCACTTGAATTTTCCTGGATGCCTGGCGGCATACAGAGGTCTGTAAACTCCGAGTCAGGCTCTTGCCCAGAGGATTTCGAACGAGCTGATGTTTGCACTGCCTGTCTGCTTTGTTTGCAAATATCTGAAAAAGGAAAGGAAGGAAACCTCAGCTCTGGTTGAGATGATGTGTGATCTTCCTCATAAAAACGTTGCTCTAAGCGGCCCATCGTGCGGAAGGGGCAGAAGGGCTACGATGGTGAGCCCTGAGCACTTGTGAGCGCACATTGCTAACGAGCCTTGGTCTTCTTTGGAAGGGACCAAACAGCTTTAAGCATCTTCATAAAAAGCACTAATAAGGCACAGCTAAAGCGAGCAAAGCTGTCAATTAAGCCTTCTATTAAGTTTCTTATTGTAGATGAGCCTAAAAAGCAAAAAAGCAGCTGACCTCTCATCCTAGGCTGCTCTGTTTTGAAAAAGATTTTATGATCACTATTAGCCCCATTTTAAATTGCGCTTAGGTGTACCGTTCCTTACTTTTGAAGCCTGCTGTGTTAAGATCCATGTGTAATTACTGTTTTTGTTCTGGAGGCTGTTGTGACAGATGAAGTTTTGTTGAATGGCAGGTAATAGATTTATTATGAAGACAGCACGGCGTGTGGGTATCTGCAGAGGAGAGTATATCTGTATTGGTCTTTCCTCCTCTTAATTATTAAAATGGAAAATTTTGTTTGAGGGCAGAATGTATAACTAAATGATACTACTCCAAATAATAGCGGCAAAGAAAACTTGCATTTTAAGTGATGCCAATTAAGTAAGAGTAATTGATTTTTTTTTTCTTTACTAGTGCAATACAGACATTTGCATAATAGCCCTAATGTTAAGATGCAGAAACCAGTAAGGTACAATATTGAAACCACAGTACGTTGGCTGCAAAATATGTTGCTTTACTGGCAAAAATCACAAGAAAAGTATTCCATTAAATGTTGCCAAAATATTTTTCATAAAAGGCTTGTCTTGCTGAAAAGAAAAGGCTTTCTTTCAATAAACTATAGCTGCTATAAATATTATTATAAGTAATTTGAACTCTGTCAAAATATTATACATTTCTGTGATTTCCTGAGCAATCAGTACAGTATTAAATGGACCATTCAATTTCTGTCGCTTCAGTTGGAGAAGAATTCACATAGCTCTTCTTAAACATTTTCTTTGCTCATAGGGATATTTAATGCATTTATTTATATTTAATGTGTTCTTAATTCAGGGCTTACATTTGGAAAAAAAACCAAAGCTATTGAGCTAAATTTTATCATGCATCTCTTCATGTTAGCGTGTTATGTGACACACCGGCTAGAAGTCTGCTACGTTTCAGCAGGTCCCTGTTGCCTCCTGTCTCTTACTAATTGTCCCCGTGCAGCGGCAGGACTGAATTTGTGATACCACGTGAACCTCTCGGGTAGCAAGCAGGGTTCCCAAGTGTAGATTTAGGAGGAGGTAAATCAAGATTGCAGAGTATGTAAACGCTTTCACCTAGCTATCTCTGAAATATGAGCATGGGAATTTAATGAGCAAGTCTGGTTAGACACAAGCCTGTCTGTAAACACTTCCAGCTTGTTGTGAAATTAATAAATTAGTAATTGGTTGGCTTAACTTGTGGGAATAAAATGCAGGGTTGCATACAGTTGTTTAGTGTGTGGGCAGAAAATAAGTAGTGCTGGTGCAACTTAAAAATCATTAGTGGCTGTAATTACTTGATTTTTCCCTGCGGAAGGATAAATGACTGGCAAACCATGCCATACTTTGTGACCAAAGCCCACGGGACAGACGGTTGGTCAACGGTTGCCGGTGGGAAAACCTCCGTGGCGATGGCTTAATTGCTTGCACCCTGCCTTTTGCCATGGAAGAGCCCCAGTTCGAGCAGAAAGAAATTCTCTTGCCGTTCCAGCATCGCAACAACTTACTTCTGGGTGGGTGTTGTAGTAGATGGGTCAAATACCCTCGCAGCAGTCAGTGCTCTGAAGCCAGAAGATATTTGGCCTGCAGGACTAACGGTGCCGTGTAACGCAGCGAAAGCTGCCTGCACGAAAGCACGCGAGGAATCATGCTGTCTCTCCCCCTCAGTGCTTGGAAGCCTAGAAACATTTTTCTCCTCTGCAAGTGGTATAAATTTGCCGATAATTCCCAGGAAAGCTTTCTTGAAATAATCTTGAAGGAATGAAAGGTCACTGAGCAAGGAGGGCATAACTCTCCCAAGTAGATAATTAAAAAGAAAATTAAAAAATGTGCTAAGTTTGAGATCGACTTGTGGCCATGCTTTGAAGATTAAAAGGGCTTTTTCGTTTCGGAGGAAGGCGGTTGGGATCAGCGGGAGGAGGAGCTGCGGTTGCTGTAGCAGTCGGGCAGTGCTGTGAAGCTGTATTTGCCATTTGCTTACTGAACCGTGAATGAGATACCAGGACCATTGAACAGAAGTATGACTATATGCTTGCTTTCCCCCCTTGAAAACTCTCCGTTTTGTAGCTAGAGCATTCTACCTGGCTGGTTACTATGTAGTGCAGGTGGATTTTTTTTAGGCATCCGAGCAAACAGCATATTGAGTTCAAAACTGTGCAAACAGGGTGTGTTTTGCCTTTAGAAAATGAAAATAGCAGTTACTTGCACTAAAGAATGGAACTTTCCAAGTTCTTTGCGCAGCCTGTAACCAGATCAGTCTGCTGTTCTTTTTAAAGAGACCTAGCCCACACTTCTGGAACCACTTGCAATCAAAAAAAAAAAAGATACATAAGCTAAAACATAAGTCATCACAACAGCAAAATAATATGAAGGTAACAGGGGAAAAAATGACAAAAGTGCAACCTTATCAGACATAATGGGCAGATGTTTCAAGTCTAGACTTAGAATATAAATTTGCATATCCCCACTGCATTTTGTTATTTGGGGCATTGAATGGGTCAGCGAGAGCGCCGTTGTGCTGATCGTGGGTTTTGGTATCTGTGGTCAGAACCCGTGAGCACACCTAGAAATGTTCCCGTGCTGTTTATGGAGCCAAAGAGATTGAAGTTGTAGGTGGGAAGTGTAATGGCAGAGTTTGAGTTTTTAGCTTATTAGGTTTAGGTTTATTAGGTCAGCTGCAATGTGTCTTGCTCCCTTGGCTGGGTTGCTGCATACTTTGTTTTGGGTGGCGTACTGTCTTTTCCGAAACATGTCAAAGTCGACAATGTTTTCCTGGGGCATCTGGGATCACTTGTAGGTAATGATACTCCAAGGGTTGCAGTCTGCAGCCTCACATGGTGCTGCATTTGACCAACAACCGGGTTTCATTTTTGTCAGTTCTTGGAGAAATGAGCTGAGCTCACACTAGCATTAAGAAGCAATTGTGAACATACCTGGAGGTCCAGGAAAGATGTAGGCGTCTGACTCAGTTTGTGGACGTGGTGAATACAATAGCAAGTCACAGAAAGCACATTCCTTCCTCCACTTTTGGAGTGCTTTGATCTGTGCCTTTAGAGCATATGGCTTTGGCTTCACTCTTTTCAAGTTTAAAAAAAAAAAAAAAAAGATTTACATTTCTTGTCTGGAAATCCATATGTGTTTTTAAGGGCACTTCCATCTTGTGATTTCTTCTTTATATAGAAGAATCACAGGTCTGGCTTGACTAATTTCCCAGAACCTGGATTTTTTTTTTAAGTGTTTACAAATATGCAATTGCAGGAGAACTCCTAAGAGACACTCTGTAATATGACCTGTAAGTGAATTCAGAATTTAAAAAGAAAAAAAACACTGAACACTAAGCACAACTTTTCTGTCACTGGAAAAGTGAAACTTCACTTAATATGGTCTGGTTTGAGGTATCCTTTCAGGTAGGCTAGAGGGATGTACTTTTTAATGAATTGAGTCCCGTACAAGGAACACACACAATACCCGTGGCCATGCATCATTCAGTGAATTAAATGGTAAGCTTTCAAAGCAATTTCAGTAATTCTTTGTGTGTATTTAATAGCAACATTAAAGAAGAGAGCACTGAATGTTTTTGTGTTAAAGGGTATCTTCTGTTAAGTGCTTTTCCAGCAAATGTATAATTCAATGGATTTATAAATGTCTCTGTAAGATCAGACTTAATGGCTTTGTCTTTCTGCTTTTCAAAATTGTGGGTGGAAGTGGATCTGTTTATTCTACTAATATGCGATGCTCTTTTTCTTGTGTTTGCTGTGTTATGTTAAATGTGTTCTAGAGGATATTCATGGGAGTCTGCTATATAAATTGAATCTCTTTGACATAAAAAATTCCAGATTTGTTATGACTTTGTTAGGAAGAACACTTGAAGTAGACTGCTCCAAAAATGTAGTAGAGGTTCGTTTTGCTGTCGCAAGTGAGGCATCCTGTACCTCACCCTGCTGATGGGTGAGGTGTTCTTGCAAAGGGGATGTGCCTTTTTCTGAAAACCTTGTCCTGAGAGGGAGCGCCTTCCAGCAGCTGAATATATGTGAGACATTTGCTCTGCTAGAACTGTGGATTTTTTTTGTTGTTGGTTGTGTTTTTTCTTTCTTTCTTTTTTTTTTTTTAATAGATAAGTTCTGGGACAGAGAACCTCTTCTTACAGCTTATCAGTGACTGCATCAGACTTGTCCTTTCTTTTGTCTTGTTTTCCTTGTTATCACCCGCCAATGTATGAAGGTTCAAAGGAGTGATTTAGTTAACTGAGTGTTTGCCATTACTGGGTCATATTGTTATCAGTCTCGATCATGATGAGTTAACCATTGTGTCTCATCCTTCTATATATAGAAGGTGGTTTTCAATACAGTAGGAGTAGATGAGCTCTGAATGCAGCAAAAAGCCCCGGAATAAGTATGCTAACTCAGAATGTTGCCTGTAACTTGTCAGTTACTTTACCAATGTGGGTCCAACGGCAAACATGTATAATTTGACTGGAGCTCTCTGAAGTATTTGTTTCATCCTTAAACTGAAAGCTCTATGCCTGAGAAGGAGGTACAAAATTGGATTTTCTTGTAATAGGCAGAAGTGAACTCCTCCTAGGAGTAACATTCTCGAGCAAGAGAAGAGCCCCCATCAGTTTAAATTTCAAATATTAAGCAGGTAATAAAAATGATGACTCGCTATGTAAGATGGTCACGACAGTCTGCTTCCTGTACTAAAGTAGCGCAAGATAAATTGACTGCTATGATTTCACTTCCATCAATAAAACGCAGCAATAGTTATAGCTTCCCAGTGGATTTGAAGTACAGTAAGTAAAATGAACCTCTGACACCCCTGCTTGCTTGCCCATTACACGCATAGCAGGTCGGCTGAGGATTAACTTGGCTGACGGGCAAGTTGATCCTGTGGATTCTCCCGATTCCAGACGGTGTGATCCAGCGGATTAAGAATGCTGTACGAAGGCATAAAATCCCCCATTTCTGTTCTCACCTCATCAGTTTGTTCCCTCCTGTCTTTTACAATATTACAGAGTTTGAAGATGTGTTGTAAGATAGTCCACTGTCTCAGAAAACTGGTTGCAAGAGTTACATCTCAAATTAACATTCATCTTAAGTACAGCAGTGATTAATTACCTATTTACTACAAGTAATTTGAATCAAACAACCTGTGATTAGATTTGTCCAAGAACTGTGGATTATGGAAGCTGTGTTTTAAGTGAAGGCATCCAGATTAGTAGGAGGTTTATTTGAACTGAATTTTTCAGTATAAATACTAATCAACTAAAAATAAATCTTTTAAGTGATGAAATTTTCTACCAATTGGTCATGAACTTTGGACTCAGTGGTGTTAATTGTATAGTAAATAAACAGGTCTTGTTTAATCAGATACTGAAGTAATGTTATTTGCAGAGAACTCGATTATACTTAGAACATTGATATTCAAGGCAAGCAACGTTTGAGTCTGTTTTTTATCTAACTATAAAAAAAATTCTAGACATCAGAACCGAAAAGCAGGCACTTTATTTTTTTTTAATCAAGTAACACGTTGCCTTTTTGCTTGCTTTTGGTCCCTTTAGTACTGTAGCTCCCTCTGAGCAGATCAAATGCCTTGAATATAAAGTAATTTCCATCGTATTCCTTCATAAGTATTGTAGGTGAGCAGTCTTCTAAACAATCTGTGGTACAGCAGTTTATTTTTTGTGGCGTTAAAACTTCAGCTACGATGATGCTTGCATTAAGGGCTGTAAACTTTCCTCTTATTGAAATTAGCAGGTGTTTTGCTTTTGTGGGCTGACTTCAGCGAAAACACTTGGAATTCAGAAGCTAAGAACAACGTAAATAATCTAATAAATAGAAAAGGAGCAGGTGGAGGAGGACATAACTTTTCAACATCTCACTCTTTGCAGTGAAGATTAAATGTTGGAACACTGTTTTTTTATTATATGCAAACATTGCATAAAACTAGCAGTGGAGATGATTGGCTTTCTTCTCTGTTTTCTTAGTAAATGACAAAGAAGTAGCATTGCGTGTAAGAAGGATCAGTTTTCAATGAAATGTACGCTGTTCAGTAGTTCCTCCTTTGAGGAAAAGCAGGCACATGCCAATTTTTGATCCACTGGTGAGCCACAGCTCTCAAGTTTTTATTTTCTAAAGTAGCAACAATTGAGTAAGTTTTGGCAGTCTATTCCAAAATTTCAAATTGAGTAAGGCTTACTTTGCTCGTGAAGAGAAGGGAGCTAGGTGGCGCCATTGGCCTGTCTGTTGCCTCTGCAAATTTGGGTTCAAAAGGTGTTTTTTCAGGTAGCGTGAGCTTGTGGTTCTGCCCTCGGAGCTGTGCTCTTGGCCCGTGTCTCTCACCAGGGCGAAGGTGGCAGGGACGCCGCATGTGTATGCGTGCAGTGTCCGATAGCCGGGTGCCGCTTTGCGATGGCCCGTTGTAGTTATCACTTCGGGTATCGGTTGTACGGGAAGCGAAGGTCTCGTACAAGAAGGTACTGCAGGAACGCTCATATATGTAGGGGTTGCTGCATGGTTGCTTGCGTGGTGGTGTAAGATGACAGTGTGCAAACTTCATGGCAAATAATAACTTTGAGCAGCCTCTGTGATGCAACAGACTTTGAAGAGTGATTTTTTTTTTTAAAAAAGCAAGGGTGCTATTTGTGTACCTGTGTGAGAGACCTCTGAGAGCAAAGAAAACACTTCAGAGCGAGCAAAGATGCGGTCGCAGGAAAAGGGCAGCACACGCTTCCTAGAGACCAGGTAGCTGGGGATGAGACGGGTGCAAGTGCGGCCTTAGGGAAACGATGCCGTCTTGGTTCAGAAAGAGACGGGTCGAGGAGAGGAAAAGAAGTCGTGTGGAAAAACTGCATGTCATTAATGATTTCTGTTGTTTCAAGTCTCACTTTTCTTGGTCTCGCCTCCCTGTCTCACCTTTTCCCGAGGCCCTGAGCATCACTTTTACTTGGCTTTTTCCATTAGTCGAATGAATGAGCTCAACACAGCATATACCGTGTATTTTCAGGTTTTGGTAAGATCATTAAATGCTTAACCATGTATTATAGATGTGAGCTTTGAGATCAAGGACTTGTGTTGAAAACTGACTAATTGCTAGTATAAATATTTCCTTGCAAGTTGCACAACTTTGGTTTATAGGAATGCTTGCTGTTCACGATGGAGGTGGGTGGAGGAAAATCGCCATCCTGAGCACAGCTCTTAGGCGTGTAAATATTTACACAGCTTGATTTTGGGGGCTGTCTCTTCTCATGGGTTTTTGGTCTGTAATATTCCAGGTTATATAAAACACTTGAACGCGGAGTTCCGTCTGATTTGGACGCACGCTGCTGTTACTCAGAGATACTGTCTGTCCACTTACTTTTCGTAACTGTGGCAGGGGCATGTAGTAACAGCTTACGGCCGTGTGGTGTCTTCCTGTATTTCTGCTGTTGTGTAATACACGGGGATTTTGATTGGACCAAGTACAGTTATACAATGTAGTGAGCCCAACCAGATTATAAAAATCCTTCTTCTCTATGTCTGCATCCTTTTAGACGGCAACTTGCAACTTGGACTGTTGCACTTTGCATAGGCTGGAAGAAATGCTGTAGAGGAGTTGACTGAGACGAGCCCTGGAAGTTAGTACTGGTTTCTTAAGGTAAGAGCTGCTTTTAATTCAAATGTTAATGGGGATAATTAGAGATATTCAGCTGCTTTAGTGTGGGCATTATTATCAGAAGAGGAAAGTAACTCGTGATCATGACAGACTTAAGATTTGAATAGCTAAATTTCAATATACTAGGGATTTGAGGAATTTTCATTTTAAAAATATTTTTGTTGCTACTGTAGAGAGAGAGATTTAAAGGTAGCTACTCTTTCCTGTTTACCTGTAAACTTTGGCTTCCTTTTAATTTCAACATGGGAGACAATTATATGAGGTTTTTGCAGTCAAAAACAGGGTTTAAGGATGCTTGACCACAAAAGTGCAGCATCTTGCTTAGTTTTTGGAAATTCTATGTAAAAGATCTGGAATTGAAGAATGTTAAATGGAAGGAAAATATTTATTTACTTGAAGTCAAGCTTGATGGAACAATTCTATATAATAAAGGTTTTTAAGTGTGTAATCAGTTAGGAGGCTTTATATTGCTTACTGGACTAAAATTGTTTTCCTCAAGCCAGGAGCATCTCTTTCAAAAGTAGACTTAGGAATGCTTAAGTCTGAGGAAAGGAACTTCACATTCAGGGTTGAAAAAGCTGGCACGTCACCCAGGTTTGTTTTAATAAATGGAATTTTTCCTAGATGAGTCTATAACTTCACCTTTGTTTTAATGTGATTAGAGTCTTGAATAAAAGTAGCTTACATCAAAGTGCCAAGTAGAAGTACAAAGAAAGCTGAGAAAAGAACCAGTGTGTGTTCAGATTGCTTTCTGAGTGCAGTAAAGGAGCTTAATGAACTGTGTATTAAGGTCCATAATAATGTGGAGGTATCTAAATTCTTAATTATTAATGCGCCACAGGGAAACTATAAAGGCTGTGTACTATTTTCAGTTGAGTTAACTCGTGCCATAAACACTGCGGGAGGTGTTCTGGGCTAAAAGTAAGACTATGAAGTGGTAATACATTTCATAAGGAAAACTGAGGCATTTCATTTTTATTAACTGTGGGCATCATTCCGATCTTGAGAACATTAAAGGTGTCATTTGATACCAGTCACTGGATATAAAGCTGTAAAACTGCATCTCCTAGATTTTGCTTATACCTCTTGAAATACGTTCTTGTAGCTTGTTCTGTGTACTTCTCTCTTGGTCTTTCATTAGGACTCTTAATACAGAGCATTGTATACAGATTAAAACTCTTATGGAGAGTGGTGCACGCATTGCACAGAAATTTGGCCGAACTGTTGCCTGTAGGAACAATAAATACAGAGAGAAGTGAGGTGGAAGATGAGCAAGGAGCAGCCTGACAAATAACGTTTTAACCGAACATGCCCCTTCAGGTTGTCCTACACTTCTTGGAAATACTCCTATTTCACATATCTTTGTTTAGAACCATAGCTAAATTGGCTCTTCTAAAAAAGCTGATTAACTGGAGATGTAATTTTTAAAAGCTGTACGATCCTTTGTTAAATATTTCATTCATTTGGATTTAAGGCCACTTCTGAACAAGCTCATTCACACGGGAAGTTAATGAGATTTAACTAATGTGCTTTAAATCAAGAGAAGGTTTGAACTCATAACTTTCCTCTGTGTCTTTGTGTAGACATGCTCTAATGTTGGTCAACTGTAAGACATACTGTTCTGGACGGCAGTCAAAATACCAACTACTTAAAAATTCATTAGTGCCTACAAAGAGAGAATATGTTTGCGCTTTGAAGACTTTGAAGTGAAGTGAGAAGCCAACTCAGGACCAAAATTCCTTAAAGTAACCTTGAAATCTTATTTTTAAAAGCTGACTTTTAGAAAGTTTTGGCATAATTAGCAGTATTTTGTCCACTTCTAACACAGGTAAAGGGGAATGATGCCTTTTTAGTGTTGTGTTAGGAATTTGAAATACACTTCTTTCATATGCGTGGATGTAATTGCTCTCCGTTGGCGGCATGGCGGGAAGGAATCGTCTGTAGCATTTAGAGATGTGATACCTTTTTAGTGCCCTTTCCTTTAATGGAAAGGAATTTGGGATGCAAGGAGCGCATGGTAGAGACTAATTTTAAGTATTTTCCTGACCTAAGAGGCTCAGTTACAAAATAGCCCGAGGAAAAGCCTTACTTCAGACTAAAGCAGGAAGATACTTCTGTTGCTACATGTAAAAACTAACGTGCAGGTGCTACGCAGCTTTTTCCGTGTCTGTAAGACAGTCAAAAGCCCTTGCAAAGTTGAACAAATGCCCTTCAGGCACACCTACGTATCTGGAACGGTTTGTGGGCAGGGACCTCGGAGGAGCTGCATCTAAGTGCCAATGTCAAGACGTACAGTAATACCCACAGCCAATACTCTGAGGCAATTGAACTTGCGGTTTTGGGTCTGTAGACGGTGTTCTGACTGCATCGTGTTAAGGACTTGTTGGGCTTTATTAGCCTTGCTGATGAGTTAGGTGTTGATGAATCCTTTGGAAAGAGGAGGACCTTTTTGCTTTGTAGGAAAACATCAAGCAACTTTTTGGACCATTTTGAGTAGCAAGATAGATATTAAGTGCTTTCTTCTGATCACTTATAATTTGGTCATTAATTTTTTTTCAGCCCCTCTGATAAAGTACTGCTTCATTTTAACGACTTGAATTTCTCAGGCTTAATGTATTTGTTTTGTTAAATAGTGGGTGTAAGTGGCTTGCTCTGAGGATCTTCTAGTATGAAAATTGCGATAACTCAGGACTTGCGAAGGCGATGACGAGTATAAATACAAATCACAATGCCTGCGGCTCTGATTTAATGCGTGGAAGGCCAGGTGCGTTTAATAACAGGAAGAGGAGTCTTTGTTTCTTAATACTTTAATGGGACAAAATCAGAGCAGAAATTTTGTGCGACTGGCTTAACTAGAGCCAATAACAATCTGGATAAAGCTGCTGTTCCATAATTAACTGGGAATTGCCTTGCTTTTGTGTTTGATCATTTGTCTGGCCAGGGATAGCTGCACCCTCTAAGTAAACTTGTCTAATTGGAGCCTCTGCAGAATTCCATGATTGTCCGCTTTGCCAGTCTCGAGAGTTTAAAAGCACTCCTGTTCCCCTAATCAGTCTGCAGTGCTTCGGTGAAGGCATTTCTTTCAAGACTTCCCCGATCTCTTGGCATCCATCCTGCCGCCTTCTGGGGCAATCTGCATCTCCCGGGATACACTCTTGCTGATCCCAGCTGTGTGTCTGCCTGTCCCCCTCCTCCTGGTCTCCTGGTGAACGGCGGCTGGCAACCAAACTGTGTGCAGCTCTGTGCTGCAGAATGCAGCCTCTCTCTTTATATGTCTTCAGTGCTGTAGAGTAATATTAAACAACTTGGCCTAAATGCACTTTTTTTTTTTTTTTTTAAACTAAACAATGTAAATGCAGTGTGTTTGTTACTGGCTCAATGTTTTCATAGCTGTCCGACGCTACAGGAACTGACCGTTTATCTTGACTTGCGGTCCACAGCATGCCCTTTTCAGAAGCAGCTCTGCAGCACTCGTAGAATCGGGTACTGATGTGGTGAAGAGAGGAGGATTTTAAAACTGGCGGTGTGTTCCGCTCCGTTTCCAAACTGGATGTGTTTTGACAATAAAATATCCCAAGTGCGGAGAGTCAAAGTTCCTTTCCTCGTCTCTGTCTTGTGTCTATGGGCAATAATATGTTCTCAGACTTACAGGATGTGTTGATTTGTATTCAGACACACAGTGTGCTTATTTTTCAGAGGTGCCAAATACTTGAAACCGCCACTGGAGTTGGTCGAACTTCAGATGTACTGAAGTTCAGCTTATTTTCCTTAAGTGTTTTGAATTTATTTACAATTTAGGTGAAGTTAACCTTGGCTGTAAGGTTGGACAACTTCTGGCTGAGCGTCATCTCTGCTTGCGGGAGAAGCTAGTTGATATTCACGTAAGCCTGACAGCTAATTAAAAATAATAAATTGGAGTTTGTAATTAAGCTATCACCTTAATTTGATTCTAATCTCCTTAGCGTATGCTACAGACAGAGCTCTTTTGGCTCGTCAGCCATCTGTAAAAGCCAAGAAGGTCCTATGTTGGATCTCGCTTGGCTCTTTCCTCAGAGCTGCGTGACGTGCTCACCAGGTGGCATACCTACATTGAGTACTCCTGGGAGCTTTTCCATCTGTAGGCTCCAAAGAATTTTTTGTTCCGTCACCAGTTTCTTTTATAACCGCCAGCACTGTCCTTCCCGCTGCAAAAATTTCCCTTGCGCAGCAGTGTAGAGCCACCAAATGCAGGTTAGTTGCTTCATTTCCCCTGGGGAGATGCAGAGAAGAGGACCACAGTTATTGATTAACCATTTAATTCCATTTTGATGCTTCTGCTAGGCTGAGAAGTGTGACGGACGACAGCCCTGAGATTTCCATGACCAGGTTAACGAGGTATGAATATGGAGGCAGGGATGCAAATAAGTCTGAGATCCTCCCGGCCAAGGAGGGCATACACATACTTCCCAGACTAGCTAGGATTCTCCTTTGAACTCTTTCACCAGTCAGAGTTGATTTGTGTCCTAGACTTGCCCCAGCAGAATTTGGTGTTTGAGGGAAATCGAGACAGCAAACCACGATTATAAAGTAGCCAATTTCCATTTCTCCTTTTCATAGTCTTTGCAGTCTGCTCTGCTGCTTTGCTTGTGATTCTGCAGTGGTTTCTCTCTGTGGCTATGGTTTTAGGGCATCGGGTACCGGTTTTTAAATGCAGTGACCCCATCATGCAAAACATGGATTCAGTGCTACTTCAGTTCTGTTCAGACCTTGGGCCTGGTGCTAGTGTTCGTCTGCTGTGCTTTATGCTGGGTCAGCTCTCTCCTGTCCTCTCAAAGCAGCTGTGCTGGTCAATGTGGAAAGCCTGAAATATTTATGCTGACATCTCTGTATGGTGGGCCTGGCTAAGCTGATAGAAATTTGGTGGTTCTCAGGCTAGATCCAGCTGAAATTGGTAAAGACCCTCATGGCTTTAGGAAGTTTTTGTTTTGAATTTACCAAATAGGGAAATACATGAAGCTGCTTCCCTCTGAAAGCTCATGGGGGGAAAAAAAATTGCATCATGCTAGCACTTTGTTAAAACAGTAATTTTTAGGGTTGAAAGTCATCGTGACAAAGCTGGAAAGGGAATGAATTAAGCATTTCAAACTGCAAATGTCCTTTCTGTTCAGGAAGGCCGTTCAGACCTGTAGCTGCCAGTCTGGCAGCACCTGACAAATTATTGACACTTCTAATGGATGCAAAACACAAACAAACAAGCAACAACAACAGCAACAAACCCCTGTTGCCCCAAGCACGTTGCAGCCCGGAGGTCAGGTTGCTTTTGTTTTCCCCAGCCTTTGCTTTACCAAGCTCTAGATGTCGACAAACCTTCCTGTAGCTTTGTCTCCTCTCCCCGAACATACCAAATCCCGGGAAAAGTGGGCTGAAGACGCCCAGTGACCTTTCCCCGGTTTCTGAGGATCAGCGATAGCTGTTGCCTTCTGTGAACTTGTACGTGGACATTCCCATTCAGTAGGCTATCTGTGTAAACACTAACTTTATCTAAATCACTGTGAACCCGTGCCAGCTTCTGGCCTTCCTGAGTTAATCATGTATAGGGATTGAAGGTAATTTTAATGTTCATCAGTATACTGGTTGAAATTTCATTTCTCGCATTTACATTTGATCCAAGGTGGCAGATAATTTAGTGTACTGTGTGTACTTACCTAATGTCAAAGGGGTTTTATCTCTTGATACATTGCTTTTTGGCTTCTGATGGGTTAGGATTGTTATAGATGGTTATAAAAGGTCTGAGTCACCTTGTTTAGCTATTGTCGGTTGGTGGGATAAAAGGTGTGATAAGGAAGAACGTTACCCTTTAGGGTAACCTGATCTGCTGCCTAAAGGTTTCTGCTTTGATTTGACGATCCTGACTGTAGAATAAAACTGTTTTGAAAAATCTGTGGTTAAGGTCTGTGCCATTAAGGGCAAGTTTCACTGCCGAGTAGAAGTAACCGAAAGTATGGTTTGGAAACTTGTTCTGCTTGTCTTCCTTGGACACCGCCCTGACATATGTATGTATGAGCATGTGTACGTGTGTGTGTATATGTGCGCACATGCACCATAGCAGATCGGGCTATTTTTGCCTGTTAATTTGGATGCTACCATTTGGGAACCTTCATCTTGGAGATCAAAACAATTTTGTTCTAGCTGTTGTGCTTCTGCTGTGAAGAATTAATACAAGTTGCACTTTATTTATGTGCTTCTGTCATGTGCTTCACAAGAGTAATTCACAAGGAATTACCATGTCTTACTTGAGAAGACAGCAGTCTTAGTGTCTTGCAGTGCAAAGTAAAATAAGGTTATATGTTCTTCTTTCCCGGGCATCGGTGGAGATGCTAGTTAATGCTAACTAAGAAGACTATCTTGCCAGAATACCTTAAGCTAGATCTCCAAAACGACAGGTTTCCTGCTGGTGCAACTCTTACACTGGTGTTTTACTGGCATGGCTGCATTTGTTTGGGGTGTGAGATTCAGACTTCTCCCTTTTCTTTCCATATCTGAGATGATAAAGCTACCAGAGTAAGCTAAGCCTGTCCCTGTCACTGTTCTTCTTGGAGACTTTAAAAAAAAAAGTCTGCATTAAAACAAAAAGGCAAATTCCTTTCAAATTCCTTTTTTTTTCCTTTTTTTTTTTCCTGTGCTTTGGGAAAAAACCTTCATGTCTCTACACTAAAAATAGACAAAACCCCTCAAAAAAAGAGACTACCCCCAAGCCAAACCTTGAGCTAGTATCTCTTCCTCCTCTCTGACATGTTCATGTCATTTCTCAGACCGGCACAGGCAGGTTTGGGATCAGGGTTGCTATAAAGTTTTGAGGAGGTCCCCTCCGTTACCTGGTGCTCAAACTCAGAAGTAGACTAATTTAAAGTTGCTGTCCATGTCTAGAAATCTGTATTATCAAAGTGGAAGTACGTGGTTATTGTAAAAATGGAAATGCCTTTTTTCCGAAAGGTATTTATAGCAGTAAGTACTTGAACTAGTCCTCTCCTTTAGTCTTACGTTCAAGCAAGAAACGATTAATTATGCTATCTTAATATTGACTTTAAAAAATGGGTCTTAATTAAATCCTTATTTGAAGGTACTACTTTCCATCCCATTTTGCTTTAATTAGGAATGCTTCAAGGGCATTTGAGTGCCCATCTAGTATTTCTTATGTATGTATATTTTCTCTCTTGAAAAGTTAAATCACTTTGAAAGATTAATATCTCTTTCACCTCAAGTAACCAGAATTTTCTAGCAAATGGGTAATTAACAGCTATTAAGAGATTCTAAAATATTAGTACTATAATTTTTCAAACAGTCCTGAATTGCCCCTAGCAGAAGGGATTTTGTCAACTTTAATTATTTTTGCAATTACAGGAGACATTTGAGCTGCTGGCATTTTCCTGGACAGTATTTTGGAAGGGAAACTTTTTTTAACTACTTTTTGGGATTCTAATATTTACATACTTCCTGAGTTTTTTGAATATCCATTAGCTGCATTTCAGCCTCCAGCAATTTAGTTGAAAATGTCATTAACTCGCTTTTGAAGCAACCCCAGTGTGCAGTGAGTTTTGCTGCTTAACTATGTTCTTGTTTTTGCCGAGAATGTCACTCTATGATTTTGAAAAGAGCATTTTTCAGGTCTGTCGTGTACTTTTATCCGTAGCTTAGCTTGTTTCATCCTCAGCTGTCTACGACTGCACTTTCTTTTCTGAAGCTGTATGGGACCTCAGCAACCAGAGGCTGCAAAACTCAGTTTGCTGCACAATTGGTTGTGCTGTCCTGTGGGAAGTGTGTGTTCAAATCCATTAATTCATGCCGCTTAGTCTTGGAAATGGCAAAAATGTGGATGGTTGTGGACTGGCACATCTATTTTGAGGAGCGAATGTGGGAAAACTATACTGTAGTGACCCATCTGGTAGAACAAAAGAGGACCAGTGTGCTGTATGATCTTTGCTCTTCCCGTGCCAAAACAGAAGTGGTACTAATTGAAAGGCAGGCTGAGTTTTATCCTGAAGCAGTTGCTTCTGCATCATCAGGCAGATAACTCTGCAAGTCCCTCAAGAAAATGGAGTAATTTTGGTTAAGGGTGTACAAACAGAAGGGGCTCCTGTCTGTTTGAAAAAGGCCATTGAATGTGAGGCGTGCTTCACTGTCAATCTAGTATAAGCTTCCTGGGAAGTTTTTATTTAAAAATAAGTTATGTTAAAAGGAGGGGTTTTGTTATGCAGAGGCAAACTCATGAAGAGGTCTACAAATTTGAATTCTCTGACGAAGTGTTAGTATTATTTGCAAGGGATGTACAACAGCAAATTGTTGAGCATCCCTGCATAGCTGAAGTACAGGATTATTTTGTTCTCAAAAAGTTCTATGGGAATTACAGTGAAATTGAACCAAAAAAATGAATTTCTAATATGCTAATAATAATTGAAGACCACAAGAGAAGAACGAGAGAATAATTGCAATATTCCAATCCTGAAAGAATTTAAAATACCTTCAGCTTTATCTTTAAAGGATAATCTCTTAATTATCAAATCGTAAAAAGGAATGATAAAAGTAGATGAGTGTTGAGCATGAAGGGGAACAAAGCTTGCGGGGCATGCGTGTTTTGTCCATACATCTTAGGTAATCATGCAAAACTTGATTCCTCTCTTTGATTCTAGGTACTGTTCATGCTAACAATAGTTAAAGAAAACCCTGATGTTCCAGCTGCATTACTTGGCGCTTTTCTAATTCCTGGAGGTGCTGCGGTTTAAGTAAGAACTAGTCCTCTTAGTACCTGGCCTGTCATCTCAGAAGCATCCATTTGGGTACTGTATGCAAGTCCTTGACATTCTGGAAACGATGGGGATTGGTAAGAATACCACTTCGAAAGCGGTGGAGGCTGGAGGCTCAACAGAAGGCAAATATGAGGATGAATCTAAACATCCCACCTTTTTCACTCTGCCTGTAAGTAACACATCCAAGAAACACATCCTCAAGCCTAATATAAATCAATGACTAGTGCTTAGTTCTAGTCATGCTGTACAAAACCTTATCTACCTAAGTAGTTTATATTACCTTCTCTTCTGTCACTTGCTAATGTTATTAAACTACGTGTATATATATGTGTGTGTGTGTGTGTGTATTGTTTGTTTGTTTAGCCAGTTCTACAGAAGTAATTGTGATCCTTTGGTTCCCAGAACTAAAATAGCAAGAATAACATATTTCTTAGCTTCCTGGTTGCCTGGACAAATGTTCAGATTTGAGTTGCTGAAAGGATCGGAAGTCACTTCTACAAGTCTGCTACAACTGTGTGAAAACCTGTGGCCAGTTGTGTTGTC
Organism: Apteryx mantelli; assembly: GCF_036417845.1. Lineage (NCBI taxonomy): Eukaryota > Metazoa > Chordata > Aves > Apterygiformes > Apterygidae > Apteryx > Apteryx mantelli. The sequence goes on along the minus strand of NC_090006.1, from coordinate 1,785,041 downwards.
TATGGTTATGTCAAGTGTGTGCACTAAAGCAGTGCTGAACATGCAGAACATGCGTCTCCCTGGGCAGTTTATGGTTAGAAGAATAGACTTTCATACTTAAGAAAGCATCAACCCCGAGAGAAGTGTGCCTTGAGTCAGCTGACTGCAAGAAGAGTAGTAGGCAACAGCAAAAAAATTTCCTTGTCTTGTTCTGCTCTTTCAGATTTTCAGTTATATCATTCCATCGTAGATACCTGCCTCTTAAGAACTCTTCTGATCAATCTGCTGCTAGTTCTCCCCAACCCCAATAGACGCTGTCCAGTCACGAAGGAGCTGTTTGTGATCTCTTTCAAGCTTTTTGTGGCGTTCCTAGGCTCGTTGTTCTGGATAGGATTGCTTGCCGTGTCTGTTATCTTCTCTAACAAAACACAAAAACTTTCTAAAATGTAAAAGGCAGATGTCATTCTTTCTCTCCCCCCCCCCCCCCAAAATCACCCTTGTACTTGACATCAAGTGTAGTTGCAGAGAAAATGTTTGTTTTACTATATTGTGTGTATTTATTTTTTAAGGTCGTGATAAATGGTGGAGCAACATCCAGTGGTGATCAGGATACAGAAGACACAGAGCTGATGGCAATCTATACTACAGAAAATGGCATAGCAGAAAAGGTTTGTAGTAGTTCCCTTCCCTTCCAAAGCAAGAGCTCATTCTTGCTTTTTCACTTTTAGTTTTTGTTCACACTAGTTTTACTTGGCTGTGTGATTTACTTTCTCTAATCAAACCTGCTGACTTGCAGGCTTACATCAGGTTTTGGCCAGTTCTGCCTTTGTGACTCCTCTGGCCGCACACGTGATTACAGAACTTGGGGGCTGACTCAGCAAACGTTAGGAGTGGTTTATGCACTTTGACCTGCCATCTGAATTCATAATATGCGCTTTTTGCTATTTCTTCATTTCGGCTGGCCTGTTACACTATTTCCCTAATAAGGTTCTTCGGTTCTTCAGTTGTTAACTATTTTTTTTTTGTTTTAGACAAATAAACTGGTGGTGTTGAGCACCTTCTGAAGAGGAGTCTTTCCTGGTGCAAGCAGTCTCTTCCAAGCTCTAACATCATGTTAATTTTCTAATCCTTTTTCCAAGTAGGGGGCTGCTTATTATTTTCTGACAGCTTTGTGAGTGAAGTTCAGGTGGTTAATAAAAACCCGTGAACATTTTTTCGTAGCATACCAATGTTTGTGTCCTAGCTGTTGAGAAAGACCCTGTTGAGGTCTAAAATGAGACCGATTTGGTTTTGACTTTTAAGCTTTTTTCTCGACATTCCATCATTCTTCAGCCTGGTTTAATAATAATCTTGCAAACAGAGAAAGTGTGAATCTGACCTTTTATTTAGAATAAGGAATAGGATTACAATACATCTGAAATGCACCTTTTTCTGTGGTGTTCATTACTGATTAGCTGTGAGGTTAATGACTGTCTCAAAACTGCCTCAGTTCAACAGAGTGTTTCAAATGCACCAATTAAACAAATGTAATGATGCTCTTAATTGAAACTAGGAGTGGGTTTTTTTTTCTTTGTTTGCTTCATTTGAGCTGCACTAGGGTCAAAGGGTGTAGCTAAGGTTTTCAAACACAGAGACTTCAAAATTCTCTCCTGAATTTCGGATTTAAATTGTAGCTCAAACAGGTAGTTCTGACGGAGGTCTTGTAGGGTTACGCTTCAGAAGAACGTTATAAATGCTGCGGCGTGCATCTGATCTAGTCTGTCCCTTTCTTGCAGCTGGTCTGTATGTAGAGGTTTGTCTCGAATACGTCTCTACTACCATTTTGATAATGCTAATATTTTAATGGACAAATTTTGGCAACTGTTATCCTGCTGATGTGTATGATGGCTGATTCTGGGTCATGCTCAGACTAGTGTAGAAAGAGACAATCTGATAAAAGCCTTGAGCAAAAGTTGTTGGGATGAAATTGTGCAACTTAGATTAGCGATCTCTAGACATTAAAGCATGTCTTCATGGCCTGTTTTTTTTCCAAACGTATGTTTTTCTCCTTTTCACTAGCTCTATGTGATCAGAACTGTGAATGATGGATGATAACATGCCTTAAGAAGACAGTGAGCTTTTAATCAGCTAAATCTGCTTGAGTTAAACCTTTGTTGTGTCTTAAAATGAATGAGCAGTGAAAGGAGGGGCTTTAGCAATTAGCAGTCTCATGTATTAAGATGGTATTTGAGGCTAGTATTTCTGCTAATCTAGCCAAGCCTCTTGTTTTTTCACTTAAAATAACAGCGTGTGCATGAAGCATGATTATTCTTCAGTTTCCATTCCTCTTAAGATATTCACCAAAAAAGCAAGCGACGACCTTGAATAAAAGTCTATAACAAATTTAGAGAACTGAAATGTATTTAATTGCTGGAGGGTGCCTCTTGCTTACCTTCTCCCGCAATATTTGCTAGCTCAAACAATAAACTCTTTGCCCACATGAAAAATAACTGTAGTGGTGCATCTCTGCAGAATAAACAGCAATGCACTGCTTATTGTTTAATGAAATAAGGAGATGATGACACATTCAAATTAATTTCTCTAAAGGCCTCTTACTGGTTCCTCGCAGTTCATCAGCTTTCTCTTGGTCCTTTCCCCTCCTGTTTTATAAGGGAACCTTCTTCTTGCGCTGTTGTTGGTGTTTGCTTCCTCTGTTTTTGTTTCCCATCGTTTTTGCTCCACCTTTATCTCTGTCTTATCTTTTTCTCTGTGTATATCTGTTCTGTGCTTTTTTTCACTTTTGTGTTGTCCCACTTGTGAGCAGTTAAGAAATGAATTAGTCTGTAATCCAGATCCCGTTCAGAAAGATGCAGTTCATTCTCGGCAGTTCCCTAAAACATGTTACTATGGCATACTTGGCAAGCACCGGTGCCTAGTCAGAGTATTAAACTAGTAGGCACAGGCTCGAGCTGTGAAAGGGCCCGTGACTACCCGGTGACTTATCAGCTGAGTAACCAGACCTCGCCCCTAGTTCCTGGATTCTCTGCTGCTCCGTCTTGGGCTCTTTTATGTTGGTTCCCTTTAGCTCTTCTCTGCTAAAGGTTTGATAAAGTTGAAAGCTGCTTCTGCCCCATCAGAATAAGTTTGGCTTTTGGAAAGGAGGAGGACTATCCTGCATGTTTTTTATCCTACAGCCTTGCTATTACAAGGAGTAGAGCTGTGTTTCTGCTGACCTGAACTGTATGTTTCATTAGTTGAGAAAGAGATGAAGAGCATAGCTGCAGCTGCCTATGATTAAAGTACAGAGGGGATCCATATTATCACTACATTGAGTTCTAAGTAGTAACTGTAAAATTGGCCCAAGCAATGCTAATCTCATTAGCCCACTACTTAACGAAGCTTTAAACAGTTGCTGCAATCCAGGTGCTGTGTAAGAAAGACTTTGCTATATCACTTGGGCTTTGAAGTTTGACATTATTTTGTTAGAAGACTTGGAAACTTCCCTTTCAAAAGGAAAGCTTACGTTATTTAGCAGTTGTTGATCCATGTCCAGAGCACTTTCTACATGCCTTGGACTGGTGGGCCAGGTGACTTTTTCCTAAGCCCTGTGCCTGCTGACTTTGTGGTTCTTTACATTTATGCCTATATTTGCCTGCAATCACAAATTAAAAAATGGTAAAACTTGTTGGATGAGTCTTTCCCAGTAGCAACAGGTTGTCTTTTCTTATCTCCGAGCTAAGAGGAGGCTATATCCTTGTTTAGATAGGCACTGAAACATCATGAACTTTGAAAATCCCGCTTCTGGCAGCCCTTGAAAGGGTTATTACAGGTTGCAGGGTTTTCTGCGGTAGGTGTTTTCCTTTTTGCGCTCCAGTCTGGTGGGGAGCTATCCATGGTTTGTTCCGCTTAATCCGCTGCTAGTTGGGTGGCTTCAGCAAGGCAACGCTGGCGTGATTCGTAAGGGAAATACAGCAGCTGGTACTTCTCTATTTCTGCCTCACAGGGAGATGTTGTAACCGTTCTTACTCTTCCCTCATGACCTCTGCCTTTCTGAAAGCATATGATGACTTTGAGTCGAAATGTTGAATTAACAAACCGTGTCACTGGTGAGCAGGATTCTCAGGTGGTGCATATATTGCACTGAAATAGAGGGGAGGACAATCTTGTATATGTATTTGTATATATTTGTGTGTGTGTGTGTATATATATACACACACACACATATATATATCTATTTACATCTATATATACTGTATAGTCTCTGGGGGAAGCTAAACAAAGCTGCTTTGTAACAACGGAAAGTATCACAGTAGCTTCTCTGGGTGAATCTTTATTTTCCTGAACAGGTCCCTAGAGGAAGCCTCTAGTGACTGTAAATGTCCTGCTGTTTCTCCATAACTGCATCAGCTCTCGCATCTCCCTCCTCCTGTCTCTCTTCCTGGGTCAGCCGCCTTGTGCCCGGCGTTGGATTTATGTATACATGCATGGATATGAGGATATGCATGTTTTATCTTAAGTAAATTCCAGTTAGAGACAATAAATGTACAGGTTTACTGCTGCTAAACACTCTTGCTGCTGCATGAGGTGAAGGTTTAAAACTCAAGTTCCAAATTTTGTCAGTCATGTCAGTGGGGGTAGGGGGTATTGTTTTTTTTTTCTTTTCTTTTTTTCAATTAATGAAAATGTGACACTGGTGCTGCTAATTGGCCATATGGGTTGTGCAATGAGTAATTTCTCTTTTGAACTCTTTTGGAACTATACCTTATTTAAATTAATCCTGATGAGCAAAATAGTCAGTGTTTTAACAGTGTTTAAAAGGGGCTGCTGAAGTGAGCGTGGCTATATTTTCCTCGATCTTTCCATAGCGCTATGTGATAATTTACGCTCCCTGAATTTGAATTAACATACGTGCTCAGTTGCATTTGTTTTCTCAACAGAAGCTGGAAGTGAAAGGGAAATACTGTGGGTCAGCTGGTTTCTCTGACCTTGTAGATGATAAACTAAATGGAGATTATCTAAGGCTAATCTGTGGATGTGTTGTGATTTTGAAGAAATAAAGACCATTTAAGGCAAAATCATAAGTCTGACAAAATTCCCAGCCTTTGTGTAAGGCTACTTCACGTGAGTTTAGTGCTGGGGTGGATTAGCAGAACAGTAGTTACATAAGGGGGTGTTTTGGTGGTTAAGCTGAACTGATAAAATCTGATACTTCCTCCTGCTTTTGTCGTTGGCATTAGGTCTTTAGAGCATTGTGTTTTGTTCTCAGGCCTTTGAAAAGAGGAGAGTTAAAACGAAACAATTCCACTTAGCTGTAAAGAAGGCCAGAATGTGGTCTGTCTTAAATTTCCTGTAGGCTTGGAGGCAGTTCGCTTGGCTTTTATAAATTGCCTGTGGAGGTATTCAGTTACAATGATTAGGGTTTTTCCTCTGTGCTTCAGTGCCGGGTGGGAGCAAAAATAATAAATTTTGTGGCTAAAAATGGTTAACCGAGACTGAAATTGAGTAAGAATTAAGCTGGGAAGCAGCTGCCGTAATGAGGAACTTCCTTGCCTGTGATTTAGGGCTCTTATGCAAGAGTAGCCATTCACTGTTGACTCTTCTACTTAGTTCCAATTCTTTCTTTTTTTGCATAAACAAGTCTGTCATGATGATCCCGTTTTTATGGCACCATTTGGCTGACAGATTGGTCCTATCATAAACGAACAATTGTTGTGTTAGTATAAATAAGCAGGGGGTGGTTTATACAAATGAATCTGGTTGGGGCAAATGCAGGAGCTACAGTTGGGAGAGAAGCTCGTTGCCTTGGAGGTAAAAGGCTTCTAAAGATCTAACGTATTGACATTGCTTGAGAGTAATACACCGGTCTCGGAGTACTTCAGTGTTGCCGACAGTTCAAACTCGGTCTATTCTTATGCAACGTTAACTTGCGGTTGTGTTTTGTGTGCTTCCCCCCGATTTGACAGAGCTCTCTGGCAGAGACCCTGGACAGCAGTGGCAGTTTAGACGCGCAGAGAACTGACATGATTTACACTATTGAAGATGTTCCTCCTTGGTATCTCTGCATATTTTTGGGGTTACAGGTATGTTTTAAAATAGTTATGTTTTCTCGGTAATTTTTTTTAAAGTTTGTTTTGCATTTGCGAATGTGACTTTTATTCTTCCCGTGCTCTTCAAATGTGAAGAAAGTGATAAGACGGTTTCCTTTGAAGTTGGTCACACGGTAGAATTACTGTATTGATGATGACCTATATTATTGCTCTCTGGCGTATGCATTTGAGAGATTCACTTAATATTTAGTCTTTAAAGCAGCTGCTTAGTTAAATAAGTGAACAAATGCTAAGTGGTAAGCTTCGGAAGGTGACATATGCCACCTCTGGAACTAAAAGATGGAGAGAGATAACAGTTTAGTGCTGACACCTTGAATATTAAAGCTGCTGCTGTAGCTGTGTCAATTCTGCAAGCCTGATAGCACCCTCATGGAGTCATCACCAGTAAGTGTGCTAATAAGTGGGACAGGCAAGTCCTGTGCCCTTTTTGGAGCACGGTGAGCTTCCTGCAGTGAGTAGGACTGTAGTAGGGAGCTGCATCCTACTACTAGCTCAGCCACTCACTTGATGTGAAGTGGAACGGCTCTTTTCATCTCCTTTCTTGAATGCTAATAAAAATCTATCCCACAGGAATGCTGAGAATTTGTTAATATCTGTAAAGTATGTTGAGATCCTCAAACAAATACATTCCAAAGCATCCTTTTTATTCCTGCCTTTCCTCAAGGACGGACAGTTCTGTAGGGATTATGGTTTTTTGTTGATTGTTGAATATGGTCGCTGTTGTTTGTTTGTTTACTTACTGTAGTTGGACCAAAAAGGAATTAATGAGTAGCTAGTTTCTGGTGCTTGTGCACTTATTTGCAGCCTAGTTTAAATGTGCCCTAAGTTCATTTGTGAGCTAATGGTCTTTCACATGGTTGAAAATGAATGGAGTTATTTATCTGCTTTTCTAAGTTGGAAGCCGCTTTCAGCACAGTTACCTAGATACTCCCTCATCAAGAACAGTAGCCATGTAGCTATGTAAATAACCTGGTCTATCCTCCATAAACTGAGATCATTAGCAGCAGGCTAGCGGTAGCTAAACGTGGACAGTAAAATACCAGAAGAAATGTTTAGAACCAGGACATGAGAGACTGGGTGGATAATTTAAAAGCGAAAAAAAAAAAAATCAGGTGTACAACAAAATGGTCATAAAACAGGCTTTTTAAATGTTGGCTAAAGTATTAACAAACCACTTTTTTGTTCGCAGCATTACTTAACGTGTTTCAGTGGAACGATAGCAGTGCCCTTTTTGCTAGCTGATGCCATGTGTGTTGGATTTGACCAGTGGGCTACCAGCCAGTTGATTGGGACCATTTTCTTCTGCGTGGGCATCACTACGTTGTTACAAACAACTTTTGGGTGCAGGTGAGATCCGGAACTTGTTCCTAGTGGTTGAGATGATGATGATAAGACTGTGCCTGTGTTGGAATTTCCAGGATGTAGTCTGAGATCCAAGAAGTAATTAGTCTATTTCCGAAGGATAAACATGAAATACGAGATAGCAGTTCAAGTACAGGACAGTTAATGAAAGCTTTTGGAAAGCTTCTCCCAAAAAAAGGTGGGTCTGAAATAAGAGAAGGCATTCCAGGGGAAAGAAAGTGCAGCTGGGGGGTGGGGAGGAGGGAGAGGAAAGAAAACTGTGGAGATAGAGAAGATAGAAGTGTTTCTGGGGAGAAAGAAAAAAATCACATGCCTTTTAGAGAGAGACTATTTAGGATATTTGCATTAGTTTCTTGAAGGACACTGTTTTTTTTCAGAAACTTAAGTTGCTGGGATTTGTCCCAAAGCAAATTATGTGCTTGTTTTATTTTAGAAAAGCATTTGCTGAATTAAAATGGTAGGGTCTGTGGAGTCACGCCACAAGGTAAGCGTGGTCAAAGCTAATCTGTTAACCTTCAGCTCTGATGTCTTCAAACGTAGTTGGCTTTGAGTGAGAGAGACCTGCTTAGCTTATTTCTGAAGCTGAATCAAGACCCTTGAACTTCTTGTCTCTCAAAAAAACTGCACACACGCACAGTGAGAAAAGGATGCGGGTGAATTTTATTCTCTGAATTTAGTGTCTCTGAGCATTACCTCGCCAATCCAAACAAATTGCTTGTTGTTATTTGTTAGCTATTCCGAGTTGCAGGTAAGGATCCTTCAGTGAGCTGGGAAGAAAATGTGTATGTTAGCGTAGTCCTATGGGAATGCCTGTAAGCATCCTTTGGTCTGGTCTCCCTACAAGGATGCCAGACATGATTTTAGGTGGTAGTAATATTTGTAATAATCTGGCGCTGGTAAAAAAGCATATTGTGAGCTTTATTAACGTGAAGTTAAAACTCTAAAAATGTTTTTTTTTAAATGGCAGTTCTACAGTAAACACTGCAGAGGGATGTTTAACGTAATGTTTACTTAAACTTTTGTTGACTCTCTCTGTGACAACCGGGAGTAGGCAGATCCCGCAGAGTTATTTTTGCATCTTGTTGAATAAACTGAGAAAGATAAATAATACCAGAAGAAAAGTGCATATTGTATTAGCATGCCCTCATGTAACTACTCGAATAACTCATGTGTCATTTAGTTTAACGCGGGAATGATGCGAGCTGGAATCTTGCATTCCGCTACGAAGTGGACCGACGCCTCCCGCGGTTTTAAAGATTTATCTAAGAAACAGAATCTCTGTGTGAAAAGGTTATCTCAATAGGGTGAAGAAGGCAAAGCCTATGAAATAGCACTTGTAGTTGTAGAAGATCAGCTTTTCATCCCCAGATTTTCCCAATACTTCAGGTTTTCTGATAGAATCTTTGGTTACTCTTTTACTTTGAATAGATGCACATCACTAACATGCTTTCTTGTGTTTTTTCTTTGAAAAAATTTTTCCTCTAACTTTTTTTATTAAGCTTTACTAAATGTATAAAATTGCTCTGCTGTTTTGGATGAAAAGTTCACTCTGGTGGCAAAACATGATAATTAAAACTGTTGAGAGTTGAGAGAGGCAGGTTTTTTCCATCCCTCCACTGTATTTTCTTTTACTTGCGACTAGCAACAGTTAATAATCATATTTTCTGCCCGATTTGCTCTTTGTGCTTCATAGACCAGCTCGCCTTAGCTGTAATAAATTTTCAGGTACCTCATTGGAGATGGAGGCAGAGGAGCGAGGAAACAGTTGTGCCTCTTGACATGTTGCACCCGATTGCATTCCCTTTAGTAGGAAGGGCTTTTTTCCCTTTCTTTTTAAATCTTCCGTTTTTGCCTTATATAGGGAATCGAGGGATTGTTGAAGGAACCGGAAGATGGGGTCTTTTGTTGTTGTTGCAGTTTGAGTGTCTCCTTACTGGATTACTGAAGTTTAAATTCTTCAGACTTCGGAGACATGTAGTGTTGTAGCTGGATGTTAATTCACAGGGAAACTTGGGTTTCCTTCACCACCAGTTTTCTTTTTCTGCCTCAACTTTATCAGAAAAAGCTTACTCTTGACACTTCTGGAGACCTGTCTCTCTCTATAGAACTCCAGTTTGCGTTCTTTTGGGTTTTCCTCCCTTTTTCTAACTCATCTTGGGCACCTTTGTCCTTATTACTTGCTGTAGGGTAAATTTGGGTTCTTGCCAAAGCAGGTACGGTCCCATCAGTTAGAAATGCTCTGTCCCTCCTATATAATCCCACCTCTCCCTCCTTCATGTTTTTTTTTCCTTTTTTTTTTTTCTTTTTCCTTTTCAGTGGCTTCCACTTGCACTGTGAAGGGCATGTTTGTAAACTGAAGAAGTATTTGTGTTTGGGCCTTAAAAATCAGTGAATTTGTATTTAAGGAGAAACTTTCAGTGGTTGAACGTTTTGTAACTTTAACATGTGATTCTGGTTTTATGTAAGGGTGGGGCTGGGATATAGCAGCTACGTTCTGTAAGTGAGAGTTTAAAGTATTTATTGGCAAGCCTGTCAACTGCAAAGTATTTCAACAAATAAAGCCACTATGGTTTCAAAAGGTCAAATTCCATGGTTTAAAGGTCCTCAAAGATGGAATTGGCTCAATAACCAGGAGCCATTGTGGTCGATTTGGTGCCCATACTAATTCTAGGAATTCAAGCTATTTATTAGATTATGTAATAATCCAGAAGATTTGGCAAAGATTCACAGTAATTTGTATGACTGAGACTACCAAAGGGAGCTTTAATATACCTAGACATTTTAGGTTTGTCGATGTGCCCATCACTACGTTCTGGAAGCATTGCTACATCTGTGTGAGACGTTAAGATAATTAGGACGCTTCTGGATGGCTTTAACTGCACAAGGAGCTCTGTCGTCATGCGGGCTGATGCCAAAATTAAACAACGTGATAATCTGGACATGAAATTCAAATGCTATCCCAAATGTGAGATGGTACTTCTTAATGCAAATGCCTGGCCTAGCAATGGGAAAGCTGTTTCATGAAATGTGTTTCAAACTGCAGCTGTCTATCTGGGAAGATACTGATCATGGTTGGCTGATTTTGATAATAAATAAGTTAATTAATGAGAGGGTTTTCTTTTTTCTTACTACTAAAAAAAAAAAAAGGCAAATGAACACTTTATTTTGACCCTACTGACCCTTTTGGTGAATAATACTTCAGGTTAACTTTATCCTATGAAGGATGAGCAAATAGCTAAGCAAGACATGAGAAGACATTATTAAATGTGATTTTATCCAAGTGGATTGTCTAGATCTACAAAGATGAATAAGGTGGAGTAAAAATAACAGTACTTTTTACAAAGTAGCAAATGCTCCCAATTAATAATGTGTCATTTGACCAAACTGCTGAAGTTATGAATCGACTGGCAAAGGGACAGCAAAGAGACTGTGCAATGAGGTTTTCTTGATGTGACTTTAGGGACAGTTGTTGAAGCCGTACCCGAGATGAGGAAATCGGATGTAAATCAGATTATTGGTATTTTACTTGAGAATCTGAATAGCCATTCATTTAAACAAGCTACACGAATCTTTTGCTCCTAGGAATGTTTTCTGAACGCTTAACCTAAAAGCTGATTCAAAATACAGCAGGGAATGGCAGTATTCGCTCCCCTTAAGACTTCGCAATTTTATGTTTTAAACCCCAGAAGATAAATAAGTAACTTATCTAAGTTTTCTCATCAAAAAGTTATGCGTTATGCAGGAGGCAGGAGGAGTTTAGCAGCTTTTGGATCACATATGGGAAAGTTGATTCATCATGTATGTTCTGTCTTAGGTCATTAATACTCATTGTATACGGAGATATTATTTTTAAAGGGAAAATTCTGAGTTTGAATGCCCACAGCGATTTATGGGCGTTATACCCCCAAACTAAGATTGTGCAAGCTTTAAAAGGGAATTCTGTGCAATACACAACTTGCATCTGGAGTTAAGTCTCGGTACAACTGACTTCATCGCTGGAGAATGTTGTTGCAATGCACATTTACAAAATCGTTAGAGGGGGACGGAGTACTGTGTAGGTGGGATAGAGGAGTAACAGCTTGTTACAGGTATTGCATGTTTTGCCATGGGCACCGGCTTGCTCAGTTTGCCTAATGAACCTTGAAAAATAAGGTGAATCATTCACTCGTAGCTGCCACGGTTTCTTCACCAAAGATAAAGCTTTGATTTTTTTTTTTCTTTCTTTTTTTGCTAGAAGAAACTTATAAGGGAATTGCATGCAAGTCAAGTATGCTTAAATGGCTTGTGTATTTTATGAAGTTTGAAATTTGGACATAGTTCTATAGTACTTGGGTCTGCTTTTTAGATTGCTCGTGGCCCAAACTCCTTTCCAGTTGTTAATTCGGCTGTTTCAACTTCCTGCATGTGACTTTTTACAACCACTGTTAGTAACGTGCTTCTGTTTTGATCTTCTTTGTATTAAGCATGTTAAGAATTTTTTCCCCGCAGACTTTCTCTTCCTCCTTGTGCTTTTTGTGATCCTTATCTGAATCTGCTACAGTTGATTCTTTTTCCTTTACTGTTGCTTGTGCTGGCGTTAAGGCACTTCATTGTGGCTGTAAAACAGCCATAAACTTGGTGCAGTAACTAGAGTCGCATGAGCAATTAAATGGTCCACATGCTACGGTTTGAGATTCTTTATTAAAGAGAATCATGTTACCATCCGTTAATGACAGTATTTACAGAATAGTTCAAAGTGCATCTCCTCTAGAGCTCAGTAACATCTGAATATTTGTAATGTTATGCAAGCTACAGCTTATTCGGTAAATACGCAGTTGGTGTAGGCAGATGCTCTTTAGTTTTTAAAAACCTTTTGGGAAGTGTGAACACCAATGCTAAGAATGTCGTCTCGAAATTCTTGCAGCTTTCATATTTATTGTTGATAGCGACCTGGAACATCTAATCAGCACTTAGCAACGTAATAGTTATTTACACATACTCTTAAGGATGAATCTTAAAATGACTGTACTTCAAGTCATACAGCTGGAAAGTATTGACTGTGCAGACTGCTTACCTTTATCAAAAGGCTTTTAATGTGGCAGGACTGCGAATGCTGCATATTCAGCAGTCTGGCTGTTAATTGCATCAAAATGTTCATCTTCGTGCCCTGATTTGATACCGGGTTCAAAACTTGTTGGATCAATGTCTGGTACCCGCATGTCGATGCCTGGTAACTAGCTCTTACAGGCATGGTGTTGATAACTTCATGCGTGTAGTGTCTTCTGGTAGGGCCTTCAGTCTGTGAGTCTTACTATTTCCATGTGGTTTTTTTTCAAAAAGAAATTCTCATACTCCATGTTGTTAATAGCCACCTGATAAAGGTTAGTTCTGAGGATGGGTAACCACCTAAATACGGTTGGTATCCTGACGCAATGTTGTAACACCAAAAAATATCGACGTCTCTTCTTTCCTTTTCCACCAGGTTACCCTTGTTTCAGGCGAGTGCTTTTGCATTCTTAGCGCCTGCTAGAGCGATACTCTCCTTGGAGAAGTGGAAATGTAATAATACAGGTAATTGTCATTTATGCTTGCCCAGTTTTACGTGACAAATGACCCAGATCACTTGTAGTGCAACTGCCAAACATTTTGATACTGAAACTGAAAGCAGTGAGCAGGAAATATGAAAAATATAACTCCTTTTGCAGTGTTTCAGCTTTGCACCTCTTTGCTTTGGAGAAAGACTCCCAAAAATGCTCCTTTGGGATTCTAGTTTTTGTTCCTTCACATCCATGTCCAGTCTACTTGTTTTATAAATGATTTAAGCTGAAGTTATAAAATGTAAGAGAGCCTTAAGGGAAACCAAAGGCCCCGTGGGAAAACCTGTGGATATTAGGGTTAATGTCTGATGGTAGTTTTTGCACGCTTTTTTTTTTAATAAATGTTAACAAAAGAAATCTAGAAATCTAGCAATGGCATAGAAATTGTTCTGTGCCATTACTAGATTTTGTTGTTGTTAATAATGTAGAGAAAGGCAGAAGGGTTCAAAAAATGCTGCTATTGGGTATTTGGAAATAACCGGTCCAAGGGAGTTCTTCAAAATTCAGTAGTAATTTTGAGCAATGTTCAGCATCACCTCGAGATCAGTATTTTTACCCATTTACTTCCCCCCTTATAGTCTTTAAAGAGCAGATTTTGGAAATCTTTGGAGGTTAATTTTAACCGTTTTTTCTTTCCTTTGCTAATTTCATCTTGAAAGGTTTTGAATTTTATTTACAATCACGTACTAAGAATAAAAATGTACAGTAAAACTGGTCAGGTAGGCTGCCTTTCCTTTAATTTAGGTTAGACTGGAGTGGAAACCGTTCTGGCAGGCTTCTTTTTAATGGGGTGTGGTTATTCAGTAATAAGGTTGTGGGCAGTGCAAAATGGCATTACGGAGAAATAGGCTACTTGCTTTGAATTGAAGTTCTTCCAAATGGTCCTTTTGATTCTCTTATGATTATATTTATATTAAATTTATATTATTTCTGTACTTATAAATCTCTCTGGATTCGCTTATGACCATCTAATTAGTTTTCCTGTTGTTTTTTTTTATCTAAAACTTAGTTTTAAATATTCACTTTTCCCCCTCAGGAAAGTCAGATTTAGCTACTGGGAAATGGCATATGGGTTTCAGTGCCCAAGATGTAAAGGTGTACTACGGTGCGCTGTAGTTCTTACAGGCGTGTCGATGTTTCAGTACTCCAAAATGTGTCAATACCCTAGTACACACCTTGTTGAAACAAGATACTGTCTGATAACCTTTGATTGCAAAGTAATTTTTCACTACTTCAGCGTGTTGGAAAGAACCTTTACAGCATCTTGCTCTTGAACCTTTTAACCTCCAAACGGTGTCGGATGGGGTTGTAACCACAAGTCAACTCATCGTGCAGTGAATTACCTGAATTGACAAACAACAAACATTTGAGTGCTTGAGTCCTAGTGTGCAGCTGAGTAATTCTCCATTCACCCATTTATTGGAGTGGGAAAAGAATCCCTAATTGAGCTTTATTTCTGAAAGTTAGGATTTTTTTCCCCACTCTGGTACAGTGGGTAGAATTAGTGGTTAGCTCTTAGGAAATGTAAACATGTTATTTGGGAGAGATTATTGCTTGATTTATAGGACTGCAGATTCTTTCTGTGTAAATCAAGGCTCATTGGTCAGGATACAGCTTAAGCAGAAGCTTATTTTGTGAGAAATTTGACCGTATGATTGCAAAGTGGTTGAGGAATAAAAACCTGTTTTGTCTTTTTCTTTTTGTGAGATATAACAGTTACAAATGGAACAACAGAACTGCTTCACACTGAGCACATCTGGTATCCCAGAATACGAGAGGTAATGTAGGAATAGCCTTTAGCTGCTGATCTGTCCAATTTCAGTTAAGTTTCTCACGTAACCATCTACGTGTTCTCGTCTTTAAGTTGATAATGTCTTCTTTCACTACAATTTGATTTGAATATATCCCTCTAATCATTTCACGGAAGTCTTCATCTTTTCAACCTGTTCATTGCTGAAAAGCAAATACAATGAGTTAGTTGCCACTTCAAAAAGATGCACAGTAAAATACACGAGTGGGACAAATAGTCTTCTTGTAACGCTTTGCGATTTGTGCTCAGCAGTAGCGGTTAAGCAGTACGTCAGCCGCTACCAGATCACTTGCCTGCTGTCGCCGTTCAGTAGGCTGTCCCGTGCAAGATAATACGCAGTTAGCAAACCTCTTCATATCTAGGTGTCTTAAGTTGGAGACAATTCTGATAAGACCTTGATTCTCCCGAGAGACTTGCTGAAATACATCAAACTCTTCTCCACTTCCAGCATTTCAGTATGAACTTCGTCATGCTTTGCAGAGCCCAGGACGAGGGTTGTGCCCAGGCATCACACTAGAGCGGTAGATAGCGTAGTCCAAATTAAGGCGTGTGTCATGGAATTTATCTCCCATCCCGTTGCTTTGGGCTGCAAACTTTTTCTTAATTAAAAACAACCCCTCTCTCTTCCCCATGTTCAAACCATAGCTACATCCTGCCAAGAGCCCTGCAGCCAAGAGGGCTGACAGTCTCCTGAGACCACAACGCTGCTCTATACCAGCTTCTAAGGAGCACTTGTGAACAATGCAGCATACACTCTGCCCCTAGGAGCTAGGAGCATCACCTCCGTGGCGCCACCAACCCTTGCCGGTTCGATCTGAGAGCTTAAAGGTTAGCCTGGAACCCAGGTCTCCTGTCTGACAGTGTGATGTGCTATCCACACGACTACCAGACTGGCCCACTGGTCTGTTGTGTAATAGTTTTGTGGAGAAAACCATAAGTGTTATGCTTAAGCAATAAGTCACTTAAACCTAATGAGCTGTTTTATGACAAAAAATTTGCTGAGTTCTTCTGTGTCACTGAATTCTTTAACTGCAGTTTATAAGCCAGAGCAGAAAAAGAAATGTTTTGGTTTTGCTTTAAGATTTGACTGAACCGTCTCTTTGCCATTCTTGTGTGTTCAGATCCAAGGTGCGATTATCATGTCCTCCTTGATAGAAGTGGTGATCGGTCTGCTCGGCCTTCCCGGCGCCCTGCTGCGATATATTGGACCTCTGACTATCACGCCAACTGTCGCTCTCATCGGCCTCTCTGGTTTCCAAGCAGCTGGGGAAAGAGCGGGCAAACACTGGGGTATCGCGATGTTGTAAGTACTCCTGGGTGCTCTTGACCTGGGCCAGTGGGTCCCAGTTGGTAAGTCATCACGCAGGAATTCTGGAGTGCAAAGGGAAAACCCGAGTTTGCTTGACTACCAAAGGTAGCACTAAATACATGAGGTTCCCACTTTTCGGTCACTCTTTCAGATTGTTTAATTGTGGTATGTTTCCCCCCATGTTTCGGTTTGATTTTGTTTGGAAGATTTAACCTGCAGCTGCTGGAGCTGAATAACTGCATGCTCTTCCAAGCAGAAGGTTGAAGTGAGCCAGGGGGTGGTGTTATTGTGCCCCCCACTCCAAAAAAAGAAAAGGTTAATGTTAACCATTAAAAAGTATTCAGTGCTCCTCTTCCTCCCTGCAAAGTCAACTTGCCGTCCAAGTGATTCCTGTAGTATTAGGATTTGGCATGATGGATCAGAATATTTTCTGGTGCGGTGTCTGTGGACCGTGAGCGAAGACAAGAAGTTGTTTGTTCTGTTTGTTATTCTTCCCAGTGCTTTTGCAAAGAGATGTCTGTTAGTTTCTGTGCTTTGTGCCGGGATTGCCATCTGTACGTCATTCGTACTGATTCTCCTTATTATTGCATGTTGTTTCAGCCTACAGGTGTTGCTCTCTGACTGCAGGTTTTACCATGCTAAATTACACCAGTGACTATTTCTCTCCATTTTCATAGCTTTTTAAATTCTAAGCTCTATGGTTCCTCTAAAACATTCTTGCTTTTATTCCTTGCATGGTTTCTAGGCCTGAAGTGATGCACAATGGCCAGAGTTTCACTAGTGCAATAAAACTGTATTTTTTAAATCAAGGTACACTAAGGTTTAACAGGGATGAAGGTTATATTGGTAGTTTCAGGGTGCCTTGCAAGCTTCCTTCCCCCCTCAGTTCTGAGATAATTCTTTTAATTGCTGATGTGTAAGTAGACATTTCTCTTTAGTAGACCAAAAGGCTTTTAGAGTTGAGTTTAAGGGCATGATCTATATATTTCTGTAGTGTAAATGCCAGGGAAACGTAAGAATCGGGAGTAGCGGTATGAAAGGGAGTAGCTGAGAAAAATGAAATGAACAGAATACAAAAGTTTCCTGTGAGATGGTATGAAAAGCCAGCCAAATGAGGATGGAAACCACATTTTAGGGAGACTAAAATTGGCTGAAGCAGTTGATATGTTCAATATATAGCGAACAACTTTGTACTGGCTCTGGAAGCGGAAGGAATGACTTGATGAGATCAGGTTCTGATCTGACTAATCTGTTTGCACAGTACTTTGAACATCTAAAGTATTCTGTAAGTGCAGCTTATGATTAAAAAGGCTGTTTAATTCTCTTTTATCTCAGATGTTAGCATCGTGAATAGTTTTGTAATTCTATTATGTTAAGCAGCTGACCCAAAGGAACATTTTATTTTGCTGTAAAACAAATTCTATGCGAGTTGGGACTAATGTTAAATTAAGCAAGTAGACCTTTGGTGAATTGGACATGGAAACCTGTAATTTGAGTTGACAGTTTGCAAATGGAAAAAATAAATCAATTTAGGAACAGGGTTTAAATATTACCCAGTCAGCAATTACTCTCTGGCTTCTGCCATGCAGAAATGTGCACGAGATTGTTGAAAATGTCTCTGTAGCCATCTAGATCCACTCAGACTTGATCTTACAAGATGTGGCACTTGAAATTGTCTTGACTGTTCTGATGAGATAATAGTAATTGCGTTGCTATCTCGCACAGCAGAATAATACCTGTATAAGAGCTATTATCCTCTATTAGCTGCCGACGCTATTTGACAAGATTTTCAGTTTCCCAAACAATTTTCTGACCTCACGTGTTCTAAAGGCACCGGGCTGAAACAATTTAATCATAAAACAGGTCACATCATGAGCTATAAAAACCCAAAATATCCCTGAATCTGGCGTTGCCTGTACGTCTGGCAAACAAAACTGTTTCTTTGGGCATTCAAAGATTTCATGATATTTTACAGTATGGCAGTAAGCCCCCCCCCCCCCCCCCGAAACGCTCTCTATAGCCCACCCCAATACTCCACCTGCTTTGTGGACAAGCAAACTGAGCGGCAAAACTCGATGCTTTTAGCGAGTCAGTTTAAACTTTGTTCTGCCTCTCTCCTGCTTTAGCCTCTGCTGAGCCGTGGAGAGGATCTTTGTAGTGTGCGTGCCCTCCCTGACATTATTTACAGCCCCGTTCAAAATAAAAATCATGCCGAGTGTCCTCGGGGCTAGCGCCCAGGATAGCTGCTGTTAGGAGCTGCAGTCCCTCTTTCTGTAATGGGGTTTTGGAGAGGTGCCAGAATGTTTCCTGACTGCAGGGAAAAGGTGCCTTTATCATTCGACTTTAGTCAGGGGTGAAGGCTATAAATGACACCCTTCTTGTGCAGGGCTCTTTGTTCCTGGAGTTTGAGGGAGAATAAAGCTCTGTTGTGTTTCTTACGGACTGAAAGTGATCTTGAATGGAAAAAGGGAGGGAAGCTTAAAATCAGTCTTTTTTTTTTTTTTTTTTTTTTTTGGTTAATCAGTGATAAAACATAATCTCCTCGAATTTCAGAAAAGCTTTTGCTTCTTCAAACAACTCGACTCTTTGTATAGTCTTTTTGGACGGATTTGATTTATGGTAGCTGGGCTGGCTAGCACAAAGAGAAGGATATTGCTGAAGATAAGAATGAGAGACATAGAAGTGTAGTAACTAATGTGTTTTAGCTGTTGTGTCCCATTCACCCCTATGTCTGTCCTTCCTGGTGTTCCCCTGCGCCCCCCAAAAAAAAAACATTTTGGCTGTTTCCTGCTTCATATGCAGTGCAGACCTGGACACAAATAGTTAGAGTTTGAGTCAAACAGAAGAGCGCAGCTTACCTCTTTCCCAATGGCTTTATCTCTGAAAATCTTTCTGTAGTCTCTCGCTTTCCTGGGTTTGTTTACCTGTTTGCTGCTGGCTACATTGCAGGACTTTAGAGTACAGATTATGTAGCTTTGGGTTTCGTGGAATAACAGCGTGATTAAAATATATTCTCTCCTAATGCTTTGTCTTGTGCTAAATCTTAAAACTTCCATTTATATTCTGGGTTTGAAGAGCCTAAAGGGTTATCAAGTTTGTACTGGGAAAGTTTTTTAACGTATTGGTGCTAATGATATGTCTCTCTTCTCCCACTCTCCTCCTTTTTTCTCAGGACTATTTTCCTAGTATTGTTGTTTTCTCAGTATGCCAGAAATGTCAAATTTCCCTTACCAATTTACAAATCCAAGAAAGGATGGACAGCATACAGGCTGCAGCTTTTCAAAATGTTTCCGGTAAGTAGTTGAGCTTGTTCTTCAATTTTCCAATTCTATTTTGTGTCTTTTTTTTTTTTTTTTTTTTTTTAGTGGTATAATAGGTCACAAAAATGAGATATAAGGTTGGATGTGCTTATGGGAAACTTAACGAAATGGCTCATTTGCTAGAGGAAAGAGTGTCTCGTGTAGTCTTGCCAGATCCCATTCTGGCATCTCTCTCTGGTGAAGAGCCATTGGAGTGATGAAGATGATGGAGTGTTGGGGAGGGGACGGGGTGGAGAGGAAGGTATGTTTCTGCATGTAATGAAAGCCTAAACTGAGCCCTCCAAAAAGGGGAGGGTGAGATCATTATCTTTTGGTTTTTTTGAAAGCAATACTTGGTTTCCCCATGTGAAAGACTTCCTTTTATTTCTGTGTTAAAGTTAAAATGAATTCACTAGTTTAAGTGCTCATTTGGAGACTTTCCCATTTGTTAGGAAAGAGAAGAGGCTTATTCTGATTCCAAAGCTTTTCTCACTGCACCTTTGTTAAAGGAAAAAGCACCTAACAGATCCATTACAGGACTTACTGTTCTTCAGATTTAAAATATCACTTAAGATCATGCTAAGATAAGCATGTTAAAGATACTCTGTGCAGGAACTGTTTGCTGTTGATGAACGTTGTCAATAATCGTTTACTTTAAACAGCTTTTTCCCTCTTCTGTCACAGATTATTTTAGCTATTTTGGTGTCATGGTTGCTCTGCTTCATCTTCACTGTGACGGACGTCTTTCCCCCCGACAGTTCAAAGTATGGCTTCTACGCTCGCACGGACGCCCGCCGAGGAGTGCTCTTGGTAGCTCCGTGGTTCAAGGTTCCTTATCCTTGTAAGTATGTTTTTTCCTATTAAGGCTGGTTTTAAGAACACACCTGTGAGCGTCTTTTCTGTCCTTTTTTGCAAGCATTGCTAATTTTTCCTCTGTATTAGATTCTGATGTGCTTTGACATACGATAGCTGACGGGAGTCTTTTAACTGACCTAAAGGCGTTGTATGTGGGGATTACGGCTTTTCTCTAGTATTTTATACTTTAATGTGGTGCCTTACGGCCTCTTCCAAGAAAGACCGAGTGCCTGTAACTTGAATTTGTGGAAAGTGCTCGCAGGGTTTAAGTAGGTAATTCTGAGTTCTTATACATGTAGCTGCATATATAATATGGCTTTTCTGGGAATGATTGTTACTGAAGTTACTCATTCTCATTGTTGAAAAGAATTAGTATTGTAAGCAGTTTTTTCAACTTAGTACACTTCTCAGCTAGGTATTCCCCCCCAACGCACCACTTCTTGAGTTAACACAAGTGTTAAGATATCTGCATAAAGATGTCCCGACTTTCAGAAATGACATTAAAATCGGGCTGACGGGTGAGTCAGAGGACAGCAGCCAATGCTAATCAATGCTAAACAAAAAAAGGCATTTACAAGAGAAAACAAAATGCTTTACACTGAATCTTGTACGATTTATTCTTTTGCTGGCCACCCCAAAGTTTAAAGCTGTTAAAAGCTGTTCCTTATGACTATGAGATGGAATTGCACAACCAGTTTGCACTTGTGCTGCTCAGAAGTTAACGTAGTAATAAAAGAGTAATATTCTACTAGAATAGAATAATAGAAATGGTTATGGACACCAGCACGCCATAATGAGGCAGCTTCATTGTGGTTTTCCATATGCTTTGGTTCTGATTAGTCTCTAAAAGAAACCACTTCTAAAGAATTACTTGCAAGATATATAATAGAAGGGTTTGGCCATGAAGAGGAGGAAGACTTTTCTCCACCTTGATTAGACCATTCTTATTTGTAAAGCCTTGTTCATTCATGTTGGTGTGACTTAAACTTTCTTTTGTTGTGAGAGACTCATCTATTTCAAAGAGATAAAAGCATCAAGCCAATTGCTATGGAAAGCCTGCCAAGCTTCGCTAAGGGCTTAAATTAATCTTATTTTCTCTTCTGCAGAAATTTGGAAATGGAAAGTGTTTGTGCATGGTCATAGCTGGTTTTTGGCTATTGTCTTCTGTAGACTAAACTCGTAACTAAAGACAGCGTTTTCAGAAAAATTATAATTAAGTGGCATTGGCCTCACTAATCTGAATTGTTTTTCTTTTTTTCCTCCCCTCCCCACAAACGGTAGTTGAAATTCATGTCTTCTGAACAGGAGGAATTTTTTTGGCGGGGTTTAGGTTCTTTTTTCAAGCGTGATCAAAGCAGTTGGTTAGGCAGTTTTTTCTCTGCTCCTTTCATCTAGTCAAACTTGCCAAACAGTGTTACCGTAAAGGGAGTTTGATTCCATTAAAGATTAATAAATTGTTGTACGTTTCAATATCTAAATTGTTTTTGGTGGAACAAGAGATTTCAGTTTTCTTTTCTTCACAGTTCAGTGGGGACTGCCAACAATTTCGGCCGCTGGAGTAATCGGGATGCTGAGCGCAGTTGTTGCTAGCATAATTGAATCGATAGGGGATTACTATGCCTGTGCCAGGTTGTCTTGTGCTCCTCCTCCTCCTATTCATGCAATAAATAGGTATGTCAAAAAAGAAATATTTATCTGTATTTTATGCTACTATTTTGCACTTTTTTTTTTCTTGAGATAAGTCAAGAATGTCTTCTGATATCAAATGTTACAATTTGGTCAAACACAAGGCCCAAAGATCTGAAATGTCGGATGTAACTGTGGGTTTGAATTATTTTGATGTGAAATGCAACAGTGGCAACCTAGTTCTGTTTCTGCTGGGATCTGTGGCGCTCCCTATTGCAGTTTCAGTAGGGAACAAACTCTGAATCGGTCCTGGAAGCAGTGTAGCTTGTTCACTTCACCCGAAATGTAATTTTAGGAGTAGAAAGGTGTTCTAAGTTTGACTTGATTATTTTATATTCAGTTCTTTAAGAACATGGGTATCTAGAATGTGGGTGTCTGAGATGCAGATGACGGCACCTATGTTGTTTCTCCAGGTGTGTTGGAGCTTGAAACGCTGATTAAAATAAACCTTGCAGGACAGATACCTTGACAGGCACCTAGAGAGCATGCAGCCGTAAAGCACTGTCTGAAATGAGTCTGCATTAATACAAGTTTGACTTTTGCTTGTTTGTGAATTACAGAGGGATTTTTATTGAGGGTCTTTCCTGTGTTTTGGATGGAGTGTTTGGGACAGGGAACGGATCTACTTCTTCCAGCCCTAACATCGGCGTCTTGGGCATCACGAAGGTATGTTCTTTACCTTGATCAGCCAGTGACTTGAATATTATTTTATATCCTGTGGTGGCTGGCTCATGCCATTTTCAGGTTTCACAGTATGATCCTCTTCCAAGAAAGAATACTATGTATTATTTTCTACAGACAAACTTCACACAGTATTCAGAATTTACTTAATTTGTCTGTACCAACATTGTCTGATAGAAATCGATTCCTGATAAGGACCCCCAAGATCTTCTTTTCTTCAAGGTAAAAGCAGTTAGAAAACCTACATAAAGGAGATGATATTAAATAAACTGTCCCTTTGAAAACCTTAGAAGGTATTCCAGGGATTTTTTTATTTTTTTTAAGTTGAGGCATAAACACTGTAAACTGTGTAGAAATTGGTATTCTTTTAGCCCTCTTGGCCCTGAAAGTATCAGTAGAGGAGAGCTGAATATTTTTAATTTCTCATTTTGACACATGATGAAATGCGACTTGATCCTTGGATCTTATCTACATCTGTACTAGGACATTACACTGACACAGCTAGAGCAGGAGCTTGTGGTCAAGGTAATTTCAAAGTTAAATATACCCTAAATATTTGCCCTCATCGTGATACATTTATAAAGCACTGAGCGTGCTTAGGGGATTACATACTTTTGGGGTGCTACTCAGCAAAGTATGTAAGCGCTCGAGGAATTCCTATGGAACCAGCAGGATTATTCCTGTGCTGAATTGTCTGTGTGCTCGAATGCCTTGCTGAACTGGGAGACCTTGGGCTGCAGATAGATTTGCTTGACGTTGTTAATTTAACCTTGCTAAAAAATGCCAACAAAATTGCTAAGAGTAATTTATGTTGTGAATGCGTACATTTTGTTGTGTTATTTGGCTTGAAAGCTATAAATCTACTTCTTGCATGCGGGAATAACTCATCCCTCTGATTTAATGCAGCAGAGATGGTGAATTTATCTTCGGCCATTTTTTTCTGCACAAAGGACAAGTCTGTTTGCTTTTAGGATGGAATATAAATACTAATAGCACCATCTGCTGTCTGTATAAGTCTCTTTCAGTTGTTGATGGAAATTTCCTAGAAGAAATTCTAGTTACAAAAAGCACTGAAGAAAGGTTTATTCAGCTCTGTCCTCTATTTCTGCCACTGACTTCGTAGCAGTTGGTATCAGTTAACAGCACTTTTTTTATTAACAGGCTGCAGAAATAAGTGTGCTTTTTGCGTTGGAGCAACAAAAAATGAATGTTTAACCAGCAGCTGTTACAGAGAACAAAATTAAATAGGTTTGTTCAGAGAGCATCATTAAAAGTGAATATGCCTGATCCACAATGGCACAGCTGGATGGCTGTGCTCCAGTGTTTTGTCTTGTTTTCCTGTCTGCATGCTCGTTCCTAAAAACCTAGTAGTTTGCAACTTAAATTTGTATCAAAATAGATTTTATCCTTTTTTTTGGCATGTATACTTTGCTGTTTATTTGGGAGAAGAAAGCTTTAGTGCTCATGAGCAAAGACTACCTAGTGATCTCCTTATACCGGTGTAATGTTTGAAAAGGCGTTCACCTTTTTTGAAGTCAGTATAGAATTTGATTTTGAGGCTTTAACTGGAGCAAAAACGTGGCAAAGTCTTGGAGCTAGTCTCTGAGCGAGTTTGACTTGGTGAAAAGCGAACAGATTAAATCTGATTTGTTGGGCCAAAATTATAGGCAGCTTATGCCATAATGTTGACGGAATGGATACTCGGCAAGATACTAGGTGCTGTATCCTCTATTCATGCATGCCAAAACAATCATTTGAAGTGTGTGTATGAGTGTCTGGGAATAAGTATGCAGTTCTAGCTCAGTGCTAAAAATCTCAGTTGGGACTTGATTTGTTTGGCTTATAATGATTGGTTGTTTGCATAAATCAATGTCATTATCATGTAGAGGTAGTTTTTTAAAGAATCTGCGTATTTCATAAAGCAAGATATTTTTGGAGCGAGATATTGGTGGTCATGAGGAAATGAATATTTTTATAAATAATAGAGAAAGATGCAAGCAAACTTTCCTTGTTATTCTACTGAATCATCCATATTTACTAGTCTAGCTTCTTTCTGTAACTGAATGCCTCCCATCTAACAGTTGAGCAGTGAAGAATATTTGAGGACCGAAGTACTTTACCCTAGATGTTCCTACCTTATCTTTTCTTAAATTCAGGTGGCTTGATAGTAGCAGAAGTTACGGTACTGCTTTCTAAAACTTCTAACACACGTATATGCCTGCATTTATTGAAGCGCTAGTATGGTGCTTCACTCCAGTGTTTCTGCTTCTGTATATGAGGTGCTCAGCTTGGTCATACATAATTAACAAATTACTATTAACTTCTCTGTGAAGCTTAATACTCTATAACAGAAGTCTGTAAAGAGCTTTTGCTGGAAACCACCTTTACAGCATAACAAACTTTTTGTGCCTGGTACACCTCACATGCAAGTATAACTTGCATTATTATTAACTGAGCGTTGTTTATGCTCAACAACTGCTATTACAACATCATGCTGGAGAAATACCGCCCTGAGTTTGAGTGCTTAAAATAAAAATGGGAAGGAAATGAGGACGCTCAGTTTCACAGTGTTAGCCCAGACATGTTTTGCATATGACATGTTTTGAGCTCTGATGTTGGAGAGAGATGTTGTAAAATGACTTGATAATGTCTGCCTGAAAAGTCTGCGTCTCCTTCAAGCGAACGGTGTGGAAGGTAACCAATATACGTGTTCTTGTGGAAAAGGGCAGCAGCACCTGAAACTCTTTTGCTGTTTGCCTGACAGTTGACCAGTTCACCATCTCTCCTAGTTATGATCTATTTATTTTCTTTATTGTAGATGGGACTGTGCCACCTTTCCTGGCTATTGTGGCCATAGCAGTTACAGGCTATGTTAATATGATTTTAAGGTGGCTTAATGTTAATGAAAATGGGCAAAATCAAACAAAGTTATGTTAGAATTGAATTGCAGCCATGTTACAGCTTTGTCCTCCAAGGCGTTTGTAAATTCTCTGCAGCCTGTGTTTTAACACCACAGAAAATATGCATGGAAGCTTGAAAAGAAGGCTTAAAGCATGACAGTCAAAACTTTTAATTCATGAAGACCTTCAGTTTTTTTCAAGGTTCACTTTTTGAGGCTGTGCAAGAAATACTCCCAGATATGTTAACTCGGACAAAATTATCTTCATTTTACATCAGAGCAGAACAGTTATCAGAGTCTTCTAGGCTTCATCTGAAGAGAGAATGCGAAAGAGAGTAAAAAATAAAATAAAATGCTGAAGCATAAAGCTGCCCTAGATGCTCACTCTTCCGGTGTCCGTTTCTTTTTGTTCTCCTGCAGGTTGGAAGTCGGAGGGTTATTCAGTATGGTGCAGCCTTCATGCTCTTGCTTGGAATGGTTGGCAAGTTCAGCGCTCTCTTTGCATCGCTGCCTGACCCCGTGCTTGGTGCCCTCTTCTGCACCCTCTTTGGTAACGTATGTTTTCTTGCTTCTCTTCACGTACTGTGTGGCTGTGATATCTTTTTACTCTAGCGGCGTGCTTTTATGTACCTTGTCGTGTTTTCTTAGAAAAAGGCTATCTAAATGCTGAGACTTGGTTTATTCTTCTTTAGGAATGATTACAGCTGTGGGTCTGTCTAATCTCCAGTTCATAGATTTAAATTCTTCTCGTAACCTGTTTGTACTTGGATTTTCCATTTTCTTTGGACTTGTCCTTCCAAGCTATCTCAAACAAAATCCACTGGTCACAGGTACGTGTTTCTGTTCACCGGCATGAAGTATGCTTCTACCTAATACTCAGCATACAAAGTACATGCAAGTACAAAGTAACCTAAAGGGTAAAGAAGAGTAAAAGCAAAATATTAACGAGACAATAAAAGCTCTAGATAAGAATGCAGACGTGTTCAGAGGTGGACAGTTATTGAGATGTTGAGAACCGAGTTAGGTGTTTCAGTGAGATACATCTGAAGTGTTCCTGTGTTCTCTGGGTAAGATTGAGAGCAGCGCAAGGAGACAGTTCCCAGTTGGACTGGGAGAAGGACTTAAAAGGTGAATCTGAATTGCGAATGATGGTAAAAGAACCAGGAGGAATATTTTTCATCTTTTTTCATCATTTACATCTTTTTAGATTATGAAAATCCTTTTTCATTTTGTAGTTTTCTAATTATTTTAAATTACACAGTTGTGTTAGCAGTAGAAACTAAAATGCATTTCATTGCGTCTTAATAAGCAATTGAAAGTTCATGGAGTTATGCCTGGGGAAAGAAGGGGTCCCCGTGGGTGGACCGTGTTGATTAAAATTTCTTCTGACTCTAGTCCCACGTGGTTTTAAGAGTCCTATTTGAGCAAATTCCTCAGGGACCTCAGTGGCGTGTTTTCCCAGTTGAGCTGCATGTAAATCAGTAGGATGTGCGTATGTAGGATAAAAGTACAAGCTCTGAATAAATCCTTTTTCTTTTCTGCCCTTCTAGGAATAGCAGGCATTGATCAAGTATTGAATGTTCTCCTCACTACAGCCATGTTTGTTGGGGGTTGCGTTGCGTTTATTTTGGATAATACCATTCCAGGTCAGCTATGTGAATGCGTCATTTTATTTGAAATAATAACTACCTTTCTGAATGAGGAGAGCATTTTAGGGAGGCCGGAGATGAGAGAGAGGTTGCTGGTTCTTCCGTTGAGTTTCTTTAAACACCTAGAGCAAACTGCTTAATGCCAGCCTGCCTTGGTTTCCTTGAGTGCGCTTTGAAACTTCAAGTTAAGGTCTCTATACTATTGAAGATATAAATGTGCTGGGAAAAAAAAAAATCAAAATGGAAGAGAGCAGACTGAACTTCCTCAGATGTACTAGTATTTATATGTATATATATATGTGTGTGTCTGTGTGTGTCTGTATTAATTTTTGTTTGTTTGAACTTCTAGGAAGCCCTGAAGAAAGGGGAATAAGGAAATGGAAGAAAGGGGTTGGTAAAGGAAGCAAGTCACTGGATGGCATGGAAACGTACGATTTGCCCTTTGGCATGAACTTTATCAAAAAATACAGGTGTTTCAGCTTCCTGCCCATCAGCCCTACCTTCATGGGCTACACGTGGAAAGGCTTCAGGAAAAGCAGTAACTGCAGGAGTTCAGATGAAGACTCGGAAGCTACAGTATAGCCTTAGTTGAAATTATATTATCTAGTTGTAGTAAGAGATGTATTTGCAGTTTCTTGCTGATTAAGAAGCATTAAAATATATGTTTTGTATATCTGCATTTAAATTCTGGAACCAGAGCTGAGACGGGTTTAAAAAAAAAAAAAAAAAAGCTTTCCTGTTGTGGGTGGTGGTAGCCAGATCTAGTGTCTCTGGGTCAAATTTTCAAATGCTCCTCTGTTCACTTTTCAAAAGCTTTAGATATCTATGCACCTAAGTCTGTTTTTTATTTTAAACGGAACTTAGGTTCCTAAAGTATTTAGGTGCTATTGGAAATGTTACTTTTTATGGTGATTTTTATTTAAGTCATTGATGCTGGCATTTTTGGCGCGTTCATTGCTGGCAATGTTAGTTACGCCAGAAAATTTGAATCCTGTGAAAAGAAAAAAATTTGTACTTCTGAACACCATGTCGAATCAACGTATGTGTTGTTTTCCAGTCACTAGTTCACACATTCCATATTTTCAGACCCCTGTAAACCAGACTTAGTTTGTACTGGCAAATCATGACAATTTTCTTTTTTTTATTTGAATTATTGATAGTTGAGTCAAATTTCCAGCGTGAGACAGAAGTTCCCGTACTAAACTTTGCTGCTGAAAACCATGACCAACTTCTGTTAGCTTAGTGCTGCTCAAGGAGCCACTCATTTCATGCCAGTTTGCATTTTCAGACGTTTGCTTTTTCAGCCCGGCATGGAACCACCTAGCTATTGTGCAGGTGCGGGTTTTCTTTAAAGGGACATATATAGCTTTAGTTTTACGCAGATGGGAAACTTTTAATTTCCGATGGGACTCGATAACAGTTCTTGCAGTGCGATGCCTGTATCCAGCTAGACGACGCAGAGGTTTCCTGAAGGAAAAAGATAATTCGTTAAGCACTTAGAAGCAATTAAGGTCTGTATGTGTGCAGCTTTCCCTGTAGGGAGAATCACACGGCGAAAATGCTGTCAGCATTCGCTTATTTGGATCCATACAAAATTTTCTTCTTTGGATGTTGAGATCTGGTGCTGCCCGAGCGTGGCTTATGTTACGTTGCCTCTTCTTTGTTTCTTTGTGGGGCGCCTTGGACAGCTCGCTGCTTTTACAAAGGTGATCTTCTTTTATAGCAGAGACACTACATTTGATGTCCTCATCCACTGGATGGTTTAACGGGTATTGGGTCCAATCAGGGCACCATTCAGATTTTTTTCCTGGAATAGTCTCAGCTCTGATGTTATGTGGGTGTTCATGCTCATCATGCATTCATAATTAAAAGTTTTATTCATGTTTAATGTTCTTACTATTGCAAGTTAGTTTTAGACTTCAGTGTGGCCCCAAAAGCATTCTTAAGCTGTGGAGATCATCAGGGAAATGTAGTGTTATGTAATTTCAAGGCCAGTATGCTCTATGGTGCTTGCGTTTTGTATTCCTGGAAAAAAAACCGTAACAGTAGATCCTGTAATTCACTAGTATATTTATCAAAGTTTGACTACTGGGCACGAGCGCAGGAACTCTGTTTTCTCCGAGTCGACTTCCAGGTGAATTTGTTATTGGTTATTGAAGCATGGAAGGGTTTGGGTGGGGAGGGCGAGGAAAGAGCTCAATGGATCAGTACTGAGTAGTGTAGAATCGGAATGATTCCATTCATATAGCTTTCAGCATGTCATGGCTGTTTCCAGAAACTATTTTGTACCGCTTTTTTTCCATAACAAAGCATGTGTGTGTTCCTGCTCCAGGGAACTTTCAGTAGTTTGCAGTCTTGGTGTCAATTGGACTGTCTCGAAAGCTGGTCGGAAGTGTTAGTGTATAATAGACAGGTTAGTTTGCCTGTGAAACTAAGTCGTTTTATAATTTTAATAATTTTTCCTCTTTGGGTAGCGAGGTGTTAGATCTTTCACATCCACTTGCAGATAGCTGGAGCGCGGAGACCTCTAATCAGTGGCACGAAGCTTCTGAATTTCCCAACTTTGTATGCAACCAAAGATGTGTGGGAGAGACGGGGGAATTCAAAAAGAAGGGCCTGAAAAAGAAAAAGGCAAAAAAAAGGAACAAAAAAGAAAAAGCCGCCTATCTAAGGTGGCTATAATCATGTAAAATGCCAAAGTTGGTTAACTTATAAAGGCTGAGAAAGGGAGGCAAAAGCTTTGTCTTCAAAACAGTGCCACCTCTTAAATACTGAAGTGCTTCAAGCCCGGTGATCCCACTGGGCACAGAGTACGGCAGTGAAACCTGTGTTTTGAGGCTTTTCTGAACTTAACCCCCCAGATAGTCTCGTGATAGCATGAATGCTTATCCGGTAAAGAGATGTGGCAGTGAGAAATGTTCTTCTCTCGCTTTTGGATGGAGTGAAGCTGTACATGTTCTTTATGGCCTTGACTTGAACATGTTAGAGGTGCCGGTTAGCTGAATTGTGACGCTGGAGTCAAATTATAAGGCAAGGAACCCAAGGACTCTTTATTTTTTTTCCTCCCGGGGCAGAATAGCAACTTTTTTTTTGCAGTGTTAGAAAGAATATTGGAATAAGTCAAGTCAGATTATTCTGTCAGATTTTTGGATTTAATTCTTTCTTGGCTTTTGGTCCTGCCATACTGGTTCTGTTGACTGGCTGAGAGAAGTACAGTGGCGTTTGGTCGGCATGCTTTGCTTTTCTAGCCACGTAACTTGGTAACACTAAAATAAGTAGCTGTAGTTAGCAGACGTTTTTGTAACCAAATTTGTGTAATGTGTAACATGAGATGACAACTGTCTTAATCTCGTTACGATATGAATGGTTAAAGATGAGCCTCAGTTTTGCAAAGGAGATCTGCTGAAACACCTGTTATAGCGGAAGGTTATAACGAAGCCATTGGCAGTACCTTAAACGCGCAGGGAATGTTTTGGTGCCGCTGCGGCGCTCGGGATACCTAAGTGCGCAGCTCCGCAACGCTTCGCCCTAGAAAAGGATGGAGCTCGTACGCAGCTCTGCCTCGGAAAGGGAAGTTCCCCTTTCTCTTTCCGATGCACCTGAGATGATCCCAGAGCTGCCGGTCGAAGAAGACGCACATGCGATGCTTGCCTTTTTTTTTTTTTTTTTTTTGGGTGAGGGAAATGCTGAGAGTTGCCCCCGTTTTTGTACAGCTGAGGCAGGCGACTGTGGACCTTCACTGCTCCCGCACGGAGGTTGGTTTGACTTTTTTCGGCCAGCCGGCCGCCGGAGCTGCCGTGCCGCGGTTGCTGGCAGATGTGTCGCAGCTCTGCAGAGCGTTTCGGTCCCTAGCGCTTGTTGTTGGTGTCCAGGCTTGGATGGGTCGGGGGTAGCTGGGCGCGGAAACGTGGCTGCGTATGCAATACTGTATTTTTCCTGCATATTTAACCGCCTGCCTTTCCAACTGCTAAATGGAACAAAACCACGTATAGAAGACAACACCTGAGGGATGAGAGGTGACGTTTCAGCCAAACGTTAAGACAGAAGGGCAAATATTCATGGTAGAAATATCATTTTGTCATATCAAAGATGGTATAAATGTATGCAAAACAAAATAACTTGGGACTTTTGTAATTGATATTCTATTGTATTTTTTTTAGGTTAAATTAAGAATTCTTGCTAACATGTTTAAACACGTTTTCTAAAGCAAATACTTACAAATTATGCCTATAGAAATGTAGGTTTCATAGCGAACTTAGCTATGCCTGACTAATGTTGTCATATTAGACTTTGTTGACCGAGGAGCTTAATCAGCTGCCTCGTGCCAAAAGTTCAAACTTAAACCCAGATTTTGCTTTATGCCTTTTAATACTGACTTTCAATATGGCAACTTGGTTTGTACATGAATATTGCAGTATTTTATTTCCATATATTAAAAATAACATTTCCGCTCAGGATAATTACCGCAGTTTTCCTGGGAGGGAGTGGTATGATTGTCATGACAATGTCATGTGATGGTAGAATTTCTTCATTGACGAATCTATAGTAGTTGTGTATACTTTATTTACCCATGGTTATGTTACTACCAAAAACTAAAGGGTTTCTTCATCGTTCATCTCCCTACTGAGATCTTGGTACTCCCAATGTACAATTGACGCTTGCAAACCGAAATCCTCGGTCCTATTTATACCACAAGGAGCATCGGTCGAGTGAGACCAGCCAGCTATAACAGCGCGTCCTGGCCCCAGGGCGTCGGAAACGGCGTGTTTTGTGGTATAAACAGCACTACAGGCACGGGGGGTTTCGGAGTAGCCAGCTCCTAATGGTTTGAGTTAGCCATTGGATGTTTACACGCAATCTAAAACAACCCGTGCTTAACATAATTTGTATATTGATGTAGAAAATGCATGTGTGACAGACCAGCACAACCTACGGTGTTTTGATTTTTTTAAGTGGCCTTCTTAAACCAAAAATGACATTTTTTTTTTTTTTCCTTTTCTAAGGGGGGAGTGAGTGGGTCGCGCTTTTGGCGGACGATTTCCCACTCGGTGCATGTTCCTTAGTATTTCTCGTTGAGACTAATGGCCTTTTTGGACATGGGGTGCCGGTTACTCTCTGCTCTCGTGTTCATACAGCTGTGATAGGTCATTGCAGTATTGGAGGAGGCCACAAGTTTGCCAGTGTTTAGCTTCTGCCCATGAGTCTATACAGCTTAGTGCTGGGCTGCTTTAAGTATTGGGGATCCGTGTTGAGAAAAAACATCCACAATATTCCTGTCTAGTTATAATTTGACTGTGACTGTGCATTGTCATCCGTACATATAGATATGAGAGAGATATTTAGAATTGCCTTGTGTATTATCCGGCATTTACTACATCTTTCCAGGTAAATCATCTTGCTGCCAGTCCAAATTCTTGTACTTTGTCTGTTTATCACAACCTTTGGCGTAACAAACTATTGACTGTTCTTAGGCAGTGGGGATAAATATTTTTTTTTCATGACTTTTTTGTGACTGACTTTGGCTGTAAAACTTTTTTGTTACACAGCAAGTTTTTTTGTTTTTTTTCCTGAGATGTGTAATTCTTTTATGGAGTTTTTTTTTTAATTTCATATTTTTTTCTAACATTGCTTCATTAAACAATTAAATATTTAAAAATGTAATATTTGGACCAGATGTTGTGAATAATAGTAGATAAAGCTATTTTATTCTGTATTTTTAAAGCTGTTCAGTATAAATAAACGCGGGCATAGATGCAACTTGGCAGCGTGCTGTTATACTTGCTTTCAAAAATCCTCGTAGAATCGATAGCTTGGGAATCCCGGTGATGTTAGCATTAACTTTAAAGAATTAACCCCTCCAGAGTAGCATCTCTTTGTAGCAAGCGCTGTGCGAAAACACACCGGGAGAGGATCCCTTTCCCGAAGCAGGACGTGAACGGAAGGGATTTTGCCACGCTCTCGCTCACGGTCCTTGCTGTAGCGATGGAAATTTGGTCCTCGACCACCGTCCCTACCCTTCCAGCCCGGAGCTTTTACCACAAAGACACGTTAACGTTTCCTTGATTTGCTTGGAAAAGCCACAGTTTAGATGACTGTTCAGCCTCTTTATTACTCTGTAAATAAGAATTTGACAGCTCTGTCTGTTGTCTTTCAAGGCGGATTAAACCCCCTCTTGATTTTAAGAGGAATTAAGTTACCTGATACCTTTCCTAATTCAGATTTAGCCCACAGGGATTATCCAAAGATAACTTAGTCCCCTGGGCTACAGATGGGAAGAAAAATGGCAAAAAAACATCTAAAGGGGCAAGAACGAGGGAGTGAAACTAGATGTCCTGGTACCGAAGCAGGTCTAACAGGTGTTTAAAATCGCTCAGGGCAAGGGTTTTTTAATCATTTCTGAGATAAAATGGGTTTGGATTTGGGAGCTGGGATGAAAACGGTTCTAATCTTAATCCCGAGCTCTGGAAACAGTTGGGTTTTTTTTTCTTTACTGCATTAACTGCCTCCATGCAGAGCGAAGGGCTTTTCCTTCCCCCCCAATCTGTCCCTTGGGAATGAAGCGTTTCCAGAGTGACCAAAAACTGTCCAGCCTGAAATGAGCCACTTGTATTTACTTGAACAATTGTGCGCATGAAAATGAGACATTTAAGTTACACATTTAAAGAAATGTAAGACTCCACGTTTCTTTTAGAGCTGGGCTCGAGCTGGGCCTTTCCCTTAGCTGCTCACGCCTGCCGGTCTCGGTCTGGATCCCCGCGTATCCGCCGCCGCCGTGGAGCAGGCGGATCGAGTGGATTCGTTATTCACCAGCAAAACCCCTCCCAGCTCACCTTACCGGGCGCGCAGGTCGGAATACGGGGACAGCGACCACGTTTCCAGGAATAGGGACTGGGGGCAAGTGCAGGGCTCGGAAGCAGCCGCAGCTCTTGCCTTGCGGCTGCGGGAGGCTGCCGGATGCCCACCAGCCCGTGTCCAACCGCGGGATGACATTGGGCTTTCGCTGCCCCGTAGCTTGGGGTGTTGGGGGCTGGAACAGCCGAAATGGGGCCTCGGACTCGGGGCTGCAGCAGAGGGGCGCTCGGGCTGCCGGGGCCGCCGAAAAACGGGGGTGGTGGGGCCGAAACACGGGCGTCTCCTCCGCGGGGGCTTGGTTCCCCTCGGGCCAGACCCCACATCTGCTGCTCGGGCGAGGAGGAGGAATAGCTGGCAGGCGCTCCTGCGGTTTGGATGCCGTCCTCATCTGGCAGGAGCCCGTCACATTCCTTCTAATAAAAAAAAAAAAAGAGAAAAAGAAAAAAGATTTTCTTGTTTTCGCCTCAGAGCTCGAGCAAATGCGGCGGCGCCAGGCTGCGAGAGCCGCCGCGGGCAGCGTGCTCGCCCCAGAAGTTGCTCAAAATGAAGTTGCTCAAAATTCCCAGGTTTCCTTTGCCCCGGGGCCGCCCCCGGATAACACCCCGCTTTTTTTCAGCCCCCGGCGAGCGCCACGGCTGGCGCTGAGCCCCGTTGCGTGCCGCGGCCCCGCTTCCCCCCGGCGCTCGCCGCCCGCACAATGGGGCTCTGAGCGCCGCGCGGCCTCCGCGATGCTGCTGGAATATAAATAATAACCCTCTTCCCGGCTCGCCGTCGCGAAGTCCGTGTTTCCCCGAGCCGAGTGGCTCCTCCGGAGCTCGTGTTTTACATACAAACTTTTAAAAAAAAAAAAGGCAAAAAGAGGGCAGGCGACAATCTGCGGTTGTGAAGACTTGCTTGTTTTGCTAAACCAGCTGTTTAGCTGATTTCTTGCTTTTTTTTCGCCCGGTGTGGGCCGTTTCTAGCCAAATTCCTTAAAAGAAAAAAGAGAAAAAAAAGCCCAAGAAGGCACAAAGCTCAGGGAAAGGTCAGGCCCAGACAAAGGGAGAGGGATGTGTCCGCATGCGGCTGCTCTTCTGGAATACTGAATATCCTGGCAGCACTTAGCACTGCTCCTCTGAACCCACCCCGTAGTGGTACATTGCCTGCATCCCTGGGCTGCCCCAGCGGGAGCCGCTTCGGAGCCAGCCGGCATCGCCATGCCTGCCAGGGGTGCCGGAGATGGGGTGTCTTCTGGGAACCTGGTCACAGAGACGGGGTGTTCTCTGGGATCCGGGTCCTTGGACCAGCCCAGGTGCCTGAGCTGGGGCATCCTTTGGGAACCTGGTCCCAGGGCCCAAACCAGGAGTCCGAAATGGGACGTCCTTTGGCAACCGAGTCCTGGCGCCCAGGATGGGGTGTCCTTTGGGATCCCAGCCCCAGGGCTCAACAT
This sequence comes from Apteryx mantelli, assembly GCF_036417845.1. NCBI lineage: Eukaryota > Metazoa > Chordata > Aves > Apterygiformes > Apterygidae > Apteryx > Apteryx mantelli. Next base: position 1,749,569 of record NC_090006.1, on the reverse strand, counting down.
GGGGGCTGGAAACAGGGTGTCTTTCAGGATCCTGGTCCTGGACCCCAAACCAGGAGTCGGAGCTGGGGCATCCTTTGGGAATGCGGTCCTGGAGCCCAAACCAGGAGCTGGAGCGGGGGCATCCTTTGGGAATCCCAACCTGGCACCCAGGACGGGGTGTCCTTTGGGATCCCGGTGCCGGGTCTCACCCGGGTGCCCGAGCGCGTCCCTGCCCCCCTTCCCTGGCTTCAACCTCCCTCCGGCCCGGAGCGTCCGCGGCCGCGCGGGGCGGGGGGGGGGGGGAGATGCGCGCTGCCCCCCCCCGCGGAGATGCGCGTTGCTCCGCTCCGCCCCGCTCCGCCCCGCTCCGCCCCGCCGAGGGGGCGGCGGCGCCGGGATGCGGCGGGGGCGGGCGCGGAGCAGCGCGCGGAGCGGGACGCGGAGCGGGGCGCGGCCGGCGGCGCCCGGAGCCGGGTGAGTGCGGCGGGGCGCGGGGGAACCGCGGGCGCGCAGGACGCGGCGCCGCTGCAGCTTCTCCCCCCGCGGCGGCCCCGGTCCCGTCTCCGTCCCCGCGGCGGCGGCGGCGGCGGCGATTGTCCGGGCGGACAATGGAGGGGGTGGCCGGGCCCGGCGAGCGGAGCCGAGCCGAGCATCGCCCGCTGGGCGGCGACGGAGCCCCCCGTGGGAACGGGGCACCCGCCGGGGACCGGGACACCCCGTGGGAACGGGGCACCCCTGGGGATGAGCACCCGCCGTGGGAATGGGGCACCCGCCGTGGGAACGGGGCACCCCCCGGGGACCGGGACACCCCGTGGGAACGGGGCACCCCCGGAGATGAGCAGCCCCCGTGGGAACGGGATACCCCGTGGGAACGGGGGCACCCCCTGATGCTGAGCACCCCCCCGGGGACAGGCTGCTCCCCGGGGATGTCCCCACCGCACTCATCCTCCCCCCGCCCCCACTTCACGCTTTCCCTTTGCCACTTGCTCCCCCAAAGTGGGAGCCCAGCGCCGGGGGGGGGGGACCGAGGCGTCGTGGCAGCGCCGCCACCCGCCCCGGGATGCGCCGGCTGCAGGGGGGCCGCGCGCCCCATCGCCGGCCCTGCGGCGCCCGCGCTGAGACCCGCCAGCTCGTTTCGCCGCTCTCATCCCCGGCACGCTCTGCTCTTCCTCCCTTTCCCTCCCGAAGCAGCCGGGCTGCGGAACAATAGGCCCTGGAAAACAATGGCACCGCCGCACCTTGGAGCTGGAGGAAGGCCGCGGTTGGGGAGAGGTCGTCCGGAGAACGAGCCGCGGCCGCCCGGCGCGAGGCGTCGAGTGGCCGAGGGCGGCTCGCGGGGTGAATTACTCGGAGGCTCTCGCGGCTCCTCAGCCATCCCGGGAAAACTCATTAAACCCCGGGCGGCGTTCGAAACGCGGGTTTTCCAGCTTCCCCATCCTCCCCAGGGAGTGGGATATTCCCACAGTCCCCTGTGGAGCCAGGAGAGGCCATCGGCCGCTCCGCAACAGCCTGGCGTGCTGGAGCTGGGCCCGGGCCGTCTGTGCCAGCGAGGAGTCCGGAAAGCAAAAACGCCCTGAAAAATGCACTTTTTATCTCTTTTTTTGTTTGTTTTGCTTTGCTGCCAGCAAGACCTTTCTTATTTGGCGCCCTTCTCCCTTCGCGCCTCGGACCCGCGGCTCGGGACGCCTCTTCGCTCCCGGCGGGACCTCCCTGCCTCCCAGCCGCGCGCCCCAAATAGTCCAGCCGGGTTTTTACGTTTGCAAACTGACCTTTTTTTTTGCCCCCCCACCCCCCCCGGCCTCCTCGGCTGCCTCCGAGCTCTCGCCGGACTCAGCTCGCCGCGGCCCTGGCGGAGGCGCTTTGGCGCTGTGTGCGGGGGGAATCGATTTTATTTCTTTCATTTAAAAAAAAATAAAATAAAAGCTGAATTCGGCCCGGTTGAGGCGCCGGCTGCCGCGAATGCAGGGGCGGGAAGCAGGAAACGGGGCTCGTGCAGGGCCGGGGCCAAGGCGCTTCCCGACCCGGCGGCTCCCGGCTCCTCTGGCCCATCCCGGCCGGATTTACCGTCCCCTTGGCGCTTCCCCGACGTGGTCTTGCAGGCGGCGAGCGATTCGGCTGCTCCCGCCGGGGCTGCCGCCGAGCCGAAGGCTTTGCCGCCGATAATTTGGGGGAGCGTTCAGCCGCTTTTTTAGTCCTTTTTTTTCCCACCCCCTGTGATTTCCGGCGGCAGTTTTGCATGCGCCGAGGAGCGGCGTAATTTCGTTTTTCTTGGGCGCGTTTTAAAACCACCAAGGAAGGGGGCAGAGGGTCGTCGCCCCTATGGGACGCGCAGAACGTTTTTTTTAAGGGTAAACTGCGGGAGTTTCCCCCCCCCGTCGCCTCCATCCCGCGGCGCCCTGGCAGCTTTTCCGCCGCGTCGGGCGTTGCTTTCTCGTCGGCGAGTTTCTCTTCTGCTTTTGCAAGACAAAGCGCCGGCGCTGGGGGCTTCCTGCTTCCTTTTTATTTTCTTTTTCTTTTCTTTTTCTTTTTTACTTTGCACCGTACGCTCGATATATTATTTATCGCCCCGCGGGGGATATAAGGTTGCCGCTCCGGTAAGGTTTTAGCCGACAGGGTCGCTTCTTTGCTCCGACACCGGTTTTACGGACGGCCTTGGGCATGTCATTTAGCCGGGCGCGTTTTCTGTGGCACGGGGCTTGTTTCCGGGGGGGATTTGGGGGAAAAAAGCCGGTGTGGGCGGAAAGCTGTGCTCCGTGCTTGCGGCTCTGCCTCTTTCCTGCCTCGGTTTCCCTTTCCTGTTGGGAAGGAGGGCAAGGTCAGCTCCTCCGGAGGCGCCTTGTCCCTTGGGCATGAAAAATCGGTTAAATCATTGTACGTTAGAGCAGTATTAAAGGTGTATTTAATGCCCCTATAGACCTCGGGCAGGTTAAAGCCGGTCTGCGCTAGGACTTTTGCAAAAACACGATGGAGCGTGGCCTGAAAAGCCCTTTCCCGGTGCTAAAAACCGCCTTAAAGCTGCAGTTTAAGTTCCCTCAAGCCAGGGCGGCTCCCGAACGCCGCACGTGCGGGAAGAGCGGCGCAGACCCGCATCCCGCCGGGGCCTCGCGCGGCCCTGCCGGCGCGGGAACGGAGGCTGCCGGGGATGCAAATGTTCCCGTAAGCGTATCCCTGCCCGTATTAAATTTCCAGCGCGCTTGCAAGCGCTTCTCGCCTTATCTGATCCCCGGCGGCCACCTCGTTCCCGCGGCGGCCGGAGCGTTTTCCCGGGCGCCGGTGCGAGCGGCGGCGGCTTTCCCGGCGGCTAACGGCGGCCGCTCCGGCCTCTCTCTCTGTCTCCTCTTCCCGCGCCGCCGGCCAGCTCGGCGCTCCCCATGAAAGAAGAGCGCGAGGATGGATTTCGGCAGCCGGGAATACCTGGTCCCCTGCGGAAAGGACAAGTACATTTCCAAGTAAGATGCTGACGATGCGGAAAGGCACCCGCTTGCCGGCGGTTGATTTATTTATTTGTTCCTTAGCGCGATCGAATCGCGGAAGGAAAAGCCCTGCCGACGCGAGAAGCGGCAGCTTCCGTTAAAAAAAAAAAAGAAAAAAAAGGCCCTGGGAGGTTGTTTAAGCGATTTTGATTTTTTTTTTTAATATAAGAGCCATATCACAGTTGCTCTCCCAGCTTTCGGTTTGGGCAGAACGGGATTTCTGCTGAACTAGAGTTTCGCTTGCAAAGGAGGCAGGAGTTGGCCCCAGCGGGTCTCCTGCTCCGGCGGAGGGAAAAGCACCCGGATTTGCCCCAACCGAGGCGTCGCTCCGGCGCGGGCGACGCGCCCGGGGGGCCGGACCCGCCTCGCCGCAGCCTGGCTCCTCTCGCCTTGCAGGAATGAGCTGCTCCTGCACCTCAAGACCTACAACATCTACTACGAAGGGCAGAACTTGCAGCTGCGGCACCGGGAGGTGAGAAATCGGGGAGGGGGGGGAACGCGAGCCGGGCGCTTCGGGGCTCGGCGGGATCCGCGGGAACGCTGCTTTGGTGCAAATGTGCGGCAAAATGCACAGCGATTGGCGACACATTAATTTTTGAGCACGACACCATCAATTTTTTCCTATATATATATATATTTAAAAAATATGTAAAATGTATAAAATGACATATTATACGTATATTTTTGCCGTCCCCGCCGCAGGAGGAAGGCGAGCTGGTGGTGGAGGGGCTGCTGAACATCTCGTGGGGGCTGCGGCGGCCCATCCGCCTGCAGATGCAGGACGACAACCAGCGCATCCGCCCGCCGCCCTCCTCCTCCTCCTGGCACTCGGGCTGCAACCTGGGCGCCCACGGGTGAGTGCGCCCTTTTTTTTCCCCCCCCCTCTCCAATATCCAACAGCCCGAAAAGGGCAAGCGCAAAATAAAGCGGCTCGGTTTCGCTTCGCCAAGTAGAGCCTGATAACGCTAAGTTTGGTCGAACAGAAGAATTTTGATTGATTTTCTTTCTTTTTCCCGGAGCGGCCCGTGGTTGCGATGCTGCCGAAGGGCTGAATCGCACCCGTGGGAAAACTGAGGTCGCCCGGCGTTTTCCCTGGGGACGTTTTCCCCCCACTCCGGCAGCGGTCAGCTGAGATCTAACCGCTGCGGCTTGTTTCCTCCACCCCAAAGCCCGGCCCTTTTCCCGCGCTTTCCCTCCCGATTCCCGCACTTCCCCTTTGCCAACACCGGGCCGTGGGAATTCGTTACGGCTCTCATTTCCTCGGCAGTGCCGCGCGGTAACGGCGTCTCCGGCTTTTTTCTTCCCCCCCCAGCTCCATGCTGAAGCCCAGCGCCCTGCCGGATATCCGGGTTACGGACACGGAGGCTCCGGCGAGCGGCGCGGGTGAGACGCGGCGGGATGCTCCCCGCCGGGATGCGGGGGTGGTTTCTTGGGGTTCGCGCCGGCCGGTCGGTTCAAGGAGGTGGAAAAGGGGGTTTTGCGAGGATCAGCTAAAATATAGGGTGTCCCGGCTCCCGGCCGTGCCGCGGGCACGGAGGCGACCTCCGCGGAGGCCGTCGCGCCGCGTCCTCCTCCCTCCTCCTCGCAAACGCCCTTGCTCACCTTCGGAAAAAATCCAAAATCCCCATGTGCCGTCCAAAGTCCTGAAAACTGGGACTTCCCGAGCTCGCTCAAAGCCCTGGCGCTCCGCTGCAGCGAGGAAACCCAGGATGTGACGGGGCGGAAAACTGTCTGGCGGCTTCGCTCCAAGAAACGCCGGGGGCGGCTCTTCCTGGCCTTCCTCTTCCCTCCGGGCTTTTCCCACCCGTCTGCATAAAAAAAAAAAACCCTTTTTTTTTCCTTTTCTTGGTGCTTATGGAAATGAGCCCCGGAGGCAGCTAGGAGCCGGCTGATCCCGTTGGCTCGCGGCTCTGCTGCTGCTCCGCGTTTGCAAGGCGTTTGGATGCAGAAATAGCCCGGGAGTGATTTTTTTTTGGGGTCGTTTTAGCGTCTTTCGAGACCTGTCGCGCGCAGCAGGGCTTCCCGGCGTGGAGGCGGCTCCGGATCAAACCGTCTGCGCCCGAGCGGGTCGTTAAAACGGGAGGAACGGCTCGTTTGCAGTAATCGGGCTCCGGGCCGGTTTCCACGCCGAGCTCCCGAGCGCTGCCCTCGTTTTCCTGCCCTCGTTCAAGAGGGGGAAAAAGGAGCTAAATGATGGAAAAGCGACTCGGGAGCTTCGGTCCCTGGGGGGGGAGGTTTGATGCAAGTGGTCGCCCGGATTTGGGCAGTAATGATGGATTAATAACCTCCTTCAGGGGGTGCGCGAGGAGGAGCCCGTGGCTGCGGTAGTTGAAATCGGTGATTTAAATCCGTTCTGGGTAAAAAAAAAATCAGGGAAGTCGGTTTGTCCCTGTTTTTGAGCCGGAGGTTCGTGTCTCCGCGCCGGCAGTGGTGCTTAGGGGGGGGGATCGGGGTCTCGGAGGCCCCGCGGGTTTCTGCCGCCCCGGAGCCGAGCAAAGAGGCCGGTTGCGCCCGCGGCGCCGGGAAAAGCCCGCGCTCCCGGCGGCCCCGGTGCGGAGCTGGGCTCTTGCAGGCGCCGGCGAGGGCAGGGCGCCGCCGGAGGAGCTGCCGCAGCTGATGCGCACGCGGAGCGACGTGGGCGTGCGGCGCCGGGGCAGCGGGCGGACGGCCGGCGAGCAGCGGCGCCTCAAGCGCCACCGCTTCTCCATCAACGGCCACTTCTACAACCACAAGGTGAGGCGCCCTTGCAAAGAGAAAAAAAAAAATCATAAAAAATATATATATTTTTTAATATTTATGAATTTTTTATATATAAAAAATATATATATATACATATAAAATGCATGGCGACCCGGGGGCGGCCCGCAGACGTCCGTGTTCACGCCGGCGTACGGCTCCGTCACCAACGTGCGCATCAACAGCACCATGACGGCGCCGCAGGTGCTCAAGCTGCTGCTCAACAAGTTCAAGGCAAGCGGGGGGGGCTCGGCCGGGGGGGGGGGGGTCGAGTGGAAGAGCGAAATATTGGGGGGGGGGGTTGGGGGCTTTGGGGGGGGTTCTTGGGTTTTTTTGTTTGTTTTGGGGTGGTTTGGGGTTTTTTTTTTGGTTTTGGGGGGGTTTGGGGAGGTTTTTTTTCATTTTGGGACTGTTTTGGGGGGGTTGGGGGCTTTGGGGTTTTGGGGGGCCTTAGTTTTTTGGGCGCTAGGTTTTTGTTGGGGGGGTTGTTTTTGAGGGGGGTTGGTTTTTGGGTTTTTTTTTTTGCTTTTGGGGGGTTTGTGTTAAATCCAGCATCGCAACACCGACCCTTCCTCCCCCTCCCCGCGCCTCCGTGCAGATCGAAAACTCGGCGGAGGAGTTCGCCCTCTACGTCGTCCACACCAGCGGCGGTAAGTCCATGGGAAACGGTGCCGATCCATCCGGCACCGATCCGGCGGCGGCTTCGCCGGGTGGGGAAAAAACCCCGCTGCGGGCTCTGGAAGCTGCTGCCTCGCTCGCCTTGCAGAGAAGCAGAAGCTGCGGGCCACCGACTACCCGCTCATCGCCCGCGTGCTGCAGGGCCCCTGCGAGCAGGTCGCCAAGGTCTTCCTCATGGAGAAGGACCAGGTGGAAGAAGTCACCTATGACGTGAGTTTGCCGGCGCCGGCGGGAGCCGTTCGCCTTCGGATGAGCCCCGTCATCGCAGCTACCTGCCGAGGCTCGTGTTGCAGTCGGCGCTGGAAAACTGGGGGAATATCCCCCCAAATCCAGCGGAAGGGTGAAATGAGAAAAGAAGCCCAAGGAGATGTTTTTTGATCCAATTGGGATTGGGGTTTTTTTTTTTTTTTGGTCCTCACCATGCTTGGGAAAAGGCCGAGTCCCGCAAACCAGGCAGGGAGTCTGTGCTGCCCGAGCCCCGCGCTCCTCCCGCTCGCCAGAATTGGCTTTTTTTTAGATTTTTCCCCCAGCCGGGGAAAGGCTTCCGGTGGGGAACGGCTCTTCCATGCCACCTGCCGGCTAGTCCGGACCCCCGGCGCCGCTGGGTTGGAAAAGCGGCAGCCATCGGAGGACGGATCGGGAGCTCCTGGCTACGTCTGGGCTTAAAATAGCTTTAATGCAAGGTCCGAATGCGCAAAATGTGTCCGTCCGATCTGTCCGCCTCCGAGTGGGATTTTTGGGAGCGGCTTTGCGCGGGATTGGCAGCCCGGCGCCGCTCCCTCTCTCGTCCCCCGTTGCAGGTGGCCCAGTACATCAAATTCGAAATGCCCGTCCTCAGGAGCTTCATCCAGAAGCTGCAGGAGGAGGAAGACCGCGAAGTGAAGAAGCTCATGCGCAAGTAGGTGCCCTGGCCCGGCCGGGAGCCGCCCAGCGCCCGGGCTGAGATCTCGTTTCGGAGGGGAGATGCCGAAGGGAAAGGTTTTTGCAAGGGAGAAAAAGGTTTTGCAAGGGAGAAAGTGCCGTGCGGCAGCCGTCCCGGCATGCCGAAACAGTTCCCGCGCTCGCCGACGGCGTGACGGGAGCTCCCGGCCCCAGCGCGGCTTGTTCCCGCGCCCTCCGAGCCGGCGTGTGATGAGGTCTGGCCCGTGCTCAGCCCCGGCGCGTCGAGCCGCGGAGCTCGGCGGCGCCCGGGTGCCTTTCCGCGTGCCCCAGCTCTCCGTTCCCCTTCTTTCGCAGATACTCCGTCCTCCGCCTGATGATCGAGCAGAGGCTGGAAGAGATCTCCGAAGGGCCGACGACGATGTGAAGCCGCCGGCAGCCGCGCGCCGCCCCGGCTCCGGGTTTCTTCCCGAATCTGCGCGAAGGCCGTACTGTAGCAAACGCGTCTGAGCCGATCTCCCCCCTTCCCCCCCCCAAAACCCTCCCGCCGCTGGAAAAGCTGCCGCCCCGGAGCGACGTCCGAGCCGCTTCGCTCGGGGCTGCCGGGGCGGAGGGTGGCTCTGCCGTTGCCGTTTCGCATCTCCGTGCCGCTGCCCGTGGCCGCACGGCGCGCGGGAAATTGGAGGGAGAGGGATGCCGGGCGCTTGCCGGCACGGGAACGGGCATTTTAACCCCCGCGGCAGCTCTTTCCCGCACCCGTATCCCGTTATTCGTTCCCGCTCGGAGCATCCCTGGCGGCTTCCTGCTCGGCGAATGCTTTTTTTCCCTGCTTCTTTCCGCTTTTTGCGGTGATTTCGCGGCCGGGGTTGCTCGAAGGGAGCCAGGGCCGCGTTCGGCAAAACGTTCCCGCGCCCGGCTCCCGGAGGAGACCCCGCCGGGCCGCCACGCGAGGGTGGCAAAACAGCACAAATACCTTCCTCCGTTTAAAACAAAGCAAAAAAGCACATTTCTACTTGCAATAATTGGCAGGTGACGGGAAGCTTTTCGTAGCCGCGCGACTCGGAGAAGGGTCCCCGGCGCCTTCGCGAGGGGCCGCTGCCGAACGCAGAACTCGGCGTTGAACGTCGCTCGCCGACGGCTCTGCTCCTCTCTCCCGCTCGCGGCCGCTGGCTTAACCCCCCCCGCCCCGGCCCCCCCTTCTCGTTTGCACTAATTTTACTGTGGATTTAACCATGTAAAAACCTCGCTGGTGGACGTAACATGCCAAATAGCACGTGCAGGACGGGCTCACGGCGCCAAGCTGCTCCCGAGGGCCGTCGGGAAGAAGCTGCCGCGGCGCCGAGCCGGATTTTGGAGGGCGCACGAGGCCCGATCCCGATACAACAGCACAAACCTGCCCGGGAATCCTTTTCCTCCCGTTCTTTTGGACTCCGAGCGTAATTTCGTGCATTGTTGAAACTGCTCCGAGGCTTTTTTTTTCCCCCCTGGTGCACAGGGAAAGCAGGAGTGGGGAAGGAGGGAGTTTTCTGCACGGCGCCCGGAACAACCTCCCCGCCGCTAGCGATACCGTTTTGTACGTCGCGGCGAGCTAAACCTGCGGTGCCCCCCTCCCTCTCGTCGGGTGTCTGGGGGGGTTTGCAACGTGTCTTTATAACTTTTGTAACGGTACCTTTTACACGGACCTTTTCCACGCCCCGCGGCCGCGTTGCCGGAAAGTAGCGTACGGCGACAAATGCTTTTTTACGTGTTTGGACGCCGGCTTGGGCGTCGCTTCCTTTCTCGACCCCCAAGTAGCGGCCCGTGGCGTGCCGCAAGCGCGCGCGACCTCGAGCCCGTTTTGTTGAAAATCAAGCACTTTGCGGATAGAAATGCTACTGAGAAAGCTGCGATTGCACCGACTGATCCTTCCTGGGAGCTTTGCAAGCGCCGGGGCAAAAACCGCCCGGAAAAGCGATTGCTGGGGCGATGCCTCCGAGCCGCGGTTTTGGAGAAATGCAAGGGAATTGCTGGGGGATCGGGGCGAGGATTTTTGCTCCGGTGTTTTAAGCGGCCGAGCGGGAGGCTGGCCCCTCTGCAGGGGGGGAAGCGCGTGACGTCGGCTCTGTTTGTCTCTCGCCCGGCACCGCGGCTTTGTCAGCCGGGAAAACCCTAATCCCCGGCGAGCGCCGGCCAAAAATCTCGGAGAGGCGCGCGGGACGCGGCGGGACGCGGCGGGACGGCAGGTGCCCCGGGACGCCCCAACGCCGGCGCGGCCCCGCGAGCAGGGGTAAGGGCGGCTTCGCACCCCGGGGGCTGGCACCAAGGGGAAAAGTGGGAAAAATGGGAAGTATTGCGGGCGGTTTTGCTTAAACTGGAGCGTTTTGGCTCATGCCTGAGCTGGGAGCAGCGTCCGGCTCAGGCGCTGGCGTTTTGCCGGCTTGGGGATGCGATCGCATGGATTTAGGGGCTTTGGGGGAGGATAGGACACGGGGAAAGGAAAGGAGAAAGGGAGCGAGCAGCAATTCCCGCGGGGCTCCTGCCCCAGTGCCGCGCGGCTCCGGCCGGGCGAGCGAGGAAGGATGGAGACTTGCCCTTAAGCACCGGGAATGGGGACTGAGGCGTTTCTCCGGACTTTCCGAAAAAAGGGATTTTGCCAGATGTTATTTAGAGGCGCGAGTCCTCTAACGCATCCAAAATAAGGCAAATTGTCATAGAAAGGGGGAAAGTTTGCATTTTCCTCCTGCTGCCTGCTGTCCAGGGGGGGCTTCGGGCAGGGTCCCGCGCCCGGGGGGGGGCACGGAGAAACGCTGACGCCGCCGGCGCTTTGGGCCTGTCCCGGCTCCGGGGCGCTGGGCCCTTTTCAAAAGGGGTTTTGCGAGCGTGGCCGGGCGCCGGGGCGGCGATGGCTCAGCAGCTCGGGCACAAAGAGGCTGTTTGCTCAGCGCCGGCCGCGCCGTGGGCGCCAGGAGCCGGCCGGCGGCAGGAAACCTTTGCATCGAGTCCCCCCCGTCGCTTTTCGGCCGGGGGGCGAAAAGCCGAGGGGCGTCACGGTGCCGCACCGCGGGGATTTCGGCACCTCGCGCCGGGGAGCACCCGAGGGCTCACCGTCCCCCGCCTTGTGCCCCTCTCGCAGGTCCGGCAGGATGAGACCCCGCGACGCCCGGCGCTGGGCGGCGATGCTGCTGCTCGCCCTCCTCTGCGCCGCCGCCGCCGGCCGCCGCGGCCGAGCCGGCAGCCGGGCCGGAGCTTTTGGAGCCGTTTCCCGCGGCGGCGGCGGCAGCCGCGGCTCCAAGGTGGCGGGAGCCATCGCGGCCGGCGCCGCCGCCGGCTACGGCATGGGGCTGCTGAGCCGTCCGCGCCCCGCGCGCCTGGGCCCCGGCGTCCCCGCCGGCGGCGGCTTCCACGGCCCGAGCTGGCGCGACGCCTCCGCCAAGCGCGGCCCCCCCAGCCGAGCCGCCGAGCGCCGCGGCACCGCGCTGCCGCTGCTGGCGCTGGCCCTCTGCTTCGTCGGCCGCGGCCTCCTGCGCTGAGCGCCGCGGGCGCCTCTGGGCATCCCGGATTGCCGGGATGGGGCGTTTCGGGGGTTGGATGCAACAGGGGGGGATTGCGGGAGCAGCGGATGCTCACAGGATGCCTGTTTTCCCGCACCTGGGAAAGTCGCTGCCCACCAGCGAGCCGCCGCGTCTGCAGCAGCGCTTCCCCACGGGAGCTTTCCCTCTACAGATTTTGGGTGGGAAAATTCCCACGCCATGCCCTGCCAGGGAGTGATCCCCCCCCGAGCCGGAGACACACCGGAGCAGCCCGGGACCCAGGCAGAAGGGACTCGCTCCCGGGCTTGCAGGGTTTGCAGAGCTCTTTTACGGATGGGATAGATTTGCTCTTAGTTTGCTTGGTGCCGAAGAGCGAGGACGCGGCCGAGCCTCGAGCAGGGGAGCAGCAGGCGCCCCGCAATCCCCGCTCCGAGCTCGCCGCCGGCCGTTCCGCCTCCCTGCCTGCAAAACGGGCTCTGGAAAACGAACCTCGCGCTTGCAATAAAGTTTTGCCTTGAGACTCCCGTGCATTTTGTGTCGTGTTCCTGCTTTTTCCCTTGCTCGGGCTGCAAATTGCGCCGAATTTCCCGCGCGTTAGCACCCTGCCGGGCTGAAAAATCTCCAGCTCGGGGCATGAAACCCGCCAGCTGCCTCCTCGCCCCCGACCCAGCTTGCACGACCTCCAGCATCCCCCCCGCAGCCGGGGGATTCGCCCTTGCCGGGGCCATTTCCCCTCCGCAGGTGCTTCGCGTTTGCTCTCCTCCCGCAGCTTGGCTTGGCCATTGCTTCCCCTGCGGCTCCCGGGCGGAGGAGCCCGATGCAGAGCCTCTCCGATGCACTGTTTTTTTATTTTTTAATCTCTGGATGCTGCATTTTCTTCTCTATTCGCTCTCTGGGCTGCTTAAACCTTACCAGGAAACCCAGTTTATCAGCTGCCGTAGCTCAACCGACGCCACGAAGGAAGACAGCGAAGATGAGCCCAGCAAAGCATTGGCGATACTGGAAAAACGCGTGCTCAGCCCCGATCATCCTCCTCCAGCGGTAAGTCCCCTGCCAAAGCAGTTTTGAGCCTGATTTTCCACAAACGGGTTGTCTCATGTCGAGTTAGGGGTTTTTTCCCCCCCATTTTTCCTTATAACATCCCTGGAAGAGATTTTGACCTCTGGCTCGAGAGCAAGAGCTGCTTTATCTGCATTTATCGCCCGCTGGCGCCGAGCGATTCCCGATAACCGCGGGGGGCTGCCGCCCGCGGCTCTGCAGCGCCGATGGCTCCGTTTTGCCGGCGTGCTTTGGCTCGGGAGGGCTTTTCTCGGCGTTTCCGAGCGCGAGGGTGTCGGAGGCCCTCGGGGCCGTGCTCCCGCGGCCTCCAGCCCGGGAGGCATCCGTGATCCTGGCTGCGGGGGGAGAACCCGGATACACCAGGCTGAACCAGTATAGCTGCTGCTGCAACACACAGAGTTGGGGTTTGGGGCTTTTTTTAAAATATGTTTGTTGAGAACAAACACAAAAATGCAAAAATTATAGCCTGCATTGGCTAAACTTGGCCCTTTTCCATAACAGGGACCAAACCTTTTGTGCAACGCTTTGATCTTTGCAATCCCTGTCCAGCCCCGCAGGAGGCTCTAACCGCACTGGATATGGAAAAGCAGGCAGGGAAACACAGGGATGAGCAGGGAAAAGTGCCGAGGAGGGAGAGGGGGAAATGCCTCCTCTGCGTTTAGCCAGGTTTTGCCCCCAAAAGCTTGTGCGTGCTGCATGGGGAAGCATCCTGGCGAGGCCGGGGGATTTGGCGTGTTTTGCTCGGAAAAGAGCCGCTCCCGAAATTTCGGGGCCGCGCCGGTCACGAGCCGCTGAGCAAGCAGGGGCCTGCGCGCGCTGCAAAGCGCAGGCGATTCGGCAGCGAGCGCCCGGCGAAAACATCGCCGGTGGCGCCGGGTCCCGGCTTCGACGAGAGATGGAGCTGTTGCCCACGCGGCCGCCGTCCCGCCGAAGCGCGTCCTCTAAATATTCGGATATGCCCGGTTCGGGATATGCACGGTGCACGGATATGCTCGGATTTCCACCCGAGGCCGCCGCTTGCTCCTTGCAAATCGGCTCTGCGGATTTGGGGCTCCCTCCACCCCCCCCCCCAAATTCCCCCCCCAAACTATTGCACTTTGGGGCTTATTTCTTCTTTTTCTCCTGCCGGTGCTCTCCCTCCTTTATCCCTTGTTTGGCTTAGAGGGTCCTGGTGGCCCACAGGTGGGATTCGGTGCATTTTCCGACAAATACGGAGCAATTAATTCGGCCATTAAAACGGACCGTTCGGGGCGCTCGGGCTCTCGCGGCCGGCCGGGACTGACCGTCCCCGAGGGCCCCGCGCAGGCGGCCGGCGCCGTGCTCGCGTTACCGAAATCACTGCTTGCGCCGGCAGGTGGGGATGAGCGGCAGCAAAAGAAAAATGCTTTGCCCAGGGCTGATTTTGGGAGTTTTTTTTCTCCCAGGTGGAGACGGGGTCTCCGAGCCCGGGGCTGAAGGAAGGGACCGCGTCCTTCTCTCTGCCGGTTTGCATCCAACGGCTGCGGGCCAGGTTGAAGGGGAATAAAAAGACTAAAAAGGTCTTTTTTATTGCTTTTGCACAGGGAAAATGCAAAGTGTGGGAGCGTGACTTTTTTTTTTTTTATTCTCTTCTCCCTCCTTTTTCCATGACCTCATTTTGGAAACGAGCTCCGCGCAGCTTGTTCCAGGCATTTTTCCATCCTGGTTAATGATCAACTTGAACCGCTTCCACCAGCCGGACGGGGATACGGGACTGCTCGTGCCGATACCGGCGCTGGCTGAAGTCAGACTCTGCTTTCCACCCCTCCCCCCCCCCCCAGTTTCCCTGTTTGCCTTTAAAAATAGTAAAAGCTGCTTGTTCCCCCCCTGCCGTGCAGGTCGTCGCCTTATTCCCGTTTTGGTGCCATGCAGGGCACCTCGGCGAGCTCCGGACCCGACCTCCCTCTTGCACCCGTCGGGTTTCCCCTTTGAGCAAGCCATTTGCGGCCGTGAATAATCCTGAAGGGTATTTATTCCTGGAAATTTTATTTATTTATTCTAAATGCTGAACTCATTTATTCCATTCAAAACAGAGCAACGGTGCTGCTTTAGGAACTACGGGAGACTGGAATTTCTCGTGGTGTTAATTAAAGCACGGCTTGGGGCTGGGCGTGCGTTGCTATGGGCTGATCTCCACCGAAACAGCAAGCGTAAAAACGCTTTTGTTGGCCAAAAATGAAGTATATACTTGAAATGCAAGGTACGAATGGGTTGTTCGCTCTGTGTGGGGAGAAGAAACCCTTTTCCCTAATCATCGCATTGGTTTTATTTCTTGTTTTATAAAGAAAACGCTTGGATGGTCCAGGGGTATAGCTGCTGCTTGGGACAGGGAGATTCAAGAGGCGGAAAGGCCCAAGAGCTAAGGAAAGCGTGCATGAAGGAGACCGACTTGCGTCTTTGCTTTGTTGATTTTAATTTTTACCAGACATCAAACATTTATAAAAGTATTGGAACGTAAAATTTAGTACATGCGCCGTTACAAATTTACAAAACATCCTCATATCACAAAGTACGCGTGACTTCAAAGTCCTGCTTTTACGGTGAAGGTTCTGAAAGATTTCTATACAATATATATATATATACCTCCATTTAGCTTACGCCGAAGCAGAAACAGCTTAGGGTGGTTTGATAACGGTGTCATCCAGTGCTTTGCAAAAAAAATACACAATATATATTAGATACTCGCTGCGACCACCTCGACAAGCGTGGCTTTGCATATAGATTTACATATAGCTACAGGTTATGTACAGGGCCTTTGCATCAGCATCCGCCAGAGCCAGAGGAGCAGTCGTGCCGCCCGCGGGCTGGAGCGCTGCGCAGCGAGCTCGTCGCTCACAAAAGGTGGTTTCTCAGCATCCTCCGTCTCCCAGGATCGGGTTTTCCGACGCTGCTCACCGTGGCCGTCCCGGAGCGAGCCTCGTGCTCCGCGCTCGCTCCCCCTGCGAGCCCCGTTGCCCGTTTTAACGGCCACCCCGGGGAGAGCACGGGCGCATTCAGCGTGCATTCAGCAGCGTTTCTCTCCTTAAAACAGTCTACGGAAGAGCCGGCTCGGCTCAAAGCGAACCGGCGGGGTTCAACCAGCTCTCGAGGCGGTAGGACTCGGCGAGCGGCCGGAGCTTTAGTCTCGCTGTTAAAAATCGCCTTTCTTTGCCTGCGTGCGAGGTGCCGGGGGGCTGGTTTCTATGTACACGCGGGGGGCGGTTTGGGGGGAATTAGCCTGGAAAGGGTAAAAGGGCGACCTCCGCGACCTTGCAGCCGAGGGTCTTGCTTGGAAAACCATGTCTGTCCTTCCCCCCATCCCCAAAAAAGTGGTGGGGCACGCGCGTGCCGAGCAACCGGCACCTGGAACGATGCTCAACGACGTGCCGTGCCCCGGGCAAGGATATTTTAGTGTCACCGATATTAAGCAGATTAGCTAAAAGGTTGCTTGTTAGCAAAGAGGATTTCCCGCACAGCTCTGCCGGGGAAGGCGGAGGGCGGCTCCGAGGAAGAGGATGACGTGGTGAAGGCCCCTTCCTCATGTGTCCGGCTCCATCACTGGCAACTGCCTTGCACCAAGTGGTGTGAACGAGGCATGAGAGTGAATCTGGAGCGAAGACTGGCTAAACTTGAGTCCCGTCGACTTTTGGTGCTGCATCGTACATAGATCCTCCATGGAGATAACTGGGAACGGCTTTGGAAGAGGATCGCTAACTAGAATTGCATCTTAAATTTGCATCCTGTTGACTTTTGGCCCTGAATGATACGTAGAACCTCCATGGAGATAACCCGGAATGGCTTTGGAAGAGGATCGCTAACTAAAATTGCATCCTAAATTTGCATCCCATTGACTTATGGCCCTGAAGCGTACGTAGACTCCCCCATGGAGATAACTGTGAATGGCTTTGGAAGAGGACCAGTAACTAAAATTGCAGCCTAAATTTGCGACCCATTGACTTATGGCCCTGAATGGTACGTAGAGCCTCCATGGAAATAACTGGGAACAGCTTTGGAAGAGGACTACTGGCATCTCGCGTCTCTAAGATGTTCGTCTCGCATCTCTAAGACGTTATCGGTGCTCGTTAGCGCTAATGGATCTCACGGTACTTCACCAAAGACAAACACAAGCAAGGACGAGAGGCCGTTTTGGACAGATGCCCCCTCAAGGCATGGCGAGAAGGACGGCGAAGAGGACCAGGAGCTTGGGCAAGGCCTCGGCGAGGTGGAGGCGGCTGCTGGAGGCCAGGCGGTACTCGCGGTACTGCTGCACGCACATCTCCCGGATCACGTTGGTCACCACTTTGGTCTCCATCTCGGTCTCGGTTTTGTTGCCGTCCGACCCGGCCTCCGACACGTTGCTCTTCTTAGCGGCGGGGCCGATGTTGTACTCCGTCACCGTGATGTTGAAGCAGTCGGCCACGAACATGTCCTGCGACACGGGGTTGCTGTAGTCCCGGTAGTACACCCGGTTGGGGTAGCGCCCCGAATTCTCGTTCCACCACCGGTACTCGTCGGGGCTGTCGAAGTGGTAGCTCATCCCCGACATGGCGCGGCCCATGACGTAGCCGCCCAAGCCGCCCACCACGGCGCCGGCCGCCGCCGCCCCGGCCACGTGCTTGAAGTTGGTCTTGGATTTCGGGGGTTTCCAGGGCTTTTGGTTGTGGTAGCTTCCTCCGCTGGATGGGTTGTAGCCTTGTCCCCAGCCCGGGTTGTGGGGGTAGCCCGGGTTGTGGGGGTAGCCGGGATTATGGGGGTAGCCGGGATTATGGGGGTAGCCGGGGTTTTGGGGGTAGCCGGGCTGGCGAGGGTAGCTGGGTTGGCGGCCGGCCCCGGTGCCCCAGCCGCCGCCGGGTTTGCTCTTGCCCTTCTTGGCGAGGGAGACGTCGGTGCAGAGGCCGAGGAGCAGGAGCAGCGCCCCGCAGGCGGCCAGGAGCCTGGCCATGGCGCGCCGGCTGCGGGACACAAGCACAAGCGCCGTTACGGCAGCGGCGGGGTGAGGAGCCGCGTTGCGCGGCCGCGGGGAAATGCACAACCGTGCCATTCCCCCGGCTGTGGAGCGAACGGCTCTGATTGCAAATGCACGTTAACCCCCCCAAAAACCCCATATACTGCAGCTCCCCGGACCCCCTACACCGCTTTCGGCAATATATGGACATGGTTCCTCTAGGAGCTGCAATTCGCAGCAGTGGAAGAAAAGCTTTGGGGGAAAACAGTTCGCCTTCTTCCAAGTTCCCAAACCAACTCATTAACCCTAATTTGCCCAGCTGGACAACATAAACGAGGCTTGTGATAGTTAGTCTAATCAGACAATATAAATGAGGCTTCGGATATGTGAGAACGGACTTCTGAAGGGAGGCGTAGGGAAGTCCACCCTTCGCACGAGCGGATCGATCTGAGCTCCCAGACGCTTTCGCGTTCGGAGGGGGGGGGGGTGGAGATCAGCAAGCCAAAACTGAGGTTTCCGCTTGGGCAGCCTCAACCTGGAGGTTTTTTTCCCCAAAGAATATAATTCAATGCTTCGCTCGCTCGCTGACACTTCAATGGAAGAAGTTGCTATTTATGTGCAATAGGTCATAGCGAAATAATAGCCGGTGGCGTTTGACAGTTATGGGTTTTGAAATATCTGCTTATTTGGTCCTGTAGCGCTGGCGCTCCCAGGGATGTTATGAGGTTCCCCTGCGTCTCCGGGAGCTGCCGGGCTAGCAATAATAAAATGCCACTTTAACGAGCCTTTTATTTCCGTATGAAATGCAAAACACGTGATGCACAGAGAGGCTTTTAAATCCCCTCGCAAGACCTTTGGAAAAGGCCCATCAAGCTCCCAGCGGCAAAACCCCCTTGAGATGCCTCCACGCAGCGCAAAGGCGTAAGCAGGGTGGGTTGCTGCGACCCTCGCGCTCAACGCTGCGCCCAAGCCGAGCACCGTGGAGGGGGCTTTTCCCAAAGCCAGACGGTCACCTGTTCCCAAAAAAACCACCGTGGCGCCGGCCAGCGGCGCCTCTCGCCCGGGAAGGGGAGCGCGGCGTTCCCCGTGGAGCGTGGGCACGCTCGGCTGCGGTCGCAGCGGGGCTGCGGCGTGGGAGGCGGAAAGGGCCGTGCCTCTCGCCGAGCGTTTGCATTGCTGCTGCCTTAGCTCCAAACCAAACGGGGACGGGATTATAAGCGCGGCCCCCCGAGGAAGCGCGCAGAAGGGGCAGCGCGGCGGCGGCGGTGCTTAAACCGCCCGGCTTGGTGGGGAAAGGGCATTTCCCGGCATTTGCCTCCGCGTTGCGGCGTATTAAGAGGGTGGAAATTACTCCAGATTCACTTTCTGGCTTGTGTTACAGCAAGGAGCAATTAAGCGTTGGCTGCTGAGTGTTTTTGCAGAACCTAATGGACTGGCTTCCTTAATCCTCCCCGGTGAGCCCAAAGTCAGCCTTACCCAGCTATAACAGGTCGAGCCCGAGATATTGCCTTGAACAGCGCAAACAGCCAAGAACAATTTCCTGTTTAAGCAAGGACCTTTTCGGTGGCCTGTTAGCTAAGGTTTTGCGCTCCGTGAAAAAGCGAGCGGAGCTGTTGTGGGGCTCAGGCGCCCAGCTCGGGGCATCGTCCGCCGGCGCTGGCCCGTCTCGCAGGGCTGCACAACCTTCCTTAAAACCGGCGCGGAAAACGCCTCGTGCTGCACAGAGACGTGGCTGAAGCCGCGAGCTGCCAGCGAGGCCGATATATAGTTGCTCGAATACCATTAGGTAGATGCAGGGTAGTGGCCAGACGCTACTTTGGATCGGGAGAGCGTTTTTGCATGCAATCCCCTGCTCGGGCTCGCTCCCGGCCCTGGGATTTGCATGGCGGCGCGTCCGTGGGGGATTAAACCCCGCGAGCGCATCTGATGCGCTCGAGCCTTTAATGGGCCATGCAAATGGCACTGTGAAGCTCTAAATAAATGGACCAAATTGGAATAAAATAAAAGCTTTGCCTTGGTAGGCTGCTGCCAAGCTGCTTATCTAGACGTGGCAGTCACCTAGGCAGCAGTAACTTAAATGGCTCGGAGCATATACCTTTCAACCGGGATTTTTTTCCCGTAGCTGTCTGGTTATGTAAGCTGGCAAGAGGCTTAAATATCCTCTCCGTTTGCAAAAGCGGAGCAGGGAAGGTAAAATAACCCGTCGCTCGCGGCCGAGAAGGGCCGCTGTTTGCAGCCGGGGCCGAGCCGCGCTCGAGCCTGTCCCCAAGGCTGCTGTTCTCCTCCTCCTGCACCAAGCCACGCGCTCGCCGCTTGGGAGCCAGCGCCGAGGTGGGTTAAAAATAGCCGAAAGACACGTCAGAAATTTGGATGGGCAAAAGCTCTGGGGGCGCTCGAAGAAGGGGGTTAAATAGAGGCGGGGGGGGGGGGAAGCATCGAGCTGGCAGCTTTGCTAAGACATGTGACTTCCCGGAGCGAGCTGCAAGGGGAAAAAAAAACCACGCAACAACAACCTCTCAGTTCGGTCTCCAACATGCAGCCTGGCTCCTGGCTGGAAACGGGCTCGGGCGAAGCCCCGGGGAATATTCGCCGCCTCTAATTGTGTTTGCGGAGACCCATCTGCCGGAGGAGCTCGTTCGCCTTTTTAATTGCGCAGCTCCTCCGGCAGATGGGCTTCGCTCCTAATGAGCGCAGGCGCCATAATAATAATAATAATAAAAATAAGAAGAAGAAAGAAGGAAAATCCCAGGGGGTGATGGATGTCGGGGACCCACTTACTTGCGCAGGAGGGTGCCAGGCGCCGGCGGGTGTCTGCGTCCCTACGCCGGGGGAGGCCTGCTGGGAGACAACGCGCGCGTCAGCGAGGCCACCGGCCTCCGACAGCCCTCGAATCCCCTCGCAAAAGCCAACGAGTCGGTTCCCAGCGCCTCAGCACCCCTCGCCCCTTCGCAAAAGCCTTCCGCCCCTCTGCGGGTGGCGTGGGAAAGGGCGAAGCCGCCGGCGTGCCGAGCGTGCGGTGGTCGTGGGAGCGCTCTCCGGCTCCGTTCCCCAACCCCCCCGCCCCAGCACCGAGACGCTGCCGGTCCCGGGGACGGAGAGGCGGAAAATGGAGGAGGCAAAGAGCGCTTGGGCGTGCGGAGGCGTGCAGTGCCTGCGGGATTGGCACGGCGCTGCGAGGTCGGGCCGCTCCGGTTGCGGAAGCGAAGCCGAGCAGTCTCGTGCCAAAGCGAGCGCGCAAATAGCCTGGGTGTTGTCGCTTAGGTGCTGGCTTAAAAAACAAAACGCTATTCCCCCTCCCCCCCAAATTGGGGGAGCACAGCTGGAAAGTGCGATTTGGGACAGCCGGGGACTGCGGGAAGTGCTCCCTGCGGGATGCTGAGCAAGGGCCCTGGGCAAAAATAAATAAATAAATAAATAAAAACAGGACACCCCCCCGGCATATTAAGGGGAAAATCCCCCCCCCCCCAGCGCAAGCTCTGAATCAGCCTGGAATAAACAGGCAGTGGCAAAAAAAGCGTAAGGCAGCGGGGCTCCTTCTCTGAAGGAGGACGGGCTCCTCCATGGGAGCTGGAAATCCCTATTTTTAGGCAGCGCCGGGGGGCGGTGAAGACGCAGCCGCTCCCGGCCTCTGCCTCGGCGCCGCTGCTTCGCGGCCAGCGGGAATTAACGCTGCGGGGGGGGGGGGGGGGGCGGCGGCTGCCCGAGCCCCTTCCCGAGCCCCGGCCCGGCCCGAGCCCCCGCCGCCGCCCCGCACTCACCGCCGCCGCCCGCTCCGCTCCGCACCGCCGCCCGCTGCAGCCTCGGCCGCGCCGCCGCGCCGGGCCCTAAATAGCGGGAGGGAGGAGCTGGCGCGGCCGAGCCCGCCCCGCACGGCCCCCCCCCCGCCGCATCTGCCCCGCGGCATCTGCCCCGCAGAATCTGCCCCGCAGCATCCTCCCCGCACGGCTGCCCCGCGGCATCTGCCCCGCAGCATCCTCCTCGCAGCATCCTCCCTGCATGGCTGCCCCACAGAATCTGCCCCACAGCATCCTCCCCGCACTGCCTCCCCGCAGCATCCTCCCCGCAGCATCTGCCCCACAGAATCTGCCCCACAGCATCCTCCCCGCACGGCCTCCCCGCAGCATCCTCCCCACAGCATCTGCCCCGCAGAATCTGCCCCGCAGCATCCTCCCCGCAGCATCCTCCCCGCAGCATCTGCCCCGCAGCATCTGCCCCGCAGCATCCGCCCCGCACGGCCACCCCGCAGTGTTCGACCCACAGCATCTGCCCCGCAGCATCCTCCCCCCACAGCCTCCCCGCAGCATCCTCCCTGCAGCATCTGCCCCACAGAATCTGCCCCACAGCATCCTCCCCACACGGCTGCCCCACAGCATCTGCCCCACAGCATCCTCCCCGCAGCATCTGCCCCACAGAATCTGCCCCACAGCATCCTCCCCACATGGCTGCCCCGCGGCATCTGCCCCACAGCATCCTCCCCACAGCATCTGCCCCACAGAATCTGCCCCACAGCATCCTCCCCACATGGCTGCCCCGCGGCATCTGCCCCACAGCATCCTCCCCGCAGCATCCTCCCCACACAGCCGCCCCACAGCATTCGACCCACAGCATCTGCCCCGCAGCATCCTCCCTGCACGGCCTCCCCGCAGCATTCGACCCACAGCATCCTCCCCGCACAGCCACCCTGCAGCATCCTCCCCACACAGCCGCCCCACAACATTCGACCCGCAGCATCCTCCCCACAGGGCCTCCCCGCAGCATTCGACCCGCAGCATCTGCCCCGCAGCATCCTCCCTGCACGGCCTCCCCGCAGCATCCTCCCTGCACGGCCTCCCCGCAGCATCCTCCCCATGCACCCGCCCCGCAGCATCTGCCCCGCGCGGCCGCCCCACAGCATCCTCCCTGCGCGGCCGCCCCGCAGCATCCTCCCCACATGGCCTCCCCTCAGCATCCTCCCCACACGGCTGCCCCACAGCATCCTCCCCGCAGCATCTGCCCCGCAGCATCCTCCCCACGCAGCATCCTCTCTGCACAGCTGCCCCACAGCATCCTCCCCACAGCCCCCACCCCAGACACCTCCGTGGGGCCCCCACGCGACACCGCCAGCTTTTCGACCCGGGGCCTATCGCGGATGAGTGAGGAGCGACACACTTCACTCGTAAGAGAGAAGCAGCAATATTTTTTATTGAGGTAAGACAGCGATTTAACAGAGTTCAATCGTAAATGAGACCGTGATTTAAGGAAGGTCGATGGCACGGGTCACTCAGTTATTCCATTCTCATTTCTGAGCTATCATCAAGCTTTTTCTCTGTGACCACAAAAACTAAGGAAGCAGGATTTTTGCTTTCTCTCGTTCATTTAACAAAATCTGCAGTTGTCGCAGTGTCCCGGGGAAGGCAAGCCTCGGGGTCGCGGCCACGGCGGGAAGAACCCGCCGGCACCGGCAGCATCCACCACAAAATTTCTCCGGTGCAATGCAAGCCGTGACTCTCTTTTTTTAAACCGCTCAGTGCCCATTTTTAGGAGAATAAGAGGTTTTCCAGGTGCCTTTCAAGCACTGCACAGAAACCTACCCGCGATGCTATTTGTTAAATTGCCCCGGAGGAAAGCGGAGCTTGCAGACAGCATTTCTCCTTCACTCTCAATATCCGATATTAAAAATAAATAAATAAATAAATAAAAAGCATACCACTTCCGAACCTTTGGACGTGAGCAAGGCCGAAAGCAGGCCACGAGGCTGCTTGCACAACCAGCCCGAATAGCACAGCGAGCACTGGCAATTCCGGTATATCATTAGTCCTTCCCGAATGTCATTAGTTACGCAAGCATCAATCACGGGGAGGATGAGTCCCACGGACAACGCCTCTAATCCAGAAACCATTCACGGGCACAAGCGGCAGAATAACCCACCGAGGAACGCTCAGGGAGAGGAAAAACCAGGAGAAGCAAGCGAAAAAGCTTTCCAAGAAATGCCTTGAGCTGGTCCCGGGAGGTTTTCAACAGCTGCAGCTCTGTTGCAAAGCCAAGGAGTCGACCAGGGGGAAAAATTAAAAAAAAACACAAACAAACAGTTTGAGACTCCACTAGGAAATGAGACTTAATACACCCGTGACGCTGCTCGGGAACAATATTTCCCTTGACGTTGCATTAGGCTGACAAAATCTCTCGGAAATAAATATCTAGGCCAACTCACTGCAGGCAAAGAGTAACCGGAGGAGGGAAAAACCGCGTATTGAAAGGTAGTTGGGGTCTTTGGGTAGACGGCAGTAAACAAGCCAAGTCACTTTTTGCTTCGCATTTCCAAATCAAAGACAGATCCTAGAAGATGCAGATGACCCAAAGTTGCTGGGCGTGAACCTCTGCAAGGAGAAGCGACCGAAACGTGAAATTTTGGCATCTTCCTTCTGCAAAACCACTGCCTGTAATAAAAGAGCTTTGAAGCAGTATGAGTTTGGGGGCCAGCAACTGCTCGGTTAATGCGCTCAGAAACGGGACTAAGCGGGTGAGTTATCCACGCCAGCCCGAGCAATAAAATTTGCCGGCGGATTCGGTTTCAGCCTGGCGTTTTGCTTAAAAATAACGCGTCCCTGCGCCTCGGCCGTGGGATAAGCAGGGCCTGGGCCTCCGGGGCGAACAATTCCCTACTGTGTCCGGGAAAAGGAGCAAGGGGAAGAGCCCTAAACTGTAGGAGAAAGGGAACATTATGCCCTTTGGTATCAATAACTTGCTTTTTGTGTGTTTTTTTTCTTTTCGTGCAAAGCCAAGGGCAGCGTTTCGGCTCTTTTAAGGCGGCGCAGCCTTTTCGGGAGCTGCAGGAAGGCACCGCCGACGACTGTTTTGCTAGTGCTAACACGCCGCCGGCCGAGCCCCGCCAGCTGGATCCCGTGTAGGAAAGGCTAAACACTTCTCTCCGCGGCGGGGCTGGTAATACATGACTCACCGAGAGGCTTTCCTTCGGCCTCTCCCATTTATTTTTAACCCGCCATCCCTCTGGCAGCCTTTCGGACAGGGTAAGCCGGAGCGGCGCGGTGCGTGCTGTCGCGCCGAGGTCAGCTTCGAAAATAGGGCGAGGGAGGGCGCATCCCGAGCCCGGGAAGCAGCTCCCATTTTCATCGCTTCGGCATAAATCACTGCTGCCCGACTCGGATGCCGTCGGGGCGCGTTGCTTCGGCGGGCGTATATATATATATACGTCTTATTCCGGAGCGGCACCGTGTTTATTTTCACGGAGGCAAAGCGAGCTTTTCCTCGCCGTGACCTGCTTTCTAATTCCGGCACCCGGCGAGGACAAGACGCTTAAACCCCATTCGCGCACAAAAACCATCCCGTAAATCCTCTTACGCGAGCCGGCAGGCACATTTCCACGGAGATTATTCCCCTCTCCCCACGTGGGAAAGGTTTCCCGGGGCCGGGGCGGGCTCACGTCGTGCCATTCCCGTGGTTTTGCACCCGGGTATAAACACAAACACGCAGGGGTGAACGGGGCTTGGGAAGACGCATATATTCCGGGGGAAAACGGACTGTTTTTTTCCTAGCCATGAGGGTTTTTTTAATATATTGGAACCGGTTTCCCTTTCGGCACGCTTCCCGCACATCTGGCGTATCCCCCGCGCGGCAGGCTCATCCAGGACGGCTCCGGAGCTGTTACGAAGCTTTCCAGGAACCCAAGCAACAAGTGAAAAGCGCCTTTTAAGGCAGCTGCCGGGGCCGGGAAGCGGCGGCCTTTCCCACCGGCGTGCCCTCATTCCCGGCGGATGCTCGCGCCCCGTCGCTATGGGCACGGCGTTATCCGGAGGCATCTCCATGGATACCGGCCGTGGGGTACCAGCCACGCAAGGGGGTTGCTCTCTCTCACCTGCTTTAAATAAGCAATACTGAGGCTTACGGAAAGGTTTCTCCCCGGAGCGATGGCTGGTCGGGAGCTTGAAAGCAGCCGAGGTTGCAACTATTTTATTTGCAGAAAGTGAGATCTGTAATATCCCCCCGGAGCTATCGCTACGGGGTGCAGACGGGGCTTTTGTGCCGGTTTTTGCCCTTGCGCATGCTGATACGCTGCGTAAAAGCCCGGATAACATTGCTGCTTCCAGAACCATGCCAAGATTATTCCATAATCTCCCTGGGGGGGGGGGGAATAAAAAGCTCTTTCCCGGTTATTCTGGCATAGAGATGAGGAGGATGATCTTTGGTCAGGGCG
Organism: Apteryx mantelli; assembly: GCF_036417845.1. Taxonomy (NCBI): domain Eukaryota; kingdom Metazoa; phylum Chordata; class Aves; order Apterygiformes; family Apterygidae; genus Apteryx; species Apteryx mantelli. Next base: position 1,724,123 of record NC_090006.1, on the reverse strand, counting down.
CGGGACAGCGAGCATTTTCTAACGAGCTTTTCCCCCAGTGAGCAAATTTTTGGCGAGCGGCAGCAGAGCGTGGTCCCCGCTGGGGCTTTGGAGCGCCGCGGCGGCAATCGGCTCGCGGCAGGATGTTATTGCGCTTCCAGCCGCGCGGAGATCTTGCCGTGTGAAAAGCGGGTTAAGCTGGAAGGAGCGATTGCTCACGGAGCTTAGCCCGTCTGGGACATCGGGTCGTTCTGCCGAGGATCCGTCAGCCCATCCGGCACGCGGCGGCAAGGACGGTGCCGTCGGCGGAGCTACGTCAGCGCCTCGGCCGAGGTGAAACGGGACCGAGCCGGGAACCGGGATCGTCCTGCTCCGTCACGAACCGCCACCGACCCCCTGCGCGCATCGACCGAAAAGCAGCGTTTTGGGGGGCTGAGCAGGGATTTTTTGAGCGACCCCGAGCAGCAAACTTCCCTGCCGGAGATGCTGCGGGTTTCGGTCGAAGCGTTCAGAGCTATTTTTGGGAGATGATGAGAAAAGCAGAGGGAAAAGGTCACCACGCTGGTGGGTCGGCATGCCTTGGAAAACGGGAAATGAGAGTGGAAATGAAACGGCAGTGGGAAAGCGCGTGCTGCTATTCCAATTCCAGAACTTGGCCGATTCGGACAGAATTGGCTGGGAAAGCTTTTCCCGTATTTCTCTTTAGTTGCAGGAATGCGGAACAGAGATTTATTGCCAGACAGAGCTGTTAGTGGGCTGCCGAAGGCGACCTCCGCTTTTCGTGAAAAGCACCACGTCGAGGGGCCAGAAACGGGCAGATCTCAGGCTTGGTTTTAACGACAAACCAAGAAACCCCGGGGCGGGGGGCAGCTAGTGCTTTTGGGATCGGCTGTTAATCATAAAACTTGACCTTGCTGGGGATGATGAATCATTATCTAGCTTGTCCTTTTTTTATGATTATTGTTTTACAAGTGTCAGCCAGTGTAAGCAAACTTTCTGCGTTATTCCTTGGTGATTTACTATTAACCCGGAGAGGCAGCTGCTCACGTTTCCAATACTGCCGCCTCCCGGGCGGGGAAGAGGGATGATGCAGTAAATTGTGATACAAATCTGACATTTCAGGCAACTGCAAACATTTTGGGGCGCTTTCCTCCGGTGCCCACTGCTTATTAGTGTGGTACTTCGTTTATTGGGACCCAGCTGTGAGCAATAACAGCTAATTTAAGTCAGCCACAGGTTTGCAAACCCATATCATTTTTTTTTAAATAAATGGATCAGCAGTAGCTAAGTACCATCGGGGTGGTATTACCTGCCTGTTCAAGCAGATAATCCTCTTGCTCTTTTACATCCCATACAGAGTAATGCTTTATTTAAAAATGTAGTTCTACACGAAAGCGCCTGGCCTGCGCTTCGTGCTCCTGGGAGAAGGGGGGGAAAATGCCCCTTTGCTGCCGGTAAAGGCATTTCCCGACTCCGGTGGGAAATTCGGTCACCGCGTGAGCTCGTGCCCGTGAAGATGTTTATTTGTTATATCAAGCTGTTATCTGCGGAGGTGCAGAAACGAGGGGGAGGCGGGCACGCGACGGGCACGCTTTAGCGATAACCTCTTCGGAACACCTCAAATGTGGGGTTTGTTATCATTTTTTATTTATTTTTTCCTGTCGGCTAGCAAATACGAAGTGGAGTATTGCGGTTGGGGAACAGGGGGAATTTGGGGGTGATCGGGAAGGGGGTGGCGGGCAGGGAAGCGGTCGGCAGCGGGGGCGCCCGGGGTGTCGCGGCGCGGATAGACCGCGGGATCCGCGGCAGCGCGGAGCCCCCCGAGACCCCCCCGCCCGTGGATACCTTCCCCCCCCGGCTCCTTCCCCAGCCTCGGAGACCCCCGGCCCGGTCCCGGCTCCCGACCCCCCCCCCCCCCCCGTTCCCGGAGCTTCCCCCCCCCCCGCACCGCTTCCCGGATCCTTCCCCGGCTCCCGAGCGCCCCCTCCCGGACCCGCCCCCCCGGTCCTGGCTCCTTCTCCTATCCCCGAGCCCTTCCTTGGACACGGACCCCCACCCCCACCCCGGTCCCGGCTCCTTCCCCGGTCCCAGCTCCTTCCCCGGCTCCCGAGCCCTTTCCCGGACGACACCCCCCCCGGTCCCGGTTCATTCCCCAGCTCCCGAGTCCCCCCCCGGCCCCGGACCCCCCCGGTCCCGACCCCGGCATCTTCCCCCGGCCCCGGAGCCCCCCCGGTCCCGGATCCAGAGTCCTTCCCCGGCCCCGGAGCCCCCCTGGTCCCGGATCCAGAGTCTTTCCCTGGCCCCGGAGCCCCCCTGGTCCCGGATCCAGAGTCTTTCCCTGAGCCCGGAGCCCCCCCGGCCCTGGATCCAGGCTCCTTCCCCGACCCCGGAGCCCCCCTGGTCCCGGAGCACCACCAGCTGCAGAGCAAAGCAGGCAGCGCTGGGGGGCTCCGGGGGGGTTAACGGGGCTCCCGGGGGGGGCCCGCAAGCCGGGGGGCTGCGGCGGGGGGGCCAGCGATGGTGCCCCGGGGGGGTCATGAGCGGGGTCCCCCCGGGAGCGGGGCGGGCGGCGGAGCTGCAGCCGCGGGACCCCTTCGCTGGCCGGGTGCTCGGGGGGATCCCGCGGGGGGCTCGGGGCTCCGCTCGGAGGACCCGGGAGCCCCAAACCCCCTCCCGGGGGGTCCTGCTCCCGCGGAGCTCCGAGCGTGTCGGGCAGGAGCGGGAGCTCCGGGGAGCGCGGGGCGCGTGACGAGCGCGCCAGGTCTCAGCTCGCCTCTCGCCGGGGCCTAGAGCTTGAGGGCCGTGACGCGGGGGATGTGGAAGGGGCAGGTCTCCTCCGAGCCTGTGGAGCTGCCGACGGAGAGGGCGGAAGCGGAGGCGGCCGGTTACCCTCAGCCGCCTTTTGCCCGTCCCGTGGAGCCCGCGGTGCCGGCTGCCCGCCGCTTACATGAGCCGGTTGCGGATGGGACGGAAGTGCTTGGCGAGGCGGACGGCGAAGATGATGCCGGGCACGAGGCAGAAGGTGCAGCAGCCCAGGCTGAACCAGAAGGCGTTCTGCGGGGAGAAGAGCGCCGGAGCCGCTCGGCCGCGCCGGCCCGGCCGGCCCCCCGCCGCCCCCCCCACAGCCCCCCGGGACGCGGCCTTACCCAAGGGTCGGCGATGCGGTCGCACAGGATCACCCGCCCGTTGTCCAGCGCCGTGGAGAGCGGCTGGCACGAGGCCACGTCCTCCCGGAGCTGCGGGGGAAGCGGCGCCGCCGCATGACCCCCCCCATTTGGCTCTGACGCCCCGGGGAGTCTTGCTGGCCCCGTCTTGGCTCAACCCCCCCCCCCCGGAGCCAGATTTTCCAAGGTTCCCCCCCTGCAATTCCCACGCCGGGAGCTGCCGGCTCTTGGCGCCCGGCTGGGAATTGGATGTTTGGGCGGATGCTGGGCGCTGGGGCTGTTTCTCCCAGCAGGATGGAGCGTCGGCCCCGAGGTGCCGCGGGATCAGCTGGAGCCGGCACTGGAGCCCCAAGGAGCCGCGGGATCGCCCGGAGCTGGCACCGGCGCCCCGCGGAGCCGCGGCGCGGCGACGGCGAGCACCTACCGTCTGCCCTACCCAGTGCAGGTACTGCGAGAAGTAGCGCAGCTCCTTCCTGGCGAAGCAGCCAAGCTCCTGCGGAGGCAGCGCGGCGGCATGGAGGCCATCCCGACGGGACGGAGCGCATCCCGGCACCGCCGTCCCGGGGCTAAGCCCTTCCCCGCCTCACCTGCCGGAGCATCCGCTGGGCTCGCGCCGGGAGCGCCGCCTCCACCGCGGCCGTCGTGGCCAGCGTCTTGTTCACCCGGGCCTGGGGGGGGGGGCAGCGCGCTGAGCGGCGGCGGCGGGGGGGGGGACGTACAGCGCCGTGCACGCGCCGGGGGACGGCGGCGCTTTGCAGCGCGTCTGGGTGCAGGGGTGGCTGCGGGGGGGGGGTCTGATATGCAGCGGGGAATACAAGGAGCCAATCCACCCGGGACGGTGGCTTTCCTGGCATCCGGATAACTTGATTTTTGGAGGGGACGGGATGAGGGGACCGTGCACGTTGGAAAAGGCTGGGAAAAAAAAACCGTTCCGCCATGCACGTACCTGGAGGTGAGGCGCCAACGCGGAGAGGAAGCGGATGCTTTCGGCCAGCTTCGCCTGCGAGACGGAGAGGGCTGAGCCCCGCGCCGGGGCCGGGGGCGCCGCGAAAGCCCCCCCCTGCCCGCCCGCCCGGCGCGGACTCACCACCAAGGCCTCCTGCGCCCGCACCGTGGAGTTGTGCATCCGCCCCAGCGCCCGGGCCTCGGCGGCCAGGCGCCCCGCCACCGTGCCGTTCCTCTGCGGGGGGCGGCGGGGGACGGCGTCAGCGGGGTGCCCGGGGTGCCCGGGGTGCCCACCGCCGCCACCCGCGCTCACCTGCAACTTCTGCAGCCCCTCCAGGCTCCGGGCGAGCCCGGCCAGGCTCGTCTTCACCACGGGGTTTTGCATCTGCGGGAAGATGCACGTCAGCGGGAAAAAACCCCCCACACCGGGGACGGATGGGAGGGATGGCGGCGGCGTGCTCCGACCTCGGCTTGGAAGCGCCCATAGTCCACGCGGTCGGCGCCGGCGCGGGCGAAAGCCTCCAGGTCCCTCCTGCCCTCGCCGCGCAGGAGCCGCACGTCGCCCAGGCGGGTGCTGAAGTCGTCCAGGCGCTTCTGGAAGCCGGCGGCGTACTGCGGCGGCACGGGGAGGGGGGCCGGGTGAGGCGGGAGGCGCCGCCGGCACAGCCCCGCCGCCGGAGCAGCGCTCACCTTGGAGGCTTTGAGGTGCTCGTCCAGGTCGTAGGACTCGTCGAGCTGCAGCACTTCCCAGAGCCCCGCGCCGCGCTTGCACGCGCTGCCGAGGCAAAGGGCGGTTGCAGCCGCCGCCGCCACCGGCCGCCTTCCCGCCGCGGCTCGGATGCAGCCGGGCGAGCCCGGAAACGGGGCTGGCGGGAGCCGGGGCGGATCCGCCGGCGGCAGCCCGGGAAGATGCCGGGGCGCGGGGGGACGCGGCGCTCACTGGTAGGCGGCGCTGAGGTTGTAGCTGCTGCGCAGGTTGAGCCGCCGGCTGAGGTTCATGGAGGGCGGCAGGTTCCCGGGAGTGTCGATGAACTGTGCGGGATGCAGGAGAGGATGAGGTGCCCGAGGAGCCTTCATCCCCCTTTTTCCCAGCCTCCTCGCAGCGCCCCGAGCTGCTCCGAGCATCCTGGAGGCTGCACGGTGCCGGTCCCCCGCTGAGCCGGGGCTGCGGCCGGGGCTCTCCCAGCTTTCCCGGGATAACCGTGCGCTTTGGGAGGTGTCCCCCCCAAAAAGCCGCCCACCTTATAGATCTCCTGGTTGGCCCAGTTCCTGCAGACCAGCGTCTGGACGTTGCCGCCCACCAGGAAGGTGGCGAAAACCAGCAGGCTCAGGAGCCCGGAGAAGAGGAAGCTGAGGCCGACGCCGCTGGAAAAGGGGCAGAGCCGGCGCCGTGGGCCGCTTGCGGGCGGGCTTGCCGGGGCCTGCCGCGGAGCCCGGCCCGGCCGCGCCGCGTGGGAAGGGCCGGCGGCGTTCCCGGGGAGGAGCCGCTCCGGCCGAGCCCGCCGGCGCAGGCGGCGGCCCGCGACGCCCGGCACGGCCACGCCGCTCCGCTCGCCTCCCGCTGCAAAGAGCTCGTGCTTCGCCCCGTCCCGGTTTGGGAAAAGCCCCGTTGCAGCGGGGAGATGAGCAGCATCCGAGCGTGGCAAAATCACCGGGGCCGCTCGGCACCCGCCGCGGGTACCTACAGCATGAGCAGCCTGGCGCCGGCCTCGCCGTGGCACTCGTAGTCGCCGGGGTCGTCGCGCTTGCAGAGCCCGTAGGTGCCCAGCGCCATCCCGGCCACGTTGCAGGTGACGACGAGGAGGACGACGGAGCAGAGCGCCGTGGCCGCGACCCACCTGCGGCGAGCGGGGACGCCCTCCAGAGCCGGGCGCAGGGTGCGCGCGCCGGCCCCGGGGGGGGTTGCACCCAGGGATTGGGGGGGGGGGGGTTGGCACCCGCCGCCGGCGTCACCTGTACCGCTCGAGGCGCTCCACGTGGCGCAGGAAGGGCCCGCTGCGCTCCTCGGCCGCCCGCAGCGCCTCGCTCAGGGGCCGCGCGTAGGCGGGCAGCGGGAAGCCGTCGGCGATGGCCCGCACCCTCGCCGCCGCCCCGGCCGTCTCGGCCCGCAGCTCTGCGGACGCAGCGGGAGCGAGGGTTCGGCGGCCGTTCCCGCGCCCGGCTCCGCCGAGGAGCGCGCCCATCACCCCGGCGTCCTGGCTGCACTCCGCCACCGCCACCGCTCACCCTGCAGGAGCTGTGCCATCCTCTCCACGGCCAGCTCGGGGATGGAGTTGAAGGTGCCGTTGGCCTGCAGGGAGAGCGGGGCTGGCGAGCGGCTCGCAGCGGGCGTCCCCCCCGTCCCCCGCGTCCCCCCCCGCCGCGCTCCACCTGGCCGATCGTCCCCGGGAAGTCGGAGCGCGGCAGCCCGGCGAGCGCCTGCAAAACCCCCTCCACCGACGGCACCTGCGGGGGCAAAAAGCGGTGGCTGAGCACGGCAGGGACGGGGACGGGTGCCACCGCCGCGGGTGCCCAGCCGCCCACCTTGCCGTAGTCGGCGCCCGGCTCCAGGCCCTGGGCTTGTCCCAGGACGCTGGCGCAGGCGGCGCAGCGCGGATCGTCCAGCAGCGCCACGGCGCTCCGCCGCCGTTCCCGCAGCGCCGGCTCCAGCTCGGCCCGCGCCGCCGCCAGCGCCCGCGCCGTCTCGTCCACCGTCTGCAGGTGGTGCAGCGAGGCCCGCAGCTCTGCAAGGGAAAGGCTGAGGCCGGTGCCTCCGGTGCCTCCGGTGCCGGGAGGTTCCCGCGCCGCCCAGCTCGGCTTTACCTTCCGCCCTGTCCTGCAGGTCCGCCAGCGCCGCGTACGTCGTCGCCTGCAGCTGCGAGTGGATGGAGACTCCCACGCTCCGGCTCACTTCTGCAAAGCAACCCCCCCCCCCCCCCCGGCGCCCCGTGAGCCCGAACTGCCTCCAACCGAGCCCCCCCGCACCGAGATTCCCGGGATGGGCAGCACCCGGGACGCGGCTACTCACTGCCCAGGTCGGCGATGATCTGCTCCTGGGGCACCTGGAATTGCTCCACCACCATCTGCACCCCCTGCCGAGAGAGATGGGCCGGAGGGTCCCCGCCGCGTTGCAGCCGTGACGGGTCCCCTCCCGCCCGTGCCGACGTCCCCGCGCCGCGGCTCCGCTTGCGGCAGGCGGCTCCGCAACCGGCCCGGCGAGGGAAGCCGGCTTCGCCATTAAAAATGCATCCGTAACGAAGCCGCTCCACCTCCCAAACCGCTCCGGGAGGCAAAGCCGGCCTTCCCTGGGAAAGCAGAGCGGCGCCCCTGCCCCGAGCTTGGGAACGCGCTCCCGGCGGGGGCGGCAGGCGGCGGAGCCTGCCGGAGGGAGGGGGGGGATCACGTCTCGGCCCCGGAGCCGCGGCGGCGGCGGGCAGGGGCGCCTACCTGGGGGATGCCGCCGACGTGCTGCCGCAGGCTCCGCAGGGTGGCCGGCACGGCCCCCAACCCCGGCTCCATCTGCTCCGTCACCCGCTGGCTGGTGACGAAGGCGCAGATCACGGCGGCCCTGCCGGAGCGGGAGCGGGCGGTGAGCGGCGGCGGCGGTGGGGATCCCGCGCGCACACCGGCACGGCACGGCACGGCGCGGGTGCCGGCTCTCCGGGCGCCTCCAGCACTCACAGGCTGACGAGGGAGGTGGCGGAGAGGCAGGCGAGGAGGCAGCGGCGGCGGCAGCGCCGGGAGCGCCGGTGGGCTCGCAGGCGGCCCCCACAGCGCCGCCGCCCGCGGCAGTAGCAGAAGCAGGCGCCGGCGGCCGGCACGGCCAGGGCGAAGAGCAGAGCCGCCGCGGCGCACACCGCGTAGCCCAGCTCGTAGCGCAGCACCTAGGCGAGGCGAGAGGCCCGTCGCGGCGGCCGCGGAGCCTGCGGCCACGTGCCGGCGCCTTCGGCCGGCCGCGAGGGCGTGCGTCCGTCCGGGATGGCGTGCATCTGCCCAGGACGGCGTGCATCCGCCCGGGACGATGTGCATACATCCAGGACAGCGTGCATCCATCCAGGACAGCGTGCATCCGCCCGGGACGGCATGCATCCATCCAGGACGGTGTGCATCCATCCAGGACAGCGTGCATCCATCCAGGACAGCGTGCATCCATTGGGGACAGCGTGCATCCATGTGAGACAGCGTGCATCCATCCAGGATGGCATGCATCCTCCCAGGACGGTGTGCATCCACCCAGGATGGTGTGCATCCATCCAGGATAGCATGCATCCATCCAGGACAGCATGCATCCACCCAGGACGGTGTGCATCCGCCCAGGACGGTGTGCATCCGCCCAGGACGGTGTGCATCCATCCAAGACAGCGTGCATACATCCAGGACAGCGTGCATACATCCAGGACAGTGTGCATCCGCCCAGGATGGCATGCACCCGTCCGTGACGGCGTCCCTCCCTCCATCCAGCCTCATGGGGCCGTCCTGCTGCCCCTCTCCTCCCTCATCCCGCACTCCATGCCAGCTGGCATGTCCCATTCCGGCCCATTCCCACAGTCTCTGCCCCAGGGAATCCCCTCTCTGCCGGCTCACCTGGGACGTCCTCACGGAGCCCGGGTCATTCAGGGCCGCCCGGAGCAGCTCTGCAAGAGGAAACAGCGGGGCCGGATCGGTGCCCGCGGCCGGCAGCCCTCCCGCCTTGCGCTTGCCGTCCCTCCCCATGGATATCCCTTCCCGTGGGTATCCCTCCCTGCGGATCCCCCCGGCCGGGCTCACCTGCGGGCAGCGGGTTTTGCTGCACGAGGTCGAGGCAGCGGCGGACGAGGCCGTAGAGGGGGTCGAGCGCTCCGGGCAGCCGGTGCAGGGCCGGCACGCGGATGTCGGCGTGCGTGTCGGCAAAGCGCAGCACGGCGCCGGCGGACGGACACTGCTGGGCACTGCCGGGACCCAGGAGCGCCCAGGCCAGCAGCAGGGTGACGGGCAGCGCGGCCGCCCGCATGGCTCCGGCGCCGGAACCGAGCCGAGCCGAGCCGAGCCGAGCCGGCGGGGAGGCCCCGGCGGTGCTGTGGCTCCGCGCGCCTCTCCCGCGGGAAACCTGCCTGACGGGGCGAGCCGCCTCCGAGAGCCGGAGCGCTGCCGCGGCTTGCCGTGCCGCCCCGGGGCCGCTTTCGCAAGCCTGAGTCACCCCCCCGCCTCCCCGCGGCCCCCCGCGAACCTCCTCCTCCTCCTCCTCCTCCTCCTCTTCCTCCTCCTCCTCCTGGTGCGCCAGGGTCCGAGCTCGGAGCAGCGCACGCGGGGTTAAAAGCACCACGCCGCCGCCGGCATCCCCGGAGCCTCGACGCCTGCGAGGGCGCTTGGTGGTCTCCCACGCCGACTCCCCCCCCCCCCTTTTGCAGAGCGGGTGGGAAAGGGAAGCGAAGCCGGGGGGAAACGGCACGGCGAGGGCACAGGAGCCCCCCAGCACCGCCGTGCCCCCCCTCACTGGCAAGGCGCTGGCCAAGTTTTTCCAGCTTGGTGGCGTGGGGCGCCCGGGAATGACAGGGCTGGGGACGCCCGCCGGCATCCGCGCTCCTTCTCCAGCCACCTGGGAAAAGGGGCCCTTTCCCCCCCCGGCATCTCGCCTTGCTCGTCTTCCCGGCCAGGGAAAAGCGAGCACCTGCGCACGCTGCGGTGACGAAACGACTTTATTTTTCGGCGGGAGCCGGGCACGGCATGGACTTGCTGCCCGGGAGCATGGCAGCTTGCCCGAAGGAGGAGGAGGAGGAGGAGGAGGAGGAGGAGGGCTGGAGCAGCCTTCCTCCAGCTGCCCGCTCCGCTGGGGACGGGGCTGAGCCGCCCCGCACTAGGGGGACGCTCACAGCATCCCTCCGGAGCATCCTCGGGTGCAGGAGCGGCACTGGCGTATCCACAGGCTGGAGCTGCGTCCCCAGCTCAGGACAAAACTCCCAGGGCAGGAAAAGCACGGAGGCACCGGCGGGAAATTAAGTGCAAGGCATGTGCCCGGGGATCCTTGGCCACGGGGCGGCTCCGCAGCGCGGGAACAGCCCCAGAGGCAGTGAAATCACCCTTGCCGCTGCATCGCCATGGCCGGAGCGATTCCCGATGCACCCGGCACCTCTCCGGCGGTGCGGCTGGCCCCGCCATCCCGGTGGCGCCGTAATTAATAGCAGCGGCGCAGGCTGCCCACATCCCGGGAGGGAGTTTCCAGTGAAATCCCCCTCCGTCAGCACCGACCGCAGGCGTGGGAAAAAAAAAAAAAAACCGAAACCCGATGGGAAACTTTAATAAATAATGGTGTAAAGCGGAGGAGCAGCGCGGGGACAGCGGGGGGGGGGGGGGACACGGGGCGGCGGGACGGGGTCACGGGTAGCCGTAGCGCTTGGCGATGGCCATGTCCTTCTGGCGCTGCACGAAGAACTGCAGGCGGCCGAGGCTGCAGCGCTGCGCGGCCAGTTGCCGCTGCCGCTGCGCCTGCCGCTTGAGCCGCTCCCGCTCGGGCCGCTGCTCGGGCCCGATGGGCACCGACTCCTCCTGCTCCTCCAGCGGCGTCGGCCCCGCCGTGCCGCCCGCCCACGGCCCCACGCAGGGCACCACGTCCGCCGGCGGCGGCGGTGGCGGTGGTGGCACCCAGCGCCACCGCGGCGTGCGCTCCCGCGCCGTCGAGCCCGCCGTGGGCGACCGCCGCACCCAGGTGGGTTTGGCGGGCGCCCGCGTTTTGCCCGCCGCGTCTTCCCGCGGTGCCGCCGCCGCCGCCGGTGGTCTCCGGGCGGGCGCTTTGGGGGCGGCTTTGGGCTGCGGGGCCGGGGCGCCGCGTGCCGGTCCCACCGCGTTGGCTTTTTTCCCCAGGGCGTGGAAAACTTGGATGGACTCGAGCATGTGCATGCCCAGATCGCTGCGCGGCGCCTTGCACGCCTCCCGCCCCGGCGCCCCGGCGGCTCTGCCGCCCGCCGCCTTCCGCGGCAGCTTGTCCTCGGGCTTGGGGCTGCCCTTGCCCCCCACCGCCGTTTTGGGGGCTTTCGGCTGCGTTTCGGCCGCCACGGCGGCTCCGTGCTTCCTGAGCTGTCTCGGCTGCTTCCTCGGCGCAGTGGCTTGGCGCTTCGGCCCGCCGGGGGACGAGGTGGCCCGCGGGGGACCCCGCGCCGCCGCCGCCACCGCCGGGCGCCGCTTCTTGGCGGGGGGGGCGTTCCCATCAGCGGGTGGCGAGGCCAGGAAGGGGATCGGCAGCAGGCGGGGGGCGGTGCGGGAGCCCGGGAAAAACACCTTGGCCTTGTGCTTGGTCACTCGCGGCGAGGGGCCGCCCGGCACCGGCGCGGGAAACGCCGCGGCCACCTCCGGTTTCGGTGCGGGAAGCAGCGCTGCGGTGGCGCTGGGTGGCTCCGGCTTCGGGGGCTCCACCGCGGCCAGCTCCCCCGGCAGCGCCCCGGCTGGCGGCGGTGCCGGCGGGCAGCGGGTGCCGGTGCTCTCGGGCGCCGCGCCGGCGGGGAGGTCGGTGCCGCCGTGCCGGTCATCGATGGTGTCGATCCAGGCCAGCAGGTCGTTGATGTCGGAGGGGTCGAGGGGGAAGAGCGGCGGCTCCCGCAGCTCCCACGGCAGCAGCTCGTCTACGTTCAGCTCCGGCAGCGTGTTGGCCGCGGAGGCGTCCGGCGGCGGCGGTGCCAACGCTGCCGGCTCCGGGACCGCCCGAAACGACGGGAGAGAAACGGGCGCCTCTTCCATGCGTCGCCCCCCCTGCTGTCGCTCCGCCACCGCCGGACCCTCGGGCGCCGCCGCGGCCCCCACGGGCTTGAGCACCAGGAGCACGTTGCCGGCGGGGGGCTGCGGCGGTGCAGTGCGGGGGCCGCCGGGGTGCCGGGCGCCGGTGGGCAGCGCCGGCAGCTGCAGCAGGCAGGTGCCGGCAGGGTAGAGGGGCTCGGCATGGGCCGGGAGGCCCCCGTGCCCCGGCGGCAGCCCCCACGCCGGCGGCAGCACGTAGGGGCAGGCAGGGGGAGGCAGCGGCGCCCCCGGCCACAGGGCGCCGGCAGGCAGCGGGTAGGCGACGGCAGCAGCGGCGGCGGTGGCGATGCCAGGCACCTTGTGGCATCCCCCCGGCATCGGCGCCGAGGGCAGCAGCCAGGCCGAGCCCAGCGGCGGCGCGGGGAAGCTCAGCCCGGGCATCTGGGTGGCGAGGAAATTTGGTGGTTTCTCTGGGAAGGAGGAAAAAAAGCAGGAATAGGGAGTGGGCTCCGCGTGTCCCCCCCGGCGTGCTGCCCGTTGTCCCCCCCCCAGTGCCGTACCTGCCATGGCGCAGCACGCGGTGGCTCGGCGGTGTCACCCAGGCGTCCGGTACACAGCGCCCGCCGCATGTGAGTGTATGAATTTGTTTGGGTCTATTCTCCTGGTAACCGTGTTCCAGATTCCCGCGGGGTTCCGCAGCCCCCGGGCAACCCCCCCCCCCCCAACTGCAGCTTTCCATCCCTGCGCCCGTTTGCTTTGCCTTAGGGGTGGTTTTTCGGCACGGCCGAGGCAAGGGGTTCGTCCCGGCGCAGGACAGTGCGCAGAAAGCCGGTTTTAGCCCAACGTTGGTGCTTCCCAGCCGGGAGCCGATGCCGGGGAGGCCGGTACCAGCACGGGGGGATGCCAGTACTGGGGGTGCTGGTGCTGGGATGGAGTGGGGTGGTGGTACTGGGAATGCTGTTATCAGGATTAGGTGGAGATGCTGGTACTGAGTGGTGTACTGGGATGGTGGTACTGAGGATGCCAGTACTGGGATGGTGTGGGATGGTGGTACTGGAGATGCTGGTACTGGGATGGAGTGGGATGGTGATACTGGGGACGCCAGTACTGGGATGGAGTGGGTTGGTGGTACCAGGGATAGTGGTACTGGGATGGAGTGGGATGGTGGTACTGGGGATGCTGGTACTGGGATGGAGTGGGATGGTGGTACTGGGGATGGTGGTACTGGGATGGAGTGGGGATGCTGGTACCAGTACGGGATGGAGTGATGATACCGGTACCAGGGATGCCGGTGGCAGGATGCAGCGGGGATGTCGGTACCGGGCTGGGAATACTGGTACCAGCCCTGGGATGGGGATGCCGGCAGCGGTACTGGGATGGAGGGGGGATACCAGTCCGGAGGCAGGCATGCCGGCCCCGGGGCGGCAGGGCCGGTACTGGGGCGGGGACGCCTGCACCGGGCCGGCGGGGCCGCTACCGGGGCCGGTACGGGAGCGGCGGTGCCGCCGCGAAACCGCCAGGGGGCGCCGCGGCTGCGGGAGCCGGTGAGGGGGCGTGGCTTTGGGGGTGTGTGGCCTCGAGTCGGGGGCGTGGTCTATATTAGGGCGTGGCGCGCGGGCTAGTCTACGTTATGGGGTGTGGTCTACGTTATAGGGCGTGTCCTCTGCTCTAGGGGGCGTGTCCTCTGCTCTAGGGGGCGTGTCCTCGGCTCGGGGGACGTGGCCACGAGGCGACATCACCGGCGGCGACGGCGGCCGCGCGGGGTCAGCGCGGCGGAAGCGGAAGCGGCGGCGCGGTGTGGGCGCCGCGGCGGTGGCGGGCGGGTGAGGGGCGCCGCCATGGCTGGCCGGGGGGACGCCCGCGTCCCGGACAGGTGAGCGCCGCCGCGCCGGGCCTCCCCCGCCGTCTCCCGGAGCTTGCCGCCACCTCCCGGGGCCTCCCCGAGGCGCAGCGACCGGTGGCCCGGTGCTGCGAGGGCCGCGCCGCCGCCGGGCCCGGCCTGCCCCGCCGCAGGGGCAGCGGCGCCGCGTAACGGAGCCCCCTCGAGCGCCTCCCGCATGCCCATCGCGGGGGGATTTACCCCAAAACGCCGGGAACGGGCGGTGTGTTGGCCTGAGGGGAGGGGGAGCCCCGGGCGGGACGGGGGCAGCGCGGGGCCGGCGCTCCGCCGTTTAACAGCTCCTCCCGCTCTCGGGTCTAGGTGGACAGACTACGTCCCGCTGGGCAGGCGGCTGCCGGGCACCCGCTTCATCGCCTTCAAGGTCCCGCTGAGAAAGGTGAGTGCACCCCGCGTCGCCCCGGCACCCTCCTGGGCCCCTTCGGGCTGCGAAGCGGCTGTTGGGAGCGCTGCGCGAGGAGTCCGTGAGCAAATCCCGTCAAAAGAGAGAGAAGGAGCGCCGAGCAGGTCGGTGTTCGGAGGGGTACGACTTGGCGGGAGCAAAAAGCACGGTGTGGTCTCCTCTGTTTGAACAGCCCGCCTGTGTGAAGCTGTCACAGTGGTGTCTACACCCCGGAGGTGAGGGGAACAGCTCCCGGCGGTTGTTGCCGGCTTTGCGAGTGCTGGCAGCAAGGCATGGGTCTGAAGAGGTCCGCTTGGGCCATCTGCGTGACAGCAGCGAGCTCTGCCAGCACGTGGCCAAGCGAATGCGGTGCCAAGCCGGAGTTTCCGAAAGGAAGGGTCTGAGGGATCGTCGGCGTTGTGGCGCTGCTGCCGCTTGTGCGCGTGCCCAGGCCAGCTGGCCGGCCTGCACCCGGCCACGTGGCCGTGTCTGCTGTGTGTTAGGGGGAGCTGCACTTTTTTTTCCCCCTCTCCGTCATTTTATGTGTTCATTTTAGTATAGCAGCTACTCCTAAAACATGGTGGATCACATATATGGTGATTGCAGAGCTTTTGGCAGGGAGCAGGGCTATTTATTCACTTCAATTTGAATCGAAAACCAAGCTGAAACTTCATTTGCTTGTAGGATTTGTGATGCTGCGGTGGTTTGCCACAGTATGAAGGCTTTAGTCACTCCTGGAAACCCTGAGCTGTCTGTGTGCAGCCTTCAGCTGCCAACTTAGCTCCAGTTACGGTTTTAAATTGCAGCTGAACTGTCCTGAATCAGTAAAGGCCCAGAGCGCGCTCTGGTTTGGTTTGGTGTAACTTGTGCGTCTGTCTGTGTCTCCCTTTGGTCGTTGCCTGTATCGGTTTTTTACAAGATGATCTTTGGGAGGTTTTGGAGCACGGACCTCCTCCTCGTGCTCCTCAGTTGCAATGCACCTGAATTTAACGTGTGCTATTCAACATTATTTCTTCTCAGAGCTTCAATCAGAATCTTCATCCGCAAGAGAGATTTTCGCCTCGTGATCTCATTAAGAAAATCAAGGAGCAAAAGGAAGAACTGGGCCTGATCATTGATCTAACATACACGACTCGCTACTACGGGCCGGAGGTCAGTCCTTGTCTTACTGTCGGGGAAGTGAGGCTCTATTTAAGCTCTGATAGTGCAGATAGCAAAAGTAGAAGTTTTCTTACCTAAAACGGTGTTGCTGCTCTTTTGGACTTGGTTTTAAAGCTCAGCTTTTTCCAGCATCTGCAACGTGGTTCTTTAATTGGTCAAAATCCTTACGCTTTTTGCAGAAATTATTGGGCTCCTTTGTTTCTTGTAGGAGCTACCAGCCACGCTCCACTACTCAAAGATCTTGACGATGGGACATGAAATACCGAATAATCAAACCATTTATCAGTTCAAGTGCGTTGTAAAAAACTTCCTGAGAGACAACAAAGATAACGGTAAGCGTGATTTCCCTTTTGTTATTGAGCCGTGTTGATGGGAAGGGTGCTGCTGACTTGGAGATCAGGGAGGGTCTGTAGTAGCCTTGTGAACAGCTCCTCTGTGCTGCTCCAGGTGAATTTCTTTTCCTCCCCTTGGCATGTGACTATCAGGGCAGTAACATCACTTTTTTAAGGTGGAGAGATTCGTACTGGCTCTGATAATTTGGTAGTGAGTTGAGTTTAAATGGAGTTTGAGACTTCGTTGCTATATTGGCTGTAAATGTTGATTTCTCTTTAGTTGCTGCATAAGCACTGAGTTGTTTACGCTCAAGAAACAAGCAGAATATCCTTTTAAGCAGTTTATAAATGTATTTCACCCTCAGAGAGCTGTGTGACCATACAGATGAGGTTACAAGATTTAATGAGCTAAATCAGCAGTGATAAATGGTCATAAATATGGTGATCTTGTTGCTTAACCATGTCTGTTTGTTTACACCGGTGTGATTGCTGGATGACGAATGCGATTGGGCTTGTTTTCTGGTTGGGTTGTAGAAAAAAGAACACTTTAAAAATATAACCTGATTATCATGTGTTACAGATAAACTTATTGGAGTGCATTGCACTCATGGCTTAAACAGAACTGGCTACCTGGTTTGTAGGTGAGTTTTCCTTAGTCAAACTGGGTTAGGTGGTGGCATTAGCAGCTTTATATGGCTCCAGAATTAAATTTTATTGCACCATAAAGCAAGGCTCAGGTGGCCTGTGTAATCCCAGGCTGTCAAAGATTTAAACCTTATAGGCTCAGAGAAGGTTTTCTTGTTAGGAGTCATTTTTTAATCTCTGATTTCAGCAAGCCAAGTGCTGATACTCCATTCTGGCATGTAAATAGAAGATCTAAAAACCTCCTGTGGGTTTTTTTTTCCCCCCTCCTTTTGAATTGTCTCTAACCTGTCAATGTTTCTGTAGTTAATTGTATAATGAGAGCTTTCTTGCTGCTCTGTTCAGGTACCTGATTGATGTTGACGGCATGGAGCCAAATGCTGCAATAGAGTGTACGTATATGTATCATCTTTTTGCTATGATACAAAGCGTTTATCATCAGCTTTGTGGTTTTAGATGGTCAGAGGGTTTGGGCTAGCTCCAGTGCAGTAGCTATAGCTCATCTATTAGTGTTATGGTTTCCTTTGCCTCTCTAACCTGAGCAGAGCCGTTGGTCGAAGGGGTTAAAATCCTTCTGAAAGGTTTTGAGTGCTGGGCAGCCTCAAAAATCCCTTGTACAGAGCGTTGTTTAAACTCAGCCCTTCTCTCTTCAGTGTTCAACAGAGCTCGAGGGCACCCTATAGAGAGAATGAACTATATTGAAGATCTTCGAAAGAGATCTGTAAAAAAGTAAGTCTTTGTGTGTGCACGGGTGGGTGCATGTGCTAAATCAAAGTTGTTTTCAAGTGACTGGTACAGGCTAAACTTTCCTGGCTCCTACGGCTTGTGGTAGAAGGGGTCAGTGGATAAGGAGGAAGGTGGGCTGTTAGGAGACCTGCATTTAAAGATGTTCTGCACAGACTTTTCACAAGCCTGCTGCCGCCCCCTTTTTAGGGGAGGAGTGATGCAAAGAGAGGTGGATTTGAATGTAAAAGAGCTGTCATGATCACTTGGCAAATGGCTTGAGGACCCAGTCAAGACTAACCAAGTTCTGTTTAAGGAACTGCAGTGTAAAGCGTTTGGGCTCGGACCCCTTCAAAGGAAGAGTCGGCACTACACCAAATACTAAAAGGCAGCTGGTGGCTGAACATCATCTGCATCATTCAGAGCAATTCCCGTTAGCAATGCCCAGGTAGGTTTTTGCTTCTTGCTTCTGTGCATGCCGTACAGCTGAACAGGTGGAACAAACAGAGCTGTACTCTTATTTTAAAGAACTTGAATGTGTTGTTATAAGTTGTCTATGTGCAAGAAAGCACCTCTTTCCTTGCCAGCTCTGCAGGGAGGAAAAAAACTCCTTGAAGCTTGTCTAGGGCCTGCGTCTCGATGTCGAAGCGTTCGTTGTGTCTGCAGCAGCACAAGCAAGGCGCTTTGCCTCTGACCGCAGCGTTTGTGCCCGTAGTTGTGGAATAGCCTAACTGACAGTGCTGGTGCTAGTTCTTGTTGGGGCTGAAACGTTAAGATATTTTGGGGGAAAAGAGCCCTTCCTTGGAATCGGGTACCAAGGAAGAGAGCTTATAGCAAAGCAGTAACTTCTCTTTCTCTTCTTAGGCTCCTCCCTTCTCAGCAAAGATGGCAGGGGAACGGCGAATGCAGGTGAATGGCTTTCTCTCGACTTTGGCAAAGGTCCTGGGTGTGATACTGCCTCTGCAGCTCCTAGCTGAGAGGTGACTCCTGGCTGGTCCTGCTTGTGCCAGCAGAAAGGCCCTTTTTCTTTACACGCTTGTGAGTTATTGGGTTTCTCTAGATGGTGTGGGAGCAGCAAGAATGTACAGCCTGGGAGAGACTGACTGGGCTTGAATTCTCCTGGACGGCTTGGCCGTAGAGATAAGTTCCCTAAATTTTCTTTCAGAAACTCCGACTATGCCAAGAACAGCAGGCGTGACAAGGCACGTGTGCGTCGCCAAGAGCTTGTGCGTGAGCACGGTGTGGCCAAGAAAAGGCGGCCTTGCAGTTTGGGATCGAGGAACTGTCCAGTTTCATCGCCTTACGGCGAGCAGTACGATGGACTGTGTTTTCCAGCGCAGGGTCCCGGCTTCCGTCTCCCACAGGAAACGCACACAGCCAAGAAACGCAGACGACGGCGCAGGAAACCTGTGACAGCGTAGCCATCCCAGGGCTGTATTTTCACCCAGGAGGAGCTCTGACACAAGTCTCACTAGTTTAACAAATGGGTTTGCCATAACAGTCACCAGCAGCTCAACTGACAATCTGGAACTGCAGAGGAAAGTGGTTTTTAATCTTAACACAGCTATTTTTTTTCCCCCCCTCTGGGTACTTTTACAACTCCCACTTTGAAGTTTTGAAATCCTCTGTCAGATCTTGCAGTGCTAGTTCAGCGCCTCGAGAGACAGTGAGAATAAACGTGTGCCCACACTGACCCAAAACCTTCCTGAAGAAGCATCTTCGTGGACACCCCTTTCAACTTCGACAGAAGGAGCTTTCGTTTAAGGTTTACGGAATATATAATTTGCAAAAAGCATTTGATGTGAAACTAGGAAGTTTTCTTCTCACCAAACTTAGATAAAGTAAATTTCTGCAGTGCGTAAATTCTCAATATGTGTTGTTAACTTGAGCGTGTCCTGGGTTAATGGGTCTGGCTGGCAGGCAGGGACGAGGCCGGGAGGCTTTGTGCTTTGGCTCGGACCCGAGCTGATACTGATTTGGTAGATCGTGGAGGCGTTATTAGGGTGAGAGTGGTTGTTATGGGGGGCGGCCCCTTTAAGGCGCACGGCCCCTCTCAGGCGTAATGAGGCCACGCTTCCGCCCTGCCCCAAGATGGCCGTCCCCGCTCCTCCTCATGGCCGCAGGGGCGTTGCAGGGGGCGGGCACGGCCGGGCGGAAGCGGCAGGTGGCTGCGACGTGCCCGGATGCGGCGGCGCTTCGCCATTGGCCGCTGAGGCGGGGGCGGGGCGCGGCCGGCGCGACGGCAGCAACCCGGAAGCGGGAGGGCGGCGCGGCCGTCTCCCCGCGGCGGCAGACCGGGCCGGGGGCCGGGTGGGGGTCCGTCCGGCAGGGTAAGGGCGGGGGGCTCCGCTGGGGGGGCCCCTTCCTCTCCCCTGGGGGGCAGGGCCTGGCGGGGCGCCGGTTGGGGGGGGCGGGAGCAGCGGAGGCTCCGGGGAGGGGGTCAGGGCCTGGGGGGCTCCGCTTCGGGGGTGCGGGGGACTCCGGGGGGCCCTGGTTTGGGGGGGTTCCCCTTTCTCAGGGGGCTGGGGGCTTCGGTTTGGGGCTAGCAGCTCCGGAGGGGGGTGGTTTGGGGAGATTTTCACTCTCGGGGCGGGGGAAGGCTGTAGGAACTGGGGGGGCTCTGCTTTGGGGTGTTTTTCTCTCTCTTGGGGAGCTGGGGTTGGGGGCAAGACCTCGGGGGGGGGAGTTTTTTTTCTGTCAGGGAAGGGGTGTAAGAACTGGGAGGGCTCTGGTTTGAGGGCCTGGGAGTGCAGGGGGGTGTATGGCTTGAGGGGGGGCTCTGGTTTGGGGAAATAAGGGCTGTGGCACCTCAGCAAGGTGGTTTCGGTTCAGGGAGGTGAATGGGAGCTCTAGTCTGGGGGGCAGCTGAGTTCCCCCCTGTTTCGGCAGGGGTTTGAGCCCCAGGAAAAGGTGAAGCCCCCTCGGAGCTGCGGCTCCATCGCAGTCCCTGAGTGAACATCCTGTCGTGGCAGCCTCGCGTGGGACCCAATCCCACAGCCCTTATTTAGGGAAGGAGGCCCGTGGAGGCCCCTGAGGTCTTGGCCAGGGTGCGGGCTGAGAAACGTGGGCCTGACTGCCTTCAAAAGGGGCTTCTAGCTCCGAGGTCACCCCAGAAAGGCAACTTGCCTGCCGTTCGGGATCCCCAGGCGGCACCTAGCCCGGCTCGGGCCCTTTCTCCCGTTTAGGAAGGAGCCGCTGTAAATTGTGACATCGCGCGTGCGGCAGTCGCGTTGCTGGGAGGCTGGCGAGATGCTTCGCGTTCAGCTCTGCGATTGCCTAGAAACTTTAACCCTTGAACCGGCCCGGCATGGCTGTTCCCAGTGGCTTGCGTAGGAGAAGAGCCTTGGAGAGGGTTTCTGGGCCGTCTGCCCCTCGGATGGTCCGGGTGCTTCCTTGCCCTTGAGTTTGTTAACTTATTCCCAGGGCTGCGGGTGAGAGGAGCCGGCTGGCCGAGAGGGGGTTCGTAGGAGCCGAGAGGGAAGCGGAGGCACGGAGCAGGTCGAGGTGCATTCCTGGGGCGACGGGTGTGCCTGCCACGGCGCCGGGAGAGAGAGGGATTGCGTTTGCGCGTGGCTGAGAGCGATTCGGGATCGAGCTTGTTGGCCGGGGAGGTGCTGCGGAGCGGCAGGCGACGTCTGGAAGGACGGCCTTGAGCTCCGTCCTCCTCTCTGCCGCGCGAGCGAAATGGCGAGCACTGCGGTGTTGAAACCCCGCGTAAAGCCGCTCCTCCTGCTCGAGTCCAAACGAATCGCTTTGGCTGTCTTTGCCCAAACTAGCGATGGGGCAAAAGTGGCAGATTCATCGTTTGTTGTGTAGGGAGACGAGGAGGAAAGCAGCAGCAGCTTGGAAAGGTGCTCCTTGCCAAAGCTAGCAGGGGTAGGGTTCAGGCTGCTCGAACCCTAGCTTGAAATCCAATATCGGGAACCGATCCTGAACTTGTGGCTGCCTTTCAGATCATAAATATGCAAGCGCCGTCTCCAGAAAGTGCTTGGCTTCTCCCAGATAGCTCCCCGAGGCCTGCTTGGCCCATGTATCAGACTCTCCTGTGCTGGGGAAGTGATTCCTATCCAGGAAGGGAGGTCCCGAGGAGCTGGATGAGTTACCTGGCCACGGTGGTTTTGACGTGCTTGACTTTCCTCCCACGGCAGAGTTCGTCGGCGCTGTGGCAGCTTTGATGTGCGTCATTATGCCCGATCACGCTGACATCAGCCTCCCACCGGAGGAGCGAGTCCGAAGCCTGATCCAGATGGGGAGCGCCGTGGAAGTGAACGAGGACGTGCCGCCACGGCGCTATTACCGCTCTGGAGTGGAAATTCTCCGCATGGCTACGATTTACTCGGAGGAAGGCAATATCGAGCATGCCTTCATCTTGTACAACAAGTATATCACGTAAGAGCGCCTCTGCTTCGTTCGCGAGTAGCCTGCGTGGCTACAAAGGCTCGTTATTTTTATCTCGCTTCGGGGGCACAAAGCTGCGGGCCAGCCGGGCTGGGCTGGAAGAACTGGGTCTGGGCAGAGCTCTGCCGCTGAGGAGGAGGCCTGAGAAAGGCTCGTTTTGAATTTCGGCTCCCCTGGGGTGAGGATCCAGCCAGCCTGGTTAGAACGAACAGGAGACGTAGTAAAGGTGCCAGGTACTAGCAGACAAACGCAGCTCACCCATGTGCAGGGCGGGTGTAAGAGTTTCTTTTAAATCCAGAGTTGCCTTAAATTCCTCTGTCCTAGAGCAACTGCCGGTGGGGCCTCCTGTCAGCACGTGGGGAGCTTTTGGCTCCCTGTATTTAGCAGCTGCTGCTTCCTGGTGTTTTACCACCGCAGAGCGGCTAATTTGGTTGTTGACTTGCCTGCCACGTCGTATGGATGGGCAAGGATCACAGCTTTATAAAGTCTCTTGGGATCCCGCATCTGGAAAGGGCATAGACTTGGTGATTTCACGAGTAAACCTGCTTTGGAAGAGGGGCCTGCTTCACGCTTGGTTTATTAAAGCCTGGTGGAGCAGGAAGTGGGTTCCTCCTTCGAGCGCAGGGATCGGCCGTGTGGGAGTGTAGGTTTAGTTCAGCAGCTCGGAAATAATGTAATGATATAATACCCATGTGTGCGCCAAGCCCCTTTTTGAGGAAGGATGTGGGGAAAAGGACTGAGTCCCAAGGACCTGATCCCGGTCATGTGGGTATCTTGGGTCCTGAGCGCCCTCCTAGAAAGGCCCAGATCAGCTATAAAACCAGCCGAGACCCCGCTGGTATTCCAGCTGCCGGGGCTGTGTGCACGGACAAGCGCAGAGCCGCGTGTGCTGGCTGCCGTCTCCGCCGCTGGCCGGAGAAGAGCCATTTTGGGTCCGAAAGCCACGCCGCCGTGAGCCGGAGCGTACGCCGTGCTAACGCGGTGACGTGCTGCCAGGTCTGGCTTATGTCTGACCCGCTTGGAGTATGAGCAGAGCAAACGTGCCCGTCTGTAGCTGTGCCTCTGTCTGTTTAAAGGGCTGAAAGCCATGATCCTCAGAAAATATCCCAGTGGCACCAAATGTCCTGTTTCTTTAGGCTTTTTGGCCCAAAGCCTGTCCCTCCCACCTTCTCCCAGTTTCCGTGGCCGGAGGGCCGGCTCTGGTATGCTCTCTGCTGCGCACACGTTACCCGCTCATCCCAAACGGGGTTGGCATCTCTGCTGGCATTTTCTCTCCCTGCCCCTGTGTGCAGGGTTCCTGCCCCTTAAATCCAACACATTTTTCTCTGATTAGCTTTGCTTCCTGCCTTGCACTTCCTGAGCTTTTATGGGCATTATAGCGAGCTCCCTGGGACGCTGCTCAGGGAGCTGGGAAGTGTAAAACCCTTGGGAAGTTTTCCAGGCTGGTTACGTAGCTGGAGCCAAAGGAGAAACTCTTTTCTAGCTAAACAAATGAACTAAGTGCACCTTCGCCGTTTCGTTATTGCAGTGAGAGGTGCTGGTGTGCTTTCCCTCCGGCAGCTTCCAAATGCTTGGGGCATTTACGTTAGCCTGGCTGTTAGGCTGCCAAGAAGGTGAAAACTCCATGTCAGTGGTGAGCTTTTCCCAACGCTGATGGATTTGAGGTGCCGGCCTGGGTTACCTGAAGATACGAAGTTAATACTGTCATCTCGTTTCTTTAAATGTAGGCCTGTCTTTTCCGTGGCGATGCTGTAGCTCACGTGAAAGCGATGGGCTTGAGGCAGAGTGTCTAGGTGTCCTTCGCTGAGGCTGTGATCCGGAAGGCAAGAGCAGGGCGTCCTAAATGGTGCCTTTAGCAGGACTTGCTGCTCTCCCCTTTCCCCTGGATTTTTCCCCTGTAGCTTCAGCCTAAATCCGCGGTCAGCGATGCAGCTGGGGACTTGCAGTGTCCTTTCTCAGAGCCGAGTTCCCTACCCGAGTGTATGGCCTCGCGCGGGCGCTTTCTGTGTCGGGCTCGGGCTTGGGGACGGGGACGTCCCTCCTGGGGCCGAGTCCAGCCTCGAGAAGTCGGCGCGAGGCTCTTGGCTACACCCTGCGCTTGGTGCGTCGGCTGGAAGCAAGCGCTCTGTCCTTGGCAGCGAGTCCGTGTCTTGCGGGGGGGCTGCGGGGCCTTAGGGAACTGGATTTCTCTTTTTTTCCCCCCGATATCCTGATCCCAAGGCTGAATCTTGCGGCGAGATTTTGGGAGATCTCAAGGGAGGCAGGCAGCGAGATTCCCGGCGAGGCGGCCGGCTCCCCGCTCTGCGCCAGGCTGCCTGCTCAATCTCGTGCGAGTCGTTTAGCCGCTCAGCACTTCTGTTTCCCATGTGTGAAAGGGAGCTGAGTGCCCGGCCCTCCTCGTGAGGGGCCAGAGGGCGGCACGGTTATCCGTAAGAATAACCAAAATGGACTTTTAGCACATGTCTCTCATCACCTTGGAAGACATCTGCTCGCTTCTCTTGTTTAACCGTACTGGGAACGGCTTCTTCCGCGCTGGCCTGAGCGGGTCTGTCCTGCTTGAATCACCAGCAGACACAGCAGGTTGTTTTTGCTAGAGCAAAATAAGAGGAAAAAAAAGAAAAAAAGAGGTGGATTTCCTGTGGTGTTTGGGCTCCTGGGCTGCCTGCGTGGCTGTGAGCTGCCTGGCTCTGCTGGGATTGGCTCCGGGGCTTTGCGTGGGGTTTTGCGAGGGACTCGGGAGACGCTGGCTTGGCACACGTGCCGCAGCAGCGCTTAAAAATAGCCTGCGAAGCGACTGCTCGGTGCCAAACAGCTGCTGTTCACGGTGGACCCAGGAGCGCTCGGAGGTTTGGACGAGCCCAAAGCTTGTGGCGATAGGAGCCGCAGGATTAAGCGCTGCCAAGCCTCGGCTGGGCTGCGGATAGGAAATTTCCAACTGTTCCTCCCCTTCTTCTGCCTCCTTCCCCAGCCTGCCACTGCCTGGTCTTGCCCCGAAATCTTCCTCTGGCCACCCGAGCGCTCCCCATCCCACTGCCCATTTTCCACCCTTTCTGACTTGTGGAAACCCAGCTGGTTTCCCCACCCTTCCCAGGCCAGCATCTGCTCTTAATCCTTCTTAATTAATCCCTTCCATTTAAATCTGCAAGCTGTTGGCAGCGATCGCAGCCGTATTTTGTCTCCTCGGCACAGTGACCTACTTCGCAACCGCCAGCTGCGAGCGGGGACCTTGCCGGGCCCTTTGGACGGGGCGACGGCTTCTCCGTGGCTCCGGGCGGTGACGTGGTTAGGCTGATCCTGCAACCTCTGGCAAGAGCATCTTCGTGCTTCCCATGGCAACCCGGGAGCATTTGGGGTTTGCGGAAAGCGCTTCCCTTGCCCAGAGTCCTGGGGTTTTGAAGCAGCTGGGTTTGTTCATCGTACACGCGGTCACGCAGCAGAGGCAAAAGACTTCTGCCGTAGCAGCCGAGGACGCGGTGAACTTGCTTTTCGCCTACCTGCAAGTTTTGTTTTCAAGGTCGGAGCTAATTTCCCTGGACAAACTGTTCTGTTCCCTGGCGCAGAAGGACAGTGTGAGCACTGAGTCAGCTGAGTCCTTGAGCTTGCCTGCAGTCCCTTCGGATGCTCGCAGAGATGTAGGCAGGTGCCCGAGGACCTTCCGGAATTGCTGCCAGAGTCCCGTGTGGTTTAGGCTGGTTTATTAATGTTTCTGTTAAAAGCAAATGTATGTATCCCTGAGGATCGTGTCCAGAGCCCAGGTGCAGGAAAAATCCCCTGTGCAAGGCGCTCCCCTGGGACTGAACAGGATCCCTCGCACGCCCTGAAGAGCTCAGAAGGGCACTGTGTGTTTTTTTGCGGAGAGGCGGGCGAGCATCCTGATTGCAGGGAGCAGGGCCCAGGGAGGTGGCAGAGCGGGGGGGTCTGCGCTGCAGGGGAATGAGCTTGATCTGTACCCCCAAAACCCATCTTACTGCTTCATGCTAGCCCCTTTCCGCTGTCATCCAGAAACGCAATCTCTCTGGTGTTTACAGGCTCTTCATAGAGAAGCTGCCCAAGCACCGTGACTACAAAAACGCTGTCATACCTGAGAAGAAGGAGACGGTGAAAGTAAGTAGTAACGCTGTTGCCAAGACTTGAAGGGCTGCTTTTGGAAATGTTTTGGGGTCAGGAATCTTGGGTTTTAGTGGCTCTGGGATGAGTGATCCATCTTCACACTGAGAAACCCTGGCTCGACCAGGCGGCCCTGATCCCTCCGCAGTTATAGTTTGGGCTCTTCTTGCTCAGTTGTACTTGTACGGGGCTGGCCGTGGTTGTATCCATCTAGTTTACTTTCTGTTGAGTACTGGGGCTTCCTTTGCTTCCTCTTAAACTCCCTGCTTGTCAAGCACCCCTGGCTTTTCCTTGCACTGTGAGCAGATGCCTAGTGCAGAGGTCCTCAAGGGTTGCCTGGGAGGTCCTCGGAGGTTGCTCCTGCCCCTCTGCTCAACGTTGACCAGAAGAGCAAAGGACGACACTGTCTAAGCTCGTGCTCAGCGTCGCTGGCAGTGCTGTCTGTGCTCGGGCCCTTCCTGCGCCATGTGCCAGAGGAGGGTTTGTTCTCTCTGGGTGCTGCATGTCCACTGATCCTTGCATCTGCTCTGGTCCTGCTTTTCTTGCCGTGTTACAACCGTGCGTGTTTCCTTCCTTCAGAAACTGAAAGAAGTAGCGTTCCCCAGAGCTGAAGAGCTCAAGAAGGAGCTATTAAAGAGGTACGCCAAGGACTATGCTAAGTACAGCGAGCGGAAGGTGAGTGAGAGGAGACTGGAGGCCTGTGCTCCCCAGAAAACCCACGGCCACAAAGGGTTTGGAAGAGGGCAGGTCTCCAGGGCTCCCCGGATGCACTGAAATGTGAAGTCTGGGTCACCCCAGCTTGCAGGGTCCAGCCCTGTCACCCGTACCAGAGGGAGCCGGCTGTCTCGGTCTCGTTTCTGCTGCCATTGTGTAGGTGAATCGGTCACAGGTGTCCCTGCATCTTTTCTCCTTGCACGTCCCGGAGACAGTCCAAGCTGGGAGTCCCCATATCTTGCACTTCTTGCTTTAGGTTGTTCCTCAAAAGCCCCTGCAAAGAGAGCAGAGGGGGAGATAACCAAATGCCAGTGCATCTTACAACTGCACCAGCTTCCACCTCCTCCTCCTTTCGTTACTTGAGGGGGGAGATGTTGTTTGGTTGGTTGCTTTTCCTTCTCGTCCCAACATGAGGTACAGGCCTCGTGATTCAGAAGCTCAGCAGGCAGCTGGGCTTCTGCGGGCAAAGCAGAAAACTCTACAGTCAGTTTGCTGTGAGCGAGTGCGTTTTTTGCAGATAGGACAGAGGGAAATGGATCTGGAATTATATTTCTGCGAGGAGGGGTAAGGCAGCAGTTTACTGCCCAGGTCCAGCTAGCTGTGCTGATGGAAGTGCAGATCTCTGGTTGGCAAGCTGGAGCTTCCTTGCAGGAGGAATGCTTTTTGCTGGTTCCCTTTTGCAGGCTACTTCTAAAGGTAGTCTGGGATTGCTGAAGGTCTGCAGGCAACAGGTCGAAAGCTACAGCTAAAGGAATGACAGTGTGTAGACTCCCTATCCTGCCTCGAGCTGGTGTTCTCCTGTCTGCTGATGTCCTTTGGTTTATTTCTCCCTGCAGAAGGAGGAG
Source organism: Apteryx mantelli (assembly GCF_036417845.1). Taxonomy (NCBI): domain Eukaryota; kingdom Metazoa; phylum Chordata; class Aves; order Apterygiformes; family Apterygidae; genus Apteryx; species Apteryx mantelli. Next base: position 1,697,151 of record NC_090006.1, on the reverse strand, counting down.
GAAGAGGAATTTGCCCGCAACTTGGCTTTGCAACAGCAGCTGGAAGAAGAGAGGAATCGGGTAGCCCTAATGAAGCAGCAGCAGGCAGAGCAAGAGCAGTTTCATGCCTTTGAGGAGATGATTCGACGGCAGGACCTGGAGAAGGAGCGTCTGAGGATAGTGCAGGAATTTGGCAAGCCAGAGCCGAGTCCCCAGTCTCTGGATGGGCCCCTCATCCCTGGCGTGGAAAAGCCCCCAACTGATTTAATCCCAAAGGTTCCTGTCTCTCCAGTTCAGCCCACGAGTCCGTCGGCAGGGATTGTGTCATCCAAACCTCCTGTTGTGGACAGATCCTTGAAACCTAGTGCTTTGGGGAGCACGGAAAACAGTTAGTACATCTCAGTACGGCCTTCTCCCTTGCTGGGGCTGAACCAAACACAGCCAAGGAGCCGAGTTGTCTGGGAAGCTTGGAAGTATCTGGTCATAGCTCCATTCCCTCTGGGGATTTGCTCTTCCAAGTTACTGGATGTTCTCACCGTGGTCCAACAAAGATTTGGAGGACGGGGGAGAACTAACTCCTTTTGGGAATCGGTCTCCCACGCTTCTCCAGCCCGGTCTCTCTGCTGATCTAAAGTCTACAGCCTAATTTGGCTATCGATTTTACTAGGTCCGAATACTCATTGGAGATTGGGGTTTAGTTCCTGGCTAGGCTGACTGAATTCTCCTCTTCTGCCAAACAGGGCACCAAAATACTAATTCAGACTTTTCCAAATTGCTGGTCCTTGACCAGTGAAACATCTTACTTTAAATGACACTTTGTAAGTGTTTGTGTTTTCATTTTCTTTAGCAAAATCCTAGTTTGGACGCACTTCTAAAGATCTTTCTGTGTGTCTCTTTCCCTGTTTTGAAAGAGGTAGTGACCATAAATGACTTCATAAAGTGCCACAGTGACTTCATTAAAGCGTGAATGGTGTTGTAAGGGTGGACATTAGAATAGTTAATATTTCCAGGCTGATCTTTTTCCGTCTAGTCCCTCTGGGTACTGACCTGAGGGAACTTTTCTCCAGTGTCCCTGCCTGTAGTGCTCACTGTGCTCCCGTTCTCCCTGCAGATGCAAGTATGGATGCTCTTCGCCAGGTCATCGTCCCTAGGGAGCTCTGCCAGAAATTCCTCCAGCTGGCTGATGCCAACACTATCCGGGGTGTGGAGACATGTGGGATCCTCTGTGGGAAGCTGGTAAGGTGCTAATCCTAATTAAGACCCTAAAAATGACGCGGAGGCTATATTTTCAAGGTTTAACCCTATGCAATAGCTTGGAAAAAGACTAGAGCAGCTCCAGAAATTCTTGCCCAGGACCTGGATTCTGCTGCAGATGGTTGTAGTGCAGCGTCACCAATGACTAGGATTTCATACGAGCATTGGGGATGATCTGCCTCTCCTCTTCCTCCTCTTCCCTTGTACATTAGGATTTCCTCAGGCTGCACATTCATGTGAGGTGACAGCCGCCAGGTCCCTGTGGGTGTCCACCTTCTTGTCTCCTGGTGATGACTCTGCTGGGTACCTGCCTTAAGCGCAATGATCCCGTGTTGCCGGTGACAGGCAGCTCCGGGTGACTTTTCCTTTTGGTCCTAGCAGCATTGAGGATCCCAGCTGTGAGCTAGGAACCTCACCAAGACCAGGTTTTGCCCACACAGACCAAAGACAGCTCCAGCCTGTCTCCCCTGGGGCGCCTGGGGCTGGTTTGCTCACAGAAGCTTGCTTTGAAATGAAGTTGTTTGACGTAACAGCTTTCTGCGGTCCAGCTGCTTCCAGGCACATGGCGATTATTTAATTATGAGGCATCATCCCCTGGCAAGTGGAGAGAGCGATTTCCTTCGGGTGGGTACCCAGGGCTTCTCTGAGCTGTCACGGGTGCTCTGCACCACAGGCAAGTCCAGGAGAAAGCTGTGGGCCATGCTCGGACTCCAAAATTGTGCAACTTCTTTGCCAGTAACTTGCAGTCACCGTTTCTGTGACCGGTAAACGGATGGTAGATGTGTCCCTGGGTTTGATTCCCGAGCTGGCGTTCCCCCGGCTGGGGGGACTGTGCGGTAGATGCAAAAGCACCTCCTCGTTCCCAAAGCTTGAGAAATTACTTTGGCGCCAGTGGGCGGCAGCAGTGTCGACTGCTGGGGGGGTCTGGGGGGTAACGGCCTCCCTGTGCTGCCTTGCAGATGAGGAATGAGTTCACGATAACCCACGTCATCGTTCCCAAGCAGTACGGAGGTCCCGATTACTGCAACACGGAGAACGAGGAGGAGCTCTTCCTCATCCAGGATCAGCACGGCCTCGTTACGCTAGGCTGGATCCACGTGAGTCTCTCGTCCCTGCTTCGCTTCCAGATTGGCCTTGGATCTAGCCGGGAAGGAGTGGGGTGTGTGGAGCAGGGCTGGTGGAGGAGGATTTGCTGGGGGAGACAATATGGAGCAGGGAGCATCCTTCGGCTGGATTCCTCCCTCTGGTGCCGTCACTGCTCACCCTGCTGTGAAAATCCAGGCTCGTTCTAAGCTCATGTGGCTTTTCCTAAAGCATCGGTCCCGTTGGAAGTGGAGTATTGGGCATGGGGCTCACATTTCATCCAGCTAAAGGCCAACTCCAGAGGCACTGTCCGGGCAGCTGGGCCTCCCGCACGGAGCTCCCGCTGTGAGCGAGCGCAGGGCCTCCCCCGCCGTGCGTCCTCGTAGTAGCGCTGCTTTTTTTGCAGCCAGCTGTGTGCTCTTCTGCCACGAGAGGTGCCAGTTCCAGATTCCTGCGCCGGCTTCAGCGCTGCCCTGCTGCCTGTCCCCACGGAGCCTTTGGCAGTCGGATCGGTGCCAAGCAAAACGTTTGGTGCTGCTGAGTAATCTCTCGAAAGCAGCAGCTGCCTCCCGGGCTTTGACAAAGCAACGCCTGCTGCGTGTGCCTGATAGCGCGGGGTGTCTGCTTTTGGCGTTAACTCTTCAGTGTCAGGCCCGTAACGTGCAGGGATCCGTGGAAATCCCTCTGACCTTCCTGCTGGTCTTTGCAACAAAACCCAAACAAGCAAAAGAGCAAAAGGAAAAAAACCTTTCTGCAGGAGTTTGGCTATAAAATCCAGCCCTCGGCCAGTCGGGTAAAGCAGTTGCTGTCCGAGATCTTAAAACCTTTGACCACCTCGGTGGAATATGGTGTCTTGAAGTGTCTCGGCAGCATGTTACGTGCCTGGCGTGCTGTGCCCCAGAGGTAGCGGCATTTTGGAAGCGTGTGGAGTGACAGCCCTGCAGGGACGCATGCATTAAAGCAAGGACAGTGTTGGGCCTTAAAATGTACGTTTGCCTGGGTTATGGTGAGAAACCTGGAGCTCCTCCTGCGCTTTTTCCCAACAGAAAAGAGGAGCAGCTTTTTTGGGGTAATCCAAAGCCGTTTTCTGTCTGTAACAGCGAGCAGGTGCTCTGTGCCATCCAAGGAGCAATGTCCCGTCTCTGTTACGACCTTCTCTCGGCAGACGCAGTCCCTTTCTGTCCTCCGACCCCAATGTCATTTCCTCTCTCTTGTCTTGCCCTGCGTTTCAGACTCACCCCACGCAGACGGCCTTCCTCTCCAGCGTGGACCTGCACACACACTGCTCCTACCAGATGATGTTGCCAGAGTCCATCGCTATTGTGTGTTCTCCAAAATACCAGGAGTGAGTAGGGAAACGGGGCGGGAGAGGCCTTCCCGTCTGCCCCCGTGCAGGGAGACGGGTCTGCAGCTGGGAGAGGAGCATCCCGCGGCGGGGATCTCCGCTCTCGCTTGGGATGAGCGGGCTCAGGCGCCTCCTCCAGCACGGCAGCGGGTGTTTCTATCCCAGAGGCTGGAGCCTTTTCGGAGCTTGTGTGTGTTTACTGCAGGACGGGCTTTTTCAAGCTGACGGAGCACGGCCTGGAGGAGATCTCTTCCTGTCGGCAGAAGGGTTTCCACCCGCACTCCAAAGACCCCCCTCTCTTCACCGTAAGTCACCCGCGAGGCAGCGGGGGCACGTTCACGTCGGCCGCTTGGATTTTAGCCATCGCGGGGGGCCGGGCTAAGACCTCGGGCGGGAGAGACGTCCCAGCAGGGGCTTGCTTCTCTCGGGAGCCGAGATGCAAATGTCTCCAAGTTATTAGAGCGAGGTGGAGGTGTGAAACGGGGCGCTTCCCTGCAGCGTCGGGTCGGGACGGGGGGAGCGGGTTGGAGGAGAGGTTTGCATCCGTGTCCTGCCACCGTCTCGGTGTGATGCTGGGCAGGGCGCTGGTTCCTGCCCCGTCTTGGTTTGCACCCTGCAAAGCGGGGGCTGCTCCGGGGCGCGGGTTGCCTAAGGAGGTAGAGCGGACTTCGGGGAGCCGTGGGAGCATCCGACTAACCGTCTGCCCCTGCTTCTCCTCCCTCTTCCAGACCTGCAATCACGTGGCGGTGATGGAGAGAGACGTGGTACTGATGGATCTCCGCTAGGCCTCTTGCCTTAACAGTGTTTCCCGTGAACCGCCTACCTTCCGTCTAGGCCTAGGGAAGATTCATTTCCTCCCGTAGCAGATGATTTCTACCGTGTAGCGACCCTTCCCCTCCCTCCCCCAGTAATCGCGGTGGAATCGGTAACCTGACCTCAGTGGGGGCAGGCGAAACCTCGGTGCGCGGCGTGGGGCTCGCGAAGCGGTGCTGAGGTTCGAGGCGTGGGGAGAAGCTAACTGGAAACGCAAAGACCGACTCTAACACCGAAGCACTCGTGTAACACTCTAATCCGTGGCGAGACCGGCTTCTCGGCGAGTTCCCCGGGAGCTTCCACGACCCCGAGGTGTGGAAACCTCCTCAAGTGCTTTCCAGAGTGGGCCTTGCCCAAATTAACTCGTGCTCTGCTTCGCTGCTCTTTCCTGATTGCTAAACCGTGCCCTCGGCCCGGCCGGTTGGAGCCGCCGAGCCTTTGGTGTAGTTTTAAGATCGAATCCTTCCTAACCCCTCTCGCCCCGTACGAGACCTCGTCTTCGCGGCCCCCAGCGCGTCCTGCTCGCTGGTGCTCGGGTGGGGTAAGAAGGGACCCAAGCCTTGTGCTTTCTCCTGCCTTTGGAGACCCGCGTTTTGGTCCCACGCGGACCCTGCGACCCGGCCGCTCGCCCGGGCTCCTGGGAGGGGAGGAAGGCCGGAGTTGCCTTTCCGTCCAGGATACGGACAGACGCGTTATCTGTGTAACGGGCTGGTACGTCTACCCGCAAAAGGGCAAACGCAATTCTTCGGTGTACAGTTTAATACAGACGGATTCTCTTACCTCGCGGGGGTTTCCTTTGCCGCTTGGACAGCGGGAATGTTTTCCTCGACCGAGTTTGTGGGGCTGGAGGGGAGCAGAGTTGCCAGCCAAGAGGGGGAACCGGTTTATTTAGGGTATTTCTTTGCAACAGGCACCTCTAGTGCGACAGGCTTCTGCTGCAGTCTCGTGGTCGTTTTTGGAGATGGGCTACCCCGGCAGCAGGAAGGGCGCAAGGTGCCTTCACAGCACCTTTGGCAACCAACTTTCTGACCTAATTTATTTAAAACCTCTTCGGCGGTGGGTTTTGGTGGCCCGGTTTAGGGGTGTTCGCCCCGCGCGTGTCCCTGCCGCTGGGCGCAGGTGAGAAGGAGCCGCCTGCTGCGACCCCGGGGACGGCGAGGGGACGCTAGGTGCGAAAGCCCATCCTGCAAAACGGCGCTTCCTTTGCCGATGGGTCAAATTGGTAGCGAACACCAGCGAATTTATCTCCGCTCCCCGGTCCCGAAGGTCCTGACCGGGTCTGCGGGCGCTTCCCGCAAAAGCCGGGGCAAAGCCTCCGGCATTTTCTGAAGCCGCTTTCCATTCCTGGGCCGAGCCAGAGCACTGAGCAGAGACGCTCGGCCGAGGCGAGGAGCCAGGGGCGAATCCCTGCTCCTGCCCCTCGCTGGGCACCTTTTCCTGCAGAGGGGGGCCGAGTTGTCCGGCTGCGTGCTGGGATGGATAGTAAATTCCCGGCGCTGCCGCCCGCATCCCACCACACCGCCCCGTCTGTGCAGCTGCAACGGCGCTGCCCGTGCGGGGATGGATGTGGCTGCGTTACACCTTGGAATCGCTCGAATCGGAGGGCTGGATTTGGGACAAGCTAAGCACCATGGCTTAAAAAAAAAAGCTGCTTTCTGCAACATATCCACGTGCTAAAGAAACCCGGCGTTGTGGGAATGTTTTTTTCCAGCATCCCCCAGGGTTGCCTGTTTTGGGGGCTTGGAGCTGGGCTTTCCTGCAGTGCCAGAGCTGGAGGCAGGGAGCAATGCTTAACGGAGCCTCCGCCTTCGGGGGGCTGGGAAGGAGCCTGGCTGCAGGCTGGAGCGCCCGTCCGTCCATCCATCCGTCCTCAGGGGCGGCCCGAGCCGCTTAAAGCGCGAACGTTACCCTTATACGGAGGTGCCGAGGGCCGGCGTGCCCACGGGAAGACTTTGGAAATCCCACGGCAAACGGCGGCGGCCGGGTCGGGCCAAACCCCCCCCTTCCCTCCCCTCCCGGCGGCGCCTGGGGCGCAGCCTCCGCGGAGCGGCCGGCGGCCTCGCGCGCGGCGCGGGATGCCTGGCATTCCCGGCGGCAGCAGCGGCGGCCGCTTCCCCGCGGGCATGCCGAGCCGAGCGCCAGCCGAGCCGAGCCGGGCCAGGCCGGGCCGGCGGCTCCATTGGCTGCGGCGGCTCAACGTTGCCTTTTTAGGCTGCGCGCCCGCTCTGGCGTGGGGTTCCGCTGCCGGCGTCGGAGCCGCAAACTGCTCCAGGGATTTGGGCGTGCTTTTTTGGGAGGCGAGCAGAAATGTGAGGATGCTGCCGCCCCGAATCCAAGCATCCCGGGGGCCAGCGATGCTCTTGGAGGGGATTTTTCCCCTGGGAATGGTGGCGGCCGTGTGGCTTGTCCCCGGCCCCGCGTTGCACCGCGGCTGTGCCGGGTCGGAGGCGGCAGCGGGCAGAGCATCGCCCCAGCCTTGGCACCGTCACCTTTCCCGCATCCCGCCGGCCTGTCCCCCGCGCCGCTGCTCCCATCCCACCCCCAGTTTTTTATTTTCTTCTGCTATCTCCTTTTTTTCCCCCCGGTGTGTCATATATGGCCACCTTTTGCCTTGGTGACCTCACGGTTGGCGGCAGCCCAGGGTGCCGCATCCAGCCTCCGGGTTTTCCCGGAGGACGGGCAAGGGCCGGAGCTGTCCGTGGCAGTGGCAGGAGGCTGCTCTTTCCCACAGGGGCCATGGCCCGCCAGGACACCTGGGTCCCCGCGGCGGGGACGGGGACGGGGGGGGTTATTGCCTGGTGAGCCGTGGTGGGAGTTCGCCCCGTGCCTCAGTTTCCCCACCTGCAACGTGCATCCCCCACTGGGGACCGTTGCCCCTAAAACAGCAGCCGGGCTGCGGCCACCCCAAAAGCCCCAAAACGGGGGCAAAAAGAGCGGAACGGGCCCGGGCGGAGATGCCGCGGGATGCTGGCGGAGCCGGGGCGGAAGCCCCGGGGCTTTCAGCATCCTCGGGATGCCGAGCGCCACAACGGGGGGGGGGGGGGGCAACGCCGCGGGATTGCTCCGGACCGCCGAGGGCCAAAGGCCATTCTTGGTAGCATCTTCCCGGGAACCGTAGCTGCTCCCGCTTCTTTTCCCCCCTCCCCGAACGTAGCTTATAAGGACTTGCGCCTCGCTTGTTTATCGGAGCGCAGCCTAGACGGAGCGGGCTCCCGCGGGGGCCGTCGCCTCCCACGCACCCCTGCACGCATTTTTCTTACGATAATTAACTGGGCCGGGTCCGACCGCCAGCCCAAGGTCAATTTAATGAAATAAAGCACCTTATATGGCCATACGGCCACCGCACCATCACTTAGCCTATTTAGGGCCTTTGTTTAGAGAGGATCCGCCTCTGAGGTTTCCAAGTCTCCCTGGTATTTATACCAAAGGCGCAGCAGGACTCGGTCCCAGAGGAAAGGAGCTCTCGCCTCCGCGGTGAGTACGGCAGGCGGCTGCTCGCCCCGCGCCCGCCGCTGCCCGCACGGGGAGAAGCTCCGGCGGGGCGGCAGCGCCGGCGGCTGCGGTGCCCCTTCGGCTGCGGCGTCCCTTCGGCTGGGTTTCGCACGGGGTCCGGCGCGGATTTTGTTGGGGGGGGGGTGGGAAAATCCCCACTGGGCCCAGGCGGGATGGTTCCCACGGTGGGACGGTTCCCGCGGCGGGATGGTTCCCGCGGTGGGCGCAAGGGCCAACGCGGGAGCGCTCACGCCGCGGAGGGAGCCGCGGTCCCGTCGGGTTTTTCCCGGCCGCGGGAATGGGTCGCTGTGATTTTATTTTTATTTTTGGCCCATCGTGGGGGGGTTTTGCCCCCCGGGGCCTCGTCGGCGATGCGATACGGCGCTTCCCAGGTGCTGAACCGCATGGAACGGGGGGGGGGGGGGGACCATCCTGCCCGGTGCTGAGCACCTCCGCCCGGGGGGGCCCCGAGGGCAGGGACGGAGGTCCTCACGGGCCCCCGCGCCCCCCCACCCCCCCCCAGCTCTCGCCCAGTCTCGCCCCGTCGGCAGCCGCTCCCGGCCGCAGCATGTGCGAGGAGGAGACCACCGCCCTGGTGTGCGACAACGGCTCCGGCCTCTGCAAGGCCGGTTTCGCCGGCGACGATGCCCCCCGCGCCGTCTTCCCCTCCATCGTGGGCCGCCCCCGGCACCAGGTGGGTACCCGAGGGCACGCCGGCGGGACGCGGGGGGGGGGCCGGGGCCTCTAACGAGCCTAACGAAGGCGTCTCTCCCGCCGCCGGCGCCAGGGCGTGATGGTGGGCATGGGCCAGAAGGACAGCTACGTGGGCGACGAGGCGCAGAGCAAGAGGGGCATCCTCACGCTCAAGTACCCCATCGAGCACGGCATCATCACCAACTGGGACGACATGGAGAAGGTGGGCACGGCGGCACGGCGGCCGGGCCGGTGGCATCGTGCCCCCCCCCGGCCTCGCTGAGCCCCCGTCTCGCCCTAGATCTGGCACCACTCCTTCTACAACGAGCTGCGCGTGGCGCCCGAGGAGCACCCCACCCTGCTCACCGAGGCGCCCCTCAACCCCAAGGCCAACCGCGAGAAGATGACGCAGGTGCGGGGGGGACGGCGGGGGGGCGGCCGCGCTCGGGCTTGGCGCCGCTGCCGGAAGAGCGGGGGGGGGTGGGTTACGGTGCGACGCCGAGGGCAGAGCTCTCCCCGGCGTCTTGCTGCCCGGCGCGTCGTGTGCAGCTTCTCCGGGTGATGCGCCGACCCCAGATGTGTTGGGGCAATGCCCTGACCCACATCTGTGTGCAATGCACCGACCCCAGATGTGCCTGGGCAGTGCACCGACCCCAGATGTGTGCAATGCACCGAGCCCAGATGTGCCTGGGCAATGCCCTGACCCACATCTGTGTGCAATGCACCGACCCCTGATGTGCCTGGGCAATGCCCTGACCCACATCTGTGTGCAATGCCCTGACCCACATCTGTGTGCAATGCACCGACTCCAGATGTGCCTGGGCAATGCCCTGACCCACATCTGTGTGCAATGCACTGACCCCAGATGTGCCTGGGCAATGCCCTGACCCACATCTGTGTGCAATGCACCGACTCCAGATGTGCCTGGGCAATGCCCTGACCCACATCTGTGTGCAATGCACCGACTCCAGATGTGCCTGGGCAATGCCCTGACCCACATCTGTGTGCAATGCACCGACTCCAGATGTGCCTGGGCAATGCCCTGACCCACATCTGTGTGCAATGCCCTGACCCCAGATGTGCCTGGGCAATGCCCTGACCCACATCTGTGTGCAATGCACCGACCCCAGATGTGCCTGGGCAATGCCCTGACCCACATCTGTGTGCAATGCACCGACCCCAGATGTGCCTGGGCAATGCCCTGACCCACATCTGTGTGCAATGCCCTGACCCCAGATGTGCCTGGGCAATGCCCTGACCCACATCTGTGTGCAATGCACCGACCCCAGATGTGCCTGGGCAATGCCCTGACCCACATCTGTGTGCAATGCACCGACCCCAGATGTGCCTGGGCAATGCCCTGACCCACATCTGTGTGCAATGCACCGACCCCAGATGTGCCTGGGCAATGCCCTGACCCACATCTGTGTGCAATGCACCGACCCCAGATGTGCCTGGGCAATGCCCTGACCCACATCTGTGTGCAATGCACCGACTCCAGATGTGCCTGGGCGATGCACCGACCCATGCGTCTCTCCGCAACGCGCTGGCCCCAGATGTGCCTCTGCGATGCACCGACCCCAGATGTGTCCGTGCAATGCGCCGAGGCCCGTGTTTCCGTGCGACGCGCTGACCCTCGCGGCCTTTCCTTGCAGATCATGTTCGAAACCTTTAACGTCCCCGCCATGTACGTGGCCATCCAGGCCGTGCTCTCCCTCTACGCCTCCGGCCGCACCACCGGTGAGTAGCCGCTCCGTCCCGTCCCATCCCATCCCGTCCCGAGGGGCCGCCGGTGCCTCCGGCGCTTCGCCGCGGGGGCCGAGCCGCCCTCGAGCCGCCGGCCCCGGCCGTTGCCGCCGCCAGGGATCGTGCTGGACTCGGGCGACGGCGTCACTCACAACGTGCCCATCTACGAGGGCTACGCGCTGCCCCACGCCATCATGCGCCTCGACCTGGCCGGCCGCGACCTCACCGACTACCTCATGAAGATCCTCACCGAGAGGGGCTACTCCTTCGTCACCACCGGTACGTGGACGGGGACGGGGACGGGGACGGTGGCATCCCACCGCCACTGGCCTCACCGGCCGCCCTCCCGCCTCCCGCAGCCGAGAGGGAGATCGTGCGCGACATCAAGGAGAAGCTCTGCTACGTGGCCCTCGACTTCGAGAACGAGATGGCCACGGCCGCCTCCTCCTCCTCGCTGGAGAAGAGCTACGAGCTGCCCGACGGGCAGGTCATCACCATCGGCAACGAGCGCTTCCGCTGCCCCGAGACCCTCTTCCAGCCTTCCTTCATCGGTGAGGCCCCGCAGCGGGCGCCAGGGTCTTGGGGCGCTCGATGGCCCCGCGTCATCGTCATCGTCGTCGTCCCCCCCCTCCAGGCATGGAGTCGGCCGGCATCCACGAGACCACCTACAACTCCATCATGAAGTGCGACATCGACATCCGCAAGGACCTGTACGCCAACAACGTGCTCTCCGGCGGCACCACCATGTACCCCGGCATCGCCGACAGGATGCAGAAGGAGATCACGGCGCTGGCCCCCAGCACCATGAAGATCAAAGTACGCCGCGGCGGGGGGGGGGGGGTTACCCCAAAACCCCCCCCCCCCGGTGCCCGCTTTGCCGGGCGTTGGGTAGCCGGGATGGGTGCAGAAGGGGTTGCACGGGGGGTTGTTCCCACCCGGAGAGTGGGAAAAGGGAAGGGGGAGGGGGGGTCCGCGGCTGGCTCGTAACCCCGTCGCTCCCGGTGTCTCGGCAGATCATCGCCCCCCCGGAGCGGAAATACTCCGTCTGGATCGGCGGCTCCATCCTGGCCTCGCTCTCCACCTTCCAGCAGATGTGGATCAGCAAACCCGAGTACGACGAGGCCGGGCCCTCCATCGTGCACCGGAAATGCTTCTGAGCCCCCCACCCTTGCGACGCGGCACGGCGCGGCCCCCCCCCCCCATGTCCCCCGCGCCGGGGACCGGGGCGCCCGGCTCCTCTTCTCCCCTTGCAATTCCCGAGCAACTCCAGCGAGCATTAAAACCTTTTCTCGAGGCTCTGCCCCGTTTCTCGGGCTCCTCCGGGGGGGCTCGCGGGGTCCCCGCGGGGGTGGGGAGGGTGACAGCCGGCTGGTGCCCCCCCCCCCAGCCCACACCGGCACCCCGACCCCGCACTGACAGCCCGGCCCCACACCAGCGCCCTGTGCCCCCCCCACCCAATACCGCAACCCCCGTTGCAACACCCCGGGGGATGCTGACGTTCCCCCCCCCCCATGGCGATGCCCCGTGGCCGGGCTGATACCCCCACCTGGATACCCGACCCCAGCTGACACTGGGGTGCCCCAGGCTGATGTCCCCGACCCCAGGCTGATGTCCCCAACCCCAGGCTGATGTCCCCGACCCCATGCTGATGTCCCCAACCCCATGCTGATGCCTCGGGGCACCCCAGGCTGATGTCTCCAACCCCAGGCTGATGTCCCCAGCCCCAGGCTGATGTCCCCGACCCCATGCTGATGTCCCCAACCCCATGCTGATGCCTCGGGGCACCCCAGGCTGATGTCTCCAACCCCAGGCTGATGTCCCCAGCCCCAGGCTGATGTCCCCGACCCCATGCTGATGTCCCCAACCCCATGCTGATGCCTCGGGGCACCCCAGGCTGATGTCTCCAACCCCAGGCTGATGTCCCCAGCCCCAGGCTGATGTCCCCAACCCCATGCTGATGCCTCGGGGCACCCCAGGCTGATGTCTCCAACCCCAGGCTGATGTCCCCAGCCCCAGGCTGATGTCCCCGACCCCATGCTGATGCCTCGGGGCACCCCAGGCTGATGTCCCCGACCCCAAGCCGATGTCCCCAACCCCATGCTGATGCCCCGGGGCACCCCAGGCTGATGTCCCCAACCCCAGGCCAATGTCCCCAACCCCATGCTGACGCCCTGGGGCACCCCAGGCTGATGTCTCCAACCCCATGCTGATGTCCCCAACCCCATTGCTGATGCCTTGGGGCACCCCAGGCCAATGTCCCCGACCCCATGCTGATGCCCAGCCCCACACCAACATCCCGGGCTCACACGGATACCAGGGCACCCCATGCTGATGGCCATGTGCCCCACGCCGATGCCCCTGACCCCCTGCGATACCCCTGGGTGCCCCATGCCGGTGCCCGGTGCACCCCACGCCGGTGCCCGTGCACCCCACGCTGACACCGGGGCTCCCCCCCCCCCCCCGCCGCCGCGCGCGCGCGCCCCACGCAGCGGCCGGGCCGGCGCCCCCTCGCGCGCGCGGCAGAGCCCAGGCACCGCCCATAAAAATTAGCATAAATTAGCATATCGCACACAGCGACCGCGCGGGGGCGGCGCGGGCGGGGCCGCCGCTGCGCGCAGAGCGTCACTCCGCAGCGCGATCGCGCCGCTCCGCCCCCTTTCCCGGCGCGCTTGCGTCAGCGGGCCGCGACGTGTGTGCGTATGTACGTACGTAGGTACGTACGTACGTGCGTGCGTGCGTGCGCGCGTGCCGGCCCGGCCCGGCCCCCGCCCCTCCTCCCCCCGGCAGCGGCGCCTGCGGGCGAGGCGGGAGCGGCGGCGGCGGCATGAGGCGGTGCGGGGCGGCGCTGCGGCTCGCCATCGAGGGCAACATCGGTACCGGGGCCGGGGCGTGTAGCTGGGGGGCCCGGGGCGTAACGGCCGGGGTGTAACGGCCGGGGTGGGGGTGGGGCGCAGGGGCGTAACGGTCAGGAGTGGGGGGGGCTCGGGGTGTAACGGTCGGAGGTGGTGTGGGGGGGGGGGCCTAGGGTGTCCTGGGGGGCTTAAGCTGTGGCAGAGGGATTTGGGGGGGGGATTGGGGTGTGATGGGGGGGTCTTCTGGGTGCGATGTCATGGAGCTTGGGTGGAGGGGGCTGAGGGGAGAGGTCTTGGGTGTAATGGGGGGTCTTTGGGGTGCGGGGGGGTGTATCCGGGCATAATAGAAGGGCTCTGGGCTGAGGAGAGGGTCTTGGGGTGTAACCGGGGGGGTTGGGGTGTGTTGGGGGTGTCTGGGATATGTGTAGGGGGCCTGCTGTGAGGGGAAGGGGTTGGGGGTGCTGGGGGGCTCTGGGGTGTGATGGGAGGGGAGTTGGGGTGTGTGTTGGGGGTCTAGTGCAAGGGGAGGGGGTTGGGGGGTAATGGGAGGGGGTCTGGAGTGAGGGGAGGGGGTTGCAGTGTAATGGGAGGGGGTCTGGTGTGTGGGGGGAGTTGTAGCGGGGGGCTTTGGGGTGTGTCTGTGAGGCCTGGGGTGCGGAGAAGGGGATTGGGCTGCCGGGGGTGTAATGGGAGGGGGGTCGAGGTGTGTGGGGGGGTTTGGAGCCAGCACAGGGGTTGTACAAGATGTGTATAAACAGTGACGTAGTCCCAGCCTTGGTGGGCTGATTGCGGGGGGGGGCAGGGGGGTGCCACGCTCTCCCCCCTGCTAACCTTAAGCTAACTCTGCCGTAGCACTGGCGTGTCATGAAACATCTCCGGGGGCTCTGCGTAACTGCAGCTTTTTTATGTTCCGCTAATAAAAGCCCTGTGATCTATTACTGCATTTTGGAGGAGAGGTGGGTTTTTGTCCCGCTGGGAAGCATTCCCTTTGGAGTAGAGCAGGCGTTTACAGCCACTTAAATTAAGTATGTATTTTAAAATAAAATCTGCGCTCACCATTTGTTTGGATAAAGACGGTTCAGTTGGTTCTGGCAGGTTAGATGAATAAAAGTCTGCTCAGGTACTTAAACCTGGTGCTTTAAAATGAAGAGGTTGCACTTTAGCAGCCAAGCGGAAGTGTGCAGTTACTCAGGAGCTCTGCCCGTGCTTCTCCGAGCACGCGGCCAGGTTCTCACTCCCCTTCTTGTGTTTTCCTTGAGCCGTGGGGAAGTCTACGTTCGTAAAGCTCCTCGGAAGGACGTTCCCAGAATGGCACTTGGTGACTGAACCCGTGGCGCAATGGCAAAAGGTTCAAGCTCCGGGCACAAAAGAGGTAAGGGTGAAAGCCGGCTGCGAGGGGCTGGGGAAACAGCGTGACCCTTTTGTGGGCAGCCTGTCTCTCGGCATGGCGTTTGCAGCCTGTGCAGCGTTGCGTGTAGCTGCGGTCACGCAGCTCTCGGTACCCTGGTCACCCGGTCTAACGGTAGCTGATCCGCAGGAAACGTGGAAACGCGTCTGTATCTGCAGATCCAGGGAATATTTTTTGAGGGTCCCCAAGAAGTAGCTAAGAAAGGGGAGTTTATGGTTAAGCTTGCAGAGGTGGCCACCTCTGCTTTTGTGTCTGGGATCTGTAACCGTTTGCAGTTATAGTTTGTCCTTTCCCACGTTGATGTTAAAGCCTCGTGTGTCACTGGGAATATCTGCCTTCCCGCCCCTCTCTCTCTCCGGTGGGGTTTTGCCTTCAGTGTGCCTCTGTCGTTCCTTCGCAGGCTTCCTCTCCTCAGAGCTTCGGCAACCTGCTGCAGATGATCTACCAGGAGCCATCCCGATGGTCCTACACCTTCCAGACGTACTCCTGCATGAGCCGACTTAAGGCACAGCTGGAGCCGCTTGCAGAGAGGCTGTTGAAGACCCCGGAGCCTGTGCAGGTTTTTGAGAGATCCGTGTACAGCGACAGGTAGGGTACCCAGAAACCCTGCTCCAAGCCCTTTGCAGCAGCATCTGAGCCACGGTACTCCCTGTGGGTGTGCAGAGAAATGCCACAGCATCTTGAAATTGTGAGGTCTTTAATTAAAATAGAGAAAAAAGAGAATTAAGTGCCCAATAAACATCATTTTTATGGCAGTCGATAGCAGCGAATGTAAAAGGAATGAAGTGACTGAGGCAAAAATGGGCATCTTAGAAACTAGTCAGCCCCAAGACGTGCACGGTGAAGATAAGAGAACGACCCTGCAGCCTCCACTCGGCACAGAATCGAAAGCGATGCTTAATTAAAGAAATGCACGTGTTCCTCATGGTAGGTCCACTGATAACCGGTGCTCTAGGAACACCAGAGAAAGCAGCAGGAACACCCAGATCTTCGAACCCGTTTTTGCACTTTGCCATTCGCTTCTGACCCATGTCAGGCAGAGGCAGTGGCTGGACTGGTCTCGCTCTTGTGGACCTGCTCTGTAAAATCCTTCGGGCGACGCCTCACGGGCTACGTAATGGTTGTCCCGTTTATTTAGCTTGGAAACGGTTAACCGTGCCAGACGGCTGTGTTTTCTCTCTTGCTCTGGCATGTATTAAGGATGGATCCAAGGACATCGGTGCAGTCCCCAGTGCAAGCTGGCGGTTTGGATGGAGCAGGTGGTTCTCCCTCGGAAAACAGACTTGTCGTGGTTGCGTTGAGCAGCGCAGCACTAAAGGGCGCTTGAGTGAGCGGGCTGCGTAGGGAGGCTTGAGGGCCTGGCTCCTTGGTACGGTGGCTCTTCTTTCCTGCTCCTTATGTGCTGGCTCGCTGCTGCCATGGGATTTTCTTTCCAGCATGGGAGCAGGCAGTTCTGTGGAATAATGCATAGCAGGGTTTGCGTTAAACACGTGCGAACCGTTTCCGTGCATGGCTTGTTAGAAACCCTGAAAACCAGGGGCCCTGCGTTGCTGTGTACGTTGTTGCACCGAAACGAGTGAGCCTGGCCTGTTGGATGGAAGCTGCGTGTGGGAGCTGGAAGCAGCTGGGCGGCGTGCTGTGTGGGTGCTGCCAGATAGCAGGGATCTGAGTGTTCAGCGGGATGCTGACTCGAAAATAGGAACTGGAAGCCTATTCTGGTGCTCCTCAGCTCTCTGCTGCAGATCGGGGAGGAGGTGCTTGTCCTTTTGGAAAGGTACCTGCTGTGCTGTGGTGGAGTTGGGCCGTTTGACATACGTTAGCACTTGAGCTGGTGACTCTTGAGCAACAGAATCCCTGACACGCTTGCGACGTGGCCGGAGGCACAAGGACAAACTATGCCAGAGCACTCTGAAAGCGCAAATGCCGGGCGGGAGGAGTGTAAGCAGGGCCTTTGGGTGGAGGCCGAACTTGTGAGGTGAGGAGGGAAGGGTGGAACTGTTACTCCTGGCTGTGATTGACTGCTCAAGTTTCTCCTGAGCTCAGGGAAATGGAATTGTGGCAGTGCTGGGTTAAAAACGCAGTGCGATTACTTAGGCACTTGGTTCCTTCAGGACCTCTTGCTACTGCAGACAAAGCGATGTTGGCACAGCCTTTAGACTTCAGCGGTTTTGGGTGGGCTGCCTGCAGCAGGAGAGCTTCTTTCCTTAACCGTATTCTCCTCTGCCAAGATGCATCTTCAGAGCAGCTCCTAAGGCCTGTCCGCTCAGTGTTTTGCTTGGGGCAGGAATCCGAACCCTTTCCGGGGGGGTGCCTGGTGCGTACTCTTGAGGCCAGTTGGGACAGAAAAGGAGAACAGGAGTGAAAATACCCCGAGCATCGATTCCTCATGGGATGGTTAAGGACTTGCAGCTCTCAATTGCTAGTTGGTACCTGCCTGTGTTGGTAGTGACCGCGAGGAGTTGCTCTCCGTCCTGCTAGGTGCGGCCTCCGGTGGAGTGCGGGTTGGCGGGTTTCCTGGCTGGTGGGGTTACCTTGTCCCCGCCTCTGTCCCTTCCTAGGTATGTCTTTGCGAAAAACCTCTTTGAGGCTGGCCACTTGAATCCGTTGGAGTGGACCATTTACCAGGACTGGCACACTTTCCTCCTGCAGGAGCTCGGGGACCGCGTCGCTCTGCATGGCTTCCTGTATCTCCAGGCAGCTCCGGAGGTAACAGAGGGCTGCCAAAGCCATTTGCTTTCCGTGTTAATTGGGGAGAGAAAGGAGGGGAAGTGGGCTAGGCCGGCATCTTGCAGCAAGGCGATGGCAAAGCAAGGGTAGACCTTGGATCTCCAGGACACCCAGTGCAGCTCCTGGAAGCTGGACTCTGCTGCAGCCGGAGCCAGGACAGCTTCTGGCAGTGCCGAAACACTTGTTCATGCGAGTTGCTGCCCTGTAGGGTAGGGAGCAAGGAGCCCACAGCAGCACCTGGTCCTGTTCCCACAGGAAAGTTGGTGGTTTTGCTGTAGATTCCAGAGCAGCTCTTCACCTTCCCCTAACGCTTTGCCCAGATACCTGCCTTGAAGGTCCTGGGTTTTGGGAGGAAGAGCTTTGGGCCCCCGGCTGCCTCTGGGGTTGTTGGCCACCCAATACTGATTCCGATGGCTGTTATTGCCGCATGTAGTTTCTCCTCTTGGGCTGGTTTGCCCACCTGACTTGTAGTGCGCTCTCTTGTGCCTCTGTTAAACTCGAGTCTTGTTGCTTCCCTCTGTAGAAATGCCTGGAGAGGCTGCACCGGAGGGCGAGGTCCGAGGAGAAGGGAGTCCAGCTGGACTATCTGCAGCAGCTTCATGCTCAGCACGAGAGCTGGCTGGTGGAGAAAACCACAGAGTGAGTGAGAGCAAGGACAGCTCGGGGTGCCTCACAAAGTCTGACTCCTTGAAATATGTGAATAACGTGGCTTTTGGAGGAGAGGGGGTTGGACTAGAGACCTCCAGAGGTCCCTTCCCTGCTAAATTTTCCTCTGATAACATGCAGCAGACACGCTTTCGCAACGCAACACTGTTCCTCTTCTCCACGGGGATGGCCATCCTTTTTACCTGCTCTTTGCTAAAGGGCACTGCCCTTCGGGTTCTTTCTCCCTGCCTTCTTCAGGGTCCACTTCGCAAACTTAAGGAGCGCTTCTGTCCTGGTGCTTGACGTCAATCAAGATTTCGAGCGTGATGCGGCAGTGCAGGATGTCCTCATGACAAAGGTAGGCAGAGCAGAGGTGCCTTTCTCCTGAGCTTCCTCCTCTTAGCTGCGGGGAGCGTCGTGACCTCTCTGCTGGGGCTGGTTTTAGCTAGCCCAGGGGGCTCTCGCAAACCCAGCGGTTCAGTCAGGGCAGCAGCGGGAGGGCAGCCGCCAGCCGTCACATGCTGCAGGATCCTTCTTGGCACCGTGGTCCTCTTCAGGTCCTGCGGTTGGTACTGCAGCCTCTGGTGTTGCTGGAGGTGGATGGTGGGAAAGCAGTGGTTTGGGATTACAGGAGATCTTGTTACTTCTCTCGGGGAATAGTTCTAACCTCTGAGTTTTGGCCAGATCCCAGCAAGGCTGTGACAACCAGCCTATCCTAATTTCCCTTGAAACTCTGGTTGGTGGGAAACCTTTTTGAAGCCGTAACACAGCTGTGTGTTGGTGAGGAGCTGCTGGACTGTCCCTGGCAGGTTGTATTTCCACAGTATATAAATGTGCCCCTTCTAAGTACTTCCGTGAAGAAAATAACGTGGCCCTTCTCTCTGAGCCTGTTAAACCCTTCTGCTCTATGAAGAGCCCTCGTTTGGGAGTTAATCGATTAATAACTGGCGTGTGCTGTCTCGACGTGATCAGTGTGTCACGCTTTGTGAAACGGGCTCTCCTCCTTGCAGGTGGAGGCTTTTGTCAAGATGCTGCGATCCGAAGCTTTGCCGTCGTGCCCTAACCCTCATTCGGGAGTTTAACTCTGAGACTTCTTGGACCCAACAGTATCGCTTTCCACCAAAGACTAAACCGAGCAATTGGGCGGTTAGCGTTGAACTGGGAAAGGGTACTGTCACCCGAGCGCTCCAGCGAGCAACAGGTCCCCCCTAGCTTCCACACTGGCTGCACGGCGGGCAAAGGAGGGGATGGATGGTGGTGCTGGAGGCTTTTGGGAGGTAGGTGAGGGGAGGCCACAGC
Source organism: Apteryx mantelli (assembly GCF_036417845.1). Taxonomy (NCBI): domain Eukaryota; kingdom Metazoa; phylum Chordata; class Aves; order Apterygiformes; family Apterygidae; genus Apteryx; species Apteryx mantelli. The sequence continues at coordinate 1,677,815 of NC_090006.1, read as the reverse complement.
ACTTCGGTAACAAGGCGAAACGTGTGGGCCTGGGAGAGAAGGGAGTTCTGGAGAACGGTTGTCTGGAAGAGCTTCTGAAGGGTGGTGAGGCACTGAATTGGGTGGGTGCTGCTGTTGCATCTGGCACCGAAGATTTTTGGATCCTAACACTGAGGACAGGGGACAGATCATCTGGGTTCTGCTTCCCAGCTGTCTTCTGCAGTCATTTTAACCTCTTCCTGCCTTGGGCAAAAGGTGTATTTATAGCACAAACAACACAGGATTTTTTTAATCTTAAGGAAAAAAAGCAAAACAAATCAAAAAACCCTTTCCAAAGCTGCAGTTTTCTGATGCGCTTTCTGTGCTTTGGGTCTGTGACGCGGCGTGCTCTCAGCGGGAGCTGACGTTTGGGTCTGAGAGACTTCCAAGGAAGTCCGAAGGGCCTAAATCTGGGGTGCTCCCAAAGATGCAACACACGCAGCGTCTGCACATCTTGCTCCTGCTTGCGAGCGTTTCCACGCTGCAGTTCTCCCCACGGAGAGGCAGCCTGTGGCTGTAGAGGCGTAGGCCTGTAGCCCTGGGGAGACCTCAGCCCACGAGGTGGCGGCAGGACCTGTCTGAAGCCGGGCAGGAGGCGAAGGAGCCTCCTTTAAGCAGCAGAGACGCCTCTGCAGGGGCGTTTGCGGGTGCTGCGCTTCGTGGGCAGCGCGTTTGCCGCCTGCCAGTTGAAGGACGGGATGGGAGGGAGAGTCCGGCTTCCCCAGGGCCACGGTTTCCCCCACTGCTGTGGTCAAGGGGAGCGTCCGAGCTGCCCACCCTACAGCCTGGATCTCCGTATGGGAGGGTGACCAAGTGCGCTGCTCGCCCAGCCTGGCAAGAGCTGACCGTGGACAGAGCTGCCCAGAGACCTCGCCGTGTCCGTCCCTGCAACGCAGTACGTGCTGGGAGGCTCGCGTTTCCGTGCCGTGCCTCGGCCTGTGCGTTAGAGCTCCTTCCACATCTGTAGATGTTTGCTGGGGATGTTGGAGGAGCAGATGCTTTGTAATGTGAATTTAATGCACTGGTTAAATTCCAAAGGAAAATCTTTGTGCTTTTATTTGGCTTGTGTTTAAGTTATGACAAACCTTTTTTTTTTTTTCCCCCTCCTCCCTTTAAATTAAAAACAAAGCAATGTAAAACTGTTCTGCGTTTTGAACTGCGTCCATGTCCAGGGAGAGGCGCTGAGGGGGGTGAATTCCCCCATTGCGCGGAGTTTTGAAGATGAGGCTAACGCAGGCGTTGTGGCCTGGGTGTTGGGACGCCGGGGTTCAATCCGGGGCTCCGCTGGAGACGTGTTGGGGCCACATGGCAGGCTGAGCCAGGATGATTCGCAGCCCTCTTCCTTCCCTTGGGAAACGCTGCATGGGGGGAATTGGTGTCTGTCCAATACCTGCCTGGTTCCTGGTCTGCCTTTTCCAGATGGCTTCGGATCCCGGTTGTGCTGCTCTTAGTGGGAAGCTGTGTGTGGGTTCAGCCTCGGGGCTGCCCCGTGCTTGCTCCCGTAGGTTGTCTCTGCCCGAGCAACACTGGCACCCTTGTGCTAGGGAACCACGTGAGTTCCAGCTCCCTTCCAGGGGTGGGTGGACACACACATGCAGTTGTATTTATTTCCCTGGAGGCTACGGCCTAAGAGAGGCTGCGAGGTTGTGATGTGCTTTGTCCATCAGTGCCCAAAGGATCTGCGGTTTTAAGCCTCGTTTTTACCAAGTGACTCTCCCAATTCTGCCTCCTCCCTTTGCAGGGGTACACAGCGGCCCAGACCACCGGGAATTGCCTGGCTGAATTGGACCCAAGGTCTGATTCAGAACCAGCTTTGAAGGAAGAGCTGAGGCTCCCGCTTTCCTTGCGCCTCCAAGGGCAGAGGCAAAGGCTAGGGAACGGCCCGAGAGCGGTGAGCTCCGGGTGCGCTGGGGCTTGGGGGAAGGCATGAGCGAAGCAATGTTTCTGGAGCCGCAGCTGGGCCGCGAGAGCCACGTTACTGACTTCCAGAGCGGGAGAACGTGTTGGGCTTTGTTATTCTTTCTAGCAACACTTGGAAAGTTGCATTGTGCAAGAGGTGGGAGTCTTTAATCTCCCTAATCCTGTTATTCCAGGGCCTGGTGAGTTTTGTTCTAGCCCAAGTAACTTTTAGGGAGCCAGAGGGATGGAGCTTCAACTCGAGCCAAACACTTAGATGGTGCAGCTCATGCATTAATAATAAAAGACAGATGGCTGCCTGCGTCCTGCCATGCGCGGAGCCGGAGCGGAGAGCCTCGAAGCCAAACGCCCGCAAAAGAGCGCGGGATGCCCACGCCTGGATGAGCTGGGTTTTGGCTGGCCAGGCATCCACGCCCTCCGCTCCGGTGATCCCAGCGCGAAGGAGCTCCTAGCGAGCCTGGATTAACGGGTCCATTCCCGGGGGCCCCCCAGCTGCCCGGCCCTGGTCGCAGTGCCCCGCCGGCTGCGGGACTTTGGCGCTGTGGTGTTTGCTCCCAGTGACTCCAAGCGATGCTGGGCGGGATGTCGGTTCTTTTGCTGTCGTGGCTCGGATCCGAGCCAGGTGAGGAGCGATCGGCTCCCTGCGGAGCTGGCGGGTGCGCAGGGTGCCCGACTCTGCAATGATCGCTTCTCGGACGTCATTTACGCTCTGATAAGAAGAAAAAAAAGAGGGGGAAAAAAAGGCACGTGAAGAAAGCCAGCGAGGGCGAGCCAGAGGAGTCAAGGTAATGTGATTTTCTGCATCATAACTCCGCACGCTGTGCAAACTTGCCGTCGGCCGGCTGAGCGCTGAGCGCTGCTGCAGAAAGCCGAGCGGGAAGAGCCGGCGCGATGTCCGCTGCGGCGGGCACCCAGTTTTGCCCCCGTTTTCGCACCCGGTGCCCCTGCGGCCGGGCCGGGACCAGGCCTGGCACGGAGCGGGAGGGCCGGCGCCGAGGAGGCGGCTCTGCGGCGATTTGCCCCGGCGACGGAGGCGCCTCGGGAAGCGCCGGGCCGAGGCGAAGGGGCCGTTTGGGGGTGGCGAGGGCGGGGCGGCGGGCGGCGGGACCCGGGGGCGCGGGGTGGTGCCGGGGGCGGGGCGGGGGGGACCCGGGGGGGGTCCGGGGGGCGGGGCCAGCAGGGGGCGCCGCGAGGCCCCGGGCGCGGCCGCCCGAGCACGTGGCAGCGAGGCCGCGGGGCAGGGACGGGGCCGAGGGGCTGGTTATGGGGCAGGTTATGGGGCAGGGATGGGGCGGAGGGGCTGGTTATGGGGCAGGGAGCGGGGCCGTGGGGCAGGTTATGGGGCAGGGAGCAGGGCCGTGGGGCAGGGATGGGGCGGAGGGGCTGGTTGTGGGGCAGGGAGCGGGGCCATGGGGCAGGTTATGGGGCAGGAAGCACGGTGGAGGGGCAGGGAGGGGGCCGAGGGGCTGGTTATGGGGCAGGGAGCGGGGCCGTGGGGCAGGGAGCAGGGCCATGGGGCAGGGAGGGGGCCGAGGGGCAGGTTATGGGGCAGGGACGGGGCTGAGGGGCAGGTTATGGGGCAGGGAGCAGGGTGGAGGGGCTGGGGGGGCAGGTTATGGGGCAGGGAGTGGGGGGGCAGTGGGGCAGGTTATGGGGCAGGGAGTGGGGCCATGGGGCAGGTTATGGGGCAGGGAGCAGGGCCGTGGGGCAGGGAGGGGGCCGAGGGACAGGTTATGGGGCAGGGAGCAGGGTGGAGGGGCTGAGGGGCAGGTTATGGGGCAGGGAGTGGGGTGGAGGGGCTGAGGGGCAGGTTATGGGGCAGGGAGCAGGGTGGAGGGGCTGGGGGGGCAGGTTATGGGGCAGGGAGCAGGGTGGAGGGGCTGGGGGCAGGTTATGGGGCAGGGAGCAGGGTGGAGGGGCTGAGGGGCAGGTTATGGGGCAGGAAGCGGGGTGGAGGGGCTGAGGGGCAGGTTATGGGGCAGGGTACGGGGCTGAGGGGCAGGTTATGGGGCAGGGAGCGGGGTGGAGGAGCTGAGGGGCAGGTTATGGGGCAGGGAGCGGGGTGGAGGGGCTGGGGGGGCAGGTTATGGGGCAGGGAGTGGGGGGGCGGTGGGGCAGGGTACGGGACAGTGAGTGGGGCAGCAGTGGGGCAGGTTATGGGGCAGGGAGCAGGGGGTCTGTGGGGCAGGGAGTGGGGGGCCAGCAGGGGCCGTGGGGCAGAGAGTTGGGGGGACAGTGGGGCAGGATATAGGGCAAAGTCCAGGACAGGACATGGGGGGGGGGGGCTGAAGGGCAGGGAATGGGGTCAGCAGGGCAGGTTATGGGGCAGGGAGCCGGGGTCAGTGGGGCAGGTTATGGGGCAGGGAGCCGGGGTCAGTCGCCGGCGCAGACCCCCAGCGACCCCGCAACAACAGCCCAGGTACAAACCACCCCCACGACCCTGCAGCCGCCGCTCCGGGGGCTCTTCGGGCTTGGGGGGGGGGGAGAGTTTTCCAAAGGGTGGAAAAGAAGCAGCTCCGGGGCTGTGAAACGCGCACGGAGCAGCGCAGGCAGAGAAAGGGCTGAAGCCGTGCAAAAATTGGGGCTGAAGCTCTGCAAAATTTGGTTCCAACATACAAAAATTGGGACTGAAGCTCTGCAAATTTTGGGTCCAACATGTAAAAAATTGGGGCTGACAGGCAAGATTTGGGGCTGAAGCTGTGCAAAAATTGGGGTTGAAGCTCTGCAAAATGTGGGGCTCAAGCTCTGCAAAAATCGGGGCTGAAGTTTAGCGAAAAATCTGTGCTGCGGAGAAGCAAAGGGGGAGAAAAAGCCGTTTGCAAAGAAACCGAGGAGCAGCCCGGGGCGGGGGGGTGGGTTTGGGGGTGACGGGGGGGGCTGCGGGGGGCTCCCGCTTTGCAAAAGTCTCTCCCCCGCCCCGGCCGATCCGGCAGGAAAGCGGCGGATCTGCGCCAGCCGTCGGGAGCGAGCGACCGCGTTGGCCTCGGAGGTGCGAGTGCCTCGCAGGGGCACGCCGCCGTCGCCTGGAGACGGCGTTTTTATTGCAGGTCGCTGCGCTGGCTTTAAATTCAAGTCCAGGCTGGAGAGCGAAAGCACCCCGAGCCCGGAGCGGCGAATGTGCTCGCCGGGGTTTGCTGCTCGCGCTTTCAGTTACTTCGCTCAGGTGCTTTGCAGCTCCGGAGGCTTTGCGATTCCTGGAGCTTTGCAACTTCTGCAACTTTGCGACTCCTGGAGCTTTGCAGTTCCTGCAGCTCCGGCAGCTTTGCAGTTCCTGCAGCTTTGCAATTCTGGCGGCTTTGCAATTCCTGCAGTTTTGCATCTCCTGCGGCTTTGCAACTTTGGCGGCTTTGCAATTTTCGCAACTTTGCAACTTCGGCGGCTTTGCAATTCCTGCAGCTTTGCAATTCCTGCGGCTTTGCATCTCCGGCGGCTTTGCAATTTTCGCAACTTTGCAACTCCGGCGGCTTTGCAATTCCTGCAGCTTTGCAATTCCTGCAGCTTTGCAGCTCCAGCGGCTTCATTTGCTTCTTGTCTCCGTTTTTGCCCCGCAGAAGTCGCCTTGCCGGGGAGGAGCGGGATGGCCGGGATGCTCCGGCGGCGAGACGGCGGCTGACCCGGGAAGCACCGCGAGCGGAGGCGCTGCGAGGTGCCGGCGAGGATGGCGATGGGCGCCCTCGGCCGCACGCCGGGTAGGGATGAAGCCAAGCTGCTTTCTCTGCCGTGGGAAAAACTCGGGGCCCCCCCGGGTGGGTTTGGGGCTTTTTCTTGCACTTTGGGAACATTTCGGGCGCCCGTGGACCGTCCCGCAGAGCCTTCCCCCGTGTCCTCACCCCCTCCAAATTCCCCCGGAGACGTCGGAGGGGTCTGGCAGCCCTCTGCCCCCCGGACCCGGCCTTTCCCCCTCCCTGCCCTTGCTCTGCCTTTGCGCCGTTTTTAGGGATCGCGGGAATTAGCAGGATCTATCGCGGTGACGGGGTCAGGCGTCTTTTTTTATTTTTAATAAGAAACTTCCTCGTCGCTTGAAGTTGCAACCGCGGCGCCGCCGCGCCGTCGGGCTCTTAGCGGAAAAGCCCCCGCTTGGGTTTTCCAGGGCATTTGCAGGGAAAATGGGAGCTTTTGCTCCCTCCAAAGCCGCTCCGCTTGCTTATTCCCACCGCCGGCACCGCGGTGGTGCTGCTGGGGGCCGCCGGGGTCCGAGTTGCGGCATTATATATATAGGACAAAGATGGCACCGCTCCGGCTTGATAGTTCTGGTTTTACCGGCCGGGGTGGTTGCTCCCGGCGGATGCAAAACGCGGCACGTATAATCCTTAAAGGCGCAGGGCCGGGGCGGCAGGCTGCTTGCTGGGATGAGCTGCTTTTCCCGCGCATTTCGCCTGCCGCGGCTTCGGTTCCCGCACATCCGAGCCGCCCGGCCGGCGCCGCTGCGAAACGTCGCGGGCGGGCTGAGAACGGCTCAACTTCGTGCCGCGGGTGCCCGCCGGAGGCGGAGTGGGCGGGAGGCCCGTTCCCGCGGTGTGGGCTCTTCGGCGGGATGAATTCCCGTCGGAGGGGTGTTGACCTGTGGGAAAATTCCCGGCCGGCAGGCGCCAAACGCCTCCTTCCGCGGGCCGATCCCGGCCCCGGCCCCGGCCCTGCGCAATCGAAGCCCCTAAGCGAGTTTGACGTCCCGTTCCCGTGCCGGAAGCCGGCGGGATTAGGGCTAATTGTGTTTCAAGCATTTCTAATAAAAAAAAAAAGTTGCTAAATTTGTCAGCCGGTCGCCGGCAGCTGGGTTAGAGGGTTGTTGTAGGGGGGTTTCCCGGTTTTCCGCGGCTGGTTTCGCGCAGGAACGCCGCGCGCTTCCCAGCCGGCGCCCCGGGACCCGGGACACCCTCGGTTAATCGGGAACGCCGGCCGCCCCGGCGAGGATGCGGTTGCCATGCCGACGGCGACAATATTTCAAATCTAGGCTGCGATGCGACAGGCTAAAAATGACTCGGGAGCAAATTGCCGGTTGGGCCGAGCCCCGGCAGCGCGGCCGGAAAACGAGGGGCCCGTTAGTTAAATCCACCCGGGATTTTGTAGCCGGTGCCGGGAAGGGGGTCGGCGCGATGCAAGCGTGATTCTGTACCCGCTGGCTCCGTGTTTCCGCACGGGAACGGCGCCGGCAGCCGCCCGGCTGGTTGGTTTTTCCCGGCTCGGCGCCGGCTCGGGATTCCGTGTCGCCCGCCGGATGCCCGGCAGCATCCCCCTTGCCGGAAGGCCCCTTCCCGAGGCCGCGGGGGCTTTTTTTTGGGGGCTTTGCGAGCGTCCTGGGGGGGTCGGGCCGGGCGGGTGCGCGGGGCTTCGGGGTTAACGTTTGGGGGCCGTTCCTGGGGGTCTCCGTGGTCCTGGGCGATACCCCCCCGTGGGAAATCCTCCCCCCCGTGGGAAAACAACCCCCCGGCAATAACCCACCATGGGAAATGCTCCCCCCCGTGGGAAATCACAACCCCCTGGGCAATAACCTGCCGTGGGAAATACTCCCCCCCATGAGAAATAACCCCCTGGGCAATAACCCCCCCCCCAAGGAAATAATAACCCCCCCGTGGGCATTAACCCGCTGTGGGAAATGCCCCCCCCCCATGAGAAATAACCCCCTGGTGCGAAATACCCCCACCGTGGGAAATAACAGCCCCCCTGGCCAATAATCTGCCGTGGGCAATACCCCCCCGTGGGAAATAATAACCCCCTGGGGCAATAACCCCCCCCGTGGGAAATAACAACCCCCCAAGGATGTAATAACCCCCCTCCCGGGCAATAACCCCCCCCGTGGGAAATAACAACCCCCCAAGGACATAATAACCCCCCCCCCCCGGGCGATAACCCCCCCCCCGGGGCCGGCAGACCCCATCCTTGGGGGGGGGGGGCGCGTTACCCGCCAAGCCTCGCCTCGCCGCCAGCACCGGCCGAACCGCTTGGGGGGGGGGGGGGCTTCGAAAGACCCCAAATATCCCGTGGGGGCCAATTCGGACGCCGGTTACGGAGGGGGGGGGACAGCAGGCTGCAAGGAGGGGGCTGCAAGGAGGGGGGGGGGGGGCGCAGCGCCCCTTTTCCCCAGGGGATGCAGGGCCTGCTTGGGGGGGGGGGGGGGGTCGCCCCGCCGCGTGCCTCAGTTTCCCCCCCCCGGGGGCAACGCGAGGACGGGATGGCGGGGGGGGGGGGGGGGGGGACGTTTCTCGGCCGGGGCGTCGTCGCCAGGCCGGCAAGCGCCTCCCTGCCGCGGCGATTGGCCCGGGGGCCCGGCGGTGGCAGCGGTGGCGGCGGCGGGGGGGGGACACACATACACACACGCGCAACAACGCGCAACAACGCGCAGGGGCGCCGGGGTGGCAAAGGCGGCGGCGGCGGCGGTGGTGGGGGGGGGGGTTTGAGGCGGGACACCCATGCGGCGGGCGGGGGGCCGCGGCGGTGGCAGCGGTGGCACCACGGCGGGGGCGCGGGGCCGCCGGAGCCCCCCCGGCGCGCCGGGGCGCCTGTGACGGCGCAGCGTCGAGGCGAGAGCCGCCGCACAAGATGGCTTCCTGGTAGCGCCGGCGCCGCGCGGGGGCTGCCCGGGGCCGGGGGGCTGCCGGCGGCGAGCGGCGGCCGGCGGCGGCGGCGGGCGGATGCCGGCCTGAGAGCGGGGCCCAGGTAAATCCCCCCCCCCCCCTCCCCTTCCAACCAACCCCCCCCCTTCCCTTCCTCCCTCCTCTTCCTTGCCGTGCCGAAACGCAAAAAGTCCCGGCCCCCCCCCCTTCCTCCCCAAAGCCGCCACCGGGTGGGTTTAATCGGGGACATCTGCCCCCCCCCCCACCCCCCCCCCCGGCAAGCAAAACGCTGCTTTTCCCTTTTTTTCCCCCTTTTTTCCCCCCCCCCCTTTTTTTTTTCTTCCCCCCCCCCCCCCATTTTTCGGCCCGTTTTCTCGCTCCTTCTTCATCTCTTCTCTCGCGTCCCCTTTTCTCGCAGGTGGCAGCGAGGGACAATAAGGAGGCCGGGGCGCGGGAGCCGGCGCCGGACGCGGAGGTACGGCCGCGCTGCGGGGGGGGGGGGGGGGGGGGGGGGGCAGCGCCGCAGGACAAAGCGGGGCCGGCGCGGGACGCGGGGGTTTTGGGGGGGGGGGGCGGCGGGATTGCAACCCCTCCACCCCCACCCCCCGGTGCAGCAACGCCGCCGCCGCCGCTCGGCTCCCTTTATCCCTTCGGCATTGTGTGCGCGCGGGGGGGGGGGGGGGAAGCGGCTCCCTGCTCCGGCGCCCCGGCGCGGAAGCAAAACCGAACGGGTGCCGGCGCCGGTTGCCTTTGCGCGTTTGCAGGGAAACGGTGTTTTTTGGGTTTTTTTATTTTTTTTTTAATTTTTTTTTCCCTCCCCCCCACCATGTGTCCGTTCCCCCCCCCTCCCAACCCGGCTCCGTTCCCAAATGTGCTGAGCTCAGGCATACGGCCGATGCTAACAAGGGAGCCGGCGTGACGTCGCGCTGACGTAACCGCGCCGGTGGCGGCTGTCACCCCGCGCCCGGCATGGTGGAGCGGGGGGGGGGACAACGGGAATTAAAAAATAGAAATTAAAAAAATCCCCCAAAAAGGGGCTCGTCGGGCCCCGGAGGCTCATTTCCGCTGGCGCCGCGCGGGATGCGGCTCCCCGGCCCCTTGCGGCTCGGCGGCACCGCTCGCCCCGAGCGGCCGGACGGAGCGGGGCAGGAGCCGGCGCGAGGGCGGAAAGTTCTTCCGCCGGCGTTTTCGGCAGCGGCAGCGGGGGGGGGGGTTTCCTCGCTTTCCCGGCGATCAGGCCGCCGGGCTTTGCTCTTTTGCAAAAATTATTTGCCTGCACGGCGGCGGCTCGGTGCCCGTGCCAAGCTCCGGCGGATCCGGCTGGGATCCTCCGAGGCGGCGCTTTCCCAAAGGTTTTGCTCCGTGGGGAAAGCGGCCTTTGCCGGCGCCGGCTGCGCCGTGCACCTGGGCCCGGAGGTTGCATCATGCCGGGCCGAGCCGGAGCCTCTGCCGCCGGCGGCTGCGCGCGCAGCCCCCTGCCCGGCCTTTGGCACCCAATTAGCCGCGCCGAGGTTTGCTTTTCCGATTCCCCACCCGGACCCGTTATCGCAGGTAATTGCAGGGAGCGGCAGGTCAGATGGGAGCTGTGCAAGGGAAAAGGAGGAAACAAAAAAGAAAAAGCAAATTGCTCCCGGTTTGCCGATTTCTGCGTGTGGCGCCCAGTGCCTCTTCGACCCGCCTTTGCACGGAAATTTGGGGAAGGAGGAGGGTCTGCGCCCCCGTGGAACACCGGCACGCTGGGAGAGACCCATCCCCCCCCGTGCCGTGGTCCCCGTCGCACCAGGGTTGCTGTTGCACCGGGGTCCCTGTTGCACCGTGGTCCCTGTCCCTATTGCACTACGGTCCCCGTTGCACCGCGGTCCCCGTTGCACTGGGGTCCCTGTTGCACCGCAGTCCCCATCCCCGTTGCACCAGGGTCCCCATTGCACTGGGGTTGTTGTCCCCATTGCACCGGGGTCCCTGTTGCACCGTGGTCCCTGTCCCTATTGCACTACGGTCCCCGTTGCACCGCGGTCCCTGTTGCACTGGGGTCCCTGTTGCACCGCAATCCCCATCCCCGTTGCACCAGGGTCCCCATTGCACTGGGGTTGTTGTCCCCATTGCACCGGGGTCCCTGTTGCACCGTGGTCCCCGTCCCCGTTGCACTGGTGTCCTCATCCCCGTTGCACCAGGGTCCCCGTTGCACTGGGGTCTCCGTCCCCATTGCATTGGCATCCTCTTCCCTATTGCACCGTGGTCCCCATTGCACCGTGGTCCCCATCCTCATTGCACTGGCGTCCTCGTCCCCATTGCACCAGGATCCCCGTTGCACTGTGGTCCCCGTCCCCATTGCACTGGCGTCCCCGTCCCCGTTGCACTGGGGTCCCCGTTGCACCGTGGTCCCCCGTCCCCATTGCACTGGCGTCCTCATCCCCATTGTACCGGGATCCCCGTTGCACCGTGGTCCCCGTCCCCATTGCACCATGGTCCCCATCCCCATTGCACTGGGATCCCCGTTGCACTGTGGTCCCCGTCCCCATTGCACCGGCGTCCCTGTTGCACCACGGTACCCGTCCCCGTCCCCATTGCACCAGGGTCCCCACTGCACCAGGGTCCTCGTCCCCGTTGCACTGGGGTCCCTGTTGTATGGGGGTCCTTGTCCCCATTGCACCAGGGTCCCTGTTGCACCGCCGTCCCTTGCCCATGCATGGCCTTTTCCAAACCTGATCCGGCGCGGGAATGGTTCCGTCACCATCCCTTAGGAGCCGCCGGGGTTTTAACCCCCGTGGCGGCGGTGGCGTTTCACGTGAAGAGGCGCAACAGCGGGCAAACGCGGGCTGCGCGCGCCGGGCCGACCCCGCGAGCGGAGCCGCGCTCCTCTCCCCCGCCGGAAGAAACTTCTTCCGACCGCGCCGGAGAGGCCGCGCGTGCCGGGGCGCGCGTTGGCTTCGGCTAAAATGGCAGATCTTGCGGGGAAAAAAAAAAAAAGGGGGGGAGAAAAACCTAAAAGGCGGCGGTGGCGGGGGTCGGGGCGCCGCGGGGAGCGTCGGCGCCGCGGTGCCGGAGGCGGCCGCCGGCCGGAGCACGCCGCCTGCCCGCACATGGCTTTTTTTAGGTTTACAAACACGGCGGCCCCGCGCGCGCGCCGCGCTTCCCCCCCCCCTTCCTTTTCCTCCCTCGCTGTGAGTCATCGGCCCCCCCCCGTCACGAGCGCCGGGGCTCGGGGACGCCGGCGGCGCGGCAGCCAAAAAGCGCCCCGAGAAGCCGAGCTGCGGGCGGGGGGGGGGGTTTTGGGGGCGTCCCGGGAAAGGGGAACGCGAGCCGAGGGGCGCGCGGCGATGGGAGCCCCGAGCGCCCGAGCCGGCAGGTTTGGAAAACCCGCGGGAACCGGGGCGTTTGGGGGGCAGAAGGTGAGAATTCGAACGCTGCCGGTGCCCCCGCAGGCCGGCGGCGGGAGGAAAAGGCCGGGAAAAAGTAGGGAAGCGATGCAAAAAGCTTGCAAAACGGGGCGATTTTGGAGCCGGGGGCAGCGGCAGGCGCCGGGAGCTGCCGCCTCCTCCGGCCGCGGCGCTCGGAGCCGCTCTTGTGCCGCGGGGGCGTTTACGGCCGCTCGGCTCCGGCCGGTAGCAGCGGGATCCGGCCTCGGCAAGGAGAACTTTTCCCATGCCGTTTGGAGATGTAGCACTGGCCAAATATACCAAATATCCCGGCGGCTTTAACGGAAACGATGGGAGCATCCCGGAGCGGCGGGAGCTGTTTAGTTCCTCCGGTGCCGGAGCCTCTCGCCTCCGTTAACTCCTTTTTCACCCGCCTCGGTGCCCTGAATTGCCTCGGCATCAGGTCGCTCCGGCGGCACGTGCGGATTACGGATGGGCTTCGGCGGCTCCTGCGCCCGGAGCAAAGCGTGGGAAAATCGGCGGCGTCCCCAAACCGGTGGCCTGGGCTTTAAAAAAAAAAGGGGGGGGGATTAAACCCCCCCCCCCCCCCCGAGGCAGAAGCGGCGCGCGGGCGAGCGCGGCGGAGGCGCGGGAGCCCCCGCGGCTGAGCTCATCGGATCGCGGGAGGCTGATGCGGCTCCGGTGACTCAGCAGTGCCGGCGCTGACTCAGCGCCGCTGCCGGGGCCCCGCGGATGCGGGGGGGGGGGGGAGAGGGGGGCGCCGAACTCGCTCCCGCCCGGCCGAACCGGTGCCGGATGCTCCCGCTCTTGCCCTACGCGGATGGGCTGGGTGAGAGATTTGGGGATAAAACGGAGTAATTTGGAGCAAACGGGTCCGGGGTCATGCTTTCGTGGAAATCGGAGCTGCTCCGGCTGCGCTGCGGGTGGGAGCGGCTTTGCCGGCACGTGTTGCATCCCCGGCACGTGCTCGTAGCCGGCGCGGATCCCGCTGCCAGGGTGAGCGCCGACGCGGCAGCTCCGCGGAGCCACCGGGAACCTCGACGCCCCCTTTGCCTCTCTCCCGGTGGGAGGCTCGGGGGACGCTCGCTGCTTTTCCGTGCCGCTCCGGGTCGCCAATCCACCGGGACCGGCACCGCTGCGGTCCCGCTTGCTCCTCGCCGGCACCCACGTGCCGCCCTGGCGGCTAGCGGCAAAAATGCAATTTTGGAGCCGCTTTGTGCTCCGATGCTGGCACCGGCTCTCCGCGAGCAAGTGGTTTTCCCACCTGGCGGAAAGAGGAATTAACGGTGGCGAAAGGGGGAAGCAGCCGCCCGGGAGGAGGAGGAGGAGGAGGAGGAGGAGGATCAGGATGCGGCCCGGCCGCGGCGTCCCCGCACCGCCGCTCTTCCCGGATGTGACTTGGGGGCCCGTCACGTCCGCTTGCCTCCCCGGCCGGAGGAGGCGCCGGGAATCCCCCCGCCACCGCCGGGGCGCCTGGCATGTGGGAACGGGAACGGGCCGGCACCGGCGGCAGGCGCCCCGGGAAGCGAGCGGCCGGGGCTGCGGGCGAAGCGCTCGGGCGGCCGCGGCGGGCTGGGAAAGGCGTGGGCGCGGAGGAGGAGGAGGAGGAGGAAGGCCACGAGGACGGCGGCGTTTCGGCCCGCGCCTCGGTTGGCCCGCCGCGGCGCCGGGCGCTCCGGGGGCGGCGGAACCGGCTCCTCCGGGCGCTTCCCCGCTGCCAGACAGGGTAGGGCCGGGCTGCCGCTCGGCTCCGGGCTCCCGCCCGCGTCGCTGCCGCTGCCGACTTGTCGGCGCTTGCCGCGAGGAGGAGGAGGAAGAGGAGGAGGAGGAGGAGGAGGAGGCCTGCGAGCTCCCCCCCGGCCCGGCCGCGGCACTCGCGGCTCGGAGCGGCTGGAAGGAGCAGGGCCGGGGCCGGCGGCGCCCGCAGGTAGGGCGAAGGCCGCCGGCACGTTCCGGAGGCGGATGCTTTGCCGGCGGGGCGGCTCGCCGGGCAGCCGCCGCCCCGGCGCGTCCCGGCCCCTCGGCAGCGACCTCGCCCCGCGATCCCGGCCTTTGCCCGTGGAGCCTTGCCGGCATTCCCGCTCCTCGGGATGGTGGGAAAGCCTCCAAACCGTGTGTGCGGGTAGGGCGACGCCGGTGCGTGGGAACGGGGTGACGCCGGAGTGCGGGAACGGGGCGAAACTGGGAATGGGGCAATGCCGGAGCACGGGAACAGGGCGAAACTGGGAACAGGGCGATGCCGGTGCACGGGAATGGTGTGAAACTGGAAATGGGGCAGTGCTGGAGTGTGGGAATGGGGTGAAACTGGGAACAGGGCGACACCGGTGTGCAGGAATGGTGTGAAACTGGGAACGGGGCAATGCCGAAGCACAGGAATGGGGTGATGCCGGAGTGCAGGAACAGGGCGAAACTGGGAATGGGGTGGCGCCGGCTCACGGGAATGGGGTGAAACTTGGAATAGGGCAATGCCAGAGCGCGGGAATGGGGTGACACCGGCGCGCAGGAGCAGGGCAACGCCGGTTCGTGGGAACAGGGTGAAACTGGGAACAGGGCGATGCCAGCGTGCAGGAATGGTGTGAAACCGGGAACGGGGCAATGCCGGCACATGGGAACGGGGCGAAACTGGGAATGGGGCAACACTGGTGCACGGGAACGGGGTGAAACTGGGAACAGGGCGATGCCAGCGCGCGGGAATGGTGCGAAACTGGGAATGGGGTGATGCCGGCGTGTGGGAAAGGGGCAGCGCCGGTGCACGGGAACGGGGTGAGACCGGGAACGGGGTGACACCGGCATGCAGGAATGGTGTGAAACTGGGAACGGGGCGATGCCAGTGCGCGGGAATGTGTTGACGCCGGTGCACAGGAACGGGGCAGCATGGGCACGTGGGAACGGGACAACACTGGCTCATGGGAACGGGGCAGCACCGCAGGCCGAGCATCTTTTTCCGGCAGCGTTGCCCTGCTGGAAAACTTGCTAGTGGCCGCTTTCCTCCCCGAATGCTCCCTCGTCGCTCACCGGCGCGGCCGGACCCGGCGAAAGCCTCCCGCCTCGGAGCGAAGGCTCCGAGGTCTCCGCTCGCCTCTCGCCCCGATGATTTCTCCATCCCATTTGCAATGCAAAAAAAACCCGGCTCGGCCCAAGGGCAGGGTGGAAATTTCCCCAGCGGGGGGATGGCGGGGCACCGGCTGCACCTGGAACCGGCTCTGCCGGAGCGCCCCGCGGAGCCGGCGGGACGGGAGCGCGGGGGACGCCGCGGCCCCGGCACGAGCGCGTGGCCGTGCCTGGCGCTGCCGGCTTGGGGAATTGGCGGCAGCCGCGTTGGCGCGGCGTTTGCCCGGCCGGCGCCGATCCGGGAGCCGCGCGCTCGCCCGGAGCAGTCAGCTGTGTTGAAGGAAAAGCGGCTCCAAGAAACAAAAATAGAGCTGGCTTTTTTCTCCTTTTTTTTTTCTTTTTCCTTTCCCTTTTTCCCTTTCAAGAGCTTTTCCCCTCCCTCCCTGTGCCGAGCCTGGAGCGTGACGCTCGGCCGGGGAAGCGTTTCCTCCTGCCCGCGCCAGTTGGCGGCTGCCGGCTCGGCCGTGCGCCGGGAACGTGAGCTGCCGCTCTGCCATCCCGGGGCTCCCGTGGGAGCCGGCACCACGGGAACGGGTCGGGATGAGCGTTTGGCAGCCGGCACTCGCCGTGGCCGATCCTGCCCACAGCTCGGCCCGGCTTGGACGCCGTGGCACCGGCTCGTGGGAAAGGCACCCGGAGCCACGCGGGACCCGGAGCCTTTTAATACATAGATAGGCGACGGAGAAACATCCCGAGCGCGTTTTCCGCCCTGGAAAAGCTTCAGTGCCAGGTGAAATAACCTCAAGTCGGCGTTTCTGCCTTTCCCTTTTTCCACTCTCCCTGCAAAAGCGACGCCGCGGGCTTTTCCTGGGAGTTTTGGGACGTTTTTTTCCGTTGCCCCGCTCCCGCAGATCGCGGGACCCAGCCGGAAAGGGCCCGAAAGCCGCGGAACCGGGTGAGCGAGCGACCCGACCGTTCCCCTTTTGCTTCTTCCTCCGCCTCGAACGGCCGGGAAAACAACATCCTGGCCACTCTCCAAGCCCGGAAAAAAAGGCTTGAACGCTCACAAGGGAAAAAAAAAAAAAAGACAACACAAAAAAGGGAAAACAAGGGGTATTTTCGGGCTTTCCCGGCCCCGAGCGCCCCGGTGCCCGGTGGCTCCGTGCGCCGCGGCCAGGCGTCGCGGGGGCTCGGCCCGCTGCCAGTTGCGTGCGCGGTTATGGATTTTCCAGGC
The DNA here is from genome assembly GCF_036417845.1 of Apteryx mantelli. Taxonomy (NCBI): domain Eukaryota; kingdom Metazoa; phylum Chordata; class Aves; order Apterygiformes; family Apterygidae; genus Apteryx; species Apteryx mantelli. The sequence goes on along the minus strand of NC_090006.1, from coordinate 1,661,667 downwards.
CGGCTTTGAACGGCGGCCAAGGCGGATTAACAGCAGCTGCTGGCGCGCGACCTCGCCGAGCGGCGCGGGGGGCTCTCCCTGCGCCCGCCCGCCTTTCGGGGCGAAAGGGGGGGGGGAGAAAAGGGGGTTGTAAGGGGGAAAAGGGGCAAAACCGTTTCCCGGCGGTGCTTTTCCCCCTGCGGAGCCTCAAACAGGGAAGGGGAAACTTTCCGGGGGAGAAATCCCGGCTCCCAGGACTGGGGCAGGGTCTGCGTGCGTGAAAATGTCTCTTTTCCCCCCCTCCATGAGAAGAAAAAGGGGGTTAAATTAGTGGTACGTCGGGTGCTGCCGGGACATGGAGGTCCCGGAATCCGCGAGGCTCGCGCTCATCCCGGGGGAGCGCTGCCAGCCGGCCGCCCGCCTGGCGTCATCCCGGCTTTTCCTCGGGGCGAAACGAGGACAGGAGCCGAGCGGCTCGAACGCGCCGCCGGGGTCAGCCGAGGCCGCGGAAGCAGCTCGGAAAAGCAGCTCGAGCCGTCGGCCGGCGCTGCGGGAGGAGGCGGCGAGGAGCACGGGAACGAGCCCGGGAAAGCGAGGGCATCCGATGCTTTCCGGCTCCTCTCCCGCGGCCCGGGAGCGGCGGGAGCCGCCGGCCGTTCCCGGCAGGGCGTTAGGTGGCGGCGGCCGCTATGGCCGCGAGCGTTTCCGCCGCGCATCCCGGAGGAGCGTGCCGGCCGCCGGAGGATGGCACGGAGCGGCGCGGAGCGGCGCGGCGGCCGCTGCCAGCGCAGGAAAACCACAAGCCCGGCGCCTGGCCTGGCGGGGCTCCACGGGCGCTGCAGCCCGGGGCGGCTGGCCAAGGAAGCTCCCGGCTCTTGGCCGGCCGAGGCTGCTGGCTGTCAGCGGCGCGCGCGGCGGCTCGCTGACCTCCCGGATACCCCCGGCCACCTGGCAGAGCCGGGGAGCTGCTGCCCTCCGCGGTTTGGGCGGCCGCGAGGACGGGATTTGCGCGAAAGCGAGGACGGGAGTTGCATGAAAGAGAGGGTGGATCTTGCAGAAAATCGAGGATGGGGTTTGCACAAAATAGTGGACAGAGTTTGCACAAAATCGAGGATGCAGTTTGCACAAAACAGTGGACAGAGTTTGCACAAAATTGAGGATGCAGTTTGCACAAAATAGCGGACGGGGTTTGCACGAAATCGAGGACACGGTTTGCACAAGACAGTGGACTGAGTTTGCACAAAATCGAGGATGCAGTTTGCACTAAATAGCGGATGGGGTTTGCACGAAATCGAGGACACGGTTTGCACAAAATAGTGGACGGGGTTTGCACAAAATTGAGGATAGGATTTGCACAAAATCAAGGGTAGGATATGCATGAAATAGTGGATGGCGTTTGCACAGAAACGAGGATGGGGTTTGCACGAAACAGTGGACTGTGTTTGCGCAAATTCGAGGATGGGGTTTGCACCGGATAGCGGATGTCGTTTGGGCAAAATCGAGGACGTGGTGTGCACAAAATTAAGGATGGGCTTTGCGCAAAATTAAGGACGGAGTTTGCACAAAATCGAGGATGCGGTTTGCACAAAATCGAGGATGGGGTTTGCACAAAATCGAGGATGGGGTTTTCACAAAATCGAGGATAGGGTTTGCACAAAATCGAGGACGCGGTTTGCACAAAATCGAGGACGCGGTTTGCACAAAATCGAGGACGCGGTTTGCACAAAATCGAGGATGGGGTTTGCACAAAATCGAGGATAGGGTTTGCACAAAATCGAGGATAGGGTTTGCACAAAATCAAGGACGCGGTTTGCACAAAATCGAGGATGGGGTTTGCACAAAATCGAGGCTTTGCACCAGGGCAGAGCGAAGCAGCTGTTTGCTAGGCGCCCGCATGCTCCCCATGCACCGAGTTGCTCCGTTCTCTTCCCAAATCCTCTGCCGGGGCACGCTGAGCCTCCGAACGCCCCATCTCCGGAGCCGCCTCCGGCGCTGGGGCCGAGCTGAGCCCTTGCAAAGGCACCGGGCAGGTGCGGGATGCGGGACAGGCTTTCGGGAGCCGCTCGGGGAAGGATAAGCCGGGGGGGAGCGAGCTGGCGCTTCCCGAGCCCGAGGGATTGGAAACCTGTTCCCCTGGCCGGGCCCGATGTTGGTTTTTCAGGCAGCCGAAACGTGCGGTTTGGAAAGGGCGGCCGGAGCGGCGCTTGATTTACGACGAGCAGAAGCGCGGCAGAAAGGGCCGCCTGTTTGTTTTGGGTCGTTTTCCTTGATTTTCCGTCGAAGCCATCGGGGACGTTTAAAAGAATTGGTTAAAAAAAGGGAGAAAAACCGCCCGCGAGGCGGCTTTCCAGCCCCGTTGGCTTTGGCGGGGCGGCCGGTGCCGGGCGGCGACCGTCCCTCCGGGCATCCCGGCTCATCCCCTCGTTTTCGGCTCGGGAGCAGGTTGTTTCGGGATTCGGGGCTGCGTTCCCGCGGGCCAGCGCGAAGCTGCTTTCTCCGGCGGCGATGGAGGGAACAAAAGTCCGGCCATGCCGGGGGCCGGCGGCATCCAGCTGCAGCCAGATGTTGCTGCCGCGCCGGAGCCCTTTGCCTTGGTGTTGCCCCGGCGCGTGCAATTGCCAGAAATGCCCCCAAAACCAGGTGCCCCCCCCCCGCCGGCGGGGGGAGGCTGCGGGAAGCGGCGAAGCCGGCAAGCGCGGCGGTCCCTGCGGGCCGGCGTCTCCGCCGGCAGCGCGGGGTCAGGCGAGGACGCGGCGGCCGGCGCGAGGATGCCGGAGCCGCGGGGGAGCCGCCGGCTCGGCCTCGGAGCGTTTTTCGGGCTAACGCGCCGCCCGGGCTCGCGCGGCGCCGGACTTCGGCCCCGCCGGCGCGGGATGGGCTCCCCCGGCCAGCGCTTATCTGCTCGCCTGCCCGGGTTATTTATTATCCCGGCGGTGTGTCCCTGCTCCGGGCTTTTTGTGGTCGGCTCTGCCCGTGGGGCCGCGCCGTTCCCGCGGGGAGGGCGTCGGATGTCGCGGGCGCTCTTGCTCGAAGAGCTCGGCGCGGCTGGTGATCCCTCCTGTTTGCCATCGGGAAATCGAACCCCCGGGATGGCGCGGCCCGCCGGCGGGAAGGGCATCCCGCCGCCTTTCCGGGGAAACCCCGGTAGCCGGGCTTTCCCGTGCCGGAACGCCGCGAGGCCGCGCTCCCCGGCGTTTTCCCACGCGCTCCCTGGCGTTTCCCGCGCGCTCCCCGCCGTTTTCCCACGGGGACGGCGAGCGGGGCGCCGGGACCGCGCCGCCGCCGCGCCGCATCCCACCCTCCGTCCGGCGTTTTCCCGGCGAGGCCGCGCCGGGGGCCCCTCCAGCAGCCCCCCGGGCCGGCTGGCGGGGCGGCCGCCTCGGCCGCGCCGTACGTGCGCGCGGCGCCAGGGCTAATGGCTCCTCCAGCTGTTTGCAGGGGGAGGGGAGCTCCGGCACCAGCGCCGCGCTTCCTCCTCCGGCAGCTCCGCCGCCGGCCGCTCCGGCTTCTCCTTTTTTTTTTTTTTTTTATTATTATTATTTTTTTTTCCTCCCTTTTTTTTTTTTTCCTTTCTTCCCCCCACCCCCCGCCGCCTCCGCTTCTTCCCGCTCCTCCCGCCGCCAAAGCCGGCCAAGGTAAGCGCGGCAGCGGCGGCGGCGAGCGGCACCCTGGCGGCGGCGCGGGAACGGGAGCGGGAGCAGCGCTCGGGAGCCGTGCCGAGCCTGGCGGCCGTCCAGGCGGGCTGCGTGCGTGCGTGCGTGCGTGCGCTTCCTTCTCCTTCCCCCCCCCTCCCTTTTTTTTTTTTTTTTGGGCTGCTTCAGCGTTTAAAACGAGGAAGAAGGCAAAAAAGAGGAAAAAAAAAAAGTGAGCGGGGAGGGGGGGGAAGGGGATGTTTTCTCCCTCCCTTTTTTACGCCGCTCGGCGGCTTTGGCGGATTCCCAAGCGAGCGTGCGGGAACGGAGCGACAAAAGAGCCCAAACTCCCCCAAACTCCGCCGTTCGCTTTTCCCTTTTTTTCCTTTTTTTTTCCTTCTTTTTTTCCTTCCCCCCCCCCACCCCCCCCGCCTCAGTCTTATTTCCCCGTGCAAAAAGGGAAGGAGGTCGCTGCCTCGAGGCGAACCGAGGGGGAGCCCTGCAAAACCGCCGCGATTTGGCCTCCGGGGAGACCGAAGCCGGGCGGAGCGAGCCGGGGTAATGGATTTTCGGGAAAAGCCTCCCCCCCCCACACCCCATTCCCCCCCCAATCCCGGTAAACCGGGGCGCCCCTCGGCACGGCCGCGGGAACAAAGGGAAGCGGGCGCGAGAGCCCGGCGGCCGCCACCGCTCCCGGGAATTAAAAAAAAAAACAGGGAGAAAAAAGGTTGGGAAAGGAGAGCCGCTCCGGGTTAACCCTTCGGGGGCGCTGCCGGAGCCGCCGGGGGCCGTGCCGGGCGGGAGCGCGGCGCCCCGCCGCAGCGTTCCCTCGAAAGCCCGCGCGGGGCCGTTTCGGAGCGTGGGGGGGATCGCGGTGGCGTTTTCCGCCTCGCCGGCGGCCCCGCGCGGGTGGGATCGCCGGAGCCGGCGGGGATGAAGCCAAGCTCCGTCGTCCCGTTGCGTTCGAGGGCCGAACACCCTTTTTTTTCTTTTTTCCCCCTTTTTTTTTCGGCCCCGGCGCGGCGAGCGGAGGCGGCGGCGTGCCGGCAACGGCGCGGCGCCCCGACCGGACCGACCGGTCCCCCGGGCTCGCGGCGAGGGCCGAGCGCCGGCGCCCGCCGCCCCTGGGGCTGAGGACGGGCCAACTCGGCACACCCCAGCAGCCGCCTGCGCCCGGGGGGGGCCGGGCCTTGGGCTCCGCAGCCGCGGCGTCCGAACGCGCCGCCCGGGAGAGAGCCGGGGAGCTGATTAAAAGCCCCTGGGTGCGACTTAAAGGGAAAAGAAAATAGTCGCGAGCGAAAAAAATGGCAAAAAAGCTGGAATTCGTGGGAATTTCTCTGCTCTCCCCCAGCCCGGCGCCGCCATAAACTTTGGGGACGTTTCTTTGCTTTTTGCTTTCCCGGCCGGCCCCTTTCTCCCTAACAGGCGCCTCCGGGAAAACGGGGTCCGGCCCTGAGCGCGGAGCTGGCAGAGCGGGATAAAACGCCGGGAACGGGGGAGCGGCCGCGACGAGGGCGAGGGCGGCAGTGGCCCGAGCATGGGAAAGCTCCCGCGGCCTCCCCAAAAGCGCCGTGCCACGCGAGCGGCTCCGCTCTCCGTTTTTCCCCCCGATTTGCCCGAAAGCGGGACGCGCCGGGCTGTCGCCTTGCCCCGCCGCCTCCCCCGCGGCGGGTGTCCGAAGGGTTAAGCGCGGCCCCAGGCTTGGGGCGCTTGAGGACGCGGCGACGGCGCACGGCCCGGCACTGACAGCTTGCTCGCGCGCACGCCGTTCCCCTCGTCGCGTGCCAGCAAAACGCAGGAGGGTGGGAGAAAGCGGTTTTTGGGGCTCCCGAGCGCGGAGCTGCAGCCGGGACGCCTTCCTCCTCCTCCTCTTCCTCGCCTCTCCGGCCTCGCGCGGCGGCCCGGGGGCGGTGGAAAGCCCGTGAGCGATTTCGAAAGCGGCCGCCGGGGTGGGGACGTGGGCGGCGTCCGGGTTCGCACCCGCGGGCGCCGAGCCGGGCGCGCGGGGCGGTGGCGGGACGGCGCCGCGGGGGTTCAGAGGGCGCCGCGGACGCCTGGCGCGGTTTGCTGGGGCCGATCAGTCGTTCTGGGTGACGACCGGCGGCGGCGGCGGGTGACGCGGCCCCCGCGGCCCCACGGTGCTGTGGGTGGGCAGCGCGCTGCTTCGCGGTGGCTCAGCGGACGGGCCGGGTCCTCCCACGCCGAGTATTCCCATGCCGGGTGCTCCCATGCTGCGGGCTCCTGCGCTGGGTGTTCTTGTGCTGGGTGCTCCTGCGCCAGGTGTTCCCATGCTGGGTGCTCCTTCACCGGGTGTTCCCATGCTGGGTGCTCCTTCACCGGGTGTTCCCATGCTGGGTGTTCCCATGCTGGGTGTTCCCATGCTGAGTGCTCCCATGCTGGGTGCTCCTTCACTGGGTGTTCCCATGCCGGGTGTTCCCATGCTGGGTGCTCCTGCACTGAGTGTTCCCATGCCAGGTGTTCCCATGCTGGGTGCTCCTGCACTGAGTGTTCCCATGCTGGGTGTTCCCATGCTGGGTGCTCCCATGCTGGGTGCTCCTGCACCGGGTGTTCCCATGCCGGGTGTTCCCATGCTGGGTGCTCCCATGCTGGGTGTTCCTGCACCGAGTGTTCTCATGCTGGGTGTTCCCATGCTGGGTGTTCCTGCACCGAGTGTTCCCATGCCGGGTGTTCCCATGCCGGGTGTTCTTGTGCTGGGTGTTCCCATGCTGGGTGCTCCCATGCTGGGTGCTCCTGCACCGGGTGTTCCCATGCTGGGTGTTCCCATGCTGGGTGCTCCCATGCTGGGTGCTCCTGCACCGGGTGTTCCCATGCTGGGTGTTCCCATGCTGGGTGCTCCCATGCTGGGTGTTCCTGCACCGAGTGTTCTCATGCTGGGTGTTCCCATGCTGGGTGTTCCTGCACCGAGTGTTCCCATGCTGGGTGTTCCCATGCCGGGTGTTCTTGTGCTGGGTGTTCCCATGCCGGGTGTTCCCGTGCTGGGTGCTCCTGCACGGGGTTCTCCTGTGTCGGGTACTCTTGTGCCGCAGTGGTTCTCCCATGCTGGGTACTTCCGTGGTGTGTTGGTTCTCCTGTGCTGGATGCTCCCATGCCGGTTGCTCCTGCACCATGGTGGTGCTCCTGCGCTCGATATTCCCGTGCCGGCTGTTCCTGCACTGGCTGCTGCCACGCTACGGTGGTTCTCCTGCGCTGGGTGCTCCTGTGTCACGATGCTGCTGCCGTGCTGGGTGCTCCTGTGCCGGGTGCTCCTGCACCTTGGTGGTGCTCCTGCACCACGTGCTCCTGCACCACGGTGGTGCTCCTGTGCCGGGTGCTCCTGCACCGGGTGCTCCCATGCTGGGTGCTCCCATGCTGGGTGCTCCTGTGCCGTGGTGGTGCTCCTGTGCCGGGTGCTCCTGCATCAAGGTGCTGCTCCTGTGCCGGGTGCTCCTGTGCCATGGTGGTGCTCCTGTGCCGGGTGCTCCTGCACTGGGTGCTCCTGTGTCACGATGCTGCTCCCATGCTGGGTGCTCCTGTGCCGTGGTGGTGCTCCTGTGCCGGGTGCTCCTGCACCGGGTGCTCCCATGCTGGGTGCTCCCATGCTGGGTGCTCCTGTGCCGTGGTGGTGCTCCTGTGCTGGGTGCTCCTGCATCAAGGTGCTGCTCCTGTGCCGGGTGCTCCTGTGCCATGGTGGTGCTCCTGTGCCGGGTGCTCCTGCACTGGGTGCTCCTGTGTCACGATGCTGCTCCCGTGCTGGGTGCTCCTGTGCCGTGGTGGTGCTCCTGTGCCGGGTGCTCCTGCACCGGGTGCTCCCATGCTGGTTGCTCCCATGCTGGGTGCTCCTGTGCCGTGGTGGTGCTCCTGTGCCGGGTGCTCCTGCATCAAGGTGCTGCTCCCGTGCTGGTTGCTCCCATGCTGGGTGCTCCTGTGCCGTGGTGGTGCTCCTGTGCTGGGTGCTCCTGCATCAAGGTGCTGCTCCCGTGCTGGGTGCTCCTGCACCATGGTGGTGCTCCTGTGCTGGGTGCTCCCGCACTGGGTGCTCCTGCACCTTGGTGGTGCTCCTGTGCCAGATGCTCCTGCACCGGGTGCTCCCATGCCGGTTGCTCCCACGCTGGGTGCTCCTGCGCCGGGTGCTCCCGCACTGGGTGCTCCTGCACCTTGGTGGTGCTCCTGCGCCGGGTGCCCCATGCCGCGGCGCTGCGCTCCCAGACCCCCGTTGCGCGCAGCGGCGTTTCCCCCCGGCTCACCGCCACCTCCTCCTCCCCGTGCAGCCCGGCAGAGCCCGGCACCAAGCGGCGGCGGCGGCGGGAGGGGGGGACGGAAAGCAGCCTCCGGGGGGGCGAAGGGGCCGGGTGCTAACGCCGCTCTCCTCTGCCCCCCCGCAGGCAGGCGCGGAGGGCGAGGCGGTTGATGGACCCGAAGGAGGCCGGATGGAGGACGGGCCAGCCGAGCATGCCGACGAGAGGCGGCCGCGGGCGGGCAGCGGGCCGGGCGCCGCCGCCGACGGGCCGGGCGCCGCGCTGATGGAGCCCGGCGGCCGGCTCGCCGCCGCCGTTGCCGTGCCGCCCGCCCGCGACCTGCAGGACGCCCGCGACCTGGTGGCCTTCTCGGTGCTGGCCCGAGCCGTGTCGTCCTCGTCGTCGTCGCCGTCGCCGCCGCCGGAGGGCGGCGGGCCGCTGCTGCGGCGGCGGCGGCGGCGGCGCGAGGACCTCGACGCCCTGCAGGCCGCCCTGGCCCTGGCGCGGCACGGCATGAAGCCGCCCAACTGCAACTGCGACGGCCCCGAGTGCCCCGACTACCTCGAGTGGCTGGAGCAGAAGATCAAGGCGGCGCTGGGCGAGGAGCCGACCTCACCGCCACTGCCCCCGGAGCCGCCGGAACCGCCGGAACCGCCGGAACCGGCCGACCATGGTGCTACTACCCCCGAGCCGGGCCCGCCGCCCGCCTTGCCCTTCTCCCCCGGCGCCCTCAGCATCGCCAAGGAGAAGAACGTCAGCCTGCAGACGGCCATCGCCATCGAGGCGCTCACGCAGCTGGCGGCGGCGCCGCCGGAGCCTCGCCACACCGCCGCCGTGCCGCCACCGCCGCCGCCGCCGGGAGCCGCCGAGCGCCCGTGGGGGCCGGCGGCCAGCGACCCCGTGGCCGAGCTGGAGCAGCTGCTGGGCGCCGCCGGCGGTGGCTTCGCGGGCTCGGCGGCGGCGGCGGCGGAGCGGCCGGTGACGGAGACCCGCTCGCAGACGCAGCTGGCGCTGCAGCAGCACCTGCGCCACAAGCGCAGTCTCTTCCTCGAGGCTCCGGCAGCGGCTCCGGCGGCGGCTGGGGGCTGGTGGGCGCCGGGCTCGGTGGCCGCAAAGGTGCCGCGCGAGAAGAAGAAGCAGCAGCAGCAGCAGCGAGCGGCGGGCGAGAAGGCGCCGGCGGGCCGGCCGCTCCGCAAGGCCCCGCACGTCAAGAAAGCCAAGGCCAAGGAGGCGCCGCCGCTCTTCCCCCCGCTCCGGCAAATCAGCCTGGCCGCTCCGCGGGCGCCCGGCCCGGAACCGCCACCGCCACCGCCGCCGTTGCCGTTGCCACCAGCCCTGCCCGCCGCCGCCACAACTCAGGAAAAGGGCATCCCGGCGGCGCCGGCGCCACCGAGCCACCCGGCCCCCGCCGCCCCCATCGTGGTGGACGCCAAGCTGGAAGAGCTCATCCGGCAATTCGAGGCCGAGTTCGGCGAGGAGCTCGCCCCGCCGGCGTCCCCGCGAGCGCCTCCCCCCGTCCCCGCCACCCCCATCCCGCCGCCGCCGGCGGAGGCGCTCCGGGCATCCCGCTCGCCCAAGCAGATCAAAATCGAATCCTCTGGTGCTATCACGGTGCTGTCGACCACTTGCTTTTACTCGGAGGAGAGCCGCGGCGGGGACGAGGCGGCCGGGACGCCGCCCGCCGACGAGGCGCCGCTGGCGCCCACCCTCAGCGGCTTCCTCGAGTCGCCGCTCAAGTACCTGGACACGCCGACCAAGAGCCTGCTGGACACGCCGGCCAAGCGGGCGCAAGCCGAGTTCCCCACCTGCGACTGCGTCGGTGAGTCCCTGCGCCGCTTTTCCCGCGCATCCCCCCCGCTCCACCATCCCGAAATTTCCATGGGGGCCGCGCTCGCCCGGCTGCGCTTTATTAGCGGCGGCTCGCGGTTATTATTTATTTACCCGCTCGGAAACGGCGAGCCGCGGCCGAGCTTGCGCCGCGTCCCCATTCCCAGGTTCGGGTTGGTTTTTTTCCCTTTTTTCCCCCAAGTTTGAGGGTCGGCGTTCGCCCTCTCCGCCGGCCCCGCTCCGTTTTCTCGAGAGAAAGCAGCGGAGCGGGAGCCGGGGTTTTATCGGGCGCCGTGATAAAAGCGGCCTCGGCGGCATGATCCCGTATCGATCTCCCCGTCCGGGCAGCTGCGGCCCAGCTGAGCCCGGCTTTCTCCTCGCCTTGGAGCCGAGCCAGCCCGCGCGTGACGGGAATGAGAATTGGGATGCGGAGAGGGACGGCCGGTGCCGGCGCGGCCCCCGCTGCTCGAGCATCCTCTTGGCGCTCCCTAAAAAAACCCCCCCGCCGCCCCACCGTGCCTTCGGAAACGGGGTGCCGGGCATTTGCGAGCAGCCTCCGCTCCTGCGGAGCCGCCGGAGCCTTCGGCCGTGGGAATTTCTGCCGGGACGGAAGACACGGAGGCGGCGCTGTGCCCTGCTGCAGGAAAAGGGGCTGCGAAGACGGAAGCTTGCTCCATCCTAAAATAAGAGGGTCGGCGCGTTGCGCGGTAGGGAGAAGCGTTGCCTGAACGCCGGCGGCTTCCCTTGTCCGGTCTGACCTCCCCGCGGGTGGATTTTCCCCCAAAAATACGACGGGGCAGCTCGTATTCCAGATTTTGCTTGCTAAAGTGCATCGCGTTAAATCGGGATTTGAAGCGTTGGTGCAACGCTGCGAGCAGCCCCGGCTCCGGGCGCCTGGCAGCAAATCCCGGCGGAGGCGCCGGGAGTTTCCCCCCGAACGGCGCTCCGTGGAGGCATCGCGCGCCGCGGGAAAGCGGCCTCGGAGGCGCCGCCAAGACAAGCTGAGCGGCGGCCTCGAGGCGCTGGGAGCCAAAGCAGAGCTGCCCTTGGCTGCATCCCGCTCTTCCGAGGCCTCCGCGTCCTCCTGCTTTCCAAGAGGCTGCGGAAATTCATAAGTCTGAGCCAACTCCCAGAAAAAGAAGAAGAAGGGAAAAGGGAAGAAGTTTGGCCGAGGCAGGTTTTGGAAATCGGAGTTAAAGGCGTTAACGCTTTGCAGATCCGCATGGAGAGGAAGGGTCTGCGCAGCCCGAGCGCTTCCCGGGATGGGTTTGTACGCGGCTCCCCCCAGGCCCCCGGAGCCGAAACGGAGAGCTGGGCGGAGCGGTGCTGATTCCCGTCCCGCGGGAACCAAAACGGAGAGTTGGATGGAACGGTGCCGATTGCCGTCCCGCGGAAATCGAAACGAAGAGCCAGGCAGAGTGATCCCAATTCTCATCCTGCGGGAGCCGAAACAGAGAGCTGGACGGAGTGATCCCAATTCCTGTCCCGCGGGAACTGAAATGGAGAGCTGGATGGAATGGTGCTGATTGCCATCCTGCGGGAGCCGAAACAGAGAGCTGGACAGAGTGATCCCGATTCCCATCCTGTGGGAACCGAAATGGAGAGCCAGGCGGAGCGGTCCCAATTCTCATCCCACAGGAACCGAAATGAAGAGCTGGGCGGAGCGGTTCTGATTCCCATCCTGCGGGAGCTGAAATGGAGAGCTGGATGGAGCAGTCCTGATTCCTGTCCCATGGGAACTGAAACGGAGAGCTGGACGGAGCAGTCCCGATTCCTGTCCCGTGGGAACTGAAACGGAGAGCTGGATGAAGTGATCCCAATTCCCGTCCCACGGGAGCTGAAACGGAGAGCCAGATGGAGCAGTCCAGATTCCTGTCCCGTGGGAACTGAAATGGAGAGCCGGACAGAGTGGTCCCAATTCCCGTCCCATGGGAGCTGAAACAGAGCCGGATGGAGTGGTGCCGACTCCCGTCCTGCAGGAACCAAAACGGAGAGCTGGACAGAGCAGTCCCGATTCCCGTCCCGTGGGAACTGAAACGGAGAGCTGGATGGAGTGGTGCCGATTCCCATCCCACGGGAGCCGAAATGGAGAGCTGGACGGAGCAGTCCCGATTCCTGTCCCGCAGGAACAGAAATGGAGAGCTGGACAGAGCGGTGCTGATTCCTGTCTCGCAGGAACCAAAACGGAGAGCTGGATGGAATGGTGCCGATTGCCATCCTGCGGGAGCCGAAACGGAGAGCTGGATGGAGTGATCGCAATTCCCGTCCTGCAGGAGCCGAAGCGAAGAGCCAGGCAGAGCGGTCCCAATTCCCATTCTGTGGGAGCTGAAACAGAGAGCCAGGTGGGGCAGTCCTGATTCCTGTCCCATGGGAACTGAAATGGAGAGGCGGACAGAGTGGTCCCAATTCCCATCCCACGGGAGCTGAAGCAGAGAGCCAGACAGAGCAGTCCTGATTCCCATCCCGCAGGAACCGAAAAGCAGAGCAGGGCAGAGGGATCGCGATTCCCATCCTGCAGGAGCCGAAATGGAGAGCCGGGCGGAGCGGTGCCGATTCCCGTCCCGCGGGAGCCGGAACAGAGAGCAGGGCAGAAAGGCCGCGATTTCGGAGGGGCCCACGGTTCCTGCGGCAGGAGGATGCTGAGGCAGGCGCTCTTCCTCCTCGGCCGGGAGGAAGGCTCCACGGCGGCGGGGGGGATCCGGCCTCCGTTTGCAGCCCTCGCCGCCGGCTTCCCCTGCGCGCCAAGGACGTTGCGCCGCGTCCTGCGCCCGAGGCTGCAACGCAGCCGACCGGGTGCCTCGGTCCTTTGCAAGGGTGCTGGTGCGTGCACGCATGGTGCCCGGCACCCTGGGGTGCTGCTGCGTGTGCATGTGCAGTGCCTGGCACCCTGGGGTGCTGCTGTGTGTGCATGCACGGTGCCCAGCACCCTGGGGTGCTGCTGCGTGTGTGTGTGCAGCCCCTGGCACCCTGGGGTGCTGCTGTGTGTGCATGCACGGTGCCCGGCACCTCGGGGTGCTGCTGCGTGTGTGTGTGCATGTGCAACGCCTGGCACCCTGGGGTGCTGCTGTGTGTGCATGCACGGTGCCCGGCACCTCGGGGTGCTGCTGCGTGTGTGTGTGTGTGTGTGCAGCGCCTGGCACCCTGGGGTGCTGCTGTGTGCAGTGCACGGTGCTTAGCACCTCAGGGTGCTGCTGCGTGTGTGTGTGTGTGTGCAAGTGCAGTGCCTGGCACCTCGGGGTGCTGCTGCATGTGCAGCGCCTGGCACCCTGGGGTGCTGCTGTGTGTGCACGCACAGTGCCCGGCACCTCGGGGTGCTGCTGCATGTGTGTGCGTGTGTGTGTGCAGCGCCTGGCACCCTGGGGTGCTGCTGTGTGTGCATGCATGGTGCCTGGCACCTCGGGGTGCTGCTGCGTGTGTGTGTGTGTGTGTGTGTGTGCATGTGCAGCGCCTGGCACCCTGGGGTGCTGCTGTGTGTGCATGCACGGTGCCCGGCACCTCGGGGTGCTGCTGCGTGTGTGTGTGCGTGTGCATATGCAGCGCCTGGCACCCCGGGGTGCTGCTGTGTGTGTTTGCACAGTGCCCGGCACCCCGGGGTGCTGCTGTGTGTGTTTGCAAGTGCCAGACACCCTGGGGTGCTGCTGTGTGTGCATGTGCAGCGCCTGGCACCTCAGGGTGCTGCTGTGTGTGTGTGTGTGTGTGTGCATATGCAGCGCCTGGCACCCCGGGGTGCTGCTGTGTGTGTTTGCAAGTGCCAGACACCCCGGGGTGCTGCTGTGTGTGTTTGCACAGTGCCCGGCACCCCGGGGTGCTGCTGTGTGTGTTTGCACAGCGCCCGGCACCCCGGGGTGCTGCGGCGGGCGCGCAGGGCTCCGTGCCGCTGACCCGCTCCCCCTCCGCCTTCCCGCACAGAGCAAATCGTGGAGAAGGACGAGGGACCCTACTACACCCACCTGGGCTCGGGGCCCACCGTGGCCTCCATCCGGGAGCTCATGGAGGAGCGGTAAGGGGGCGGCGCGGGGGGCACCCGGCGGGGCCGGCGGCGCGCTCGGCGCCTGGCCCGGGCGAACAATGCCGCCTGTGTGCGCGGCGCCGAGCCGCCGCTCTTCCCCTCCGGCCGCGCGCGCCCGTGGGTGCCGGCTGGGCCGGGGGCGCCGCGATGCTGCGAGGGCGCGGGGTGGGCGAGGGCGCGGGGTGGGCGAGCTCCTGCCGGCCCCCGGGCGCCCTCCTCCCTCCGGTGAGGCTCTGGGGGGCGAGTGCGGACTCAGGGGGGCGAGTGCAGACTCAGGGGGGTGAGTGCACGCTCCCAAGGGTTAGTGCAGACTCAGGAGGGCGAGTGTAGACTCAGGAGGGCGAGTGCATGCTCCCAAGGGCAAGTGTGGGCTCAGGAGGGCGAGTGCACGCTCCCTGGGACAAGTGCACGCCCCCAAGAGCGAGTGCATGCTCCCGAGGGTGAGTGCAGACTCAGGAGGGGGAGTGCAAACTCAGGAGGGTGAGTGCAAACTCAGGAGGGCGAGTGCATGCTCCCTGGGACAAGTGCACGCTCCCAAGAGCTAGTGCATGCTCCCGAGGGCGAGTGCAGACTCAGGAGGGTGAGTGCACACTCCCCAGGGCGAGTGCAGACTCGGGGGGGCGAGTGCAGACTCAGGGGGGCGAGCGCACACTCCCGAGGGCGAGTGCAGACTCCCCAGGGCGAGTGCAGACTCAGGGTGGCGAGTGCACACTCCCCAGGTCGAGTGCACACTCCCGAGTGCGAGTGCATGCTCCCAAGAGCTAGTGCATGCTCCCGAGGGCGAGTGCAGACTCAGGGGGGTGAGTGCACAGTCCTGAGGGCGAGTGCATGCTCCCGAGGGCGAGTGCAGACTCAGGAGGGTGAGTGCACACTCCCAAGGGCGAGTGCATGCTCCCGAGGGCCAGCGCACACTCCCCAGGGTGAGTGCATGCTCCCGAGGGCAAGCGCGCGCTCCCCGGGGCGAGCGGGGCTCTGCAGCGGGCGCAGCCGCCCCCGCGCCGCCCCGCTCTGCGAGGGGCCCGGGCGCCCCAGCACGCCGGCGCGCGCTCACCGCCGCCTCGGCCGCAGGTACGGCGAGAAGGGCAAGGCCATCCGCATCGAGAAGGTGATCTACACGGGCAAGGAGGGCAAGAGCTCCCGCGGCTGCCCCATCGCCAAGTGGGTGAGTGCCCCGCGGGGCCGCCCCGGGGGGGGGGGGGGGCATGGGGCGCCCTCCCGCTCCTGCCCCTCTCTGCCCCTCTCTATCCCTTCTTGACCCCCACTCTGCCCCTCTCTGCTCCCTTTTCCCCATCTCTGTCCCTTTTTTCCCCCTCTCTGTCTCCCTTTTCCCCATCTCTGCCCCTTTTTTCCCCCTCTCTGCCTCCCTTTTTCCCTCTTTCTGCCTCCTTTTCCCCCTTTGCTCCCTTTTTTCCCCTCTTTGCTCACTTTTTCCTCTTCTCTGCCCCCCTTTTTCCCCTCTCTGCCCCCTTTTTCCCCCCTCTGCCCCCTTTTTCCCCTTCTCTGCCCCCTTTTCCCCCTTCTCTGCCCCCTTTTTCCCCCTCTCTGCTCCCTTTTTCCCCCTCTCTGCCCCCCTTTTTCCCCTTCTCTGCCCCCTTTTTCCCCTTCTCTGCCCCCCTTTTTCCCCTTCTCTGCCCCTCTTTTTCCCCCTCTCTGCTTCCTTTTCCCCCTCTCTGCCCCCCTTTTTCCCCTCTCTGCTCCCTTTTCCCCCCTCTCTGCCCCCCTTTTTCCCCTCTCTGCCCCCTTTTCCCCCCTCTCTGCCCCCTTTTCCCCCTCTCTGCTCCTCTGGGTCGCACGGGGCAGGTTCCTCTCTCATCCCAGCTGCCCCAGGCGGAGGAGCTGGAGCCACCTCTCATTCCCACTAATTCCAGCCCCTTCCAAGCGCGAGCCGCTGCATCCCGCCGGAGCTCCCGGCGAGCAAACGGCACCGAAAGCCGGGGGCCAACCCCAGGGCCGGAAGGGGAAGGGGGGAGAAAATTCCCGGGGGCTCCCGGCCGCTTTCCCGCGCGCCCCACATGCCGCCCGCTCCGCAGGTGATCCGCCGGCACAACCAGGAGGAGAAGCTGCTGTGCTTGGTACGGCACCGGGCCGGCCACCACTGCCAGAACGCCGTCATCATCATCCTCATCCTGGCCTGGGAGGGCATCCCGCGCACGCTGGGCGACACGCTCTACCAGGAGCTCACCGACACCCTCACCAAGTACGGCAACCCCACGAGCCGCCGCTGCGGCCTCAACGACGAGTAAGTGCCGTCCCATCCCGTCCCGTCCCATCCCATCCCACCGCCCCGACCCATCCGCCCACCGCGCCGCCTTCTCTCCTGCAGCCGGACCTGCGCCTGCCAAGGCAAGGACCCCAACACGTGCGGCGCCTCCTTCTCCTTCGGCTGCTCCTGGAGCATGTATTTCAACGGCTGCAAGTACGCCCGCAGCAAGACGCCCCGCAAGTTCCGCCTGGTGGGCGACAATCCCAAAGAGGTGGGAGCCCGGGGAGATGCGGGAGCGGAGCCGAGGGGCCGGGAGCGCCCGGAAGGCTGCGCTCGAGGCCGAAGGCTGGCGAGTGTCGCCCTCCTCCCCGGCCGGCTCACACCGCTCCCCTTTCCCCTTCGCAGGAAGAACTGCTCCGGAAAAGCTTCCAAGACTTGGCCACCGAGGTCGCTCCGCTCTACAAGAGGTTGGCGCCGCAGGCCTACCAAAACCAGGTACCACCGGCGGCTCGTCCCGCGTGGCGGCTGGGAGAGGGTCTCCGGGCCGGCTCCCGGCTCCCGGGCGGTTTGGGGTGACGGGCGCTTTGGCCCGACAGGTGACAAACGAGGACGTGGCGATAGACTGCCGGCTGGGCTTGAAGGAGGGCAGGCCCTTCTCGGGGGTGACGGCGTGCATGGACTTCTGCGCCCACGCGCACAAGGACCAGCACAACCTCTACAACGGCTGCACCGTGGTAAGCCAGCGGCGAGCGAGCCGGGAGCTCCGGCGGCGCTCCTTATCCCGGCGGGGGGACGCGTGGGAATTTGGGGGGCGCCGAGCTCTGAGCGCTGCCCCCCCTTTCCAGGTTTGCACGCTCACCAAGGAGGACAACCGCGTGGTGGGCAAGATCCCCGAGGACGAGCAGCTGCACGTGCTGCCCCTCTACAAGATGTCCAGCACGGACGAGTTCGGCAGCGAGGAGAACCAGAACGCCAAGGTGGGCAGCGGCGCCATCCAGGTGCTCACCTCCTTCCCCCGCGAGGTGCGCCGCCTGCCCGAACCCGCCAAGTCCTGCCGCCAGCGGCAGCTGGAAGCCAAGAAAGCCGCCGCCGAGAAGAAGAAGCTGCAGAAGGAGAAGCTCATCACGCCGGAGAAGATCAAGCAGGAGGCGCTCGACATCCCCGCGCTGCAGCAGAGCCCAGGTAACGGGGAAAGGGGGGGGCCGGGGAGGCGGACGGCGGGGGGGGCCGGCGCGGCAGCCTTGCCGGCGGCTCACGGCGCGCTCTGCCCGCAGGTATGGCCTTGCAGGGCGGCCTGGCGCCGCAGCCCCTCCAGCCGGCCATCAAGGTGGAGGCGCCGGGCCACTACAACGCCTTCAAGTACAACGGCAACGCGGTGGTGGAGAGCTACTCGGTGCTGGGCAGCTGCCGGCCCTCCGACCCCTACAGCGTCAGCAGTGTTTACTCCTACCATTCCTACTATGCACAGCCCAATCTGCCTTCGGTGAACGGGTTTCACTCCAGGTTCGCGCTGCCGGCCTTCGGCTACTACGGCTTCGCCCGCGGCCCCCTCTTCCCCGCACGCCTCCTCGACTACGGGCCGCCCGAGAGGAGCGGCGGCGCCTGGGCCGCCGGCGCCTACGAGCCCAAGGAGCCCCTGGGCCGCCCCTACCGCCCGCCCGGCTTCCCCGAGCCGGCGCGGAGCCGCAACCACCACCAGCGCACCTATGAGCGGGCTGCCCGGGCCGGCGGGCAGCCCAAGGCGGCGGCCATGCACGGAGCCGGCACGGCGGCAGCAGCCATGCACGGAGCCAGCACGGCAGCAATGCATGGAGCCAGCACAGCGGCGATGCACGGGGCCGGCACGGCGACGGCGATGCACGGAGCTGGCACGGCGGCAATGCACGGGGCCGGCACGGTGGCGGCGATGCACGGAGCCAGCACGGCGGCAATGCATGGGGCCGGCACAGCGGTGGCAGCGATGCACGGAGCTGGCACGGCAGCAATGCACGGGGCCGGCACAGCGGTGGCAGCGATGCATGGAGCCGGCACAGCAGCAATGCACGGAGCCGGCGCAGTGGCAATGCACGGAGCTGGCACAGCAGCAATGCACGGAGCCGGCACGGTGGCGGCGATGCACGGAGCCGGCACGGCAGCGATGCACGGAGCTGGCACGGCAGCGATGCACGGAGCCGGCACAGCGGCGATGCACGGAGCCGGCACGGCGGCGATGCATGGAGCTGGCACAGCGGCGATGCACGGAGCCGGCACAGCGGCGATGCACGGAGCCGGCACGGCAGCGATGCATGGAGCTGGCACGGTGGCAATGCACGGAGCCGGCACGGCAGCAGCAGTGTTCGCGCCGGCTCCCGCTTGCTGCGGCGGCCGAGCCATCAAGCAGGAGCCCGTGGAGCCGCCGGTGCCGGCCGGCGTCCCCGTGGCGTCGCGCAACGGGGCGGCCGAGCCGCCGTGGGGCCCTTACGCGGCGTCCCCGGAGAGGACTAGCGCGGCGGAGGATCCCTGGAGCGGCTCCGGGCGGGAGCGGCCGGGCTCGGCGGCCGGCGACAAGCAGTGGCGGCAGCTTTTCGGCGCGGAGGGGCCGGCGACGGGGGCCAGCTCGGGACGGCCGCCCTCGGCGTGGAGCCCGCGGCCCGGCGGCGAGCCGGCGGCGGGGACCGGTGCCCGTCCCGGCGGCGGTGCCGGTGCCGCGTGGGAGCTGGGGCCGCTGGGGCTGGGGCCGGCGCTGGAGGGCCTGGGCGCCTTCTCCGGCGAGCCGTGGGGGCCGGCCAAGGCGGCGTCGGAAAAGCCGTGGGAGAGCTCGGGCGAGAAGCGCCGCCGCGACAAGCCCTGGGACCCCTTCGGCTTGGAGGACGGCGCCGAGGAGCTGCCGGAGAAGGCGGCCAAGCGGGAGGAGGAGGACGACGACGAGGAGGAGGAGGAGGACGAGGAGGACGAGGAGGACGAGGAGGAGGAGTGGTCGGACAGCGAGCACAACTTCCTGGACGAGAACATCGGCGGCGTGGCGGTGGCGCCGGCGCACGGCTCCATCCTCATCGAGTGCGCCCGCCGCGAGCTGCACGCCACCACGCCGCTCAAGAAGCCCAACCGCTGCCACCCCACCCGCATCTCCCTGGTCTTCTACCAGCACAAGAACCTCAACCAGCCCAACCACGGCCTGGCCCTCTGGGAGGCCAAGATGAAGCAGCTGGCCGAGCGGGCCCGCGCCCGCCAGGAGGAGGCCGCCCGCCTCGGCCTGCCGCCCGACGCCAAGGCCTTCGCCAAGAAGCGCAAGTGGGGCGGCGCGCTGCTGCCGCCGCCGGCGCCGGGCAAGGAGAGGAAGGACCAGGTGCCCACGCGGCAGGCGCTGGCCGTGCCCACGAACTCCGCCGTCACCGTCTCCTCCTACGCCTGCACCAAGGTGACGGGCCCCTACAGCCGCTGGATCTGAGGGCGGCGGACCGCCTCTTACCTCAAAAAGTCGGCAGCACTGGAGCCCGGTGTTGCTTTCCGTGGTGCTTTCTCCTCGTGCATGTAGGGGAAGAAGAAAAAACAAAAAAAAAAAAAGGAAAAAAGGAAAAAAAAAAAAAAGAATATATATATATAAATATATATATATACTTAAAAAAAAGTCCACTCGAGTGCAAACCTTCGGAAACCTGCACTTTTGCGAGGAGTTTAAAAAGACAAAGCGAACTTCGGAAAAAAAAAAAAAAAAGGAACGATGCTGTTAAGGTTTTTCAGTAATCTAATATTTATATCTCTGCATTTTTTTAATCTATCCTTGTACGTCGCAAGAATGGAAAGAAGAGTTTATAGTGTCCTTTCACAAAGGAGAGGTTTTTAATTCCATTTAAAATATGTATTTATTGGATTTTTTTTTTTTTTTAATCGTTAACGACGACAACGGAGCGGATCTTAAAATAACAGAAAAACCAAGCAAACAAACAAAAAAAAAACCAACCCAGAACACCAAACCAGCTTACAAGGAGATGGACGAACCTGTACAGCTCGCGCGCGTGCCGGCTGGTGGGAATCCCGGCTCGACGGCCACCTGGGAGCGCGCGCGCGCTCCGATGCCAGGGTTTTCCAACGAACTGAATTACGAATTCTGCAACTTGAGGAATCTTTTCTTACAGATACAGTAGCCCCAGCTCGCGGTGGAGCTCGCCCCGGCCGAGCCGACGGCCGTCGCCCCCGCCGCCACGGTGCTTTTTCCGGAGCCGGGGCGGCCCGAAGCCGCGGGAAACGGGTCCTGAGCGGCGGCAGGGACCGTGGGAAACGCCACGGGGAAACGCCGTGGGAAACGGGTCCGAGCAGCGGTGGAGACCGCGGGAAACGCTGCAGGAAAGCTGCAGGAAACGCCGTGGGAAACGCCGTGGGAAACGGGTCCGAGCAGCAGTGGAGACCGCAGGAAATGCTGCAGGAAAGCTGCAGGAAATGCCGTGGGAAACGTGTCCGAGCAGCAGCGGAAACCGCAGGAAACGCTGCAGGAAATGCTGCAGGAAATGCCTTGGGAAACACTGTGGGAAACGTGTCTGAGCAGCTGCGGGGACCGCAGGAAATGCTGCAGGAAACACCGCGGGAAACGCCATGGAAAATGCCACAGGAAATGCCGTGGGAAACAAGTCCAAGCAGCAGTGGAAACCATGGGAAACGCTGCAGGAAACGCTGTGGGAAACGTCATGGGAACCGTGTCCGAGCAGTGGCGGGGACTGCGGGAAACGCCACAGGAAATGCTGCAGGAAACGCCGTGGGAAATGCCGCAGGAAACGGGTCCAAGCAGTGGCAGGGACCACGGGAAACGCTACAGGAAATGCGGGAAATGCCGCAGGAAACGCCATGGGAAACGCCCCAGGATACGGGTCCAAGCAGTGGCAGGGACCACGGGAAATGCCACAGGAAACACTGCAGCAAACGCCGCGAGAAATGCCATGAGAAACAAGTCCAAACAGTGGTGGAGGCCATGGGAAACGCAGCAGGAAACGCCATGGGAAACGGGTCCAAGCAGTGGTGGGGACTGTGGGAAACGCTGCAGGAAATGCCATGGGAAACGCCGCAGGAAACATCGCGGAAAACACTGCGGGAAACAGGTCTGAGCAGTGGCAGGGACCGTGGGAAACGCTGCAGGAAGCGCTGCAGGAAACGCCGCGGGAAACGGGTCTGAGCGGCGGTGGAGACTGCGAGAAACGCTGCAGGAAACGCCATGGGAAATGAATCCAAGCAGCGGTGGAGACTGCGGGAAACGCCACGGGAAGTGCTGCAGGAAACGGATCCGAGTGGCGGCGGAGACCACAGGAAACACTGCAGGAAATGCCGTGGGAAATGGGTCCAAGCAGCAGCGGAGACCACGGGAAACACCGTGGGAAACGCCGCGGGAAACAGGTCCAAGTGGCGGTGAAGACTGCAGGAAACGCCGCGGGAAACGGGTCCGAGTGGCGGCGGAGACCGCGGGAAACGCTGCAGGGGAAACGCTGCAGGAAATGCTGCAGGAAATGCCGCGGGAGACGGATCCGAGGAGTGGCAGAGACCGCGGGAAAAGCTGCAGGAAGCGCTGCAGGAAACGCCGCGGGAAACGCCACGAGAAACAGATCCGAGTGGCGGCGGAGACCGCAGGAAACGCCGCAGGGACCGCCATGGGAAACGCTGCAGGAAACTCCATGGGAAACGCCGCGGGAAGCGCCGCGGGAAACGCCGCAGGGACCGCCATGGGAAACGCTGCAGGAAACTCCATGGGAAACGCCGCGGGAAACGCCGCGGGCTGCAGCGAGGCGACGGCCGCTCCCCCCGGCTCGGGCCCGAGGACTCCTTTTCTCCGGCGCCGCTCTTTCCCGGTGCTGCCGGCGAGGCGAGAAGAGGAAGCGGCGGCGGCGGCTACTGTATCTGTAAGAAGCCGAGGGGAACAAACCAAGCTGTGAAGAGCTAGTGTTGCTCTGTCCATCACTGTTGCTCCGTCTGGTGCTTTCGGTCTCTTGGGGACTTTCTCTCTGCGAGCAGCTCTGGGAAGAGCCAACACCGAGACTTGACTCGCCGACCGCCTCGGTTGCGCGGTTTTTCCAATGGTGCATGCGAACGGACCGCCGGCGCCCCGGAGCGAGGACGCGCTCGGCGCCCCCCCCCCCCCCCTTTGCCCGCCGGCTCGCTTCTTCGGTTTTTCCCGGTGCCATCCCCGTTTCCGATCCCTACCGCAAAAAAAAACAGAAAAGAGAGAAAAAAAAAAAAAAAAGTGGTGCTCTCCCCCCCCCCACAATCGTAAAATAGTTTTTATTATTAATTTTTTTCCTTCTTTTTGGAATTTCAGTGTCTCGGGCGGCGAGACGCGGGGCGCCGGGATCCTCAGTCGTTATTTTGCACTTTCAGGTGCCTTTTTTGGGGAGCGAGCGAGCGAGAGAGAGGGCGAGAGGCGCCCCCCCCCCCCCCGTGACCCCGCGCTTTACTGTAACCCCCGTCCCTCGTCCCTCGTCCCTCGTCCCTCGCGCGCCGGCGCGGGAACGAGCAGCGTCGCTGCGAACCCCCCCCCCCCCCGAACATTGCCGTGGCTGATTTTAAAACCTGTAAATAGCGAAAGACGATTTTTTTTTTTCCTTTTCTTTCCGGATCTTCTTTTTTTGGGGGGGGTTTTTTTTTGGATGGTTTTAAAAGCACTTTCACCTAGATTTAAAAAAGGAAACAAAACGAGGAAAAGACAAAAAACAAAAAAAAAGAACCCCAGCAACTTGAAAGCAGTACGTTTTAAACAGGATTAACCGCGGGAGGACTGTAAATAACGGCAGAATATTTAACACGCTTTGTCCGTCCTTCATCTTTTTTTTTTTTTTTAATTTTTTTTTAATGGATTTTCCTTTTTTTTTTTTTTTTTCCCGGGTCGTCGTCGCCGTTGGGTTTCGAACTGTCTTCTGGAAGCGCGACGAGCTCTCGACCGCTTTCCCTTACGGGCAGCCGCGAGCGTAGCGGGAGCGTCGGGTCCGTCCCGCTCGCCGGAGAGCGAGAAGTCGCCAAATTAGTGGGGGGGAAAAGAAAAACCATATATATATATATATATATATATATATATATATATATATATGTATAAAATAAGGGGAGGGGTCGCGTTCGGAGAAGGTGACAGTCCGTGTAACCTGTCTGAGTCCTGCTTCCGCCTAGGGTTTCCGTTTCGGGGTGGTGTTTCGGTGCGTCCCCCTCCCCGCTCCCTCCGCCGGCCCGCGGGAACGGGATTCCCGCCGGGATTCGCGCGCCCCGCCGGCCGCCCCCGGTCACACTACAGACGTCTAAAGCTACCTCAAATCGCAGCCAGGTCGCCGCCGAGCGCCCGCGGGCGCCGCGGAGGAGCAAACTATGCACAGCTGTTTCCCCCTTGCTGCTGCGAGTCTGTCGGAAGAGTTTGGGGTTTGGGGGGGGGGGGTTGGGTTTTTTTTGTTTTTTTAGGTTTTTCTCTTTTTTTTTGGCATCCCGCCGGGGGTTAGGCGGCGGCGGGCGGGTTAAGACCTTTATTTTACGTTTTCCTCCTCGTTTTGGAATCGCTTCTCTCGCGGGCTGGAGTCGTTTGCGGCAGGTATCCCCAACCATTGGTGCTAGAACAACGCGCGGTGCGAACCCTCCGGCGCGGGGAGGGAAAGGGGGAAGGAAAACTCAACCCCCCCCCCCCCCGCCGCCCTCTCCAACGGGTTCTTTGCAAATATCTTTTTAATTTTAACGGAGAGGGGGGGGGCAGGTTTCTCGTTTTGCTCCCAGGAGATCCGTCTCGCGGGCGGCCCTCCCGGCTCTCCCGGAGGCTCCCGCAGCCTCCCGGGTCCTGTCCCCCCCCCCCCCCCCCGTCCCCGGCCGTACCCCGGCATTCGGGTGCAAAACCCCCCCGAGGTGCTTCAATTGCTGGGGTTATGCCGGCGCGCGCTTTGCGGGCTCTCTACGGTGTGTTTTTAAGTGAAATCTTCTACTCTCACGGTGCTACGTGCTTTAACGCAACTGTCTCGCGTTTCGCCTGATTCCATCTCGCCGAGGTGCTACTAATCCACATAGGAACCCAGGGAACCAAGAGAAAACGGCGTTTGCTTTGCCATAGCGGCAGCTCTTCCGTCCCGGGCCGAGGGGACGCCGGCGGGGGTGGTGGTGTCCCCCCCCCCTTGCGCCGGCTGGTGCAGCCCCGCCGGGACGGGTGCAGGGAGCTCGTCGTTCTTATGCAAACGGGAATTGGTGCTGCGCCGAAGCGCTCGGGTCGCCGCCAGCCGCCCGCAGCGGCTTTTCCCCGTTTGTTTGCCGCCGGCAGGGTGTGCGTGCGCGGTGTGCTGTGCGCGGTGTGCGGCACAGTGCGTGTGCACGGTGTGCGACGTGGTGCATGCACACTGTGCGTGGGCACGATGTGCGTGCGCGGTGTGCGGCACAGTGCGTGTGCACGGTGTGCGACGTGTGCATGCACACTGTGCGTGGGCACGATGTGTGTGCACGGTGTGCGGCATGGTGCATGCACACCGTGCATAGGCACTGTATACGGGCACGGTGTGCGACGTGGTGCATGCACACTGTGCGTAGGCACAGTATATGGGCACGGTGTGCATGCACAGTGTACGACGTGGTGCATGCACACCGTACATAGGCATGGTATATGGGCACGGTGTGCGTGCACAGTGTACGACGTGGTGCATGCACACCATGCATAGGCATGGTATATGGGCACGGTGTGCGTGCGCGGTGTGCCACGTGGTGCATGCACACCGTGCATAGGCAGGGTGCACAGGCGCGGTGTGCCACGTGGTGCACGCACACCGTGCATAGGCAGGGTGCACGGGCACGGTGTGCGTGCGCGGTGTGCGGCATGGTGTGTGGCACTTTGTGCCACGCACCGTGCACACACACAGTGCATAAGCATAGTGCACACAGCGTGCCGGCGTGGTGCAAGGGCACCGTGTGCGGCACGGTGAATACACACGGTGCGTGGGCACACCGCGCAGGCACAGTGTGCAGGCGCGGTGCAGAGGCCCGGTGCCTGGCACGGTGTGCAGGCATGGTGCATGGACGTGGTGCGGTGGCACGGTGTGCGTGCACGGTGCGCAGGCATGGTGCGTGTACACGGTGCATGGGCACGGTGTGTGTCATGGTGTGTGTGTGGCCCAGGGCACGGGCACGCTGCACGGGAGCCGGGCACGGCGTGCGGCACGGGGCGCGTGCATGGTGCATGGGCACAGAGCGTGGCACAGTGTCCCTGCGCTGTGCACGCGCACGGCGTGTAGCTCGGTGTGCGTGCCTGGTGCGTGTGCACGGTGCAGGGGCACAGCGTGTGACATGGTGTGCGTGCACGGTGCCCTGTGCACCGTGCACGGGCACGGTGCGTGGCATGGTGTGCGTGCACGATGCACAGGGTCCATGCACGGTGCACGGGCACGGTGTGTTACAGGGTGTGCGTGTGCGGTGGGTGTGCACGGTGCACAGGCAAGGTATACTGGCACGGTGTGTGTGCACAGTGTGTGTGCGTGATGCATGCGTGCAGTGCTCGTGCACGGTGCCCGGGCACCGTGCATGCATAGCGTGCATGCACAATGCATGCACACAGGGCTCATGCACGGTGCCTGGGCACTGTGCATGCATGGTGTGCATGCACGGTGCATGTGCCCAGTGCTCATGCACGGTGCCCAGGCAGCGTGCGTGCACGGTGCATGTGCACAGTGCTCGTGCATGGCGTGTGTGCACGGTGCATGCACACAGTGCTCGTGCACGGTGCACCGGCACTGTGCATGCATGGTGTGCATGCATGGTGCATGCATGCAGTGCTCGTGCACGGTGCACCGGCAATGTGCATGCACGGTGTGCATGCATGGTGCATGCGTGCAGTGCTCGTGCACGGTGCTCGGGCACTGTGCGTGCATGGTGTGCGTGCACGGTGCACGGGCACAGTGCGCAGGCCCGGTGCCCACCGCGGCGCCCACCACGCCACCCCACGGGTGCCCCGCGCCCCCCCCCAGCCGCAGGGCTCGGGTCCACCTTTCGCCCTTCTTTTTTTTTTTTAATTCCTTCTTTTTCCTCCCTTTCCGTGGATTTATCGGTGCTACTTTCCCTTCGGGGTCCCCGCGATCGGAAGCTATCGGCGCGCCAGAGCCCCGCGCAGCGGCGGCGGCGGCGCCAGCAAAAAAAGCAAATACCTCAAAATAACAAAAAAAGAAAAATCCCACCCCGAATCCCATCGGATAAAAGCAGAGCATCGCGGCGCCGAAGCCGGCCAAGGGCAGCAGCGCGGCCCCCCCCCCCCCCCGCTCTGCCCTCAGGGATCTTTTGGGGGGGTTCAGGCCCCGGGGCTGGGGGGGGTCGGGGCGGGCGGATCTTTTTTGGGGGGGGGGGTCGCCCCTCTTTTCGCCCCCAGCGTTACGGCGGCTGGGCACGGCGCGCCCGGGCACCGCGGCGCCTCCTCCGGCTGCCCCGGGTTGGGGCGAGCGTGTAGGATTTGGGGGTGTTTTAGGGCTTTTTTTTTTTTGCTCTTTTGCTTTTTTTGCTTTTTTTGCTTTTTCTTGCATTTTTTGGCTTTTTTTGCTCGTTTTTGCTTTTTTTGCTTTTTCTTGCTTTTTTTGCTTTTTTTGCTTTTTTCCCTTTTTTTCCCTTTTTTCCCTTTTTTTTTTTTTGCTTTTTCCCCTTTTCCCCCCCCCTTTTTTTCCCCTTCGTTTTGCAAGAGCTGCGGAGAAGAGGTCGGCGCGGGCCCCGGGCGCGCGGGGGCCGCGGTGGCTTCGGTTCCTTGTCCCTCGGGCTTCCTATTCGGTGACAAGGCCTCCAATGGAGGCAACCTTGTGACTCACACTTGAAGATTTAACTCTTTTCCTTTCTTTTCTTTTTTTCCTTTTTTTTTTTCCTTTTTTTGGTTTTTTTTTCCTTGATTCTCGTCGACTTGTGACTGTGGTTACTTGAAATGAAGTTTTATCCGGGGGTTGAGTGACGGGCGGTAGATCTTACAATGTCTCAAGGCAATAGGATTAATGTGTATTAAACTGTAGATACTACTAGTACAGTAAATTTATGCCGATAAAATTTTATTTTGTATAATTTTCCCTCTTTTGTTGGTGTTTTTCTTACGCTCTTTTTCCCTCCCCTCCCTCCCCCCCTTCCAGTGTTTCGGTAAATTTA